>NC_135427.1:23822685-24422685 GCF_051991245.1 Festucalex cinctus
AATTTTTCCACTAATGCACCAAGTAAGAGAAAGACGTTTTGACTATTTTGCAGCATTGCTACTTCTGGGAATGGCTTCCATATCAAAGTCAAATTGGTACTGCATGAAATCCTGAACGGAATCCAAAATCAATGTGAATCGAATCGGGCCCTTCTGAATCCAATCAATTTTGGAAATCTGAATCAATACTAGGGCTGGGAATCTTTGACTGTCTCACGATTCGAATCGATTATGATTTTGGGTCTACGATTCCATTCAGAGTTCGTCTCTGTGTGCCCTGCGATTGGTTGGCAACCAGTCCAGGGTGTACCCCGCCTACTGCCCAGAGCCAGCTGAGATAGGCGCCAGCAGCCCCCGCGACCCTTGTGAGGAATAAGCGGTCAAGAAAATGGATGGATGGATGGATTCCATTCAGAATCGATTTTCGATTCTCAATTCAAACGATTTTTAATTCAAAATTATTTGATTGACGAATGATTTCTGCTTCAATTTACAGATATGCACAACATTGTCATGATCTACTCCAGTCTGCTTTGCAAGACAAAATGACAAATAGAGACATTAAATTGTCTTTTTTTTTTTGTTCAAACATTTATTCATTTCGTATTGTAAGTGCCTTTTTCCACAAAAACAGCATGTGGGCTACAACTGCCTTTTCCCTTTCTTCTTCATTTCAAATTTAAATAAAATCGATTTTTGGATATTAATATCGATTCGATTCGATTAATACATGAGAATCTCGATTCTTTTATGAATAAATTTTTTTGGCACGCCCCTAATCGATACCCAGCCCTAATTGGTACTGCGTGGAATCCTTAACTGAATCCAAAATCACTGTGAATCAAATCGATTTTGGAACTCTGAATTGATACCCAGCCCTAATTGGTACTGCGTGGAATCCTTAACTAAATCCAAAATCAATGTGAATCAAATCAAATCGGGCCCTTCTGAATCAAATTGATTTTGGAAAACTGAATTGATAGCCAGCCCTAATTGGTACTGCATGAAATCCTTAACGAAATCGAAAATCAATGTGAATCGAATCGGGCCCTTCTGAATTTAAAGGCCAAATGTGAAGTAATTTCATAAAATACCATATAGGGTCACAACTGAAGCATTGAAACACTGTCCAACAAATAAAGTATGAAAAAATAATTTATATGTTATATATTTGACGAAATAATCGCTTTTCCGAAGTTCGAGCCTGGCGGACGACAAACCCGGAAGTGATACGTCACACCGGGAACAGCGACGGCAGCGCTCCATGCAGACGCTATACAAAGCCACTCAAACGTCGATTCAGACAGCGATGTCAGCGATAGGTTGAGCGAAAATGAGGAGAACCACGTTTTTTAAAGAGTTGGAGGAAGAGGAGGAGGTTGGCATTTTATACGTTGGACTTTACATGTACGAGCCAGATGCTAATCAGGATGCTGATAATGCGCCCAGACACCTGACATGGAATGGAGACAAGACCCGTTGAAATTACAAGATGAGTAAGATATATATATAGGTAGTGGTATTTTTTTATGATTTGAAGATGCCAGCATTTGCACATAATTTTATATTTTTGTCTGATGACATTTTAAAAAAATAAATAAATCAGACTATGTTCAAAGCAGTTACTCAGTACTTGAGTATTCTTTTCAGCATTTTTTTTTTCTTACTTGTACTTGAGAGATTTATCAATGACTATTTCTTACTTTTGTACATGATTCCGTCCACGTACTTGTATATTTTGAAACAAATGTTTTCATAAACAGAATTATTGACTGATTGGTATAGCAAATGTTGTTCCGTCGGCCCGGACGAGAGGCAGACGGCCGGACCGAGATTTACGTCCCGGCGGAGGCCGTCTTCACCCTCCCGCCGGGCCGACGCTCAGGGGAGATATGTCGGGAAGGGGGGGACGCGGGCGGCTCCGACTGCCCTCTCCAAGAGTGATCGTATATTATGCATCCCGGGTGTCGGAAGGAGAGTCTTCGCCTGTATTCGCTTTGAAGGAGAAGTTCCACAACTCAAAAGCTAGAAGGAAAAAGTAACAGAGTGCCGGGCCGAGATTCAAGCTGCAGACAAAGAGATTTATTTGACACAGACATACAAACAAGACATATATTCTGGCCAGAAGGGATTAGAAATCCGTTTGGACAACGGAATGCACTGGTTTATAAAGCCTGTCTAGAGTCCACCCCCAAACTTTTTCCTTGGGCGTAACATCTTAAGGCAGCTAACGGTATTGGACAACTACAAAATGCAGTACTGGGTGCAGTGCTATTTTGTGACCATTGGGGGCACTGTTACTCCACGTAAACTTAGGCTCGCCACCTTTGGCCTAATTTAAAGCTGACCTCTGCATGAACTTCATGGTTACGCAAGCTCATGTGTACCTTCCTGCTCATAAATCTTGCGGACAAGACATTTTTATGGGCTGCAGCTGGTGTTTTGGCTCACTCACTCACATGTAGCACGTGTAGCTCACGTGTTCGGAAAACCCCTATCTCACAGAATGCCTTCAAGGCCAGCCAGAGCACACGTGATCGGAAAACCCCTACATATATCTGCTAGGTCAGAAGAAAGGAAAATGTGTCAGAGCAGATTTGGGCCAAACCAGGTGGCTTTTTCAGGGATGGGGCATGAATCTACATAGATAACTAAAATTATATACGTCACAATACCAATAACAATAACATTTCAATAACATTGAACAACATTGAATAACAACATTTCAATAATAATCAGTTCAATAACATTTCTGCTCATGGTGTCATCGCTCAGTATTTTACTTTTTTTTTTAAATATAAATTTCAGGTGTACTTGTGGTAATTGCCAGCAAATGCCGACAGCTGTAGAATGTGTTTGCTGCCATGAAATTCAAGAAGTAGTGACTACGTCTACAAGGAGAGGAACACTTCAATCAGGTACTGGACTGCATCACTGATCATCCTGGATTCAATGCTGTGTGCCTGAACCCATATGGATTACAGGTGGCATGGATGACCTACAAGCAGCAGTACAAAGGCAAGGCATTTGATGGGCCACAGGATGCCAAGTATAGACATATTGCCTACAGACAATTGGTGCGCTGGTGCTGGAAGTTTCTTGGTCTGGACAACCGTGTTCTGCTCCCAGCATGTTGCAGTGTCTTGTATCAGGGCACATTTTCCACCACCAGGAGAAGAGGAGTCAGCTGTATTCAAAGGGTTTCGTGTTTCACAGAGAAATGTTCCAGAACTGTTATTTGTACTGGTTGCATCATAATAAGAATAAACAAATGAGGACAACTTAATACAAGGAATGTGATTCTTTATTTCCCTAGGAATCTCGTATGGTGCTCAGCAATAACATTTGACTTGTCCGGTCTGTTCACTGCTGCTGTAAGAAATTGTGGCTCGACTACCACATCATTCGGTTTTGTACTTATTTGGAACGTCAATCACTTTCATCGCCTCTGAAAGGCAGTCATTCACATAGTCTACAAAAAAAAAAAAATTGGGATGATAAATATTTGGGTGACATATGGGTTACACTCAGTAATGCATCTGCCTGGAATTGTTTTTGTTTCATAACTTACCATAAGTTTCATCCACCAATATCTTTCTCAGAGAATAGCCACCACTCTTATATTTGGGATAAACGATGCAGTAGGAGTGTATTCCTTCCTTCGTCACTTTCTGTGGTCTCCCAGCATTTTCATTATAATGCATAGCAGCGAGAATGATTCTGGAATTGAACAAAAATTGCCTTATTAACAAATTGTCACATTGTGATGAAATAGCTTTATATCTCAAAGTTCTCCATTTCATCCATATGTTCTACTAGTCATGGACAAATCACACTTGAAGAAGCACATTATATATATATATATATATATATATATATATATATATATATATATATATATATATATATATATATATATATATATATATATATATAAATAAATTTCGATTCTTTGAGATGGCATTTTTGGTTGAACAGATGCAGTGGAAATTTAATAAATTCTGCCCTGCCTTACCAAATATAAAATTATTTAATGACTCATAAAATGCAGTAAGATTGACATATGATTGGAAGTTTTTCAAAAGGACGTGTCATGTTCTTTGATCAACAAAGCAATGCTGCCAACCTATTGAAATTTACTTTCAGAACAATTTGTCTCACTGCCATTATTACTCATCGTTGATATGAATAGCACCGAGACGTTAGCTTTCGGTTCACGTCGCTAGTTTCTACTGTTCATTCCACAACTGTTGGAAGCTCTGCTTTGTCAAAGTCATCAGTGATCTATCCATAAATTCCACGTTTTTTTCTAAATAATTGTAATCATACTTACTTTTTTTGCAAATCCATTATCATAAGCAGACCGGTTGAGGAAGCAGGCATCTTCGAAGTGTTTGTAACAGAGAACACTCCTCGACGATGGCGTGAAATTCATTCGCTTCGTGCGAATGAAAGTTGACCATTTACGTGCCCTGTTATCTGTTGGCCACTCATACAACTTTTCTTTAGCTTGAGAACAATACATCACCACACATCGCCAGGTCATCTTACCGAGTAGCAATGCAAACAATGCAGTTCAATGGCCGACTTCTCTCGCAACTTCCCGGTGTGACGTAATTTCCGAAAATTTCCGAAGATTGTCGAAGAAAAGCATTTTCGTTGTCAAGGCCGTTGCTATGGGTTAAACTAAGAACCTGAAAGGGTTGCGTTAAAAAAAATAACGAAAATATGCTTACAATGGTTTAGCCATTGGTATTACTCAAAAACATGGTTGGCCAACCTTACTTCACATTTGGTCTTTCATGGATTTTGGAAATCTGAATCGACACCCAGCTCTCCCATAAACGGCCGTTAAATGCGCTCAAATTGCAGCATAAGAAAAAGGCATTACGCTATGTGTGGTGATGACACGCCACGTCGGCGTCTTACCGGGTCTGCTGACACCCGGCGCCGGTTCTCGTTGCTCTTGGCGACGGGAGCATACGTCCTGGGCGGAACTTGAGGTGGGAGGGTGTTGCTCCACCCCACCGGCTTCCCGGCCCGGTCGTGCCGGCCCGGCGAGTCGTCGATGATGTCATTGTCGAGCTCGGCCGAGGGGACGTTGGGCGGGTCGGCGTGGGGCGTGTACACGTTGACGTCGCGGGAGGCCGCCGGCGCTCGGACCAGCGAGAAGGGATTCTCCGACCCTGGCGGTGGGCGGATGGGATTCCGCGGGGGGACAGCAGGGGGGGTGTCGTCAGGAACCCTTTGCAAGTCTTTGCTCAGCTGGGAGCCGTCCAGGATGTAGAGACGTCCCGGCACGGCGGGCAGAGCGGGCAGCTGGTGCCCGGCGGGGTCCGACGGTACAGACCCCGTTTTGTCCCGCTTGAGTCTGGAGAGGGCATCGTACTCCATCTGCAGGGCCTCGGCCAGGACCAGCTCCTTCTGACTCAGGCCCAGAGACTCCAGGCTGGCCCAGCCGCCGCCACCGCCCTCCACGCCACCGCCGCCCTCCTTCTGGGTCTGCGTCGCCGACATGACACAAAGGTGGCAATCTGCCAACAGGATGCACAACAACAAATTGGTTAGCAAGCAACATGGAGGCGGGTGCCTGCAGTCCACCATGTGGGACATTTTCAAGGCCAGAAATGCTTTCCAGCGGGAGTGACGGACGGACGGCAACGACACTGACGACTAGGGATGTAACCATGAGGGCAATATGGTGATATTAAATCTGCCACAATGTATTGTCTTGGCATGATATTAAAAGCAGCACATCTGTTCAAAAACTCAGGTTGATTTCCATGAGTGCAGTTCTACCACCCTGTGGTGGCTCACTTTTTAGTGCAGTTTCATTTTCATAAGGCATATTTTGGCCCTTCTATGTTTCAAATCCACGCTATTGGTCATATGAATAATAAGTAATATGCTTGTGAAGCAAGTCAATATGTCGAGGAACTCAATGTGTGCTTGCATTAGCAACCAAGTGCCTCAATATTAAATCTTGTTAGAGATTGTAAGTTGTTTATATGTAGGGATGTCCCGATCCCATTTACGTGATCGGAAACCGAGTGCCGATCACGTCCTTTTTAGCTGATCGGTATCGGGAGAAAATGATTAGGGTTTTAATTTTTGGCAATTTGGTTTTTATTATTATTATTATTTTAGGGGCTACAAAGCAACACAATCATCCAGTGGTAAACATATTGCCAAACAAAAGGTTTTATTTATTTTTATTTATTATTTTGTGCACTTATGATGGCATCGAGACTCTGCATTGGCAGATCCTCAAAATCAGGTGACTCGGATGGACTAAGGTGTAAAAAATGTAATCGAGACATCCCTATTTCTATGCATTGCGGTTATGTACAAAATCACAATATTGAGATTTTTTTTTTTTAACTTTACAATATTGCAACCCTTTTTATATAGCACCAACCTCCCTACAATATCGCAATAATGATTGTATCATGAGCCTCATATCGTGATATTGTATCACGATGTTTAGATATCGTTACATTCCTACCGACGACCAAACTTATGGAGGACCAAAAATGCCAAAATTCAAAATAAATAAATGACTAAATAAATAATGTCTGAAAGTGAAAATAAAAATGAATATAAAAAAAAATATAATTTGAAAATTATATATAAAAAATATATATAAATGGAAATAAATCAGTTTTTATGTTCACTTCTAGTCATTTATTTAGACATTTATTCATCTATTTATTTAGTCATTTATTTATTTATTTTGTAATTTAATTTTTTTTAATTTAGTCATTTATTTATTTTGAATTTTGGCAGTTTTGGGTCATACTGCCAAGTCGAAATGTTATTGCAACGAGGGGGCGGTCCTAAGCGTGTCTTGGGTTGGACTCCGCCGTTGGAAATTGCTTGTCATTGGTCGAGTGAGCAGCTCGGCGAACAAGGAAGTCTTGCCAGCATGCAACCACTCGACCAATGACAGGGAATTTGCAACGGCGGAGTCCAACCCACGACACGCTTAGGACCGCCCCCTCATTTGAATAACATTTTGACTTGGCAGTACGGCCCAAAACTGCCAAAATTCAAAATAAACTAGAGCTGCGAGCAGCTATAAAGGGCCCTCGCAGCCCGGGCCACGTTGGAGTCCTTGCACGTTGGGGTCCTTGCACGTTGGGGTACTGGCACGTTGGGGTACTGGCATATTGGAAGCAAAATTTCTTTGAAAATGGCATAATAAACGTTTACATGTAGAATATTTTTTTTGCCAGTGTGTGTCAAGCTCAACGGGTTTTGGTGATTGTTAAGACCTGCAAAAATCAGCGTCCTTTTTTATTTTTAGGCAATGAGTTGCCCTGATTGGTATTTTTTGTAAAAGTGTATATATACATCATCGCTCGTTGTACTCATTGCACAATGTTACTTTTATTGTCCAAAGGGGCAATCAAAAATGAATAAAACAAAATGGAAACGTACATACGTTTGGATCGGTGTGAAGCCAGTGAACAATTTGAGTGGTGGAAACTAAAAGAATATTCAGAAATGACTTAGTCATCACACTTAGAATGAGTTTACATTTTTTTGTACAAAATACCGTATGTGGGTTTTTTTTTTATATATAAGCCTCAAGGGCTAGGTGGCGCTGTATTTATAACTGAATGTTGTCTTCGAGATACCTTCAGGCCTTGATTATAAGCATACATGTAAAGTGTGGGATTTTTTTTGGAGCATGTACCGTGGAGTTATTAAGCATATCCTTCATTCACGATATTGCTTTTAATGTCCACAGAGGCTATCAAAAATAAATAAAAATATATATATGTTTGGATAAGTCTGATGCCAGTGAACATTTTGAGTGGTGGAAACTAAAAGAATATTCATAAATGACTTAGTTATCACACTTAGAATGAGTTTACATTTTTTGTACAAAATACCGTATGTGGGGTATTTTTTTTTATGCCTCAAGGGCTAGGTGGCGCTGCATATATAACTGAATGTTGTCATAGAGATAGCTTCAGGCCTTGACAATAAACATACATGTCAAGTTTGGGATTTTTTGGAGCATGTACCGGGGAGTTATTAAGCATATCCTTTTTCAGTGCGAAACACAAATTTTGATGCCCCGACTTCATCATATAGTATTTCGAAAGGTCAAGATTTTTCCCCCTGTCGTTGGCTCAGGTCTTGACATGGTCCAGGTCAAGTCTTAACTCAGTCAAATGAAACGTGTAGGAGAAGTGGGCAAAAGTCTGCGCCCTGTGAATGTGCAAAAATTGTCAAAAATGGGACATTCAAAAATTCGTAGCTCACTTCCTGTTCATTTTAGCATATGGGTCCAAGAGACTTTTTTTGTAGGTCTTGGGCTCCCTCATACACCTAAAAATATTCGTCGTTCTTGCTTAAACGTACAACCGGGGCTGCTTCGTTAAAAACTTCTAGAGGGCGCTATTGAGTCATTTTTGTAAAAATAGCACAATCAACAATAAAATATTGCTCATTTTACCAGGCCAGATGTGTGTGCCAAGTTTCATGAGTTTCTGTGCATGTTTAGACCCTCAAAACTGGCGTTGTTTTCTTGGCGAACAGCGCTTAGCCACACCCACAGCAATTCGCGAAAACTCACAAACTTCGTGTTGTGACATCATGAAGGCCGAAACCCTCATCTGAGCAAATATGAGGTAGGTCCAGTTAACTTGTTTGGAGAAAAACGTAGAAGAAAATTCGGAATAAAAAAAATTGCCACTAGGTGGCGCTATCAGTTAGATGAAATATAAGTCAGTAGATGTCTTTAGTGCTGGACTCTCATCAAATGTGTGAAATTTTGAGAAGATAGGATCATCTCAGTCAAGTTAATGCAGCTTTTATTTTCACGAAAAATCTTCAGACTTTGCGTCACCGTAGCGGCCACGCCCTTTGGCGAAAAGTTACAATATTCGGTGTGGGGCATGATCAACATCTTAAGCCTTTTCTGACCAATTTTCAAATGGATCCCTTCAACAAGCTCAGCACAGTAGCTAAAAACGTAACGTATGACATTTATTGTAACCACTAGGTGGCGCTATATGTATAACTGAATTTTATCATATAGATGTTTTCAGGCCGTGACTATTACGTTGCCTGAGAAGTTTGAGATTTTTTGGAGCTTGAACATGGGAGTTATTAAGCATTTGCTCTTTCTGGACAAATGAAATTTTAAAGGCAATATTTGATGCCCCGCCCCCGTCATATAGTATTTCAAAAAGGCAAGATGTTTTGCCCAGTTTTTCTCTCAGGTCTTGAGATGATAAATGCCAAGTTTGAAGTCAATTGGATGAAAAATGTTTGCAAAGGGGGAAAAAGCATGACCACAGTGAATGTGCCAAAATAGGCCAAAATTGGACATAAAAAAATTCATAGCTCACTTCCTGTACATTTTAGCTACATGGTCCCAATAGACTTTTTTGTGCGTCTCGGGGTGCTACACGTGCCTGCCAATTTTTGTTGCTCTAGCTCAAACGTGCCGGGCTTGGTTTTTATTTTTCTACGCTAGGGGGCGCTATCGAGTCGCATTGTTATGACGACTTAATAATATCAAATTTTTCGCCGGGCCTGAGGAGTGTGCAAAGTTCGGTGAGTTTTCGTGAATGTTTAGGTACCCAAAATCGCGATCGTTTGCGGAGAATAAAGAAGAAGAAGAAGAATAATAATAACTAGAGCTGCGAGCAGCTATAAAGGGCCCTCGCAGCCCGGGCCACGTTGGGGTCCTTGCACGTTGGGGTACTTGCACGTTGGGTACTGGCACATTGGAGTACTGGCATATTGGAAGCGAAATTTCTTTGAAAATGGCATAATAAACCTGTACATGTAGAATATTGTTTTTGCCTGTGTGTGTGTCAAGGTCAACGGGTTTTGGTGATTGTTAAGGCCTGCAAAAATCAGCGTCCTTTTTTATTTTTAGGCAACGAGTTGCCCTGATTGGTATTTTTTGTAAAAGTGTATATCATCATCGCTCGTTGTACTCATTGCACAATGTTGCTTTTATTGTCCATAGGTGCAATCAAAAATTAATAAAACAAAATGGAAACGTACATACGTTTGGATCGGTGTGAAGCCAGTGAACAATTTGAGTGGTGGAAACTAAAAGAATATTCATAAATGGCTTAGTTATCACACTTAGAATGAGTTTACATTTTTTGTACAAAATACCGTATGTTTTTTGTATTTTTTTATATATTATGCCTCAAGGGCTAGGCGGCGCTGTATTTATAACTGAATGTTGTCATAGAGATAGCTTCAGGCCTTGATTATAAGCATACATGTCAAGTGTGGGATTTTTTTTGGAGCATGTACCGTGGAGTTATTATGCATATCCTTCATTCACGATATTGCTTTTAATGTCCACAGAGGCTATCAAAAATAAATAAAAATATATATATGTTTGGATAAGTCTGATGCCAGTGAACATTTTGAGTGGTGGAAACTAAAAGAATATTCATAAATGACTTAGTTATCACACTTAGAATGAGTTTACATTTTTTGTACAAAATACCGTATGTGCGGTATTTTTTTTTTATGCCTCAAGGGCTAGGTGACGCTGCGTATATAACTGAATGTTGTCATAGAGATAGCTTCAGGCCTTGACGATAAACATACATGTCAAGTTTGGGATTTTTTGGAGCATGTACCGGGGAGTTATTAAGCATATCCTTTTTCATTGCGAAACACAAATTTTGATGCCCCGCCTTCATCATATAGTATTTCGAAAAGTCAAGATTTTTCCCCCTGTCGTTGGCTCAGGTCTTGACATGGTCCAGGTCAAGTCTTAACTCAGTCAGATGAAACGTGTAGGAGAAGTGGGCAAAAGTCTGCCCCCTGTGAATGTGCAAAAATCGTCAAAAATGGGACATTCAAAAATTCGTAGCTCACTTCCTGTTCATTTTAGCATATGGGTCCAAGAGACTTTTTTGTAGGTCTTGGGCTCCCTCATACACCTAAAAATTTTCGTAGATCTTGCTTAAACGTACAACCGGGGCTGCTTCATTAAAAATTCCTAGGGGGCGCTATTGAGTCATTTTTGTAAAAATAGCACAATCAACAATAAAATATTGTTCATTTTACCAGGCCAGATGTGTGTGCCAAGTTTCATGAGTTTCTGCACATGTTTAGACCCTCAAAACCGGCGTTGTTTTCTTGGCGAACAGCGCTTAGCCACACCCACAGCAATTCGCGAAAACTCACAAACTTCGTGTTGTGACATCATGAAGGCCGAAACCCTCATCTGAGCAAATATGAGGTAGGTCCAGTTAACGTGTTTGGAGAAAAACGTAGAAGAAAATTCGTAAGAAAAAAAATTGCCACTAGGTGGCGCTATCAGTTAGATGAAATATAAGTCAGTAGATGCCTTTAGGGCTGGACTCTCATCAAATGTGTGAAATTTTGAGAAGATAGGATCATCTCGGTCAAGTTAATGCAGCTTTTATTTTCACGAAAAATCTTCAGATTTTGCGTCACCGTAGCGGCCACGCCCTTTGGCGAAAAGTTACAATATTCGGTGTGGGGCATGATCAACATCTTAAGGCTTTTCTGACCAATTTTCAAATGGATCCCTTCAACAAGCTCAGCACAGTAGCTAAAAACGTAAAGTATGACATTTATTGTAACCACTAGGTGGCGCTATATGTATAACTGAATTTTATCATATAGATGTTTTCAGGCCGTGACTATTAAGTTGTATGAGAAGTTTGAGATTTTTTGGAGCTTGAACATGGGAGTTATTAAGTATTTGCTCTTTTTGGACAAATGAAATTTTAAAGGCAATATTTGATGCCCCGCCCCCGCCATATAGTATTTCGAAAAGGCAAGATGTTTTGCCCAGTTGTTCTCTCAGGTCTTGAGATGATAAATGCCAAGTTTGAAGTCAATTGGATGAAAAACCTTTGCAAAGGGGGAAAAAGCATGACCACAGTGAATGTGCCAAAATAGGCCAAAATTGGACATTAAAAAATTCATAGCTCACTTCCTGTACATTTTAGCTACATGGTCCCAATAGACTTTTTTGTGCGTCTTGGGGTGCTACACGTGCCTGCCAATTTTTGTTACTCTAGCTCAAACGTGCCGGGCTTGGTTTTTATTTTTCTACGCTAGGGGGCGCTATCGAGTCGCATTGTTATGACGACTTAATAATATCAAATTTTTCGCCGGGCCTGAGGAGTGTGCAAAGTTCGGTGAGTTTTCGTGAATGTTTAGGTACCCAAAATCGCGATTGTTTGCGGAGAATAAAGAATAATAATAATAACTAGAGCTGCGAGCAGCTATAAAGGGCCCTCGCAGCCCGGGCCACGTTGGGGTCCTTGCACGTTGTGGTACTTGCATGTTGGGGTACTGGCACATTGGGGTACTGGCATATTGGAAGCAAAATTTCTTTGAAAATGGCATAATAAACGTTTACATGTAGAATATTTTTTTGCCAGTGTGTGTGTCAAGCTCAACGGGTTTTGGTGATTGTTAAGACCTGCAAAAATCAGCGTCCTTTTTTATTTTTAGGCAATGAGTTGCCCTGATTGGTATTTTTTGTAAAAGTGTATATATACATCATCGCTCGTTGTACTCATTGCACAATGTTACTTTTATTGTCCAAAGGGGCAATCAAAAATGAATAAAACAAAATGGAAACGTACATACGTTTGGATCGGTGTGAAGCCAGTGAACAATTTGAGTGGTGGAAACTAAAAGAATATTCATAAATGACTTAGTTATCACACTTAGAATGAGTGTACATTTTTTGTACAAAATACCGTATGTGGGGTATTTTTATTTTTTTTTATATAAGCCTCAAGGGCTAGGTGGCGCTGTATTTATAACTGAATGTTGTCATAGAGATACCTTCAGGCCTTGATTATAAGCATACATGTCAAGTGTGGGATTTTTTTTTGGAGCATGTACCGTGGAGTTATTAAGCATATCCTTCATTCACGATATTGCTTTTAATGTCCATAGAGGCTATCAAAAATAAATAAAAATATATATATGTTTGGATAAGTCTGATGCCAGTGAACATTTTGAGTGGTGGAAACTAAAAAAATATTCATAAATGACTTAGTTATCACACTTAGAATGAGTGTACATTTTTTGTACAAAATACCGTATGTGGGGTATTTTTTTTTCATGCCTCAAGGGCTAGGTGGCGCTGCATATATAATTGAATGTTGTCATAGAGATAACTTCAGGCCTTGACGATAAACATACATGTCAAGTTTGGGATTTTTTGGAGCATGTACCGGGGAGTTATCAAGCATATCCTTTTTCATTGTGAAACACAAATTTTGATGCCCCGCCCTCATCATATAGTATTTCGAAAAGTCAAAATTTTTCCCCCTGTCGTTGGCTCAGGTCTTGACATGGTCCAGGCCAAGTCTTAACTCAGTCGGATGAAACGTGTAGGAGAAGTGGGCAAAAGTCTGCCCCCTGTGAATGTGCAAAAATCGTCAAAAATGGGACATTCAAAAATTCGTAGCTCACTTCCTGTTCATTTTAGCATATGGGTACAAGAGACTTTTTTGTAGGTCTTGGGCTCCCTCATACACTTAAAAATATTCGTCATTCTTGCTTAAACGTACAACCGGGGCTGCTTCGTTAAAAATTTCAAGGGGGCGCTATTGAGTCATTTTTGTAAAAATAGCACAATCAACAATAAAATATTGCTCATTTTACCAGGCCAGATGTGTGTGCCAAGTTTCAGGAGTTTCTGTGCATGTTTAGACCCTCAAAACTGGCGTTGTTTTCTTGGCGAACAGCGCTTAGCCACGCCTACAGCAATTCGCGAAAACTCACAAACTTCGTGTTGTGACATCATGAAGGCCGAAACCCTCCTCTGAGCAAATATGAGGTAGGTCCAGTTAACGTGTTTGGAGAAAAACGTAGAAGAAAATTCGTAAGAAAAAAAATTGCCACTAGGTGGCGCTATCAGTTAGATGAAATGTAAGTTAGTAGATGTCTTTAGAGCTGGACTCTCTTCAAATGTGTGAAATTTTGAGAAGATAGGATCATCTCGGTCAAGTTAATGCAGCTTTTATTTTCACGAAAAATCTTCAGATTTTGCGTCACCGTAGCGGCCACGCCCTTTGACGAAAAGTTACAATATTCGGTGTGGGGCATGATCAACATCTTAAGGCTTTTCTGACCAATTTTCAAATGGATCCCTTCAACAAGCTCAGCACAGTAGCTAAAAACGTAAAGTATGACATTTATTGTAACCACTAGGTGGCGCTATATGTATAACTGAATTTTGTCATATAGATGTTTTCAGGCTGTGACTATTACGTTGCCTGAGAAGTTTGAGATTTTTTGGAGCTTGAACATGGGAGTTATTAAGCATTTGCTCTTTCTGGACAAATGAAATTTTAAAGGCAATATTTGATGCTCCGCCCCCGTCGTATAGTATTTCTAAAAGGCAAGATGTTTTGCCCAGCTGTTCTCTTAGGTCTTGAGATGATAAATGCCAAGTTTGAAGTCAATTGGATGAAAAATGTTTGCAAAGGGGGAAAAAGCATGACCACAGTGATCGTGCCAAAATAGGCCAAAATTGGACATTAAAAAATTCATAGCTCACTTCCTGTACATTTTAGCTACATGGTCCCAATAGACTTTTTTGTGCGTCTCGGGGTGCTACACGTGCCTGCCAATTTTCGTTGCTCTAGCTCAAACGTGTCGGGCTTGGTTTTTATTTTTCTACGCTAGGGGGCGCTATAGAGTCGCGTTGTTATAACGACTTCATAATATCAAATTTTTCGCCGGACCTGAGGAGTGTGCAAAGTTTGGTGAGTTTTCGTGAATATTTAGGTACCCAAAATCGCGATTGTTTGCGGAGAATAAAGAAGAAGAATAATAATAATAATAATAATAATAATAATAATAATAATAATAATAATAATAATTTTTACAAAAACAATAGGGACCTCGCAGCGGTCGCTGCTCGGGCCCTAATAATAATAATAATAATAATAATAATAATAATAATAATTTTTACAAAAACAATAGGGACCTCGCAGCGGTCGCTGCTCGGGCCCTAATAACTAGAGCTGCGAGCAGCTATAAAGGGCCCTCGCAGCCCGGGCCACGTTGGGGTCCTTGCACGTTGGGGTACTGGCACATTGGGGTACTGGCATATTGGAAGCAAAATTTCTTTGAAAATGGCATAATAAACGTTTACATGTAGAATATTTTTTTGCCAGTGTGTGTGTCAAGCTCAACGGGTTTTGGTGATTGTTAAGACCTGCAAAAATCAGCGTCCTTTTTTATTTTTAGGCAATGAGTTGCCCTGATTGGTATTTTTTTGTAAAAGTGTATATACACATCATCGCTCGTTGTACTCATTGCACAATGTTACTTTTATTGTCCAAAGGGGCAATCAAAAATGAATAAAACAAAATGGAAACGTACATACGTTTGGATCGGTGTGAAGCCAGTGAACAATTTGAGTGGTGGAAACTGAAAGAATATTCATAAATGACTTAGTTATCACACTTAGAATGAGTGTACATTTTTTGTACAAAATACCGTATGTGGGGTATTTATTTTTTTTTTTTTATATAAGCCTCAAGGGCTAGGTGGCGCTGTATTTATAACTGAATGTTGTCATAGAGATACCTTCAGGCCTTGATTATAAGCATACATGTCAAGTGTGGGATTTTTTTTGGAGCATGTACCGTGGAGTTATTAAGCATATCCTTCATTCACGATATTGCTTTTAATGTCCATAGAGGCTATCAAAAATAAATAAAAATATATATATGTTTGGATAAGTCTGATGCCAGTGAACATTTTGAGTGGTGGAAACTAAAAGAATATTCATAAATGACTTCGTTATCACACTTAGAATGAGTTTACATTTTTTGTACAAAATACCGTATGTGGGGTATTTTTTTTTCATGCCTCAAGGGCTAGGTGGCGCTGCATATATAACTGAATGTTGTCATAGAGATAGCTTCAGGCCTTGACGATAAACATACATGTCAAGTTTGGGATTTTTTGGAGCATGTACCGAGGAGTTATTAAGCATATCCTTTTTCAGTGCGAAACACAAATTTTGATGCCCCACCTTCATCATATAGTATTTCGAAAGGTCAAGATTTTTCCCCCTGTCGTTGGCTCAGGTCTTGACATGGTCCAGGTCAAGTCTTAACTCAGTCAGATGAAACGTGTAGGAGAAGTGGGCAAAAGTCTGCCCCCTGTGAATGTGCAAAAATCGTCAAAAATGGGACATTCAAAAATTCGTAGCTCACTTCCTGTTCATTTTAGCATATGGGTCCAAGAGACTTTTTTATAGGTCTTGGGCTCCCTCATACACCTAAAAATATTCGTCGTTCTTGCTTAAACGTACAACCGGGGCTGCTTCGTTAAAAACTTCTCGGGGGCGCTATTGAGTCATTTTTGTAAAAATAGCACAATCAACAATAAAATATTGCTCATTTTACCAGGCCAGATGTGTGTGCCAAGTTTCATGAGTTTCTGTGCATGTTTAGACCCTCAAAACTGGCGTTGTTTTCTTGGCGAACAGCGCTTAGCCACACCCACAGCAATTCGCGAAAACTCACAAACTTCGTGTTGTGACATCATGAAGGCCGAAACCCTCATCTGAGCAAATATGAGGTAGGTCCAGTTAACGTGTTTGGAGAAAAACGTAGAAGAAAATTCGTAAGAAAAAAAATTGCCACTAGGTGGCGCTATCAGTTAGATGAAATATAAGTCAGTAGATGTCTTTAGGGCTGGACTCTCATCAAATGTGTGAAATTTTGAGAAGATAGGATCATCTCGGTCAAGTTAATGCAGCTTTTATTTTCACGAAAAATCTTCAGACTTTGCGTCACCGTAGCGGCCACGCCCTTTGGCGAAAAGTTACAATATTCGGTGTGGGGCATGATCAACATCTTAAGGCTTTTCTGACCAATTTTCAAATGGATCCCTTCAACAAGCTCAGCACAGTAGCTAAAAACGTAAAGTATGACATTTATTGTAACCACTAGGTGGCGCTATATGTATAACTGAATTTTATCATATAGATGTTTTCAGGCCGTGACTATTACGTTGCCTGAGAAGTTTGAGATTTTTTGGAGCTTGAACATGGGAGTTATTAAGCATTTGCTCTTTCTGGACAAATGAAATTTTAAAGGCAATATTTGATGCCCCGCCCCCGTCATATAGTATTTCAAAAAGGCAAGATGTTTTGCCCAGTTTTTCTCTCAGGTCTTGAGATGATAAATGCCAAGTTTGAAGTCAATTGGATGAAAAATATTTGCAAAGGGGGAAAAAGCATGACCACAGTGAATGTGCCAAAATAGGCCAAAATTGGACATAAAAAAATTCATAGCTCACTTCCTGTACATTTTAGCTACATGGTCCCAATAGACTTTTTTGTGCGTCTCGGGGTGCTACACGTGCCTGCCAATTTTTGTTGCTCTAGCTCAAACGTGCCGGGCTTGGTTTTTATTTTTCTACGCTAGGGGGCGCTATCGAGTCGCATTGTTATGACGACTTAATAATATCAAATTTTTCGCCGGGCCTGAGGAGTGTGCAAAGTTCGGTGAGTTTTCGTGAATGTTTAGGTACCCAAAATCGCGATCGTTTGCGGAGAATAAAGAAGAAGAAGAAGAAGAAGAAGAAGAAGAAGAAGAAGAAGAAGAAGAATTTTTACAAAAACAATAGGGACCTCGCAGCGGTCGCTGCTCGGGCCCTAATAATAATAATTTTTACAAAAACAATAGGGACCTCGCAGCGGTCGCTGCTCGGGCCCTAATAATAATCCGATCGAAAAACAATAGGGACCTCGCAGCGGTAGCTGCTCGGGCCCTAATAATAATAATAATCCGATCGAAAAACAATAGGGACCTCGCAGCGGTAGCTGCTCGGGCCCTAATAATAATAATAATAATAATAATTTTTACAAAAACAATAGGGACCTCGCGGCGGTCGCTGCTCGGGCCCTAATAATAATAATTTTTACAAAAACAATAGGGACCTCGCAGCGGTCGCTGCTCGGGCCCTAATAATAATAATAATAATAATAATAATAATAATAATAATAATAATTTTTACAAAAACAATAGGGACCTCGCAGCGGTCGCTGCTCGGGCCCTAATAATAATAATCCGATCGAAAAACAATAGGGACCTCGCAGCGGTAGCTGCTCGGGCCCTAATAACTAGAGCTGCGAGCAGCTATTAAGGGCCCTCGCAGCCCGGGCCACGTTGGGGTCCTTGCACGTTGGGGTACTTGCACGTTGGGGTACTGGCACATTGGGGTACTGGCATATTGGAAGCAAAATTTCTTTGAAAATGGCATAATAAACGTTTACATGTAGAATATTTTTTTGCCAGTGTGTGTATCAAGCTCAACGGGTTTTGGTGATTGTTAAGACCTGCAAAAATCAGCGTCCTTTTTTATTTTTAGGCAATGAGTTGCCCTGATTGGTATTTTTTTGTAAAAGTGTATATACACATCATCGCTCGTTGTACTCATTGCACAATGTTACTTTTATTGTCCAAAGGGGCAATCAAAAATGAATAAAACAAAATGGAAACGTACATACGTTTGGATCGGTGTGAAGCCAGTGAACAATTTGAGTGGTGGAAACTAAAAGAATATTCATAAATGACTTAGTTATCACACTTAGAATGAGTGTACATTTTTTGTACAAAATACCGTATGTGGGGTATTTATTTATTTTTTTATGCCTCAAGAGCTAGGTGGCGCTGTATTTATAACTGAAGATAGAGATACCTCCAGGCCTTGATTATAAGCATACATGTCAAGTGTGGGATTTTTTTTGGAGCATGTACCGTGGAGTTATTAAGCATATCCTTCATTCACGATATTGCTTTTAATGTCCATAGAGGCTATCAAAAATAAATAAAAATATATATATGTTTGGATAAGTCTGATGCCAGTGAACATTTTGAGTGGTGGAAACTAAAAGAATATTCCTAAATGACTTAGTTATCACACTTAGAATGAGTTTACATTTTTTGTACAAAATACCGTATGTGGGGTATTTTTTTTTCATGCCTCAAGGGCTAGGTGGCGCTGCATATATAACTGAATGTTGTCATAGAGATACCTTCAGGCCTTGACGATAAACATACATGTCAAGTTTGGGATTTTTTGGAGCATGTATCGGGGAGTTATTAAGCATATCCTTTTTCAGTGCGAAACACAAATTTTGATGCCCCGCCCTCATCATATAGTATTTCCAAAAGTCAAGATTTTTCCGTCTGTTGTTGGCTCAGGTCTTGGCATGGTCCAGGTCACGTCATAAGTCAGTCGGATAAAACGTGTAGGAGAAGTGGGCAAAAGTATGCCCTCTGAAAATGTGCAAAAATCGTAAAAAATGGGACATTCAAAAATTCGTAGCTCACTTCCTGTTCATTTTAGCATATGGGTCCAAGAGTCTTTTTTGTAGGTCTTTGGCTCCCTCATACACGTAAAAATTTTCGTAGATCTTGCTTAAACGTACAATCGGGGCTGCTTCGTTAAAAATTTCTAGGGGGCGCTATTGAGTCATTTTTGTAAAAATAGCACAATCAACAATAAAATATTGTTCATTTTACCAGGCCAGATGTGTGTGCCAAGTTTCATGAGTTTCTGCGCATGTTTAGACCCTCAAAACTGGCGTTGTTTTCTTGGCGAACAGTGCTTAGCCACGCCCACAGCGACTCGCGAAAACTCACAAACTTCGTGTTGTGACAGCATGAAGGCCGACACCCTCATCTGAGCAAATATGAGGTAGGTCCAGTTAACATGGTTGGAGAAAAACATTGAAGAAAAATCGTAAGAAAAAAAATTGCCAGTAGGTGGCGCTATCAGTAAGATGAAATATAAGTTTGTAGATGTCTTTAGGGCTGGACTCTCATAAATTGTGTAAAATTTTGAGAAGATAGCATCATCTCGGTCAAGTTAATGCAGCTTTTGTTGTCACGAGAAATCTTCAGACTTTGCGGCACCGTAGCGGCCACGCCCTTTGGCGAAAAGTTACAATATTCGGTGTGGGGCATGATCAACATCTTAAGGCTTTTCTGACCAATTTTCAACTGGATCCCTTCAACGAGCTCAGCACAGTAGCTAAAAACGTAAAGTATGACAATTATTGTTACCACTAGGTGGCGCTACATGGATAACTGAATTTTATCATATAGATGTTTTCAGGCCGTGACTATTAAGTTGCCTGATAAGTTTGAGATTTTTTGGAGCTTGAACATGGGAGTTATTAAGCATTTGCTCTTTCTGGACAAATGAAATTTTAAAGGCAATATTTGATGCCCCGCCCCCGTCATATAGTATTTCGAAAAGGCAAGATTTTTTCCCCAGTTGTTCTCTCAGGTCTTGAGATGATAAATGCCAAGTTTGAAGTCAATTGGATGAAAAATGTTTGCAAAGGGGGAAAAAGCATGACCACAGTGAATGTGCCAAAATAGGCCAAAATTGGACATTAAAAAATTCATAGCTCACTTCCTGTACATTTTAGCTACATGGTCCCAATAGACTTTTTTGTGCGTCTCGGGGTGCTACACGTGCCTGCCAATTTTCGTTGCTCTAGCTCAAACGTGCCGGGCTTGGTTTTTATTTTTCTATGCTAGGGGGTGCTATAGAGTCGCGTTGTTATGACGACTTCATAATATCAAATTTTTCGCCGGGCCTGAGGAGTGTGCAAAGTTTGGTGAGTTTTCGTAAATGTTTAGGTACCCAAAATCGGGATCGTTTACGGAGAAGAAGAAGAAGAAGAATAATAACTAGAGCTGCGAGCAGCTATAAAGGGCCCTCGCAGCCCGGGCCACGTTGGGGTACTTGCACGTTGGGGAACTTGCACGTTGGGGTACTCGCACGTTGGGGTACTGGCACATTATGAGCAAAATTTCTTTGAACATGGCATGACAAACCTTTACATGTGATTTTTTTTTTGCCAGGTGTGATGTGTGTGACAAGCTCAATGTGTTTTGGTGATTGTCAAGATGTGCAAAAATCAGCTTCATTTTTTATTTTTAGGGAATGAGTTGACCTGACTGTTTTTTTTTTGCAAAAGTATGTATACCCATCATCGCTTGTACTCATTGCACAATGTTGCTTTTATTGTCCATAGAGGCGATCAAAAAAAATGAAACTGAATAAAAAAACTACTGTTGTTTGGATCGGTCTGATACCAGTGAACATCTTGAGTAGTGGAAAGTAAAAGAATATTCATAAATGACTTAGTTATAACACTTACGAGTTCACAAATTTTGTTCAAAATACCGTGTTTTTTTTTTTTTTTTTTTTTTTTTTTTTTTAATGCCTCAAGGACTAGGTGGCGCAGTATTTATCACTGAATTTTGTCATAGAGATACCTTCAGGCCTTGACTATAAATATACATGTTAAGTGTGGGATTTTTTGGAGCATGTACCGGGGAGTTATTCAGCAGATCCTTCATTCACGTTACTGCTTTTAACGTCAATAGAGGCTATCAAAAATAAATAAAACTAAATAAAAAAAGTACGTATGTTTGGATAGGTCTGATGCTAGTGAAAATTTTGAGTGGTGGAAAGTAAAAGAATATTCATAAATGACTTAGTTATCACACTTAGAATGAGTTTACATTTTTTGTACAAAATACCGTATGTGGGGTATTTTTTTGTTTTGCCTCAAGGGCTAGGTGGCGCTGCATATATAACTGAATGTTGTCATAGAGATACCTTCAGGCCTTGACTATGAGCATACATGTCAAGTTTGGGATTTTTTGGAGGATGTACTGGGAAGTTATTAAGCATATCCTTTTTCAGTTCGAAACACAAAGTTTGATGCCCCGCCTTCATCATATAGTATTTCGAAAAGTCAAGATTTTCCCCCCTGTCGTTGGCTCAGGTCTTGACATGGTCCAGGTCAAGTCTGAAGTCAGTCGGATGAAACGTGTAGGAGAAGTGGGAAAAAGTATGCCCCCTGTAAATGTGCAAATATCGTCAAAAATGGGACATTCAAAAATTCGTAGCTCACTTCCTGTTCATTTTAGCATGTAGGCCCAAGAGACTTTTTTTGTAGGTCTTGGGCTCCCTCATACACCTAAAAATATTCGTCGTTCTTGCTTAAACGTACAACCGGGGCTGCTTCGTTAAAAATTTCTAGGGGGCGCTATTGAGTCATTTTTGTAAAAATAGCACAATCAACAATAAAATATTGCTCATTTTACCAGGCCAGATGTGTGTGCCAAGTTTCATGAGTTTCTGTGCATGTTTAGACCCTCAAAACTGGCGTTGTTTTCTTGGCGAACAGCGCTTAGCCACGCCCACAGCAATACGCGAAAACTCACAAACTTCGTGTTGTGACATCATGAAGGCCGAAACCCTCAACATTTGTCACACTTAGAATGAGTGTACATTTTTTGTACAAAATACCGTATGTGGGGTATTATTTTTTTTTTTATATATATATATATATATATATGCCTCAAGGGCTAGGTGGCGCTGTATTTATAACTGAATTTTGTCATAGAGATACCTTCACGCCTTGACTATAAATATACATGTCAAGTTTGGGATTTTTTGAAGCATGCACCGGGGAGTTATTAAGCATATCCTTCATTCACGATATTGCTTTTAATGTCCACAGAGGCTATCAAAAATAAATAAAAATATATATATGTTTGGATAAGTCTGATGCCAGTGAACATTTTGAGTGGTGGAAACTAAAAGAATATTCATAAATGACTTAGTTATCACACTTAGAATGAGTTTACATTTTTTGTACAAAATACCGTATGTGGGGTATTTTTTTTTTATGCCTCAAGGGCTAGGTGGCACTGCATATATAACTGAATGTTGTCATAGAGATACTTTCAGGCGTTGATGATAAACATACATGTCAAGTTTGGGATTTTTTGGAGCATGTACCGGGGAGTTATTAAGCATATCCTTTTTCAGTGCGAAACACAAATTTTGATGCCCCGCCTTCATCATATAGTATTTCGAAAAGTCAAGATTTTTCCCCCTGTCGTTGGCTCAGGTCTTGACATGGTCCAGGTCAAGTCTGAAGTCAGTCGGATGAAACGTGTAGGAGAAGTGGGCAAAAGTATGCCCCCTGTAAATGTGCAAAAATCGTCAAAAATGGGACATTCAAAAATTCGTAGCTCACTTCCTGTTCATTTTAGCATATGGGTCCAAGTGACTTTTTTGTAGGTCTTGGGCTTCCTAATACACCTAAAAAAATTTGTAGCTCTTGCTTAAACGTACAACTGGGGCTGTTTCGTTAAAGATTTCTAGGGGGCGCTATTGAGTCATTTTTGTAAAAATAGCACAATCGACGATAAAAAATTGCTCATTTTGCCAGGCCAGCTGTGTGTGCCAAGTTTCGTGTGTTTCTGTGGCAGTTTAGGCCCTCAAAATTGGCGTTGTTTTCTTGGCGAACAGCGCTTAGCCACGCCCACAGCGATTCGCGAAAACTCACAAACTTCATGTTGTGACAGCATGAAGGCCGACACCCTCATCTGAGCAAATATGAGGTAGGTCCAGTTAACATGGTTGGAGAAAAACATTGAAGAAAAATCGTGAGAAAAAAAATTGCCAGTAGGTGGCGCTATCAGTAAGATGAAATATAAGTTTGTAGATGTCTTTAGGGCTGGACTCTCATCAATTGTGTAAAATTTTGAGAAGATAGCATCATCTCGGTCAAGTTAATGCAGCTTTTGTTGTCACGAGAAATCTTCAGACTTTGCGGCACCGTAGCGGCCACGCCCTTTGGCGAAAAGTTACAATATTCGGTGTGGGGCATGATCAACATCTTAAGGCTTTTCTGACCAATTTTCAACTGGATCCCTTCAACGAGCTCAGCACAGTAGCTAAAAACGTAAAGTATGACTATTATTGTTACCACTAGGTGGCGCTACATGGATAACTGAATTTTATCATATAGATGTTTTCAGGCCGTGACTATTAAGTTGCCTGATAAGTTTGAGATTTTTTGGAGCTTGAACATGGGAGTTATTAAGCATTTGCTCTTTCTGGACAAATTAAATTTTAAAGGCAATATTTGATGCCCCGCCCCCGTCATATAGTATTTCGAAAAGGCAAGATTTTTTCCCCAGTTGTTCTCTCAGGTCTTGAGATGATAAATGCCAAGTTTGAAGTCAATTGGATGAAAAATGTTTACAAAGGGGTCAAAAGCATGACCACAGTGAATGTGCCAAAATAGGCCAAAATTGGACATTAAAAAATTCATAGCTCACTTCCTGTACATTTTAGCTACATGGTCCCAATAGACTTTTTTGTGCGTCTCGGGGTGCTACACGTGCCTGCCAATTTTCGTTGCTCTAGCTCAAACATGCCGGGCTTGGTTTTTATTTTTCTATGCTAGGGGGCGCTATAGAGTCGCGTTGTTATGACGACTTCATAATATCAAATTTTTCGCCGGGCCTGAGGAGTGTGCAAAGTTTGGTGAGTTTTCGTAAATGTTTAGGTACCCAAAATCGTGATCGTTTACGGAGAAGAAGAAGAAGAAGAAGAATAATAATAACTAGAGCTGCGAGCAGCTATAAAGGGCCCTCGCAGCCCGGGCCACGTTGGGGTCCTTGCACGTTGGGGTACTTGCACGTTGGGGTACTGGCACATTGGGGTACTGGCATATTGGAAGCAAAATTTCTTTGAAAATGGCATAATAAACGTTTACATGTAGAATATTTTTTTGCCAGTGTGTGTATCAAGCTCAACGGGTTTTGGTGATTGTTAAGACCTGCAAAAATCAGCGTCCTTTTTTATTTTTAGGCAATGAGTTGCCCTGATTGGTATTTTTTTGTAAAAGTGTATATACACATCATCGCTCGTTGTACTCATTGCACAATGTTACTTTTATTGTCCAAAGGGGCAATCAAAAATGAATAAAACAAAATGGAAACGTACATACGTTTGGATCGGTGTGAAGCCAGTGAACAATTTGAGTGGTGGAAACTAAAAGAATATTCATAAATGACTTAGTTATCACACTTAGAATGAGTGTACATTTTTTGTACAAAATACCGTATGTGGGGTATTTATTTTTTTTTTTATATAAGCCTCAAGGGCTAGGTGGCGCTGTATTTATAACTGAATGTTGTCATAGAGATACCTTCAGGCCTTGATTATAAGCATGCATGTCAAGTGTGGGATTTTTTTTGGAGCATGTACCGTGGAGTTATTAAGCATATCCTTCATTCACGATATTGCTTTTAATGTCCACAGAGGCTATCAAAAATAAATAAAAATATATATATGTTTGGATAAGTCTGATGCCAGTGAACATTTTGAGTGGTGGAAACTAAAAGAATATTCATAAATGACTTAGTTATCACACTTAGAATGAGTTTACATTTTTTGTACAAAATACCGTATGTGGGGTATTTTTTTTTTATGCCTCAAGGGCTAGGTGGCGCTGCATATATAACTGAATGTTGTCATAGAGATAGCTTCAGGCCTTGACGATAAACATACATGTCAAGTTTGGGATTTTTTGGAGCATGTACCGGGGAGTTATTATGCATATCCTTTTTCAGTGCGAAACACAAATTTTGATGCCCCGCCTTCATCATATAGTATTTCGAAAGGTCAAGATTTTTCCCCCTGTCGTTGGCTCAGGTCTTGACATGGTCCAGGTCAAGTCTTAACTCAGTCAGATGAAACGTGTAGGAGAAGTGGGCAAAAGTCTGCCCCCTGTGAATGTGCAAAAATTGTCAAAAATGGGACATTCAAAAATTCGTAGCTCACTTCCTGTTCATTTTAGCATATGGGTCCCAGAGACTTTTTTGTAGGTCTTGGGCTCCCTCATACACCTAAAAATATTCGTCGTTCTTGCTTAAACGTACAACCGGGGCTGCTTCGTTAAAAATTCTAGGGGGCGCTATTGAGTCATTTTTGTAAAAATAGCACAATCAACAATAAAATATTGCTCATTTTACCAGGCCAGATGTGTGTGCCAAGTTTCATGAGTTTCTGTGCATGTTTAGACCCTCAAAACCGGCGTTGTTTTCTTGGCGAACAGTTCTTAGCCATGCCCACAGCAATTCACGAAAACTCACAAACTTCGTGTTGTGACATCATGAAGGCCGAAACCCTCATCTGAGCAAATCTGAGGTAGGTCCAGTTAACGTGTTTGGACAAAAACGTAGAAGAAATTTCGTAAGAAAAGAAAAATGCCACTAGGTGGCGCTATCAGTAAGATGAAATATAAGTTCGTAGATGTCTTTAGGGCTGGACTCTCATCAAATGTGTGAAATTTTGAGAAGATAGGATCATCTCGGTCAAGTTAATGCAGCTTTTATTGTCACGAAAAATCTTCAGACTTTGCGTCACCGTAGCGGCCACGCCCTTTGGCGAAAAGTTACAATATTCGGTGTGGGGCATGATCAACATCTTAAGGCTTTTCTGACCAATTTTCAACTGGATCCCTTCAACGAGCTCAGCACAGTAGCTAAAAACGTAAAGTATGACATTTATTGTTACCACTAGGTGGCGCTACATGGATAACTGAATTTTATCATATAGATGTTTTCAGGCCGTGACTATTAAGTTGCCTGATAAGTTTGAGATTTTTTGGAGCTTGAACATGGGAGTTATTAAGCATTTGCTCTTTCTGGACAAATTAAATTTTCAAGGCAATATTTGATGCCCCGCCCCCGTCATATAGTATTTCAAAAAGTCAAGGTTTTTTGCCCAGTTGTTGTCTCAGGTCTTGAGATGATAAATGCCAATTTTGAAGTCAACTGGATGAAAAATGTTTGCAAAGGGGGAAAAAGCATGACCACAGTGAATGTGCCAAAATAGGCCAAAATTGGACATTAAAAAATTCATAGCTCATTTCCTGTACATTTTAGCTACATGGTCCCAATAGACTTTTTTTGTGCGTCTCGGGGTGCTACACGTGCCTGCCAATTGTCGTTGCTCTAGCTCAAACGTGCCGGGCTTGGTTATTATTTTTCTACGCTAGGGGGCACTATAGAGTCGCGTTGTTATGACGCCTTCATAATATCAAATTTTTCGCCGGGCCCGAAGAGTGCGCAAAGTTCGGTGAGTTTTCGTGAATGTTTAGGTACCCAAAATCGCGATCGTTTGCGGAGAATAAAGAAGAAGAAGAAGAAGAAGAAGAAGAAGAAGAAGAAGAAGAAGAAGAATAATAATAATAATTTTTACAAAAACAATAGGGACCTCGCAGCGGTCGCTGCTCGGGCCCTAATAACTAGAGCTGCGAGCAGCTATAAAGGGCCCTCGCAGCCCGGGCCACGTTGGGGTCCTTGCACGTTGGGCTACTGGCATATTGGAAGCAAAATTTCTTTGAAAATGGCATAATAAACGTTTACATGTAGAATATTTTTTTTTGCCAGTGTGTGTCAAGCTCAACGGGTTTTGGTGGTTGTTAAGACCTGCAAAAATCAGCGTCCTTTTTTATTTTTAGGCAATGAGTTGCCCTGATTGGTATTTTTTGTAAAAGTATATATACACACATCATCGCTCGTTGTACTCATTGCACATTGTTACTTTTATTGTCCAAAGGGGCAATCAAAAATGAATAAAACAAAATGGAAACGTACATACGTTTGGATCGGTGTGAAGCCAGTGAACAATTTGAGTGGTGGAAACTAAAAGAATATTCATAAATGACTTAGTTATCACACTTAGAATGAGTGTACATTTTTTGTACAAAACACCGTATGTGGGTTTTTATATATATATATATATATATATATATATATATATATATATATATATATATATATATATATATATATATATAAATGCGTCAAGGGCTAGGTGGCGCTGTATTTATAACTGAATGTTGTCATAGAGATACCTTCAGGCCTTGATTATAAGCATACATGTCAAGTGTGGGATTTTTTTTGGAGCATGTACCGTGGAGTTATTAAGCATATCCTTCATTCACGATGTTGCTTTTAATGTCCATAAAGGCTATCAAAAATAAATAAAAATATATATATGTTTGGATAAGTCTGATGCCAGTGAACATTTTGAGTGGTGGAAACTAAAAGAATATTCATAAATGACTTAGTTATCACACTTAGAATGAGTTTACATTTTTTGTACAAAATACCGTATGTGGGGTATTTTTTTTTTATGCCTCAAGGGCTAGGTGGCGCTGCATATATAACTGAATGTTGTCATAGAGATAACTTCAGGCCTTGACGATAAACATACATGTCAAGTTTGGGATTTTTTGGAGCATGTACCGGGGAGTTATCAAGCATATCCTTTTTCATTGCGAAACACAAATTTTGATGCCCCGCCCTCATCATATAGTATTTTGAAAAGTCAAAATTTTTCCCCCTGTCGTTGGCTCAGGTCTTGACATGGTCCAGGCCAAGTCTTAACTCAGTCGGATGAAACGTGTAGGAGAAGTGGGCAAAAGTATGCCCCCTGAAAATGTGCAAAAATCGTCAAAAATGGGACATTCAAAAATTCGTAGCTCACTTCCTGTTCATTTTAGCACATGGGTCCAAGAGACTTTTTTGTAGGTTTTGGGCTCCCTCATACACCTAAAAATATTCGTCGTTCTTGCTTAAACGTACAACCGGGGCTGCTTCGTTAAAAACTTCTAGGGGGCGCTATTGAGTCATTTTTGTAAAAATAGCACAATCGGCGATAAAAAATTGCTCATTTTGCCAGGCCAGATGTGTGTGCCAAGTTTCGTGTGTTTCTGTGCCAGTTTAGGCCCTCAAAATTGGCGTTGTTTTCTTGGCGAACAGCGCTTAGCCACGCCCACAGCGACTCGCGAAAACTCACAAACTTCGTGTTGTGACATCATGAAGGCCGAAACCCTCATCTGAGCAAATATGAGGTAGGTCCAGTTAACGTGTTTGGAGAAAAACGTAGAAGAAAATTCGTAAGAAAAAAAATTGCCACTAGGTGGCGCTATCAGTTAGATGAAATGTAAGTTAGTAGATGTCTTTAGAGCTGGACTCTCATCAATTGTGTACAATTTTGAGAAGATAGCATCATCTCGGTCAAGTTAATGCAGCTTTTGTTGTCACGAGAAATCTTCATACTTTGCGGCACCGTAGCGGCCACGCCCTTTGGCGAAAAGTTACAATATTCGGTGTGGGGCATGATCAACATCTTAAGGCTTTTCTGACCAATTTTCAACTGGATCCCTTCAACGAGCTCAGCACAGTAGCTAAAAACGTAAAGTCTGACAATTATTGTTACCACTAGGTGGCGCTACATGGATAACTGAATTTTATCATATAGATGTTTTCAGGCCGTGACTATTAAGTTGCCTGATAAGTTTGAGATTTTTTGGAGCTTGAACATGGGAGTTATTAAGCATTTGCTCTTTCTGGACAAATGAAATTTTAAAGGCAATATTTGATGCCCCGCCCCCGTCATATAGTATTTCGAAAAGGCAAGATTTTTTCCCCAGTTGTTCTCTCAGGTCTTGAGATGATAAATGCCAAGTTTGAAGTCAATTGGATGAAAAATGTTTGCAAAGGGGGAAAAAGCATGACCACAGTGAATGTGCCAAAATAGGCCAAAATTGGACATTAAAAAATTCATAGCTCACTTCCTGTACATTTTAGCTACATGGTCCCAATAGACTTTTTTGTGCGTCTCGGGGTGCTACACGTGCCTGCCAATTTTCGTTGCTCTAGCTCAAACATGCCGGGCTTGGTTTTTATTTTTCTATGCTAGGGGGCGCTATAGAGTCGCGTTGTTATGACGACTTCATAATATCAAATTTTTCGCCGGGCCTGAGGAGTGTGCAAAGTTTGGTGAGTTTTCGTAAATGTTTAGGTACCCAAAATCGTGATCGTTTACGGAGAAAAAGAAGAAGAATAATAATAACTAGAGCTGCGAGCAGCTATAAAGGGCCCTCGCAGCCCGGGCCACGTTGGGGTCCTTGCACGTTGGGGTACTTGCACGTTGGGGTACTGGCACATTGGGGTACTGGCATATTGGAAGCAAAATTTCTTTGAAAATGGCATAATAAACGTTTACATGTAGAATATTTTTTTGCCAGTGTGTGTATCAAGCTCAACGGGTTTTGGTGATTGTTAAGACCTGCAAAAATCAGCGTCCTTTTTTATTTTTAGGCAATGAGTTGCCCTGATTGGTATTTTTTTGTAAAAGTGTATATACACATCATCGCTCGTTGTACTCATTGCACAATGTTACTTTTATTGTCCAAAGGGGCAATCAAAAATGAATAAAACAAAATGGAAACGTACATACGTTTGGATCGGTGTGAAGCTAGTGAACAATTTGAGTGGTGGAAACTAAAAGAATATTCATAAATGACTTAGTTATCACACTTAGAATAAGTGTACATTTTTTGTACAAAATACCGTATGTGGGGTATTTTTATTTTTTTTTTATATAAGCCTCAAGGGCTAGGTGGCGCTGTATTTATAACTGAATATTGTCATAGAGATAACTTCAGGCCTTGACGATAAACATACATGTCAAGTTTGGGATTTTTTGGAGCATGTACCGGGGAGTTATCAAGCATATCCTTTTTCATTGTGAAACACAAATTTTGATGCCCCGCCCTCATCATATAGTATTTCGAAAAGTCAAGATTTTTCCCCCTGTCGTTGGCTCAGGTCTTGACATGGTCCAGGCCAAGTCTTAACTCAGTCGGATGAAACGTGTAGGAGAAGTGGGCAAAAGTCTGCCCCCTGTGAATGTGCAAAAATCGTCAAAAATGGGACATTCAAAAATTCGTAGCTCACTTCCTGTTCATTTTAGCACATGGGTCCAAGAGACTTTTTTTGTAGGTCTTGGGCTCCCTCATACACCTAAAAATATTCGTCGTTCTTGCTTAAACGTACAACCGGGGCTGCTTCGTTAAAAACTTCTAGGGGGCGCTATTGAGTCATTTTTGTAAAAATAGCACAATCAATGATAAAATATTGCTCATTTTACCAGGCCAGATGTGTGTGCCAAGTTTCATGAGTTTCTGTGCATGTTTAGACCCTCAAAACTGGCGTTGTTTTCGTGGCGAACAGCGCTTAGCCACACCCACAGCAATTCGCGAAAACTCACAAACTTCGTGTTGTGACATCATGAAGGCCGAAACCCTCATCTGAGTAAATATGAGGTAGGTCCAGTTAACGTGTTTGGAGAAAAACGTAGAAGAAAATTCGTAAGAAAAAAAATTGCCACTAGGTGGCGCTATCAGTTAGATGAAATATAAGTCAGTAGATGTCTTTAGGGCTGGACTCTCATCAAATGTGTGAAATTTTGAGAAGATAGGATCATCTCGGTCAAGTTAATGCAGCTTTTATTTTCACGAAAAATCTTCAGACTTTGCGTCACCGTAGCGGCCACGCCCTTTGGCGAAAAGTTACAATATTCGGTGTGGGGCATGATCAACATCTTAAGGCTTTTCTGACCAATTTTCAAATGGATCCCTTCAACAAGCTCAGCACAGTAGCTAAAAACGTAAAGTATGACATTTATTGTAACCACTAGGTGGCGCTATATGTATAACTGAATTTTATCATATAGATGTTTTCAGGCCGTGACTATTACGTTGCCTGAGAAGTTTGAGATTTTTTGGAGCTTGAACATGGGAGTTATTAAGCATTTGCTCTTTCTGGACAAATGAAATTTTAAAGGCAATATTTGATGCCCCGCCCCCGTCATATAGTATTTCAAAAAGGCAAGATGTTTTGCCCAGTTGTTCTCTCAGGTCTTGAGATGATAAATGCCAAGATTGAAGTCAATTAGATGAAAAATGTTTGCAAAGGGGGAAAAAGCATGACCACAGTGAATGTGCCAAAATAGGCCAAAATTGGACATAAAAAAATTCATAGCTCACTTCCTGTACATTTTAGCTACATGGTCCCAATAGACTTTTTTGTGCGTCTCGGGGTGCTACACGTGCCTGCCAATTTTTGTTGCTCTTGCTCAAACGTGCCGGGCTTGGTTTTTATTTTTCTACGCTAGGGGGCGCTATCGAGTCGCATTGTTATGACGACTTAATAATATCAAATTTTTCGCCGGGCCTGAGGAGTGTGCAAAGTTCGGTGAGTTTTCGTGAATGTTTAGGTACCCAAAATCGCGATCGTTTGCGGAGAATAAAGAAGAAGAATAATAATAATAATAATAATAATAATAATAATAATAATAATTTTTACAAAAACAATAGGGACCTCGCAGCGGTCGCTGCTCGGGCCCTAACTAGAGCTGCGAGCAGCTATAAAGGGCCCTCGCAGCCCGGGCCACGTTGGAGTCCTTGCACGTTGGGGTACTTGCACGTTAGGGTACTGGCACGTTGGGGTACTGGCATATTGGAAGCAAAATTTCTTTGAAAATGGCATAATAAACGTTTACATGTAGAATATTTTTTTTGCCAGTGTGTGTCAAGCTCAACGGGTTTTGGTGATTGTTAAGACCTGCAAAAATCAGCGTCCTTTTTTATTTTTAGGCAATGAGTTGCCCTGATTGGTATTTTTTGTAAAAGTGTATATATACATCATCGCTCGTTGTACTCATTGCACAATGTTACTTTTATTGTCCAAAGGGGCAATCAAAAATGAATAAAACAAAATGGAAACGTACATACGTTTGGATCGGTGTGAAGCCAGTGAACAATTTGAGTGGTGGAAACTAAAAGAATATTCAGAAATGACTTAGTCATCACACTTAGAATGAGTTTACATTTTTTTGTACAAAATACCGTATGTGTTTTTTTTTTTTTATATAAGCCTCAAGGGCTAGGTGGCGCTGTATTTATAACTGAATGTTGTCATCGAGATACCTTCAGGCCTTGATTATAAGCATACATGTCAAGTGTGGGATTTTTTTTGGAGCATGTACCGTGGAGTTATTAAGCATATCCTTCATTCACGATATTGCTTTTAATGTCCACAGAGGCTATCAAAAATAAATAAAAATATATATATGTTTGGATAAGTCTGATGCCAGTGAACATTTTGAGTGGTGGAAACTAAAAGAATATTCATAAATGACTTAGTTATCACACTTAGAATGAGTTTACATTTTTTGTACAAAATACCGTATGTGGGGTATTTTTTTTTTTATGCCTCAAGGGCTAGGTGGCGCTGCATATATAACTGAATGTTGTCATAGAGATAGCTTCAGGCCTTGACGATAAACATACATGTCAAGTTTGGGATTTTTTGGAGCATGTACCGGGGAGTTATTAAGCATATCCTTTTTCAGTGCGAAACACAAATTTTGATGCCCCGCCTTCATCATATAGTATTTCGAAAGGTCAAGATTTTTCCCCCTGTCGTTGGCTCAGGTCTTGACATGGTCCAGGTCAAGTCTTAACTCAGTCAGATGAAACGTGTAGGAGAAGTGGGCAAAAGTCTGCGCCCTGTGAATGTGCAAAAATTGTCAAAAATGGGACATTCAAAAATTCGTAGCTCACTTCCTGTTCATTTTAGCATATGGGTCCAAGAGACTTTTTTGTAGGTCTTGGGCTCCCTCATACACCTAAAAATATTCGTCGTTCTTGCTTAAACGTACAACCGGGGCTGTTTCGTTAAAGATTTCTAGGGGGCGCTATTGAGTCATTTTTGTAAAAATAGCACAATCGACGATAAAAAATTGCTCATTTTGCCAGGCCAGCTGTGTGTGCCAAGTTTCGTGTGTTTCTGTGGCAGTTTAGGCCCTCAAAATTGGCGTTGTTTTCTTGGCGAACAGCGCTTAGCCACGCCCACAGCGATTCGCGAAAACTCACAAACTTCATGTTGTGACAGCATGAAGGCCGACACCCTCATCTGAGCAAATATGAGGTAGGTCCAGTTAACATGGTTGGAGAAAAACATTGAAGAAAAATCGTGAGAAAAAAAATTGCCAGTAGGTGGCGCTATCAGTAAGATGAAATATAAGTTTGTAGATGTCTTTAGGGCTGGACTCTCATCAATTGTGTAAAATTTTGAGAAGATAGCATCATCTCGGTCAAGTTAATGCAGCTTTTGTTGTCACGAGAAATCTTCAGACTTTGCGGCACCGTAGCGGCCACGCCCTTTGGCGAAAAGTTACAATATTCGGTGTGGGGCATGATCAACATCTTAAGGCTTTTCTGACCAATTTTCAACTGGATCCCTTCAACGAGCTCAGCACAGTAGCTAAAAACGTAAAGTATGACAATTATTGTTACCACTAGGTGGCGCTACATGGATAACTGAATTTTATCATATAGATGTTTTCAGGCCGTGACTATTAAGTTGCCTGATAAGTTTGAGATTTTTTGGAGCTTGAACATGGGAGTTATTAAGCATTTGCTCTTTCTGGACAAATGAAATTTTAAAGGCAATATTTGATGCCCCGCCCCCGTCATATAGTATTTCGAAAAGGCAAGATTTTTTCCCCAGTTGTTCTCTCAGGTCTTGAGATGATAAATGCCAAGTTTGAAGTCAATTGGATGAAAAATGTTTGCAAAGGGGTCAAAAGCATGACCACAGTGAATGTGCCAAAATAGGCCAAAATTGGACATTAAAAAATTCATAGCTCACTTCCTGTACATTTTAGCTACATGGTCCCAATAGACTTTTTTGTGCGTCTCGGGGTGCTACACGTGCCTGCCAATTTTCGTTGCTCTAGCTCAAACATGCCGGGCTTGGTTTTTATTTTTCTATGCTAGGGGGCGCTATAGAGTCGCGTTGTTATGACGACTTCATAATATCAAATTTTTCGCCGGGCCTGAGGAGTGTGCAAAGTTTGGTGAGTTTTCGTAAATGTTTAGGTACCCAAAATCGTGATCGTTTACGGAGAAGAAGAAGAAGAAGAATAATAATAATAACTAGAGCTGCGAGCAGCTATAAAGGGCCCTCGCAGCCCGGGCCACGTTGGGGTCCTTGCACGTTGGGGTACTTGCACGTTAGGGTACTGGCACGTTGGGGTACTGGCATATTGGAAGCAAAATTTCTTTGAAAATGGCATAATAAACGTTTACATGTAGAATATTTTTTTTGCCAGTGTGTGTCAAGCTCAACGGGTTTTGGTGATTGTTAAGACCTGCAAAAATCAGCGTCCTTATTTATTTTTAGGCAACGAGTTGCCCTGATTGGTATTTTTTGTAAAAGTGTATATATACATCATCGCTCGTTGTACTCATTGCACAATGTTACTTTTATTGTCCAAAGGGGCAATCAAAAATGAATAAAACAAAATGGAAACGTACATACGTTTGGATCGGTGTGAAGCCAGTTAACAATTTGAGTGGTGGAAACTAAAAGAATATTCATAAATGACTTAGTTATCACACTCAGAATGAGTTTACATTTTTTGTACAAAATACCGTATGTGTTTTTTTTTTTTATATATTATGCCTCAAGGGCTAGGCGGCGCTGTATTTATAACTGAATGTTGTCATAGAAATAGCTTCAGGCCTTGATTATAAGCATACATGTCAAGTGTGGGATTTTTTTTGGAGCATGTACCGTGGAGTTATTATGCATATCCTTCATTCACGATATTGCTTTTAATGTCCACAGAGGCTATCAAAAATAACTAAAAATATACATATGTTTGGATAAGTCTGATGCCAGTGAACATTTTGAGTGGTGGAAACTAAAAGAATATTCATAAATGACTTAGTTATCACACTTATAATGAGTTTACATTTTTTGTACAAAATACCGTATGTGGGGTATTTTTTTTTTATGCCTCAAGGGCTAGGTGGCGCTGCATATATAACTGAATGTTGTCATAGAGATAGCTTCAGGCCTTGACGATAAACATACATGTCAAGTTTGGGATTTTTTGGAGCATGTACCGGGGAGTTATTAAGCATATCCTTTTTCAGTGCGAAACACAAATTTTGATGCCCCGCCTTCATCATATAGTATTTCGAAAAGTCAAGATTTTTCCCCCTGTCGTTGGCTCAGGTCTTGACATGGTCCAGGTCAAGTCTTAACTCAGTCAGATGAAACGTGTAGGAGAAGTGGGCAAAAGTCTGCCCCCTGTGAATGTGCAAAAATTGTCAAAAATGGGACATTCAAAAATTCGTAGCTCACTTCCTGTTCATTTTAGCATATGGGTCCAAGAGACTTTTTTGTAGGTCTTGGGCTCCCTCATACACCTAAAAATATTCGTCGTTCTTGCTTAAACGTACAACTGGGGCTGATTCGTTAAAAACTTCTAGGGGGCGCTATTGAGTCATTTTTGTAAAAATAGCACAATCAACAATAAAATATTGCTCATTTTACCAGGCCAGATGTGTGTGCCAAGTTTCATGAGTTTCTGTGCATGTTTAGACCCTCAAAACTGGCGTTGTTTTCTTGGCGAACAGCGCTTAGCCACACCCACAGCAATTCGCGAAAACTCACAAACTTCGTGTTGTGACATCATGAAGGCCGAAACCCTCATCTGAGCAAATATGAGGTAGGTCCAGTTAACGTGTTTGGAGAAAAACGTAGAAGAAAATTCGTAAGAAAAAAAATTGCCACTAGGTGGCGCTATCAGTTAGATGAAATATAAGTCAGTAGATGTCTTTAGGGCTGGACTCTCATCAAATGTGTGAAATTTTGAGAAGATAGGATCATCTCGGTCAAGTTAATGCAGCTTTTATTTTCACGAAAAATCTTCAGACTTTGCGTCACCGTAGCGGCCACGCCCTTTGGCGAAAAGTTACAATATTCGGTGTGGGGCATGATCAACATCTTAAGGCTTTTCTGACCAATTTTCAAATGGATCCCTTCAACAACCTCAGCACAGTAGCTAAAAACGTAAAGTATGACATTTATTGTAACCACGAGGTGGCGCTATATGTATAACTGAATTTTATCATATAGATGTTTTCAGGCCGTGACTATTACGTTGTCTGAGAAGTTTGAGATTTTTCGGAGCTTGAACATGGGAGTTATTAAGCATTTGCTCTTTCTGGACAAATGAAATTTTAAAGGCAATATTTGATGCCCCGCCCCCGTCATATAGTATTTCAAAAAGGCAAGATGTTTTGCCCAGTTGTTCTCTCAGGTCTTGAGATGATAAATGCCAAGTTTGAAGTCAATTGGATGAAAAATGTTTGCAAAGGGGGAAAAAGCATGACTACAGTGAATGTGCCAAAATAGGCCAAAATTGGACATTAAAAAATTCATAGCTCACTTCCTGTACATTTTAGCTACATGGTCCCAATAGACTTTTTTGTGCGTCTCGGGGTGCTACACGTGCCTGCCAATTTTCGTTGCTCTAGCTCAAACGTGCCGGGCTTGGTTTTTATTTTTCTACGCTAGGGGGCGCTATAGAGTCGCGTTGTTATGACGACTTCATAATATCAAATTTTTCGCCGGGCCTGAGGAGTGTGCAAAGTTCGGTGAGTTTTCGTGAATGTTTAGGTACCCAAAATCGGGATTGTTTGCGGAGAATAAAGAAGAAGAAGAATAATAATAATAATAATAACTAGAGCTGCGAGCAGCTATAAAGGGCCCTCGCAGCCCGGGCCACGTTGGAGTCCTTGCACGTTGGGGTACTTGCACGTTAGGGTACTGGCACGTTGGGGTACTGGCATATTGGAAGCAAAATTTCTTTGAAAATGGCATAATAAACGTTTACATGTAGAATATTTTTTTTGCCAGTGTGTGTCAAGCTCAACGGGTTTTGGTGATTGTTAAGACCTGCAAAAATCAGCGTCCTTTTTTATTTTTAGGCAATGAGTTGCCCTGATTGGTATTTTTTGTAAAAGTGTATATACACATCATCGCTCGTTGTACTCATTGCACAATGTTACTTTTATTGTCCAAAGGGGCAATCAAAAATGAATAAAACAAAATGGAAACGTACATACGTTTGGATCGGTGTGAAGCCAGTGAACAATTTGAGTGGTGGAAACTAAAAGAATATTCATAAATGACTTAGTTATCACACTTAGAATGAGTGTACATTTTTTGTACAAAATACCGTATGTGGGGTATTTTTTATTTTTTTTATATAAGCCTCAAGGACTAGGTGGCGCTGTATTTATAACTGAATGTTGTCATAGAGATACCTTCAGGCCTTGATTATAAGCATACATGTCAAGTGTGGGATTTTTTTTGGAGCATGTACCGTGGAGTTATTAAGCATATGCTTCATTCACGATATTGCTTTTAATGTCCATAGAGGCTATCAAAAATAAATAAAAATATATATATGTTTGGATAAGTCTGATGCCAGTGAACATTTTGAGTGGTGGAAACTAAAAGAATATTTATAAATGACTTATTTATCACACTTAGAATGAGTTTACATTTTTTGTACAAAATACCGTATGTGGGGTATTTTTTTTTAATGCCTCAAGGGCTGGGTGACGCTGCATATATAACTGAATGTTGTCATAGAGATAGCTTCAGGCCTTGACGATAAACATACATGTCAAGTTTGGGATTTTTTGGAGCATGTACTGGGGAGTTATTAAGCATATCCTTTTTCAGTGCGAAACACAAAATTTGATGCCCCGCCTTCATCATATAGTATTTCGAAAAGTCAAGATTTTTCCCCCTGTCGTTGGCTGAGGTCTTGACATGGTCCAGGTCAAGTCTTAACTCAGTCAGATGAAACGTGTAGGAGAAGTGGGCAAAAGTCTGCCCCTTGTGAATGTGCAAAAATCGTCAAAAATTGGACATTCAAAAATTCGTAGCTCACTTCCTGTTCATTTTAGCATATGGGTCCAATAGACTTTTTTGTAGGTCTTGGGCTCCCTCATACACCTAAAAATTTTCGTAGATCTTGCTTAAACGTACAACCGGGGCTGCTTCATTAAAAATTCCTAGGGGGCGCTATTGAGTCATTTTTGTAAAAATAGCACAATCAACAATAAAATATTGTTCATTTTACCAGGCCAGATGTGTGTGCCAAGTTTCATGAGTTTCTGTGCATGTTTAGACCCTCAAAACTGGCGTTGTTTTCTTGGCGAACAGTGCTTAGCCACGCCCACAGCAATTCGCGAAAACTCACAAACTTCGTGTTGTGACATCATGAAGGCCAAAACCCTCATCTGAGCAAATATGCGGTAGGTCCAGTTGACGTGTTTGGAGAAAAACGTAGAAGAAAATTCGTAAGAAAAAAAATTGCCACTAGGTGGCGCTATCAGTTAGATGAAATATAAGTCAGTAGATGTCTTTAGGGCTGGACTCTCATCAAATGTGTGAAATTTTGAGAAGATAGGATCATCTCGGTCAAGTTAATGCAGCTTTTATTTTCACGAAAAATCTTCAGACTTTGCGTCACCGTAGCGGCCACGCCCTTTGGCGAAAAGTTACAATATTCGGTGTGGGGCATGATCAACATCTTAAGGCTTTTCTGGCCAATTTTCAAATGGATCCCTTCAACAAGCTCAGCACAGTAGCTAAAAACGTAAAGTATGACATTTATTGTAACCACTAGGTGGCGCTATATGTATAACTGAATTTTATCATATAGATGGTTTCAGGCCGTGACTATTACGTTGCCTGAGAAGTTTGAGATTTTTTGGAGCTTGAACATGGGAGTTATTAAGCATTTGCTCTTTCTGGAAAAATGAAATTTTAAAGGCAATATTTGATGCCCCCCCCTCGTCATATAGTATTTCAAAAAGGCAAGATGTTTTGCCCAGTTGTTCTCTCAGGTCTTGAGATGATAAATGCCAAGTTTGAAGTCAATTGGATGAAAAATGTTTGCAAAGGGGGAAAAAGCATGACCACAGTGAATGTGCCAAAATAGGCCAAAATTGGACATTAAAAAATTCATAGCTCACTTCCTGTACATTTTAGCTACATGGTCCCAATAGACTTTTTTGTGCGTCTCGGGGTGCTACACGTGCCTGCCAATTTTTGTTGCTCTAGCTCAAACGTGCCGGGCTTGGTTTTTATTTTTCTACGCTAGGGGGCGCTATCGAGTCGAATTGTTATGACGACTTAATAATATCAAATTTTTCGCCGGGCCTGAGGAGTGTGCAAAGTTCGGTGAGTTTTCGTGAATGTTTAGGTACCCAAAATCGCGATCGTTTGCGGAGAATAAAGAAGAAGAAGAAGAATAATAATAATAATAATAATAATAATAATAATAATAATAATAATAATTTTTACAAAAACAATAGGGACCTCGCAGCGGTCGCTGCTCGGGCCCTAATAATAATAATTTTTACAAAAACAATAGGGACCTCGCAGCGGTCGCTGCTCGGGCCCTAATAATAATAATAATAATAATCCGATCGAAAAACAATAGGGACCTCGCAGCGGTAGCTGCTCGGGCCCTAACTAGAGCTGCGAGCAGCTATAAAGGGCCCTCGCAGCCCGGGCCACGTTGGGGTACTTGTACGTTGGGGAACTTGCACATTGGGGTACTGGCACATTGGAAGCAGAATTTCTTTGAAAATGGCATGATAAACATGTGGATTTTTTTTTTTTTTTGCCAGGTGTGATGAGTGTGTCAAGCTCAATGGGTTTTGGTGATTGTTAAGATCTGCAAAAATCAGCGTCTTTTTTTTATTTTTAGGCAATGAGTTGCCCTGATTGGTATTTTTCGTAAAAGTATATATACACACATCATCGCTCGTACTCAATGTTGCTTTTATTGTCCATAGAGGCGATCAAAAAAATAAATAAAACTAAATAAAAAATACGTATGTTTGGATCGGTCTGATGCCAGTGAACATATTGAGTGGTGGAAAGTTCAAGAATATTCATAAATGACTTAGTTATCACACTTACAATGAGTCTACAATTTTTGCAAAAATACCGTAAGTGAGGCATTTTTTTTTTAAGCCTCAAGGACTAGGTGGCGCTGTATTTATAACTGAATTTTGTCATAGAGATACCTTCAGGCCTTGACTATAAATATACATTTCAAGTATGGGATTTTTTGGAGCATGTACCGGGGAGTTATTAAGCATAGCCTTCATTCACGATATTGCTTTTAATGTCCATAGAGGCTATCAAAAATACATAAAACTAAATAACAAAAATATGTATGTTTGGTTAGGTCTGATGCCAGTGAATATTTTGAGTGGTGGAAAGTAAAAGAATATTCCTAAATGACTGAGTTATCACACTTAGAATGAGTTTACATTTTTTGTACAAAATACCGTAAGTGGGGTATTTTTTTTTCATGCCTCAAGGGCTAGGTGGCGCTGCATATATAACTGAATGTTGTCATAGAGATAGCTTCAGGCCTTGACGATAAACATACATGTCAAGTTTGGGATTTTTTGGAGCATGTACCGGGGAGTTATTAAGCATATCCTTTTTCAGTGCGAAACACAAATTTTGATGCCCCGCCTTCATCATATAGTATTTCCAAAAGTCAAGATTTTTCCGTCTGTTGTTGGCTCAGGTCTTGACATGGTCCAGGTCAAGTCTTAACTCAGTCGGATGAAACGTGTAGGAGAAGTGGGCAAAAGTATGCCCCCTGAAAATGTGCAAAAATCGTCAAAAATGGGACATTCAAAAATTCGTAGCTCACTTCCTGTTCATTTTAGCACATGGGTCCAAGAGACTTTTTTGTAGGTCTTGGGCTCCCTCATACACCTAAAAATATTCGTCGTTCTTGCTTAAACGTACAACCGGGGCTGCTTCGTTAAAAACTTCTAGGGGGCGCTATTGAGTCATTTTTGTAAAAATAGCACAATCAACAATATAATATTGCTAATTTTACCAGGCCAGATGTGTGTGCCAAGTTTCATGAGTTTCTGTGCATGTTTAGACCCTCAAAACTGGCGTTATTTTCTTGGCGAACAGCGCTTAGCCACAACCACAGCAATTCGCGAAAACTCACAAACTTCTTTTGTGACATCATGAAGGCCGAAACCCTCATCTGAGCAAATATGAGGTAGGTCCAGTTAACGTGTTTGGAGAAAAACGTAGAAGAAAATTCGTAAGAAAAAAAATTGCCACTAGGTGGCGCTATCAGTTAGATGAAATATAAGTCAGTAGATGTCTTTAGGGCTGGACTCTCATCAAATGTGTGAAATTTTGAGAAGATAGGATCATCTCGGTCAAGTTAATGCAGCTTTTATTTTCACCAAAAATCTTCAGACTTTGCGTCACCGTAGCGGCCATGCCCTTTGGCGAAAAGTTACAATATTCGGTGTGGGGCATGATCAACATCTTAAGGCTTTTCTGACCAATTTTCAAATGGATCCCTTCAACAAGCTCAGCACAGTAGCTAAAAACGTAAAGTATGACATTTATTGTAACCACTAGGTGGCGCTATATGTATAACTGAATTTTATCATATAGATGTTTTCAGGCCGTGACTATTACGTTGCCTGAGAAGTTTGAGATTTTTTGGAGCTTGAACATGGGAGTTATTAAGCATTTGCTCTTTCTGGACAAATGAAATTTTAAAGGCAATATTTGATGCCCCGCCCCCGTCATATAGTATTTCAAAAAGGCAAGATGTTTTGCCCAGTTGTTCTCTCAGGTCTTGAGATGATAAATGCCAAGTTTGAAGTCAATTGGATGAAAAATGTTTGCAAAGGGGGAAAAAGCATGACCACAGTGAATGTGCCAAAATAGGCCAAAATTGGACATAAAAAAATTCATAGCTCACTTCCTGTACATTTTAGCTACATGGTCCCAATAGACTTTTTTGTGCGTCTCGGGGTGCTACACGTGCCTGCCAATTTTTGTTGCTCTAGCTCAAACGTGCCGGGCTTGGTTTTTATTTTTCTACGCTAGGGGGCGCTATCGAGTCGCATTGTTATGACGACTTAATAATATCAAATTTTTCGCCGGGCCTGAGGAGTGTGCAAAGTTTGGTGAGTTTTCGTGAATGTTTAGGTACCCAAAATCGCGATCGTTTGCGGAGAATAAAGAAGAAGAAGAAGAAGAAGAAGAAGAATAATAATAATAATAATTTTTACAAAAACAATAGGGACCTCGCAGCGGTCGCTGCTCGGGCCCTAATAATAATAATAATAATAATAATAATAATAATAATAATAATAATAATAATAATAATAATAATTTTTACAAAAACAATAGGGACCTCGCAGCGGTCGCTGCTCGGGCCCTAATAATAATAATAATAATAATTCGAACGAAAAACAATAGGGACCTCGCAGCGGTCGCTGCTCGGGCCCTAATAACTAGAGCTGCGAGCAGCTATAAAGGGCCCTCGCAGCCCGGGCCACGTTGGGGTCCTTGCACGTTGGGGTACTTGCACGTTGGGGTACTGGCACGTTGGGGTACTGGCATATTGGAAGCAAAATTTCTTTGAAAATGGCATAATAAACGTTTACATGTAGAATATTTTTTTTGCCAGTGTCTGTCAAGCTCAACGGATTTTGGTGATTGTTAAGACCTGCAAAAATCAGCGTCCTTATTTATTTTTAGGCAATGAGTTGCCCTGATTGGTATTTTTTTGTAAAAGTGTATATACACATCATCGCTCGTTGTACTCATTGCACAATGTTTACTTTTATTGTCCAAAGGGGCAATCAAAAATGAATAAAACAAAATGGAAACGTACATACGTTTGGATCGGTGTGAAGCCAGTGAACAATTTGAGTGGTGGAAACTAAAAGAATATTCATAAATGACTTAGTTATCACACTTAGAATGAGTGTACATTTTTTGTACAAAATACCGTATGTGGGGTATTTTTTTAATTTTTTTTATATAAGCCTCAACGGCTAGGTGGCGCTGTATTTATAACTGAATGTTGTCATAGAGATACCTTCAGGCCTTGATTATAAGCATACATGTCAAGTGTGGGATTTTTTTTGTAGCATGTACCGTGGAGTTATTAAGCATATCCTTCATTCACGATATTGCTTTTAATGTCCATAGAGGCTATCAAAAATAAATAAAAATATATATATGTTTGGATAAGTCTGATGCCAGTGAACATTTTGAGTGGTGGAAACTAAAAGAATATTCATAAATGACTTCGTTATCACACTTAGAATGAGTTTACATTTTTTGTACAAAATACCGTATGTGGGGTATTTTTTTTTTCATGCCTCAAGGGCTAGGTGGCGCTGCATATATAACTGAATGTTGTCATAGAGATAACTTCAGGCCTTGACGATAAACATACATGTCAAGTTTGGGATTTTTTGGAGCATGTACCGGGGAGTTATCAAGCATATCCTTTTTCATTGCGAAACACAAATTTTGATGCCCCGCCCTCATCATATAGTATTTCGAAAAGTCAAAATTTTTCCCCCTGTCGTTGGCTCAGGTCTTGACATGGTCCAGGCCAAGTCTTAACTCAGTCGGATGAAACGTGTAGGAGAGGTGGGCAAAAGTCTGCCCCCTGTGAATGTGCAAAAATCGTCAAAAATGGGACATTCAAAAATTCGTAGCTCACTTCCTGTTCATTTTAGCATATGGGTACAAGAGACTTTTTTGTAGGTCTTGGGCTCCCTCATACACCTGAAAATATTCGTCGTTCTTGCTTAAACGTACAACTGGGGCTGCTTCGTTAAAAATTTCTAGGGGGCGCTATTGAGTCATTTTTGTAAAAATAGTACAATCAACAATAAAATATTGTTCATTTTACCAGGCCAGATGTGTGTGCCAAGTTTCATGAGTTTCTGCGCATGTTTAGACCCTCAAAACTGGCGTTGTTTTCTTGGCGAACAGTGCTTAGCCACGCCCACAGCGATTCGCGAAAACTCACAAACTTCGTGTTGTGACATCATGAAGGCCGAAACCCTCATCTGAGCAAATATGAGGTTGGTCCAGTTAACGTGTTTGGAGAAAAATGTACAAGAAAATTCGTAAGAAAAAAAATTGCCACTAGGTGGCGCTATCAGTAAGATGAAATATAAGTTCGTAGATGTCTTAAGGGCTGGACTCTCATCAAATGTGTGAAATTTTGAGAAGATAGGATCATCTCGGTCAAGTTCATGCAGCTTTTATTGTCACGAAAAATTTTCGGACTTTGCGTCACCGTAGCGGCCACGCCCTTTGGCGAAAAGTTACAATATTCGGTGTGGGGCATCATCAACATCTTAAGGCTTTTCTGACCAATTTTCAACTGGATCCCTTCAACGAGCTCGGCACAGTAGCTAAAAACGTAAAGTATGACATTTATTGTTACCACTAGGTGGCGCTATATGTATAACTGAATTTTATCATATAGATGCTTTCAGGCCGTGACTATTACGTTGCCTGAGAAGTTTGAGATTTTTTGGAGCTTGAACATGGGAGTTATCACACTTAGAATGAGTTGACATTTTTTGTACAAAATACCGTATGTGGGGTATTTTTTTTTCACGCCTGAAGGGCTAGGTGGCGCTGCATATATAACTGAATTTTGTCATAGAGATACCTTCAGGCTTTGACTATAAACATACATGTCAAGTTTGGGATTTTTTGGAGCATGTACCGGGGAGTTATTAAGCATATCCTTTTTCAGTGCGAAACACAAAATTTGATGCCCCGCCCTCATCATATAGTATTTCCAAAAGTCAAGATTTTTCTGCCTGTAGTTGGCTCAGGTCTTGACATGGTCCAGGTCAAGTCTAAAGTCAGTCGGATGAAATGTGTAGGAGAAGTGGGCAAAAGTATGCCCCCTGAAAATGTGCAAAAATCGTCAAAAATGGGACATTCAAAAATTCATAGCTCACTTCCTGTTCATTTTAGCACATGGGTCCAAGAGACTTTTTTGTAGGTCTTGGACTCCCTCATACACCTAAAAATTTTCGTAGATCTTGCTTAAACGTACAATCGGGGCTGCTTCGTTAAAAATTTCTAGGGGGCGCTATTGAGTCATTTTTGTAAAAATAGGACAATACATGATAAAATATTGCTAATTTTGCCAGGCCAGATGTGTGTGCCAAGTTTCATGAGTTTCTGCGCATGTTTAGACCATCAAAACTAGCGTTGTTTTCTTGGCGAACAGTGCTTAGCCACGCCCACAGCGATTCGCGAAAACTCACAAACTTCGTGTTGTGACATCATGAAGGCCGAAACCCCCATCTGAGCAAATATGAGGTTGGTCCAGTTAACGTGTTTGGAGAAAAATGTACAAGAAAATTCGTAAGAAAAAAAATTGCCACTAGGTGGCGCTATCAGTTAGATGAAATATAAGTTCGTAGATGTCTTTAGGGCTGGACTCTCATCAAATGTGTGAAATTTTGAGAAGATAGGATCATCTCGGTCAAGTTCATGCAGCTTTTATTGTCACGAAAAATCTTCAGACTTTGCGTCACCGTAGCGGCCACGCCCTTTGGCGAAAAGTTACAATATTCGGTGTGGGGCATCATCAACATCTTAAGGCTTTTCTGACCAATTTTCAACTGGATCCCTTCAACGAGCTCAGCACAGTAGCTAAAAACGTAAAGTATGACATTTATTGTAACCACTAGGTGGCGCTATATGTATAACTGAATTTTTTCATATAGGTGTTTTCAGGCCGTGACTATTACGTTGCCTGAGAAGTTTGAGATTTTTTGGAGCTTGTACATGGGAGTTATTCAGCATTTGCTCTTTCTGGACAAATGAAATTTTAAAGGCAATATTTGATGCCCCGCCCCCGTCATATAGTATTTCGAAAAGGCAAGATTTTTTGCCCAGCTGTTCTCTTAGGTCTTGAGATGATAAATGCCAAGTTTGAAGTCAATGGGATGAAAAATGTTTGCATAGGGGGGAAAAGCATGACCACAGTGAATGTGCCAAAATAGGCCAAAATTGGACATTAAAAAATTCATAGCTCACTTCCTGTACATTTTAGGAAATGGCTTCCACTGACTTTTTTGTGCGTCTCGGAGTGCTACACGTGCCTGCCAATTTTCGTAGCTCTAGCTCAAACGGGCCGGGATTGGTTTTTATTTTTCTACGCTAGGTGGCGCTATAGAGTCGCGTTGTTATGACAACTACATAATATCAAATTTTTCGCCGGGCCCGAAGAGACTGCAAAGTTTGGTGAGTTTTCGGAAATGTTTAGGCCCTCAAAAATGCGATCGTTTGCGGAGAATAAAGAAGAAGAAGAAGAAGAAGAAGAAGAAGAAGAAGAATAACTAGAGCTGCGAGCAGCTAAAAAGGGCCCTCGCAGCCCGGGCCACGTTGGGGTCCTTGCACGTTGGGGTACTTGCACGTTAGGGTACTGACACGTTGGGGTACTGGCATATTGGAAGCAAAATTTCTTTGAAAATGGCATAATAAACGTTTACATGTAGAATATTTTTTTTGCCAGTGTGTGTCAAGCTCAACGGGTTTTGGTGATTGTTAAGACCTGCAAAAATCAGCGTCCTTATTTATTTTTAGGCAACGAGTTGCCCTGATTGGTATTTTTTGTAAAAGTGTATATATACATCATCGCTCGTTGTACTCATTGCACAATGTTACTTTTATTGTCCAAAGGGGCAATCAAAAATGAATAAAACAAAATGGAAACGTACATACGTTTGGATCGGTGTGAAGCCAGTTAACAATTTGAGTGGTGGAAACTAAAAGAATATTCATAAATGACTTAGTTATCACACTTAGAATGAGTTTACATTTTTTGTACAAAATACCGTATGTGTTTTTTTTTTTATATATATTATGCCTCAACGGCTAGGTGGCGCTGTATTTATAACTGAATGTTGTCATAGAGATACCTTCAGGCCTTGATTATAAGCATACATGTCAAGTGTGGGATTTTTTTTGTAGCATGTACCGTGGAGTTATTAAGCATATCCTTCATTCACGATATTGCTTTTAATGTCCATAGAGGCTATCAAAAATAAATAAAACTAGAGCTGCGAGCAGCTATAAAGGGCCCTCGCAGCCCGGGCCGCGTTGGGGTCCTTGCACGTTGGGGTACTTGCACGTTGGGGTACTGGCACGTTTGGGTACTGGCATATTGGAAGCAAAATTTCTTTGAAAATGGCATAATAAACGTTTACATGTAGAATTTTTTTTTTGCCAGTCTGTGTCAAGCTCAACGGGTTTTGGTGATTGTTAAGACCTGCAAAAATCAGCGTCCTTTTTTATTTTTAGGCAATGAGTTGCCCTGATTGGTATTTTTTGTAAAAGTGTATATAGACATCATCGCTCGTTGTACTCATTGCACAATGTTACTTTTATTGTCCAAAGGGGCAATCAAAAATGAATAAAACAAAATGGAAACGTACATACTTTTGGATCGGTGTGAAGCCAGTGAACAATTTGAGTGGTGGAAACAAAAACAATATTCATAAATGACTTAGTTATCACACTTAGAATGAGTTTACATTTTATGTACAAAATACCGTATGTGTTTTTTTTGTTTTTTTTATATAATATGCCTCAAGGGCTAGATGGCGCTCTATTTATAACTGAATGTTGTCATAGAGATACCTTCAGGCCTTGATTATAAGCATACATGTCAAGTGTGGGATTTTTTTTGGAGCATGTACCGTGGAGTTATTAAGCATATCCTTCATTCACGATATTGCTTTTAATGTCCACAGAGGCTATCAAAAATAAATAAAAATATATATATGTTTGGATAAGTCTGATGCCAGTGAACATTTTGAGTGGTGGAAACTAAAAGAATATTCATAAATGACTGAGTTATCACACTTAGAATGAGTTTACATTTTTTGTACAAAATACCGTATGTGGGGTATTTTTTTTTTATGCCTCAAGGGCTAGGTGGCGCTGCATATATAACTGAATGTTGTCATAGAGATAACTTCAGGCCTTGACGATAAACATACATGTCAAGTTTGGGATTTTTTGGAGCATGTACCGGGGAGTTATCAAGCATATCCTTTTTCATTGCGAAACACAAATTTTGATGCCACGCCCTCATCATATAGTATTTCGAAAAGTCAAGATTTTCCCCCCTGTCGTTGGCTCAGGTCTTGACATTGTCCAGGTCAAGTCTTAACTCAGTCGGATGAAACGTGGAGAAGAAGTGGGCAAAAGTATGCCCCCTGTAAATGTGCAAAAATCATCAAAAATGGGACATTCAAAAATTCGTAGCTCACTTCCTGTTCATTTTAGCATATGGGTCCAAGAGACTTTTATGTAGGTCTTGGGCTCCCTCATAAACCTAAAATTTTTCGGAGATCTTGCTTAAACGTACAACCGGGGCTGCTTCATTAAAATTTTCTAGGGGGCGCTATTGAGTCATTTTTGTAAAAATAGCACAATCAACATTAAAATATTGCTCATTTTACCAGGCCAGATGTGTGTGCCAAGTTTCATGAGTTTCTGTGCATGTTTAGACCCTCAAAACCGGCGTTGTTTTCTTGGCGAACAGCGCTTAGCCACGCCCACAGCAATTCACGAAAACTCACAAACTTCGTGTTGTGACATCATGAAGGCCAAAACCCTCATCTGAGCAAATCTGAGGTGGGTCCAGTTAACGTGTTTGGACAAAAACGTAGAAGAAAATTCGTAAGAAAAAAAAAAATGCCACTAGGTGGCGCTATCAGTAAGATGAAATATAAGTTCGTAGATGTCTTTAGGGCTGGACTCTCATCAAATGTGTGAAATTTTGAGAAGATAGGATCATCTCGGTCAAGTTAATGCAGCTTTTATTGTCACGAAAAATCTTCAGACTTTGCATCACCGTAGCGGCCACGCCCTTTGGCGAAAAGTTACAATATTCGGTGTGGGGCATGATCAACATGTTAAGGCTTTTCTGACCAATTTTCAACTGGATCCCTTCAACGAGCTCAGCACAGTAGCTAAAAACGTAAAGTATGACATTTATTGTTACCACTAGGTGGCGCTATATGTATAACTGAATTTTATCATATAGATGTTTTCAGGCCGTGACTATTACGTTGTCTGAGAAGTTTGAGATTTTTCGGAGCTTGAACATGGGAGTTATTAAGCATTTGCTCTTTCTGGACAAATGAAATTTTCAAGGCAATATTTGATGCCCCGCCCCCGTCATATAGTATTTCAAAAAGTCAAGGTTTTTTGCCCAGTTGTTGTCTCAGGTCTTGAGATGATAAATACCAATTTTGAAGTCAACTGGATGAAAAATGTTTGCAATGGGGGAAAAAGCATGACCACAGTGAATGTGCCAAAATAGGCCAAAATTGGACATTAAAAAATTCATAGCTCATTTCCTGTACATTTTAGCTACATGGTCCCAATAGACTTTTTTGTGCGTCTCGGGGTGCTACACGTGCCTGCCAATTTTTGTTGCTCTAGCTCAAACGTGCCGGGCTTGGTTTTTATTTTTCTACGCTAGGGGGCGCTATAGAGTCGCGTTGTTATGACGACTTCATAATATCAAATTTTTCGCCGGGCCCGAAGAGTGCGCAAAGTTCGGTGAGTTTTCGTGAATGTTTAGGTACCCAAAATCGCGATCGTTTGCGGAGAATAAAGAAGAAGAAGAAGAAGAAGAATAATAATAATAATAATAATAATAATAATAATAATAATAATAATAATAATTTTTACAAAAACAATAGGGACCTCGCAGCGGTCGCTGCTCGGGCCCTAAATATATATATGTTTGGATAAGTCTGATGCCAGTGAACATTTTGAGTGGTGGAAACTAAAAGAATATTCATAAATGACTTCGTTATCACACTTAGAATGAGTTTACATTTTTTGTACAAAATACCGTATGTGGGGTATTTTTTTTTTCATGCCTCAAGGGCGAGGTGGCGCTGCATATATAACTGAATGTTGTCATAGAGATAACTTCAGGCCTTGACGATAAACATACATGTCAAGTTTGGGATTTTTTGGAGCATGTACCGGGGAGTTATCAAGCATATCCTTTTTCATTGCGAAACACAAATTTTGATGCCCCGCCCTCATCATATAGTATTTCGAAAAGTCAAAATTTTTCCCCCTGTCGTTGGCTCAGGTCTTGACATGGTCCAGGCCAAGTCTTAACTCAGTCGGATGAAACGTGTAGGAGAGGTGGGCAAAAGTCTGCCCCCTGTGAATGTGCAAAAATCGTCAAAAATGGGACATTCAAAAATTCGTAGCTCACTTCCTGTTCATTTTAGCATATGGGTACAAGAGACTTTTTTGTAGGTCTTGGGCTCCCTCATACACCTGAAAATATTCGTCGTTCTTGCTTAAACGTACAACTGGGGCTGCTTCGTTAAAAATTTCTAGGGGGCGCTATTGAGTCATTTTTGTAAAAATAGTACAATCAACAATAAAATATTGTTCATTTTACCAGGCCAGATGTGTGTGCCAAGTTTCATGAGTTTCTGCGCATGTTTAGACCCTCAAAACTGGCGTTGTTTTCTTGGCGAACAGTGCTTAGCCACGCCCACAGCGATTCGCGAAAACTCACAAACTTCGTGTTGTGACATCATGAAGGCCGAAACCCTCATCTGAGCAAATATGAGGTTGGTCCAGTTAACGTGTTTGGAGAAAAATGTACAAGAAAATTCGTAAGAAAAAAAATTGCCACTAGGTGGCGCTATCAGTAAGATGAAATATAAGTTCGTAGATGTCTTAAGGGCTGGACTCTCATCAAATGTGTGAAATTTTGAGAAGATAGGATCATCTCGGTCAAGTTCATGCAGCTTTTATTGTCACGAAAAATTTTCGGACTTTGCGTCACCGTAGCGGCCACGCCCTTTGGCGAAAAGTTACAATATTCGGTGTGGGGCATCATCAACATCTTAAGGCTTTTCTGACCAATTTTCAACTGGATCCCTTCAACGAGCTCGGCACAGTAGCTAAAAACGTAAAGTATGACATTTATTGTTACCACTAGGTGGCGCTATATGTATAACTGAATTTTATCATATAGATGCTTTCAGGCCGTGACTATTACGTTGCCTGAGAAGTTTGAGATTTTTTGGAGCTTGAACATGGGAGTTATCACACTTAGAATGAGTTGACATTTTTTGTACAAAATACCGTATGTGGGGTATTTTTTTTTCACGCCTGAAGGGCTAGGTGGCGCTGCATATATAACTGAATTTTGTCATAGAGATACCTTCAGGCTTTGACTATAAACATACATGTCAAGTTTGGGATTTTTTGGAGCATGTACCGGGGAGTTATTAAGCATATCCTTTTTCAGTGCGAAACACAAAATTTGATGCCCCGCCCTCATCATATAGTATTTCCAAAAGTCAAGATTTTTCTGCCTGTAGTTGGCTCAGGTCTTGACATGGTCCAGGTCAAGTCTAAAGTCAGTCGGATGAAATGTGTAGGAGAAGTGGGCAAAAGTATGCCCCCTGAAAATGTGCAAAAATCGTCAAAAATGGGACATTCAAAAATTCATAGCTCACTTCCTGTTCATTTTAGCACATGGGTCCAAGAGACTTTTTTGTAGGTCTTGGACTCCCTCATACACCTAAAAATTTTCGTAGATCTTGCTTAAACGTACAATCGGGGCTGCTTCGTTAAAAATTTCTAGGGGGCGCTATTGAGTCATTTTTGTAAAAATAGGACAATACATGATAAAATATTGCTCATTTTGCCAGGCCAGATGTGTGTGCCAAGTTTCATGAGTTTCTGCGCATGTTTAGACCATCAAAACTAGCGTTGTTTTCTTGGCGAACAGTGCTTAGTCACGCCCACAGCGATTCGCGAAAACTCACAAACTTCGTGTTGTGACATCATGAAGGCCGAAACCCCCATCTGAGCAAATATGAGGTTGGTCCAGTTAACGTGTTTGGAGAAAAATGTACAAGAAAATTCGTAAGAAAAAAAATTGCCACTAGGTGGCGCTATCAGTTAGATGAAATATAAGTTCGTAGATGTCTTTAGGGCTGGACTCTCATCAAATGTGTGAAATTTTGAGAAGATAGGATCATCTCGGTCAAGTTCATGCAGCTTTTATTGTCACGAAAAATCTTCAGACTTTGCGTCACCGTAGCGGCCACGCCCTTTGGCGAAAAGTTACAATATTCGGTGTGGGGCATCATCAACATCTTAAGGCTTTTCTGACCAATTTTCAACTGGATCCCTTCAACGAGCTCAGCACAGTAGCTAAAAACGTAAAGTATGACATTTATTGTAACCACTAGGTGGCGCTATATGTATAACTGAATTTTTTCATATAGGTGTTTTCAGGCCGTGACTATTACGTTGCCTGAGAAGTTTGAGATTTTTTGGAGCTTGTACATGGGAGTTATTCAGCATTTGCTCTTTCTGGACAAATGAAATTTTAAAGGCAATATTTGATGCCCCGCCCCCGTCATATAGTATTTCGAAAAGGCAAGATTTTTTGCCCAGCTGTTCTCTTAGGTCTTGAGATGATAAATGCCAAGTTTGAAGTCAATGGGATGAAAAATGTTTGCATAGGGGGGAAAAGCATGACCACAGTGAATGTGCCAAAATAGGCCAAAATTGGACATTAAAAAATTCATAGCTCACTTCCTGTACATTTTAGGAAATGGCTTCCACTGACTTTTTTGTGCGTCTCGGAGTGCTACACGTGCCTGCCAATTTTCGTAGCTCTAGCTCAAACGGGCCGGGATGGGTTTTTATTTTTCTACGCTAGGTGGCGCTATAGAGTCGCGTTGTTATGACAACTACATAATATCAAATTTTTCGCCGGGCCCGAAGAGACTGCAAAGTTTGGTGAGTTTTCGGAAATGTTTAGGCCCTCAAAAATGCGATCGTTTGCGGAGAATAAAGAAGAAGAAGAAGAAGAAGAAGAAGAATAACTAGAGCTGCGAGCAGCTATAAAGGGCCCTCGCAGCCCGGGCCACGTTGGGGTCCTTGCACGTTGGGGTACTTGCACGTTAGGGTACTGACACGTTGGGGTACTGGCATATTGGAAGCAAAATTTCTTTGAAAATGGCATAATAAACGTTTACATGTAGAATATTTTTTTTGCCAGTGTGTGTCAAGCTCAACGGGTTTTGGTGATTGTTAAGACCTGCAAAAATCAGCGTCCTTATTTATTTTTAGGCAACGAGTTGCCCTGATTGGTATTTTTTGTAAAAGTGTATATATACATCATCGCTCGTTGTACTCATTGCACAATGTTACTTTTATTGTCCAAAGGGGCAATCAAAAATGAATAAAACAAAATGGAAACGTACATACGTTTGGATCGGTGTGAAGCCAGTTAACAATTTGAGTGGTGGAAACTAAAAGAATATTCATAAATGACTTAGTTATCACACTTAGAATGAGTTTACATTTTTTGTACAAAATACCGTATGTGTTTTTTTTTTATATATATTATGCCTCAAGGGCTAGGTGGCGCTGTATTTATAACTGAATGTTGTCATAGAGATACCTTCAGGCCTTGATTATAAGCATACATGTCAAGTGTGGGATTTTTTTTGGAGCATGTACCGTGGAGTTATTAAGCATATCCTTCATTCACGATATTGCTTTTAATGTCCATAGAGGCTATCAAAAATAAATAAAAATATATATATGTTTGGATAAGTCTGATGCCAATGAACATTTTGAGTGGTGGAAACTAAAAAGAATATTCATAAATGACTTCGTTATCACACTTAGAATGAGTTTACATTTTTTGTACAAAATACCGTATGTGGGGTATTTTTTTTTCATGCCTCAAGGGCTAGGTGGCGCTGCATATATAACTGAATGTTGTCATAGAGATAACTTCAGGCCTTGACGATAAACATACATGTCAAGTTTGGGATTTTTTGGAGCATGTACCGGGGAGTTATCAAGCATATCCTTTTTCATTGTGAAACACAAATTTGATGCCCCGCCCTCATCATATAGTATTTCGAAAAGTCAAAATTTTTCCCCCTGTCGTTGGCTCACGTCTTGACATGGTCCAGGCCAAGTCTTAACTCAGTCGGATGAAACGTGTAGGAGAAGCGGGCAAAAGTCTGCCCCCTGTGAATGTGCAAAAATCGTCAAAAATGGGACATTCAAAAATTCGTAGCTCACTTCCTGTTCATTTTAGCATATGGGTACACGAGACTTTTTTGTACGTCTTGGGCTCCCTCATACACCTAAAAATATTCGGCGTTCTTGCTTAAACGTACAACCGGGGCTGCTTCGTTAAAAATTTCGAGGGGGCGCTATTGAGTCATTTTTGTAAAAATAGCACAATCAACAATAAAATATTGCTCATTTTACCAGGCCAGATGTGTGTGCCAAGTTTCAGGAGTTTCTGTGCATGTTTAGACCCTCAAAACTGGCGTTGTTTTCTTGGCGAACAGCGCTTAGCCACGCCTACAGCAATTCGCGAAAACTCACAAACTTCGTGTTGTGACATCATGAAGGCCGAAACCCTCCTCTGAGCAAATATGAGGTAGGTCCAGTTAACGTGTTTGGAGAAAAACGTAGAAGAAAATTCGTAAGAAAAAAAATTGCCACTAGGTGGCGCTATCAGTTAGATGAAATGTAAGTTAGTAGATGTCTTTAGAGCTGGACTCTCATCAAATGTGTGAAATTTTGAGAAGATAGGATCATCTCGGTCAAGTTAATGCAGCTTTTATTGTCACGAAAAATCTTTAGATTTTGCGTCACCGTAGCGGCCACGCCCTTTGGCGAAAAGTTACAATATTCGGTGTGGGGCATCATCAACATCTTAAGGCTTTTCTGACCAATTTTCAACTGGATCCCTTCAACGAGCTCAGCACAGTAGCTAAAAACGTTAAGTATGACATTTATTGTAACCACTAGGTGGCGCTATATGTATGACTGAATTTTGTCATATAGATGTTTTCAGGCCGTGACTATTACGTTGCCTGAGAAGTTTGAGATTTTTTGGAGCTTGTACATGGGAGTTATTCAGCATTTGCTCTTTCTGGAAAAATGAAATTTTAAAGGCAATATTTGATGCCCCGCCCCCGTCATATAGTATTTCGAAAAGGCAAGACTTTTTGCCCAACTGTTCTCTTAGGTCTTGAGATGATAAATGCCAAGTTTGAAGTCAATGGGATGAAAAATGTTTGCATAGGGGGAAAAAGCATGACCACAGTGAATGTGCCAAAATAGGCCAAAGTTGGACATTAAAAAATTCATAGCTCACTTCCTGTACATTTTAGCTACATGGTCCCAATAGACTTTTTTTTGCGTCTCGGGGTGCTACACGTGCCTGCCAATTTTCGTTGCTCTAGCTCAAACGTGCCGGGCTTGGTTTTTATTTTTCTATGCTAGGGGGCGCTATAGAGTCGCGTTGTTATAACGACTTCATAATATCAAATTTTTCGCCGGACCTGAGGAGTGTGCAAAGTTCGGTGAGTTTTCGTGAATGTTTAGGTACTCAAAAATGCGATCGTTTACGGAGAAAAAGAAGAAGAAGAAGAAGAATAATAACTAGAGCTGCGAGCAGCTATAAAGGGCCCTCGCAGCCCGGGCCACGTTGGGGTCCTTGCACGTTGGGCTACTGGCATATTGGAAGCAAAATTTCTTTGAAAATGGCATAATAAACGTTTACATGTAGAATATTTTTTTTTGCCAGTGTGTGTCAAGCTCAACGGGTTTTGGTGGTTGTTAAGACCTGCAAAAATCAGCGTCCTTTTTTATTTTTAGGCAATGAGTTGCCCTGATTGGTATTTTTTGTAAAAGTGTATATACACATCATCGCTCGTTGTACTCATTGCACAATGTTACTTTTATTGTCCAAAGGGGCAATCAAAAATGAATAAAACAAAATGGAAACGTACATACGTTTGGATCGGTGTGAAGCCAGTGAACAATTTGAGTGGTGGAAACTAAAAGAATATTCATAAATGACTTAGTTATCACACTTAGAATGAGTGTACATTTTTTGTACAAAACACCGTATGTGGGTTTTTATATATATATATATATATATATATATATATATATATATATATATAAATGCCTCAAGGGCTAGGTGGCGCTGTATTTATAACTGAATGTTGTCATAGAGATACCTTCAGGCCTTGATTATAAGCATACATGTCAAGTGTGGGATTTTTTTTGGACATGTACCGTGGAGTTATTAAGCATATCCTTCATTCACGATGTTGCTTTTAATGTCCATAAAGGCTATCAAAAATAAATAAAAATATATATATGTTTGGATAAGTCTGATGCCAGTGAACATTTTGAGTGGTGGAAACTAAAAGAATATTCATAAATGACTTAGTTATCACACTTAGAATGAGTTTACATTTTTTGTACAAAATACCGTATGTGGGGTATTTTTTTTTTATGCCTCAAGGGCTAGGTGGCGCTGCATATATAACTGAATGTTGTCATAGAGATAACTTCAGGCCTTGACGATAAACATACATGTCAAGTTTGGGATTTTTTGGAGCATGTACCGGGGAGTTATCAAGCATATCCTTTTTCATTGCGAAACACAAATTTTGATGCCCCGCCCTCATCATATAGTAATTTGAAAAGTCAAAATTTTTCCCCCTGTCGTTGGCTCAGGTCTTGACATGGTCCAGGCCAAGTCTTAACTCAGTCGGATGAAACGTGTAGGAGAAGTGGGCAAAAGTCTGCCCCCTGTGAATGTGCAAAAATCGTCAAAAATGGGACATTCAAAAATTCGTAGCTCACTTCCTGTTCATTTTAGCATATGGGTACAAGAGACTTTTTTGTAGGTCTTGGGCTCCCTCATACACCTAAAAATATTCGTCGTTCTTGCTTAAACGTACAACTGGGGCTGTTTCGTTAAAGATTTCTAGGGGGCGCTATTGAGTCATTTTTGTAAAAATACCACAATCGGCGATAAGAAATTGCTCATTTTGCCAGGCCAGCTGTGTGTGCCAAGTTTCGTGTGTTTCTGTGCCAGTTTAGGCCCTCAAAATTGGCGTTGTTTTCTTGGCGAACAGCGCTTAGCCACGCCCACAGCGACTCGCGAAAACTCACAAACTTCGTGTTGTGACATCATGAAGGCCGAAACCCTCATCTGAGCAAATATGAGGTAGGTCCAGTTAACGTGTTTGGAGAAAAACGTAGAAGAAAATTCGTAAGAAAAAAAATTGCCACTAGGTGGCGCTATCAGTTAGATGAAATGTAAGTTAGTAGATGTCTTTAGAGCTGGACTCTCATCAATTGTGTACAATTTTGAGAAGATAGCATCATCTCGGTCAAGTTAATGCAGCTTTTGTTGTCACGAGAAATCTTCAGACTTTGCGGCACCGTAGCGGCCACGCCCTTTGGCGAAAAGTTACAATATTCGGTGTGGGGCATGATCAACATCTTAAGGCTTTTCTGACCAATTTTCAACTGGATCCCTTCAACGAGCTCAGCACAGTAGCTAAAAACGTAAAGTCTGACAATTATTGTTACCACTAGGTGGCGCTACATGGATAACTGAATTTTATCATATAGATGTTTTCAGGCCGTGACTATTAAGTTGCCTGATAAGTTTGAGATTTTTTGGAGCTTGAACATGGGAGTTATTAAGCATTTGCTCTTTCTGGACAAATGAAATTTTAAAGGCAATATTTGATGCCCCGCCCCCGTCATATAGTATTTCGAAAAGGCAAGATTTTTTCCCCAGTTGTTCTCTCAGGTCTTGAGATGATAAATGCCAAGTTTGAAGTCAATTGGATGAAAAATGTTTGCAAAGGGGGAAAAAGCATGACCACAGTGAATGTGCCAAAATAGCCCAAAATTGGACATAAAAAAATTCATAGCTCACTTCCTGTACATTTTAGCTACATGGTCCCAATAGACTTTTTTGTGCATCTCGGGGTGCTACACGTGCCTGCCAATTTTTGTTGCTCTAGCTCAAACGTGCCGGGCTTGGTTTTTATTTTTCTACGCTAGGGGGCGCTATCGAGTCGCATTGTTATGACGACTTAATAATATCAAATTTTTCGCCGGGCCTGAGGAGTGTGCAAAGTTTGGTGAGTTTTCGTAAATGTTTAGGTACCCAAAATCGTGATCGTTTACGGAGAAAAAGAATAATAATAATAACTAGAGCTGCGAGCAGCTATAAAGGGCCCTCGCAACCCGGGCCACGTTGGGGTATTTGCACGTCGGGGTACTGGCATGTTGGGGTACTGTCAAATAGGAAACCATCTAAATTTTAAACGTTTTTGACATGCTTTGTGTTTGTAAAGTTTCATGGAAAGGCCAAAAATGATGCACAATTAACAAAATAAAATCAAAATGGATTGGCACATGGCTATATAGAATACTTTTTGAATATATTAGGCATGCCTGCCAATATTCACACATCTAGCTGAATCATATAATCGGAAAGACTTCATAAAAATGTCTAGAGGGCGCTATTGAAGCATTTATTGCAAATTTAATAAGAAATCTCTAAAATATTCATGCTTATGACAAGCCTGATGTGTGTGTAAAGTTTCATGAGTTTTTGCACATGTTTAGACCAAAAAAAAAACAACAGCATTTTACTTGGCAAACAATCCATCGCCATGAAACGGCGTGCGACAAAATAAATAACTTCCGATAACTTTGTATCTTAAACATCTTAAGATGAAGCACACCAAGTTTGAAGACAGTCGGATAAATTTTGTAGGAGGAGTTCGTTAAAATATGATCCCTAAAAAAGGCCACAAAAAATGGCTACAAATCCCAACGTAAATCAAAATGGCGGACTTCCTGTTTGGTTTAGCAGATGGTTCCAAGAGACTTTTTTGTACATCGTGGGCTCTTATGTATGCCTCTAAATTATCATAGCGCTAGGTGAAACGTACAACCGGGAATGCTTCGTTAAAGAGGAGTTTTTTACCTCAAAATGTGATGACCGGCCCCTACGGGACTTCCTGTTGGGTTTAGCACATGGCACCAAGAGACTTTTTTGTACATCGTGGGCTGTTAAATTTGTCTCCAAATTTTCGTAGCTCTAGCTGCTTCGTACAACTGGGAATGCTTCATTAAGAGGGAATTTTTTCCTTCGCAATCTGTGCATGCCACGACAACAGCGTGCGACGAAATAAAAAGCTTTCAATAACTTTTCATCTTCAACATTTTAAGATGAATCACACCAAGTTTGGAGATGATCGGATAAACTCTGTAGGAGGAGTTCGTTAAAATAAGACCCCTATGAAATGGCCCAAAAAATGGCAACACGTTCCAAAGTAAATCAAAATGGCGGACTTCCTGTTCGGTTTAGCATATGGTTCAAAAAGAGTTTTTTGTACCTTGAGGGCTGTTACATATGTCTTCAAATGTTGGTAACTCTAGGTGAAATGTACAGCCGGGAATGCTTCATTAAATAAGAATTTTGAAACACAAAATTTGATGCCTCGCCTCTGGCGGACTTCCTGTTAGGTTTAGCATATGGCACCAACAGGCTTTTTTGTAGATCATAGTCTGTTACATATGTGTACCAATTGTCGTGGCTCTCAATTAAACGTACCACCGGCAATGCTTAGTTAAGTAAGAATTTTGAAACTGTAAATTTGATGCCCCGCCACCGTCATATAGTATGTCAAAAACTTTAGATTTTTTACCATGATGTTGTCCCAGGTGTTAAGATGGTACAGCCCAAGTTTGAAGTCAATCGGGTTAACCGTGTAGGAGAAGCAGGCAAAAGTATGACCCCTGTAAATGTGCAAAAATGGGCCAAAATTGGACATTCAAATACTCATACCTCACTTCCTGTCTATTTTAGGGTACACATATCAAAGAGGTTTTTGTTCATCTGGATGTGCTACAGGTGCCACACAATTTTCGTAGCCATAGGACAATCGTAGCGGGACAGGGATCCGTTAAACCTATGTAGGTGGCGCTACAGAGCCATTTTTCTGTTATCATGTATGGCGACTTTAAAATATCAAATTTTTCGCCAGGCCCGATCTGCGTGTAAAGTTTGGTGAGTTTTCGTTCATGTTTAGTGCCTCAAAAATGTGGTTGTTTGCGGAAAAGAATAATAACAAAGAAAAAGAAGAAGAAGAAGAAGAAGAATAATAAGAATTCCTTCAGGAACAATAGGGACCTCGCAGCGGTCGCTGCTCGGGCCCTAATAATAATAATAATAATCCGATCGAAAAACAATAGGGACCTCGCAGCGGTAGCTGCTCGGGCCCTAATAATAATAATTCGAACGAAAAACAATAGGGACCTCGCAGCGGTCGCTGCTCGGGCCCTAACTAGAGCTGCGAGCAGCTATAAAGGGCCCTCGCAGCCCGGACCACATTGGGGTCCTTGCACGTTGGGGTACTTGCACGTTGGGGAACTTGCACATTGGGGTACTGGCACATTGGAAGCAGAATTTCTTTGAAAATGGCATGATAAACATGTGGACTTTTTTTTTTTTTTTTGCCAGGTGTGATGAGTGTGTCAAGCTCAATGGGTTTTGGTGATTGTTAAGATCTGCAAAAATCAGCGTCTTTTTTTTAATTTTTAGGCAATGAGTTGCTCTGATTGGTATTTTTCGTAAAAGTATATATACACACATCATCGCTCGTACTCATTGCACAATGTTGCTTTTATTGTCCATAGAGGCGATAAAAATAAAAAATAAAAATAAATAAAAAATACGTATGTTTGGATCGGTCTGATACCAGTGAACATATTGAGTTGTGGAAAGTAAAAGAATATTCATAAATGACTTAGTTATCACACTTACAATGAGTTTACAATTTTTGCAAAAATACCGTAAGTGAGGCATTTTTTTTTATGCCTCAAGGACTAGGTGGCGCTGTATTTATAACTGAATTTTGTCATAGAGATACCTTCAGGCCTTGACTCTAAATATACATTTCAAATATGGGATTTTTTGGAGCATGTACCTGGGAGTTATTAAGCATAGCCTTCATTCACGATATTGCTTTTAATGTCCATAGAGGCTATCAAAAATACATAAAACTAAATAACAAAAATATGTATGTTTGGTTAGGTCTGATGCTAGTGAATATTTTGAGTGGTGGAAGGTAAAAGAATATTCCTAAATGACTTAGTTATCACACTTAGAATGAGTTTACATTTTTTGTACAAAATACCGTAAGTGGGGTATTTTTTTTTCATGCCTCAAGGGCTAGGTGGCGCTGCATATATAACTGAATGTTGTCATAGAGATACCTTCAGGCCTTGACGATAAACATACATGTCAAGTTTGGGATTTTTTGGAGCATGTATCGGGGAGTTATTAAGCATATCCTTTTTCAGTGCGAAACACAAATTTTGATGCCCCGCCCTCATCATATAGTATTTCCAAAAGTCAAGATTTTTCCGTCTGTTGTTGGCTCAGGTCTTGGCATGGTCCAGGTCAAGTCATAAGTCAGTCGGATAAAACGTGTAGGAGAAGTGGGCAAAAGTATGCCCTCTGAAAATGTGCAAAAATCGTAAAAAATGGGACATTCAAAAATTCGTAGCTCACTTCCTGTTCATTTTAGCATATGGGTCCAAGAGACTTTTTTGTAGGTCTTTGGCTCCCTCATACACGTAATAATTTTCGTAGATCTTGCTTAAACATACAATCGGGGCTGCTTCGTTAAAAATTTCTAGGGGGCGCTATTGAGTCATTTTTGTAAAAATAGCACAATCAACAATAAAATATTGTTCATTTTACCAGGCCAGATGTGTGTGCCAAGTTTCATGAGTTTCTGCGCATGTTTAGAACCTCAAAACTGGCGTTGTTTTCTTGGCGAACAGTGCTTAGCCACGCCCACAGCGATTCGCGAAAACTCACAAACTTCGTGTTGTGACATCATGAAGGCCGAAACCCTCATCTGAGCAAATATGAGGTTGGTCCAGTTAACGTGTTTGGAGAAAAAATGTACAAGAAAATTCGTAAGAAAAAAAATTGCCACTAGGTGGCGCTATCAGTAAGATGAAATATAAATTCGTAGATGTCTTTAGGGCTGGACTCTCATCAAATGTGTGAAATTTTGAGAAGATAGGATCATCTCGGTCAAGTTCATGCAGCTTTTATTGTCACGAAAAATCTTCAGACTTTGCGGCACCGTAGCGGCCACGCCCTTTGGCGAAAAGTTACAATATTCGGTGTTGGGCATGATCAACATCTAAAGGCTTTTCTGACCAACTTTCAACTGGATCCCTTCAACGAGCTCAGCGCAGTAGCTAAAAACGTAAAGTATGACATTTATTGTCACCACTAGGTGGCGCTATATGTATAACTGAATTTTATCATATAGATGTTTTCAGGCCGTGACTATTACGTTGCCTGAGAAGTTTGAGATTTTTTGGAGCTTGAACATGGGAGTTATTAAGCATTTGCTCTTTCTGGACAAATGAAATTTTAAAGACAATATTTGATGCCCCGCCCCCATCATATAGTATTTCAAAAAGGCAAGACTTTTTGCCCAGTTGTTCTCTCAGGTCTTGAGATGATAAATGCCAAGTTTGATGTGAATTGGATGAAAAATGTTTGCAGAGGGGGAAAAAGCATGACCACAGTGAATGTGCCAAAATAGGCCAAAATTGGACATAAAAAAATTCATAGCTCATTTCCTGTACATTTTAGCTACATGGTCCCAATAGACTTTTTTTGTGCGTCTCGGGGTGGTACACGTGTCTGCCAATTTTCGTTGGTCTAGCTCAAACGTGCCAGGCTTGGTTTTTATTTTTCTACGCTAGGGGGCGCTATAGAGTCGCGTTGTTATGACGACTTCATAATATCAAATTTTTCGCCGGGCCTGAGGAGTGTGCAAAGTTTGGTGAGTTTTCGTGAATGTTTAGGTACTCAAAAATGCGATCGTTTACGGAGAAGAAGAAGAAGAAGAAGAAGAATAACTAGAGCTGCGAGCAGCTATAAAGGGCCCTCGCAACCCGGGCCACGTAGGGGTACTTGCACGTCGGGGTACTGGCACGTTGGGGTACTGTCAAATAGGACAAGGACCATCTAAAATGTTTTTGACAAGCCTTGTGTGTGCAAAGTTTAATCAAAACGCAAAATACGGTGCGCAATTCCCAAAATAAATTCAAAATGGCGGACTTCCTTTTAGGTTTAGCATACGGCTACAGAATACTTTTTGTAGGTCTTAAGCTAATAGGTATGCCTCCCAGTTTTCACAAATCTAGGTCAAGTCATCTTTAGTTGTGTATCGCTTGAATCATACAATTGGAAATGCTCCATAAAAATGCATAGAGGGCGCTATTGAGCACAACGTTGGGTTACTTGCACGTCAGGGTACTGGCACGTTGGGGTACTGTTACATGGAACAAGGACCATTTAAAATGTTAGTTTTTTTCCATGCCTTGTCTGTGCAAAGTTTAATGAAAAAGGCCAAAAATGATGTATAATTCCCAAAATAAAATCAAAATAGCGGACTTCCTCTTTGGTTTGGCAAATGGCTACATAATACTTTTTTGTAGGTCTAGCATAATCATACAATCGGAAATGCTTCATAAAAATGTCTAGAGGGCGCTATTTATTGCAAATTGCACAATAAATCTCTGAAAATTCATGTTCATGACAAGTCTGATGTGTTTGCAAAGTTCCATGAGTTTTCATGTGTATAAAAAAAAAAAAGCAGCACTTGACAAACAATGCATTGCTATGGCAACAGCGTGTTACAAAATAAAAAACTTTCGATTACTTTGCATCTTAAACATCTTAAGATGAAACACACCAAGTTTGAAGACAGTCGGATAAATTTTGTAGGAGGGGTTCGTTAAAATATGACCCCTGAAAAAGGCCACAAAAAATGGCAACAAATCCCATCATAAATCAAAATGGCAGACTACCTGTTTGGTTTAGCACATGGTTCCAAGAGACTTTTTTGTACATCATGGGCTCTTATGTATGCCTGCAAATTATCATAGCGCTAGGTGAAACGTACAACCGGGAATGCTTCGTTAAAGAGGAGTGTTTTAGCTCAAAATGTGATGCCCGGCCCCTGGGGGACTTCCTGTTGGGTTTAGCACATGGCACCAAGAGACTTTTTTGTACATCCTGGGCTGTTACATATGTCTACAATTTTTCTTCGCTCTAGCTGCTTCGTACAACTGGGAATGCTTCATTAAGAAGGATTTTTTTCCTTTGCAAAAAGTGCATGCCACGACAACAGAGTGTGACGAAATAAAAAACTTTCAATAACTTTTCATTTTCAACATCTTAAGATGAAGCACACCAAGTTTGAAGATGATCGGATAAACTCTGTAGGAGGAGTTTGTTAAAATATGACCCCTATGAAATGGCCAAAAAAAAATGGCAACACATTCCAAAGTAAATCAAAATGGCGGACGTCCTGTTAGGTTTAGCATATGGTTCAAAAAGAGTTTTTTGTACCTCGAAGGCTGTTATATACCTCTACAAATTTTGGTAACTCTATGTGAAACGTACAGCCGGGTATGCTTTGTTAAAGAGGAGTTTTTTAGCTCAAAATGTGATGCCCGGCCCCTGGGGGACTTCCTGTTGGGTTTTGCACAGGGCACCAAGAGACTTGTTTGTACATCTTGGGCTGTTACATATGTCTACAAATTTTCGTAGCTCTAGCTGCTTCGTACAAATGGGAATGCTTCTTTAAGGATATTTTTTTTCCCTTTAAAAACAGTGCATGCCATGACAACAGCGTGCGACGAAATACAAAGCTTTCAATAACTTTTCATCTTCAACATCTTAAGATGAATTACACCAAGTTTGAAGATGATCGGATAAACACTGTAGGAGGAGTTCGTTAAAATAAGACCCCAATGAAATGGCCAAAAAAATGGCAACACGTTCCAAAATAAATCAAAATGGTGGACTTCCTGTTAGGTTTAGCATATGGTTCAAAAAGAGTTTTTTGTAGGTCATAGCCTGTTACATATGTGTACCAATTTTCGTAGCTCTAGATTAAACGTACAACCGGCAATGCTTCGTGAAGTAAGAATTTTTAAACTCTAAATTTGATGCGCCGCCGCCGTCATATAGTATATCAAAAACTTTTCATTTTTCACAATGATGTTGTCCCAGATGTTGAGGACTTACATCCCAAGTTTGAAGTCAATCGGGTTAACCGTGTAGGAGAAGCAGGCAAAAGTATGACCCCTGTAAATGTGCAAAAATTGGCAAAAATTTGACATTTAAATACTCATACCTCACTTTCTGTCTATTTTAGGGTATACACTTCAAAGAGGTTTTTGTTCATTGGGATGTGCTACAGGTGCCACACAATTTTCATAGCCGTCGGACAATCGTAGCGGGACAGGGATCCGTTTAACCTATGTAGGGGGCGCTAAGGAGCCATTTTTCTGTTATCATGTATGGCGACTTTAAAATATCAAATTTTTCGCCAGGCCTGATGTGCGTGTAAAGTTTGGTGAGTTTTCGGTCACGTTTAGTGTCTCAAAAATGCGATTGTTTGCGGAGAATAATAATAAGAATAACTAGAGCTGCGAGCAGCTATAAAGGGCCCTCGCAACCCGAACCACGTTGGGGTACTTGCACGTCGGGGTACTGTCAAATAGGACAACGACCATCTAAAATGTTTTTGACAAGCCTTGTGTGTGCAAAGTTTAATCAAAACACAAAATATGGTGTGCAATTCCCAAAATAAATTCAAATTGGCGGACTTCCTTTTAGGTTTAGCATACGGCTACAGAATACTTTTTGTAGGTCTTAAGCTTAAGCTTTAATAGGTATGCCTCCCAGTTTTCACAAATCTAGGTCAAGTCATCTTTAGTTGTGTATCGCTTGAATCATACAATAGGAAATGCTCCATACAAATGCATAGAGGGCGCTATTGAGCACAACGTTGGGTAACTTGCACGTCAGGGTACTGGCGCGTTGGGGTACTGTTACATGGAACAAGGACCATTTAAAATGTTATTTTTTTCCATGCCTTGTCTGTGCAAAGTTTAATGAAAAAGGCCAAAAATGATGTATAATTCCCAAAATAAAATCAAAATAGCGGACTTCCTCTTTGGTTTGGCAAATGGCTACATAATACTTTTTTGTAGGTCTAGCATAATCATACAATCGGAAATGCTTCATAAAAATGTCTAGAGGGCGCTATTTATTGCAAATTGCACAATAAATCTCTAAAAATTCATGTTCATGACAAGTCAGATTTGTTTGCAAAGTTTCATGAGTTTTCATGTGTATAAAAAAAAAAAAAAAAGCAGCACTTGACAAACAATGCATTGCTATGGCAACAGCGTGTGACAAAATAAAAAACTTTCGATTACTTTGCATCTTAAACATCTTAAGATGAAACACACCAAGTTTGAAGACAGTCGGATAAATTTTGTAGGAGGGGTTCGTTAAAATATGACCCCTGAAAAAGGCCACAAAAAATGGCAACAAATCCCATCATAAATCAAAATGGCAGACTACCTGTTTGGTTTAGCACATGGTTCCAAGAGACTTTTTTGTACATCATGGGCTCTTATGTATGCCTGCAAATTATCATAGCGCTAGGTGAAACGTACAACCGGGAATGCTTCGTTAAAGAGGAGTGTTTTAGCTCAAAATGTGATGCCCGGCCCCTGGGGGACTTCCTGTTGGGTTTAGCACATGGCACCAAGAGACTTTTTTGTACATCCTGGGCTGTTACATATGCCTGCAAATTATCATAGCGCTAGGTGAAACATACAACCGGGAATGCTTCGTTAAAGAGGAGTTTTTTTTAGCTCAAAATGTGATGCCCGGCCCCTGGGGGACTTCCTGTTGGGTTTAGCACATGGCACCAAGAGACTTTTTTGTACATCCTGGGCTGTTACATATGTCTACAATTTTTCGTCGCTCTAGCTGCTTCGTACAACTGGGAATGCTTCATTAAGAAGGATTTTTTTTCCTTTGCAAAAAGTGCATGCCACGACAACAGCGTGTGACGAAATAAAAAACTTTCAATAACTTTTCATTTTCAACATCTTAAGATGAATCACACCAAGTTTGAAGATGATCTGATAAACTCTGTAGGAGGAGTTTGTTAAAATATGACCCCTATGAAATGGCCAAAAAAAATGGCAACACATTCCAAAGTAAATCAAAATGGCGGACGTCCTGTTAGGTTTAGCATATGGTTCAAAAAGAGTTTTTTGTACCTCGAGGGCTGTTATATACCTCTACAAATTTTGGTAACTCTAGGTGAAACGTACAGCCGGGTATGCTTTGTTAAAGAGGAGTTTTTTTATCTCAAAATGTGATGCCCGGCCCCTGGGGGACTTCCTGTTGGGTTTAGCACAGGGCACCAAGAGACTTTTTTTGTACATCTTGGGCTGTTACATATGTCTACAAATTTTCGTAGCTCTAGCTGCTTCGTACAAATGGGAATGCTTCTTTAAGGATATTTTTTTTCCTTTGCAAACAGTGCATGCGTGCACAACAGCGTGCGACGAAATACAAAGCTTTCAATAACTTTTCATCTTCAACATCTTAAGATGAATCACACCAAGTTTGAAGATGATCGGATAAACACTGTAGGAGGAGTTCGTTAAAATAAGACCCCAATGAAATGGCCAAAAAAATGGCAACACGTTCCAAAATAAATCAAAATGGTGGACTTCCTGTTAGGTTTAGCATATGGTTCAAAAAGAGTTTTTTGTAGATCATAGTCTGTTACATATGTGTACCAATTTTCGTGGCTCTCAATTAAACGTACCACGGCAATGCTTTGTTAAGTAAGAATTTTGAAACTGTAAATTTGATGCCCCGCCACCGTCATATAGTATGTCAAAAACTTTAGATTTTTTACCATGATGTTGTCCCAGGTGTTGAGATGGTACAGCCCAAGTTTGAAGTCAATCGGGTTAACCGTGTAGGAGAAGCGGGCAAAAGTATGACCCCTGTAAATGTGCAAAAATGGGCCAAAATTGGACATTCAAATACTCATACCTCACTTCCTGTCTATTTTAGGGTACACATATCAAAGAGGTTTTTGTTCATCTGGATGTGCTACAGGTGCCACACAATTTTCGTAGCCATAGGACAATCGTAGCGGGACAGGGATCCGTTAAACCTATGTAGGTGGCGCTACAGAGCCATTTTTCTGTTATCATGTATGGCGACTTTAAAATATCAAATTTTTCGCCAGGCCCGATCTCCGTGTAAAGTTTGGTGAGTTTTCGTTCATGTTTAGTGCCTCAAAAATGTGGTTGTTTGCGGAAAAGAATAATAACAAAGAAAAAGAAGAAGAAGAAGAACTAGAGCTGCGAGCAGCTATAAAGGGCCCTCGCAACCCGGGCCACGTTGGGGTACTTGCACGTCGGGGTACTGGCACGTTGGGGTACTGTCAAATCGGACAAGGACCATCTAAAATGTTTTTGACAAGCTTTGTGAGTGCAAAAGGCCAAAGATGGTGTGCAATTCCCAAAATAAATTCTAAATGGCGGACTTCCTTTTAGGTTTAGCATACGGCTACAGAATACTTTTTGTAGGTCTTAAGCTAATAGGTATGCCTCCCAGTTTTCACAAATCTAGGTCAAGTCATCTTTAGTTGTGTATCGCTTGAATCATACAATTGGAAATGCTCCATAAAAATGCATAAAGGGCGCTATTGAGCACAACGTTGGGTTACTTGCACGTCAGGGTACTGGCACGTTGGGGTACTGTTACATGGAACAAGGACCATTTAAAATGTTATTTTTTTCCATGCCTTGTCTGTGCAAAGTTTAATGAAAGAGGCCAAAAATGATGTATAATTCCCAAAATAAAATCAAAATAGCGGACTTCCTCTTTGGTTTGGCAAATGGCTACATAATACTTTTTTGTAGGTATTAGGCTGATAGGGGTCTGTCCTAATTTTCACAAATCTAGCAGAATCATACAATCGGAAATACTTCATAAAAATGTCTAGAGGGCGCTATTTATTGCAAATTGCACAATAAATCTCTAAAAATTCATGTTCATGACAAGTCTGATGTGTTTGCAAAGTTTCATGAGTTTTCACACATGTATAGATAAAAAAACAAAGCAGCACTTTACTTGGCAAACAATGCATCGCTATAGCAGCAGCGTGCGACAAAATAAAAAACTTTCGATAACTTTGCATCTTAAACATCTTAAGATGAAACACACCAAGTTTGAAGACGGTCGGATGAACTTTGTACGAGGAGTTCGTTAAAATATGACCCCTGAAAAAGGCCACAAAAAATGGCAACAAATCCCATCGTAAATCAAAATGGCAGACTTCCTGTTTTGTTTAGCACATGGTTCCAAGAGACTTTTTTGTACATCGTGGGCTCTTATGTATGCCTGCAAATTATCATCGCGCTAGGTGAAACGTACAACCGGGAATGCTTCGTTAAAGAGGAGTTTTCTAGCTCAAAATGTGATGCCCGGCCCCTGGGGGACTTCCTGTTGGGTTTAGCACATGGCACCAAGAGACTTTTTTGTACATTGTGGGCTGTTACATATGTCTACAAATTTTTGTAGCTCTAGCTACTTCGTACAACTGGGAATGCTTCATTAAGAAGGATTTTTTTCCTTTGCAAAAAGTGCATGCCACGACAACAGCGTGCGACGAAATAAAGAGCTTTCAATAACTTTTCATCCTCAACATCTTAAGATGAGTCACACCAAGTTTGAAGATGATCGGATAAACTCTGTAGGAGGAGTTCGTTAAAATATGACCGCTATGAAATGGCCCAAAAAATGGCAACACATTCCAAAGTAAATCAAAATGGCGGACGTCCTGTTAGGTTTAGCACATGGTTCAAAAAGAGTTTTTTGTACCTCGAGGGCTGTTATATACCTCTACAAATTTTGGTAACTCTAGGTGAAACGTACAGCCGGGTATGCTTTGTTAAAGAGGAGTTTTTTAGCTCAAAATGTGATGCCCGGCCCCTGGGGGACTTCCTGTTGGGTTTAGCACAGGGCACCAAGAGACTTTTTTGTACATCTTGGGCTGTTACATATGTCTACAAATTTTCGTAGCTCTAGCTGCTTCGTACAAATGGGAATGCTTCTTTAAGGATATTTTTTTTCCTTTAAAAACAGTGCATGCCATGACAACAGCGTGCGACGAAATACAAAGCTTTCAATAACTTTTCATCTTCAACATCTTAAGATGAATCACACCAAGTTTGAAGATGATCGGATAAACACTGTAGGAGGAGTTCGTTAAAATAAGACCCCAATGAAATGGGCAAAAAAATGGCAACACGTTCCAAAATAAATCAAAATGGTGGACTTCCTGTTAGGTTTAGCATATGGTTCAAAAAGAGTTTTTTGTAGGTCATAGCCTGTTACATATGTGTACCAATTTTCGTAGCTCTAGATTAAACGTACAACCGGCAATGCTTCGTGAAGTAAGAATTTTTAAACTCTAAATTTGATGCGCCGCCGCCGTCATATAGTATATCAAAAACTTTTCATTTTTCACAATGATGTTGTCCCAGGTGTTGAGATGGTACATCCCAAGTTTGAAGTCAATCGGGTTAACCGTGTAGGAGAAGCGGGCAAAAGTATGACCCCTGTAAATGTGCAAAAATTGGCAAAAATTGGACATTTAAATACTCATACCTCACTTTCTGTCTATTTTAGGGTACACACTTCAAAGAGGTTTTTGTTCATTGGGATGTGCTACAGGTGCCACACAATTTTCATAGCCGTCGGACAATCGTAGCGGGACAGGGATCCGTTTAACCTATGTAGGGGGCGCTAAGGAGCCATTTTTCTGTTATCATGTATGGCGACTTTAAAATACAAAATTTTTCGCCAGGCCTGATGTGCGTGTAAAGTTTGGTGAGTTTTCGGTCACGTTTAGTGTCTCAAAAATGCGATTGTTTGCGGAGAAGAATAATAAGAATAAGAATAATAATAACTAGAGCTGCGAGCAGCTATAAAGGGCCCTCGCAACCCGGGCCACGTTGGGGTACTTGCACGTCGGGGTACTGGCACGTTGGGGTACTGTCAAATAGGACAAGACCATCTAAAATGTTTTTGACAAGCCTTGTGTGTGCAAAGTTTAATCAAAACGCAAAATATGGTGTGCAATTCCCAAAATAAATTCAAAATGGTGGACTTCCTTTTAGGTTTAGCATACGGCTACAGAATACCTTTTGTAGGTCTTAAGCTAATAGGTATGCCTCCCAGTTTTCATAAATCTTGGTCAAGTCATCTTTAGTTGTGTATCGCTTGAATCATACAATTGGAAATGCTCCATAAAAATGCATAGAGGCCGCTATTGAGCACAACGTTGGGTTACTTGCACGTCAGGGTACTGGCACGTTGGGGTACTGTTACATGGAACAAGGACCATTTAAAATGTTAGTTTTTTCCATGGCTTGTCTGTGCAAAGTTTAATGAGAAAGGCCAAAAATGATGTATAATTCCCAAAATAAAATCAAAATAGCGGACTTCCTCTTTGGTTTGGCAAATGGCTACATAATACTTTTTTGTAGGTCTAGCATAATCATACAATCGGAAATGCTTCATAAAAATGTCTAGAGGGCGCTATTTATTGCAAATTGCACAATAAATCTCTAAAAATTCATGTTCATGACAAGTCTGATGTGTTTGCAAAGTTTCATGAGTTTTCATGTGTATAAAAAAAAAAAAAAAAAGCAGCACTTGACAACTGTTACATGGAACAAGGACCATTTAAAATGTTAGTTTTTTCCATGCCTTGTCTGTGCAAAGTTTAATGAAAAAGGCCAAAAATGATGTATAATTCCCAAAATAAAATCAAAATAGCGGACTTCCTCTTTGGTTTGGCAAATGGCTACATAATACTTTTTTGTAGGTCTAGCATAATCATACAATCGGAAAGGCTTCATAAAAATGTCTAGAGGGCGCTATTTATTGCAAATTGCACAATAAATCTCTAAAAATTCATGTTCATGACAAGTCTGATGTGTTTGCAAAGTTTCATGAGTTTTCATGTGTATAAAAAAAAAAAAAAAGCAGCACTTGACAACTGTTACATGGAACAAGGACCATTTAAAATGTTAGTTTTTTCCATGCCTTGTCTGTGCAAAGTTTAATGAAAAAGGCCAAAAATGATGTATAATTCCCAAAATAAAATCAAAATAGCGGACTTCCTCTTTGGTTTGGCAAATGGCTACATAATACTTTTTTGTAGGTCTAGCATAATCATACAATCGGAAAGGCTTCATAAAAATGTCTAGAGGGCGCTATTTATTGCAAATTGCACAATAAATCTCTGAAAATTCATGTTCATGACGAGTCTGATGTGTTTGCAAAGTTTCATGAGTTTTCATGTGTATAAAAAAAAAAAAAGCAGCACTTGACAAACAATGCATTGCTATGGCAACAGCGTGTTACAAAATAAAAAACTTTCGATTACTTTGCATCTTAAACATCTTAAGATGAAACACACCAAGTTTGAAGACAGTCGGATAAATTTTGTAGGAGGGGTTCGTTAAAATATGACCCCTGAAAAAGGCCACAAAAAATGGCAACAAATCCCATCATAAATCAAAATGGCAGACTTCCTGTTTGGTTTAGCACATGGTTCCAAGAGACTTTTTTTGTACATCGTGGGCTCTTATGTATGCCTGCAAATTATCATAGCGCTAGGTGAAACGTACAACCGGGAATGCTTCGTTAAAGAGGAGTTTTTTAGCTCAAAATGTGATGCCCGGCCCCTGGGGGACTTCCTGTTAGGTTAAGCACATGGCACCAAGAGACTTTTTTGTACATCCTGGACTGTTACATATGTCTACAATTTTTCGTCGCTCTAGCTGTTTCGTACAACTGGGAATGCTTCATTAATAAGATTTTTTTTCCTTTGCAAAAAGTGCATGCCACGACAACAGCGTGTGACGAAATAAAAAACTTTCAATCACTTTTCATTTTCAACATCTTAAGATGAATCACACCAAGTTTGAAGATGATCGGATAAACTCTGTAGGAGGAGTTTGTTAAAATATGACCCCTATGAAATGGCCCAAAAAAATGGCAACACATTCCAAAGTAAATCAAAATGGCGGACGTCCTGTTAGGTTTAGCATATGGTTCAAAAAGAGTTTTTTGTACCTCGAGGGCTGTTATATACCTCTACAAATTTTGGTAACTCTATGTGAAACGTACAGCCGGGTATGCTTTGTTAAAGGGGAGTTTTTTAGCTCAAAATGTGATGCCCGGCCCCTGGGGGACTTCCTGTTGGGTTTAGCACAGGGCACCAAGAGACTTTTTTGTACATCTTGGGCTGTTACATATGTCTACAAATTTTCGTAGCTCTAGCTGCTTCGTACAAATGGGAATGCTTCTTTAAGGATTTTTTTTTTCCTTTAAAAACAGTGCATGCCATGACAACAGTGTGCGACGAAATACAAAGCTTTCAATAACTTTTCATCTTCAACATCTTAAGATGAATCACACCAAGTTTGAAGATGATCGGATAAACACTGTAGGAGGAGTTCGTTAAAATAAGACCCCAATGAAATGGCCAAAAAAATGGCAACACGTTCCAAAATAAATCAAAATGGTGGACTTCCTGTTAGGTTTAGCATATGGTTCAAAAAGAGTTTTTTGTAGGTCATAGCCTGTTACATATGTGTACCAATTTTCGTAGCTCTAGATTAAACGTACAACCGGCAATGCTTCGTGAAGTAAGAATTTTTAAACTCTAAATTTGATGCGCCGCCACCGTCATATAGTATATCAAAAACTTTTCATTTTTCACAATGATGTTGTCCCAGGTGTTGAGATGGTACATCCCAAGTTTGAAGTCAATCGGGTTAACCGTGTAGGAGAAGCGGGCAAAAGTATGACCCCTGTAAATGTGCAAAAATTGGCAAAAATTGGACATTTAAATACTCATACCTCACTTTCTGTCTATTTTAGGGTACACACTTCAAAGAGGTTTTTGTTCATTGGGATGTGCTACAGGTGCCACACAATTTTCATAGCCGTCGGACAATCGTAGCGGGACAGGGATCCGTTTAACCTATGTAGGGGGCGCTAAGGAGCCATTTTTCTGTTATCATGTATGGCGACGTTAAAATATCAAATTTTTCGCCAGGCCTGATGTGCGTGTAAAGTTTGGTGAGTTTTCGTTCACGTTTAGTGTCTCAAAAATGCGATTGTTTGCGGAGAAGAAAAAGAAGAATAACTAGAGCTGCGAGCAGCTATAAAGGGCCCTCGCAACCTGGGCCACGTTGGGGTACTTGCACGTCGGGGTACTGGCACGTTGGGGTACTGTCAAATCGGACAAGGACCATCTAAAATGTTTTTGACAAGCTTTGTGAGTGCAAAAGGCCAAAGATGGTGTGCAATTCCCAAAATAAATTCAAAATGGCGGACTTCCTTTTAGGTTTAGCATACGGCTACAGAATACTTTTTGTAGGTCTTAAGCTAATAGGTATGCCTCCCAGTTTTCACAAATCTAGGTCAAGTCATCTTTAGTTGTGTATCGCTTGAATCATACAATTGGAAATGCTCCATAAAAATGCATAGAGGGCGCTATTGAGCACAACGTTGGGTTACTCGCACGTCAGGGTACTGGCACGTTGGGGTACTGTTACATGGAAGAAGGACCATTTAAAATGTTAGTTTTTTCCATGCCTGGTCTGTGCAAAGTTTAATGAAAGAGGCCAAAAATGATGTATAATTCCCAAAATAAAATCAAAATAGCGGACTTCCTCTTTGGTTTGGCAAATGGCTACATAATACTTTTTTGTAGGTTTTAGGCTGATAGGGGTCTGTCCTAATTTTCACAAATCTAGCAGAATCATACAATCGGAAATACTTCATAAAAATGTCTAGAGGGCGCTATTTATTGCAAATTGCACAATAAATCTCTAAAAATTCATGTTCATGACAAGTCTGATGTGTTTGCAAAGTTTCATGAGTTTTCACACATGTATAGATAAAAAAACAAAGCAGCACTTTACTTGGCAAACAATGCATCGCTATAGCAGCAGCGTGCGACAAAATAAAAAACTTTCGATAACTTTGCATCTTAGACATCTTAAGATGAAACACACCAAGTTTGAAGACGGTCGGATGAACTTTGTACGAGGAGTTCGTTAAAATATGACCCCTGAAAAAGGCCACAAAAAATGGCAACAAATCCCATCGTAAATCAAAATGGCGGACTTCCTGTTTGGTTTAGCACATGGTTCCAAGAGACTTTTTTGTACATCGTGGGCTCTTATGTATGCCTGCAAATTATCATAGCGCTAGGTGAAACGTACAACCGGGAATGCTTCGTTAAAGAGGAGTTTTCTAGCTCAAAATGTGATGCCGGCCCCTGGGGGACTTCCTGTTGGGTTTAGCACATGGCACCAAGAGACTTTTTTGTACATTGTGGGCTGTTACATATGTCTACAAATTTTTGTAGCTCTAGCTGCTTCGTACAACTGGGAATGCTTCATTAAGAAGGATTTTTTTCCTTTGCAAAAAGTGCATGCCACGACAACAGCGTGCGACGAAATAAAGAGCTTTCAATAACTTTTCATCCTCAACATCTTAAGATGAGTCACACCAAGTTTGAAGATGATCGGATAAACTCTGTAGGAGGAGTTCGTTAAAATAAGACCCCTATGAAATGGCCCAAAAAATGGCAACACATTCCAAAGTAAATCAAAATGGCGGACGCCCTGTTAGGTTTAGCATATGGTTCAAAAAGAGTTTTTTGTACCTTGAGGGCTGTTACATATGTCTTCAAATGTTGGTAACTCTAGGTGAAATGTACAGCCGGGAATGCTTCATTAAATAAGAATTTTGAAACACAAAATTTGATGCCTCGCCTCTGGCGGACTTCCTGTTAGGTTTAGCATATGGCACCAACAGGCTTTTTTGTAGATTATAGTCTGTTACATATGTGTACCAATTTTCATAGCTCTAGGTTAAACGTACCACCGGCAATGCTTCGTTAAGTAAGAATTTTGAAACTGTAAATTTGATGCCCCGCCACCGTCATATAGTATGTCAAAAACTTTAGATTTTTTACCATGGTGTTGTCCGAGGTCTTGAGATTGTACATCCCAAGTTTGAAGTCAATCGGGTTAACCGTGTAGGAGAAGCGGGCAAAAGTATGACCCCTGTAAATGTGCAAAAATGGGCCAAAATTGGACATTCAAATACTCATACCTCACTTCCTGTCTATTTTAGGGTACACATATCAAAGAGGTTTTTGTTCATCTGGATGTGCTACAGGTGCCACACAATTTTCGTAGCCATAGGACAATCGTAGCGGGACAGGGATCCGTTAAACCTATGTAGGTGGCGCTACAGAGCCATTTTTCTGTTATCATGTATGGCGACTTTAAAATATCAAATTTTTCGCCAGGCCCGATCTGCGTGTAAAGTTTGGTGAGTTTTCGTTCATGTTTAGTGCCTCAAAAATGTGGTTGTTTGCGGAAAAGAATAATAACAAAGAAAAAGAAGAAGAACTAGAGCTGCGAGCAGCTATAAAGGGCCCTCGCAACCCGGGCCACGTTGGGGTATATGCAAGTCGGGGGACTTGCACGTTGGGGTACTGTTAAATAGACAAGGACCATGGAAAATAGAAATGCATTTGCCGTGCCTTGTGTGTAAAAAGGTGCAGTAAAAGGCCAAAAATGATGCACAATTCCCAAAATAAATTCAAAAGTGTGGACTTTCTGATGTGTGTGCAAAGTTTCATGAAAAGTCGCTCGTTTGATATTCAAAACCAGCATCTGTTTATTTGAAAACATTGCATGGCACAGAGATGGTGTGTGATCAAATAAAAAGCTTTTTGATGACTCTTAATGTGGTGTCGCTGTGCAACACATATGTATTCATGACATAGTGAAGTATTGTGACAGTTTTGTAGGGTCCAGCAAACAGTAAATGTGTGACAGTTATTCAAGAAAAAATGTAGCTTTGAAGCAGGCTAACCAATGACATCATCTAAAGGGGAAAAAAGCACATGAGCAAGCATAGGTATAAGTAGAGGAGAAAAAGAGATGAAAGAAGTGCGAGAGATGGAACAGGAGAGGAATGCAGCTGTTTATGTATAGCTGTTGTAACAGGACAGATTAAATAACACTTTAACCTGGGGTTAACAGCGCCCTAGGACAGATAAACTCTTTAGTGTAAAAGTTTTCTGGGACAGATGAATCCCTTGGGGTCAAAGAGTTTGGGTTAGCACATAGTCTGTCTTAGGATAATGTAACCTCCATGGATGAATTAGTCCTAGGACGCTTTGACCTGCGGGCTAAAACTTCAGGGGGGTTAACCTGTCCTGTTATATTGTGATCATCGTCTTCGTGCATGTCCTCAGTGGCTTCTTCTGTCTGTGTGGCAGCATTTGATACATCTGTAGAACAAAAAAGAATGAAGAATCATGTTAGATCTGTGAAGTTTGGTTGTCTTAGGTGTAGTTTACAGAACAGTCGTGTGCATATTTTTAGCATGGTAGTGTCTTAATACAAATGCATATTATGTAATGCACTGTATATGGATATTACAGACGTAATATTTGACGGTGATCTTATATTCATAGTTTTTGCCCGTTAATAAATAATATAGCTAGTAAGTAATAAGACACGCAAAAATGGTATAGTTGAATCCTCTGGGTCAAAAAGCAATGTTTTAGGATTGTGTGATGAAATGATGAATAAAAGTAAGGATACGACAGGTACATAAATGGTTATATATACACACGGACATATATATTTATACAGTATAACAGTGCCGCATGTATTGGTTTTAAGGAAAGAGTTGAAAAGCAGTGTTCAGAAAAAAGCATAAGACGCACAAAGTACCATTTCACTACATGTAATAAGTTGTCAAGTAGACATGTGAATTAAGTGGTTAAGATAGTGGCTACTGTGCAAGTAAGCTTCAATTGTCTCTAAAAGGTTAGCATATGTGTTCTACATGATATCAATGGCTAGACGTGCTCGTGGAGAAACATTACAAACAGAAAAACACACTAAAGGTGCCTTTAACAAACCTGTTAATAAATGAGAACTTAATACATATATGTATGGCATACTGTATATGATTGAGAAAGCTGTTTAGTTTATGTATTGTATACTTACGGAAAAAAGTTGGCAATCTTTGCGTATGGAGATGATTAGAGGGTCTTTATCAAAAGAGAATTTGCTTGTTGATTTGTTCATGTTCTGTAGAAAAGCAAAGGAGTAGAAATAAATACAGTATCATACTTCATAAACATACAAGAAATTTGTAGCTGTATTAACCATTGTTGGTATTTGAAGTGATAATTTAGGAATAGAAGTGTAGTGATTGCAGAATTTATAGAGTGCTTACCTTGTATGACTTTGTAGATGGAAATGTCTTTTGTTGAAAGAGCTCTTTGTTGTCTACTATATATGCAAGGACAAGCATAAGTAGGTGTGGTTATGAAGTACTTGACCATTGAAATAAAGCAGTGGTATCAAATGTATGGACCGTGGTTTGGCTCAGGCCTGCAAAGGGGTTTAATGTGGCACAAGAGATAATCTTGTAAGGTACAAAAAATAATAATAATATAATAGGTATGCCTCTGAGTTTTCACAAATCTAGGTCAAGTCAAGTCATCTTTAGTTATTTTACGCTTGAATCATCCAATCGGAAATGCTCCATAAAAAATGTATAGAGGGTGCGATTTATTGCAAATTGCACAAGAAATCTCTAAAAATTCATGTTAATGACAAGTCTGATGTGTGTGCAAAGTTTCACGAGTTTTCACACATGTATAGATAAAAAAAAACAAAGCAGCACTTTACTTGGCAACCAATGCATCGCTATAGCAGCAGCGTGCGACAAAATAAAAAACTTTCGATAAATTTGCATCTTAAACATCTTAAGATGAAACACACCAAGTTTGAACACGGTCGGATGAATTTTGTAGGAGGAGTTAAAATATGACCCCTAAAAAAGGCCACAAAAAAAGTCTACAAATCCCATCATAAATCAAAATGGCGGACTTCCTGTTTGGTTTAGCACATGGTTCCAAGAGACTTTTTTGTACATCGTGGGCTCTTATGTATGCCTCTAAATTATCATAGCGCTAGGTGAAACGTACAACCGGGAATGCTTCATTAAAGAGGAGTTTTTTAGCTCAAAATGTGATGCCCGGCCCCTACGGGACTTCCTGTTGGGTTTAGCACATGGCACCAAGAGACATTTTTGTACATCGTGGGCTGTTACATTTGTCTCCAAATTTTCGTAGCTCTAGCTGCTTCGTACAACTGGGAATGCTTCATTAAGAAGTAATTTTTTCCTTTGCAAACTGTGCATGCCACGGCAACAGCGTGCGACAAAATAAAAAGCTTTCAATAACTTTTCATCTTCAACATCTTAAGATGAATCACACCAAGTTTGGAGATGATCGGATAAACTCTGTAGGAGGAGTTCGTTAAAATAAGACCCCTATGAAATGGCCCAAAAAATGGCAACACGTTCCAAAGTAAATCAAAATGGCGGACTTCCTGTTCGGTTTAGCATATGGTTCAAAAAGAGTTTTTTGTACCTTGAGGGCTGTTACATATGTCTTCAAATATTGGTAACTCTAGGTGAAATGTACAGCCGGGAATGCTTCATTAAGTTAGAATTTTGAAACACAAAATTTGATGCCTCGCCTCTGGCGGACTTCCTGTTAGGTTTAGCATATGGCACCAACAGGCTTTTTTGTAGATCATAGTCTGTTACATATGTGTACCAATTTTCGTAGCTCTAGATTAAACGTACCACCGGCAATGCTTCGTTAAGTAAGAATTTTGAAACTGTAAATTTGATGCCCCGCCACCGTCATATAGTATGTCAAAAACTTTAGATTTTTTACCATGATGTTGTCCCAGGTGTTGAGATGGTACAGCCCAAGTTTGAAGTCAATCGGGTTAACCGTGTAGGAGAAGCGGGCAAAAGTATGACCCCTGTAAATGTGCAAAAATGGGCCAAAATTGGACATTCAAATACTCATACCTCACTTCCTGTCTATTTTAGGGTACACATATCAAAGAGGTTTTTGTTCATCTGGATGTGCTACAGGTGCCACACAATTTTCGTAGCCATAGGACAATCGTAGCGGGACAGGGATCCGTTAAACCTATGTAGGTGGCGCTACAGAGCCATTTTTCTGTTATCATGTATGGCGACTTTAAAATATCAAATTTTTCGCCAGACCCGATCTGCGTGTAAAGTTTGGTGAGTTTTCGTTCATGTTTAGTGCCTCAATAATGTGGTTGTTTGCGGAAAAGAATAATAACAAAGAAGAAGAAGAAGAAGAATAATAAGAATTCCTTCAGGAACAATAGGGACCTCGCAGCGGTCGCTGCTCGGGCCCTAATAAGAAGAATTCCTACAAAAACAATAGGGCCTCGCAGCGGCACCGCCGCCGCCGCTGCTCGGGCCCTAATAAGAAGAATTCCTACAAAAACAATAGGGCCTCGCAGCGGCACCGCCGCCGCCGCTGCTCGGGCCCTAATAACTAGAGCTGCGAGCAGCTATAAAGGGCCCTCGCAACCCGGGCCACGTTGGGGTACTTGCACGTCGGGGTACTGGCACGTTGGGGTACTGTCAAATAGGACAAGCACCATCTAAAATGTTTTTGACAAGCCTTGTGTGTGCAAAGTTGAATCAAAACGCAAAATATGGTGCGCAATTCCCAAAATAAATTCAAAATGGCGGACTTCCTTTTAGGTTTAGCATACGGCTACAGAATACTTTTTGTAGGTCTTAAGCTAATAGGTATGCCTCCCAGTTTTCACAAATCTAGGTCAAGTCATCTTTAGTTGTGTATCGCTTGAATCATACAATTGGAAATGCTCCATAAAAATGCATAGAGGGCGCTATTGAGCACAACGTTGGGTTACTTGCACGTCAGGGTACTGGCACGTTGGGGTACTGTTACATGGAACAAGGACCATTTAAAATGTTAGTTTTTTCCATGCCTTGTCTGTGCAAAGTTTAATGAAAAAGGCCAAAAATGATGTATAATTCCCCAAAAAAATCAAAATAGCGGACTTCCTCTTTGGTTTGGCAAATGGCTACATAATACTTTTTTGTAGGTCTAGCATAATCATACAATCGGAAATGCTTCATAAAAATGTCTAGAGGGCGCTATTTATTGCAAATTGCACAATAAATCTCTGAAAATTCATGTTCATGACAAGTCTGATGTGTTTGCAAAGTTTCATGAGTTTTCATGTGTTTAAAAAAAAAAAAAAAACAGCACTTGACAAACAATGCATTGCTATGGCAACAGCGTGTTACAAAATAAAAAACTTTCGATTACTTTGCATCTTAAACATCTTAAGATGAAACACACCAAGTTTGAAGACAGTCGGATAAATTTTGTAGGAGGGGTTCGTTAAAATATGACCCCTGAAAAAGGCCACAAAAAATGGCAACAAATCCCATCATAAATCAAAATGGCAGACTTCCTGTTTGGTTTAGCACATGGTTCCAAGAGACTTTTTTGTACATCATGGGCTCTTATGTATGCCTGCAAATTATCATAGCGCTAGGTGAAACGTACAACCGGGAATGCTTCGTTAAAGAGGAGTTTTTTAGCTCAAAATGTGATGCCCGGCCCCTGGGGGACTTCCTGTTGGGTTTAGCACATGGCACCAAGAGACTTTTTTGTACATCCTGGGCTGTTACATATGTCTACAATTTTTCGTCGCTCTAGCTGCTTCGTACAACTGGGAATGCTTCATTAAGAAGGATTTTTTCCCTTTGCAAAAAGTGCATGCCACGACAACAGCGTGCGACGAAATAAAAAGCTTTCAATAACTTTTCATCGTCAACATCTTAAGATGAATCACACCAAGTTTGAAGATGATCGGATAAACTCTGTAGGAGGAGTTCGTTAAAATAAGACCCCTATGAAATGGCCAAAAAAATGGCAACATGTTCCAAAGTAAATCAAAATGGCAGACTTCCTGTTAGGTTTAGCATATGGTTCAAAAAGAGTTTTTTGTACCTCGAGGGCTGTTACATATGTCTTCAAATTTTGGTCACTCTAGGTGAAACGTACAGCCGGAAATGCTTCATTAAGTAAAAATTTTGAAATGCAAAATTTGATGCCCTGCCTCTGGCGGACTTCCTGTTAGGTTTAGCATATGGCACCAACAGGCTTTTTTGTAGATCATAGTCTGTTACATATGTGTACCAATTTTCGTAGCTCTAGATTAAACGTATAACCGGCAATACTTCAGATGAAACATGCCAAAGAATGAAGACAATCTGATAAGTTTTGTAGAAAATATGAGGCCTATAAAAGGCCCCCAAAAAATGGCTACAAATAGCAAAGTAAATCAAAATGCCGGACTTCCTGTTTGGCTTAGCATATGGTTCTAAAAGACTTTTTTGTACATCGTGGGCTCTTATGTATGCCTCCAAATTATCATAGCGCTAGGTGAAAGGTACAACCGGGAATGCTTCGTTAAAGAGGAGTTTTTTAGCTCAAAAAGTGATGCCCGGCCCTTGCGGGACTTCCTGTTGGGTTTAGCACAAAGCAGCAAGAGACTTTTTTGTACATCGTGGGCTGTTACATATGTCTACAAATTTTCGTAGCTCTAGCTGCTTCGTACAACTGAGAATTCTTCATTAAGAAGAATTTTTTTCCTTTGCAAACAAGTGCATGCCACGACAACAGCGTGCAGCGAAATAAAAAGCTTTCAATAACTTTTCATCTTCAACATCTTAAGATGAATCACACCAAGTTTGAAGATGATCGGATAAACTCTGTAAGAGGAGTTCGTTAAAATAGGACCCCTATGAAATGGCCAAAAAAATGGGAACACGTTCCAAAGTAAATCAAAATGGTGGACTTTCTGTTCGGTTTAGCATATGGTTCAAAAAGAGTTTTTTGTACCTTGAGGGCTGTTACATATGTCTTTAAATTTTGGTAACTCTAGGTGAAACGTACAGCCGGGAATGCTTCATTAAGTAAGAATTTTGAAACTCAAAATTTGATGCCCCGCCTCTGGCGGACTTCCTGTTGGGTTTAGCATATGGCACCAACAGACTTTTTTGTAGGTCATAGTCTGTTACATATGTGTACCAATTTTCGTAGCTCTAGGTTAAACATACAACCGGCAATACTACGTTTAGTAAGAGTTTTGAAACTCTAAATTTGATGCCCCACCGCCGTCATATAGTATGTCGAAAACTTTAGATTTTTTACCATGGTGTTGTCCCAGGTCTTGAGATGGTACATCCCAAGTTTGAAGTCAATTGGATTAACCGTGTAGGAGAAGCAGGCAAAAGTATGACCCCTGTAAATGTGCAAAAATTGGCCAAAATTGGACATTTAAATACTCATATCTCACTTCCTGTCTATTTTAGGGTACACACATCAAAGAGGTTTTTGTTCATCTGGATGTGCTACAGGTGCCACACAATTTTCATAGCCGTCGGACAATCGTAGCGGGCCAGGGATCTGTTTAACCTATGTAGGTGGCGCTATGGAGTCATTTTTCTGTTATCACCTATGGCGACTTTAAAATATCAAATTTTTCGCCAGGCCTGACGTGTGTGTAAAGTTTGGTGAGTTTTCGTTCACGTTTAGTGTCTCAAAAATGTGATTGTTTGCGGAAAAGAATAATAACAAAAAATAACTAGAGCTGCGAGCAGCTATAAAGGGCCCTCGCAACCCGGGCCACGTTGGGGTATTTGCACGTCGGGGTACTGGCATGTTGGGGTACTGTCAAATAGGAAACCATCTAAATTTTAAACGTTTTTGCCATGCTTTGTGTTTGTAAAGTTTCATGGAAAGGCCAAAAATGATGCACAATTAACAAAATAAAATCAAAATGGATTGGCACATGGCTATATAGAATACTTTTTGAATATATTAGGCATGCCTGCCAATATTCACACATCTAGCTGAATCATATAATCGGAAAGACTTCATAAAAATGTCTAGAGGGCGCTATTGAAGCATTTATTGCAAATTTAATAAGAAATCTCTAAAATATTCATGCTTATGACAAGCCTGATTGATGTGTGTGTAAAGTTTCATGAGTTTTTGCACATGTTTAGACCAAAAAAAAAAAGCAGCATTTTACTTGGCAAACAATGCATCGCCATGAAACGGCGTGCGACAAAATAAATAACTTTCGATAACTTTGTATCTTAAACATCTTAAGATGAAGCACACCAAGTTTGAAGACAGTCGGATAAATTTTGTAGGAGGAGTTCGTTAAAATATGACCCCTAAAAAAGGCCACAAAAAATGGCTACAAATCCCAACGTAAATCAAAATGGTGGACTTCCTGATTGGTTTAGCATATGGCTCCAAGAGACTTTTTTGTACATCCTGAGCTCTTATGTTTGCCTGCAAATTATCATAGCTTTAGGTGAAACGTACAACCGGGAATGCTTCGTTAAAGAGGAGTTTTTTCCTCAAAATGTGATGACCGGCCCCTACGGGACTTCCTGTTGGGTTTAGCACATGGCACCAAGAGACTTTTTTGTACATCGTGGGCTGTTAAATTTGTCTCCAAATTTTCGTAGCTCTAGCTGCTTCGTACAACTGGGAATGCTTCATTAAGAGGGAATTTTTTCCTTTGCAAACTGTGCATGCCACGGCAACAGCGTGCGACGAAATAAAAAGCTTTCAATAACTTTTCATCTTCAACATTTTAAGATGAATCACACCAAGTTTGGAGATGATCGGATAAACTCTGTAGGAGGAGTTCGTTAAAATAAGACCCCTATGAAATGGCCCAAAAAATGGCAACACGTTCCAAAGTAAATCAAAATGGCGGACTTCCTGTTCGGTTTAGCATATGGTTCAAAATGAGTTTTTTGTACCTTGAGGGCTGTTACATATGTCTTCAAATGTTGGTAACTCTAGTTGAAATGTACAGCCGGGAATGCTTCATTAAATAAGAATTTTGAAACACAAAATTTGATGCCTCGCCTCTGGCGGACTTCCTGTTAGGTTTAGCATATGGCACCAACAGGCTTTTTTGTAGATCATAGTCTGTTACATATGTGTACCAATTTTCGTGGCTCTCAATTAAACGTACCACCGGCAATGCTTTGTTAAGTAAGAATTTTGAAACTGTAAATTTGATGCCCCGCCACCGTCATATAGTATGTCAAAAACTTTAGATTTTTTACCATGATGTTGTCCCAGGTGTTGAGATGGTACAGCCCAAGTTTGAAGTCAATCGGGTTAACCGTGTAGGAGAAGCGGGCAAAAGTATGACCCCTGTAAATGTGCAAAAATGGGCCAAAATTGGACATTCAAATACTCATACCTCACTCCCTGTCTATTTTAGGGTACACATATCAAAGAGGTTTTTGTTCATCTGGATGTGCTACAGGTGCCACACAATTTTCGTAGCCATAGGACAATTGTAGCGGGACAGGGATCCGTTAAACCTATGTAGGTGGCGCTACAGAGCCATTTTTCTGTTATCATGTATGGCGACTTTAAAATATCAAATTTTTCGCCAGGCCCGATCTGCGTGTAAAGTTTGGTGAGTTTTCGTTCATGTTTAGTGCCTCAAAAATGTGGTTGTTTGCGGAAAAGAATAATAACAAAGAAAAAGAAGAAGAAGAAGAATAATAATAAGAATTCCTTCAGGAACAATAGGGACCTCGCAGCGGTCGCTGCTCGGGCCCTAAAAAGAAGAATAATAAGAATTCCTTGAAAAACAATAGGGACCTCGCAGCGGTCGCTGCTCGGGCCCTAATAAGAATTCCTTCAGGAACAATAGGGACCTCGCAGCGGTCGCTGCTCGGGCCCTAATAAGAATAATAATAATAATAATAATTCGAACGAAAAACAATAGGGACCTCGCAGCGGTCGCTGCTCGGGCCCTAATAATTTTTACAAAAACAATAGGGACCTCGCAGCGGTCGCTGCTCGGGCCCTAATAAATGACTAAATAAATGACTGAGTAAATAAATGACGAAATAAATAAATGTCTAAATAAATAAATACATGTCTAAATAAATAAATAAATAAATGACTAAAAGTGAAAATAAAAACGGATTTATTTCCATTTATATTTATTTTTTTAGATATAATTTTCGATTTATATTTTCTTTATATTCATTTTTATTTTCACTTTTAGACATTTATTTATTTATTTATATTCATTTATTTAATTCGAATGTTGGCAGTTTTGGTCCTCCATACAAACTGTCATCAGGCCTGGAAAACAGTTTCTTGTTTTGGCGCACATGGACAGGCTTGAAAAAAACATTTTTTAACATTTCCAGTAACGCCTCCGACAATTTTTTCAAGAAATCATCATCAGCATGTTTATTATGTTTTTGTTATGAGAACATTTACAACATGCTTCAACATTGCAGCTTTTTCTTTTTTGTTCTTTTTTCTTTTTTTTTTTTTAAAAGAAGGAACGTGAACAAAGGAAGAAAAAGACGTTGCCAGTCAAAGCAGGTTCAACGTTGAATCGCGTCAAGCAGCACAAAGCAAGGAAGGAAGGAAGGAAAGTGCAAAGCTCTCCTAAAGCTGGTCTGGGAAAAAAACACGCCAAGAGGAAACAGCAGCTGACATATTTATTTATTTATTTATTTTATTTTATTTTATTTTATTTTATTTTATTATTTATTTTATTTTTTACATCCGGAGCTCATCGCAGCCGCCCGTCATCACTCGTGATGTGCGATGGTATTGATCCAATACAAAGTAAATACAGGGCCAGTAGCGCCGATACTGATACTTGTTGAAAATTATATATACACTTAGGATCAAAAGTATTTGGACAGTGACACAAGTTTTGTTATTTTAGCTGTTGACAAAAACATATCCAGGATACAATTATATTATCAATATAGAATTAAAGTGCAGACTCTCTTGGCCCGCCCCACACTACTGTAGTAGACTACCACATAGCAATCAACATGTCCTCCTCACCAGTGTGGTGACATGACAGAAGATCAAAACATTTTCAGCAAGGATTCTAGAGGGGGAAAGAAGGCTTTTGCTCACCTGAAAATCCATCATCATGGCAGAGCCACTTTGTTTACATTTAAATTGTGGGGCAAAAAAGTGTCTTAATTATTGTTGCTGCAATAAAAGTGCTATTATTCCGAATTGTCAATCACAAATCTATTGTTCAGTAATTATTACCAATCTCGTCAAAAATATTGTCACCGCAAATTTCTTTGAAATATATCGTGATATAATTTTTAGGCCGTATCAGCCACCCCTTTAAGTCAGTTGTAAATTACATTTGAGGCTAGGAAAGTCTGCATGTTTTTAAAAAGGTGCGCAAGACGCAGTGCTAGCTAGAAGCTCAGCTAAAAACACACCCCCTAGTTACGAGGCATACTGTCTAATACAGTAATTGCTTATTTTCATACACTTCTATTACAATTTTGACTTTTGTGTTGCTTGGAATTGAAACTATTTGTAGAGAAAATCTCAAAATGGACAAAAAATGTCCAACTGTCTAATATCGCCCATATCTCTAGATTGAGCCTGCCGACATGCGGACCATTTTGCCGGAGCGGGTCACATTTTCAATCAAATGGGAGGTATTCTGTACTTTTGTTAAGTATTACTTTTAAACTCTATGCTTATATATTATAGCTATAAGTGTCTAGAACACACAGTAAAAATATATCTACATATGTACTCTAAAATTTGGGGAGTGCCAAGTTTTTTATGGCATTTAGCTAAATACGCATTTGGCTAAATAGTACGGGTCTGACGGCACTAATATTAGTCGTTCTTTCCAGCGGATAAAGAATCCATGACGAGGGTGAGAACGCTTTTATGTCATCTGTCCACATGTCGATGCTCAATCTGTTGCTTGAGGGCTTTTCATTGCACAACGCGGATATGCTATTTGGTGTTAGCATTAAAAGGCAAAGCTAAAAACAAAAAAAAAGTGTCATTGTCTCTTAGTTTGAGAGTAAACTCCAGCTGGAAGTCGCTTGTTTGCTTGCTTTTATCTTTGATGGGAGGCGAGCAGTGGCCCTCCTGCCATTAGGAGGATTAGGCAGATGCTAGGGGCGCTAGTGACAGGGAGAGGAGAAAGTTATTTATTTATTTATTTAATTTATTTATCATCCTCAAAGCTGTTCCGGCCAGCACTGCTCATTGACGGATTTACATATAGTATGGCAGCCCTGCGCTCATCACATCACCATGCCCATGCGTAATCCAGTAATCATATCAATCTGTGCTTTGCGAGAGAAGAGCACGTACGTCATTCAAGTCGCCGGCTGTAAACGTGATGCTACCTAGCCCGAAGCTAGCCGAACCACACGCGTGTACAACCATAGCTCTTTAGTTAAGAAAATAATATGAAAACGCTTCTATGCTGTTCTGGCTCAAAGGTTAAAAAAGAAAAAGAAAAAAAAAGAGAGATCATGGTCAGACTCTCAGGTGTGTGTCATATGAGCAAAATCAGACTTTTGCCCCTATGAGTCACAGACGAGGGGGGTAGGATCAATTGCAACCTTTCAGCCACACTTTTCAATTGAGATGCGGTGACGATGACGAGGGACCATTTGACATCAATCATCGTCCTCATCCTGACGTCATCACAGAGTGAATGACAGGTGAGCCAACTCGTAATGATGTCAGCGACACGATCGTGTTTAAGTCTCCCTTGCCCGCCACCATATGAACGAAGGCTTCTGATTGGCCACTTCCAGGCACAACATTCAGGTGACATGCATGGCTGCTTCACACACGCAGAAATGACAATGACGTCACAATCTTTCCGCACTTACGTTCTCATAAAAGTTGCACAGGCACACAGAAATCCATCCATCCATCCATCCATCCATCTTCTTCCCCTTATCCGGGGTCGCGTCGCGGGGGCAGCAGCTTCAGGAGGGAAACCCAGACTTCCCTCTCCCCAGCCACTTCAACCAGCTCCTCCGGCGGGATCCCAAGGCGTTCCCAGGCCAGCCGAGAGACATAGTCTGTCCAGCGTGTCCTGGGTCGTCCCCGGGGCCTCCCGCCAGAGAACACAGAAATGACGTCATATTTTAAATACGTGACCATATTTGACCGAAGGCTAAATCAAGTGTGTAATCCGCACTTTATGAAACCAGAAGTTAAAAAAATAAATAAAATAAAATAAAATAAATAAAAAAATAAAAAAAAATACACCTGCACCAAAGTCCATTGACAAAAAATGTGACTTGTCCGCGGCCCGTCGATATGTTTGCCCAGAATGGATTTCCGCCAACTTCAAGCAGCACAGGACTCTCGGGTGGCTTTGCACTTGAATACGGACTTGTACTTAAACATTTGCAAAGAGTTGTATTGGCGTGTTTTTGCACGTTTGGGAATATCGAGCGCCTCCGCGCTCGGGGTTTCCAGCAGAAGGCGGCGGCGAAGCTGAGCAGCAACCACCCACTTCACAGCCCTATATATGCCCAATATATTGTCCTTCATTCATTCGCCGCATTACACTCCTGCCGATATTTACACATAGTCCTTCACTCAACTATCAATGTAACAAATATAACTTACGTGGTCGCTACCGGTCGCACGACTCGAGGTTGCTTCAGTTGTGCGATTTTTCCCCATGTAGTTTGGCGTGAGCCCTCGTCCTTGGGACAGTCGCGAGATGAGTTGACCGAGCGAGCGAGTCCAAAGGTGAAAAGCGAGCCAGCGTGCTGCTAAATGCGAACACGGGCTACTAAAACCCGTGCTAACGCATGCTAAGCTAGCGATGAGGCTGAGCTTGACCGACCGACCGACCTACCTGGATGGCTGAATGGCGGCCCGCAACCTGCTTCACCGCAGCTGGCGTTCTTGGGCGGCGCAGGGAAGCCTCTTCATCGGAACTCAAACAGCTAAAAGGAAAACAAAAAACAAACAAATCCCATCCGAGTGAGCGAAGCAGCGAATTAATCCTGGTGCGATTTTTCCGAGTTGCCAGTGGTGGCTTCCCGCTGGGGGCAAACAATGCGACGGCGGAAGTCTCGCGGCTCCTCCGCAGGCTCGGAGCCAGGCCACACCGACCGCAGCACACGCTCGCTGGGTTCGCTTTTTTTTTTTTTCTAAATAAATAAATAAATAAATAGATAAATATTTATTTATTTTTAAACGTTCTCCTCCTCCGAGCAGCAAGTGACATCCAGTCCAGTTCGAAACGCACACCGCATGTCGCATCCGAAAGTTGTTTCAAAGTAAAAGTCTCAAAGGAGTTGAAAATTGCCAATTGTGTTCAAACGGGTTGACTCGAAAAAGATTTGTGTCGGTTACCGAAGCGTCACAATTTTTTTTGATAATATACATTCAGCGGAATGTTTATGTTTGTTTCACTGTTGCCGACAACTTATTAATGTGGGTGATAATCACATATCATCAGGTACTTCCGGTTACATTCATATCATCGCCTGACCATCAGCGGTACGAGAAGGTCAATCAGTGACACCTAGCGGCGGTGATTGGAATCAGGGTTAGCGAAAATGTTTTCATGTTTTATATTAACCCTATGAAGCATGAACCATGAAATAATGAGAGAAAGTTCTGATTTTTTGTAAATATTGGCTCTTTTGAACAAACCAAAACAAATGGGAGGGTGTTAATCAACTTCTACATATGACTTTTGATTTGTGTTATATTTGATACATCTGGTCACAATGCTCTAAATTCATACATTTATAACGGTCAAAAATATAATAATAAAAAGACATGTCAAACTGTCACAGGCCGGCAAGCCTGTGACAAAAATGATAGGACACAGACACAAATACAGGCCAGTCAAATGATTTATTGTAACGTTAACCAATAAAAAGGAGTATGTGTGCATGGAAATGTATATGCAATCGTGTGAATAAAACAAACAAAGAATTGGTACCCGAGGGCAGAGAGAGTGAAGCCTGGTTCACACATAAAGAGAGTCTTTGTCCCAATATTGCCCCTTTCCTACCAAGGACGTCAAACGCCCGACGATTTTGTATTATACGATTATCTTATAAGATTATCTTTATATGTGAGATGTGTTAAGAGTGGATATGTCCTGATAATTGGGTCCAAAACCAGTCGGGGCTAACAATCTTAAATAATGAACATGTTCAATATTTATAACAAAAATCTTAACGTCAGCGGGGACGGCAAGGTGCGCCCTAACCGAAAAAGATGGAAGTGCGCGTATACCGACCAGAAGCATTTTTTATTTTTTTTTACTAACTGAGCCAGATGACTCCAATCAACTCATCAAGCTGCGAGTGAATGAGTATTATCAGACATGATTATGACCTCTTAACATTTATTTCTTCAAAATTTTCAGGCCGGATGAAGAGTGTTGGGATTCCAATCGAGCGTGTAACGACAAAGTCATGATTGCAGAAACAAAAATAGCGCCGACGACTCCAAACTGTCAACACGTCAAACGTTGACTTGCGAGCGGCCCATCGACGGCCAATCAGGCCTGCCACTGACGGATGACCGTTGTTTGTCACGTATGACGACCAATCCGGGGCCAGCCGAGCCGAACGCATGAATGTCTTGTTGTGATTGCGCAAGTCCTCCGGTGGGACCCCTCCCACCATTGTCACATGACCGCGCGTGCGTCCACGGGTCCGACAGATGCACACAACTCGCTTCAACGTGTCCGTCAGCACGCGGCGACACAAGCGCGTCGTCTCGCCCTCATTTGCTCTTTGTCGTGTGTGCGCGAGCGTGACCTGACGTAATCAGACTTGCTTCTCCTCTTTGCCGGCACACGACGTCTTCCTCAGGTTCTCTTTGACTTTGACAAACTCGGGAGGCACCAGCGTGTCGCACTCGTCCTTTTGCTGCTCCTGCTCCATCTGGTACGACCAAAAACAACAACAACAGTGCAAGCCATTGAAGTAACAGGACGGCCATCTTGCTCCTCCCACCTCGCGAGCAGACTACATAAACTATATGCTATACGTACAGATGAGACATATACAGCTCGTAGGCAGTTAGTATAAGGCTGGGGGGGGGAGGGGGGGGGGGGGGGGGTTGTGCCTGGGTGGGTCACTATTTTTTTAACAAGTAAAAATAATAATAATAGTAAGTGGACGGTATTTGTTGTTTTGAAGACCCCCTTTTTCTTTTATTGCTCACTTCCTTTAGACCCCAATATTAGATTTGGCAGAGGCATCTTTTGTTGAATTACAGTTATAATACAAAAAAAATAATACAAGTTTCCTCCTGTACTAAACGTCATTAAGCATATAATTTATACATGTATATATGCTGTTTCTACTAAGTATTTTCTCAAATGTTCTCCAAATTGCATAATATAAATCAGTGGTGTCCAAACTACGGCCCGGGGGCCATTTGCGGCCCGCCGTCCATTTTTTAGTGCCCGCGACATATGCTAAAAATGGCATTTGACTCCAGTTCAAATAAAATAAAAACAAAAATGTTTGGAGATGGTCAAAGTAAGAAAGGAGGGTGTCAAAAACACAGGCGCTATTAACGGTTATTTTAGTTAACAAAAAATAACGAAATAACTCAAACTAAAATTCAAAAAACAATTTAGTTAACGAAATAAAATAAAAACGAAAATGCTTTTTAAAAAACGAAAACTGTCTGAAATTACACGTTATTTTTACAAAACTAACTAAAACTATAATTATGGCAAAAATATCTTTCGTTTTAGTCTTTGGTGTGATTTTTAGTGATTCATTTTTATATCAACCAGAATAATGACGTTTGAAAATGTGTCACACAGAAGTGACGTCATCGAGCAGCAGCCAATAGAAAAGCACCTTCAGATGACGTCGCTCCCATGGTGTTTTTTAAATATTGCGCACAAGTAATACACATTTAAAAAAAATTAATAATAATAATAATAATAATTCTGAATCTAACTAAAACTAAACTAAAACTAAGCATTTATTAAAGAACTAAAACTAATTAAAACTAACAGAACCACCCTGAAAACAAATAAAACTAACTAAAATGAAAAATTCCAAAACTATAATAACCCTACTGCCATATTACAAATAAAATGTAAATTATTATTATTATTATTATTTTATTTTCTGTAGTATTTTTTTAGAAATATGCAAAAGCACAAATAAATTATTTGTACATTTTTTAGGACTAAAAACAATTTCTCTCCATAACATTATGTGGCCCTTGCGTCCTCCTGATTTTCTGTATGTGGCTATCAAATGAAAAATTGTGGACGCCCTTGCTGTAAATGTATATGATGGTATGCCGACAAACATTTCTTGGGACGAGCAATGTGGCTGCCTTGCGACTTCAAAAGTATTGGCCTATGGATATCCAGTCATATATATAGATCAGTGGGCAGAGCTCACCAACCCTTTTGAAGCTGAGAGCCACCAGTTGGAAACACATTTTGTTCAATTTAGAGATAGACCGATAATCGGGGCCGATATTTGACATATTGGTACATATCGGTATCGGTCTGTTTTATTAATCTGACGGCCGATATGAGCGATCCATTTAAAACTCCGTCTTTTCGCTTCGAATGCAGCCCAGAGCGTCTCTGTCTGTTATGGAGTCCAACTCCAGCAATGTAACGCCCATAGCAGCATTTGATTGGTTAGCCGTGCAAGAGCCAGAACCAATCAGTAGTGTATGCCGTGTATCACAGTAGCCGGTCACACACGCACCCACGGACACAACGCGACAGACACATGCTTCGAAGGTAAGTTAAAAGAGAAGAGACTCCGCCGATCGTTTCACCATGATAAGCTAAACACATTGAATTATGTTGTGTATTAAATGCACTATATGAATGGAGCTGCATTGCCTTGCATTGAATCCCCGCTAGCTAACAGTGGTGTGTTCAGCTTAGCATGTAGGCTAACACCCAGTAGCTAATTCGCTACTTGAACTACTCGGGGAGGGAATCACACACATTTTCACTTAATTAAGTAAATAATGTTTGTTAGAAAGGTTCCAAATATTAACAGTTGTCATTATTATATTGTCTAGTTCCATGTTAAGAGTAGAGTAATGTCATTATATTTACCTCTCGTGACGCACACATTGCATTCTGGGTCACGTCCACTACTTGTTGCATAGCGGTTATTATGCAGTGAGATGCCACAGTGACACTAAATAGCGTTTAGTTACTTTATATTGTGTTTATTTGTCGCACTGGTTTGCCATTGTGTGCCTTAAGCTTCGACGTCGATTTGATTGACAGCTCGTTGTGCACCTCGTTAAAGTCCGCTCCGTACCTAATTAAGTGTCTCAAACACCGTTTAACTACACGAACGTGTTCTCTTCCGTATGTTTGGCATTAGTAGAGAAGTGCACTAAAGTATAGTGTGCTTATTTGCTCGTTTTGTCTCTCTTTTCACGTCATGTCTGCTGTCATTTGGGACATTATACTCTCAATGGATGCCACTAATATGTAACATCTACGGCCGTAGTCGGCTGCAATTAATGTTCAGTGATGTAATTTCGTTACGTGCCTCATACTTTGAATAATGAGCTCATGTTTGGTGTGTTGTATAACTTTCTCGTGTGTTAGTAACTATTCATGTGGACAGCTAAGACAGTGCTTGTTAATGTGAATTAGCAATGTTGCAGCCCAGTTATTATTTAGACAAGTACATCTGTGCCATTAAGTGATACAGTACAGTACAGTAGTGAGAGAATAGTGGGCCCATATACACACACGTGTCTATAAGTGTAAAACACATTAAACAGCAGAAAGTGGCAGCGGTCCACCGCAACAATGTCTGTTTAACCAAGTTATTCTTACTATTATTATAACCAAGTTATTTTACTCTACCTTTTTCTGCGTTGATTGGGGCATCCTAAGTGGCACTAAAGTACATGATGAAGTGTCTTTTGACAGTTCTCTTGTAGAGAGGAGTAGCATGATATTGCTGTTCTCGATTTAAGATCCTCAGCTTATCAAAACTGTCTATATGGTAACAATAACAATAATTATAATAAGGTCTACAAGAACTGTATGGTGTTCAGGGATGAATAGTTTTTCTCATGGAATTTTTTTTATTTTTTTTTGCTGTAGTAATAAGTAATGCCACAGCTGATGCACATTTTGAATGACAGGGTTCCTCCTATTACTTCAAAATATAAAAATATAACATTTATAGAATAAAACTACAAGTATCCCAAATGCTATAAAAGGTAATGTCACATTGGCCCCCACATTTAACTCCCCCCGCCACCAACGTCTTATTGCAGATAGAAGGATGTAAAATGAAAAGTGCAGTGTGAGAATCCATTGTAAAGAACGGTTAGGGTTTGCATTATTCAAAAATTTGGTGCCAACATTTTAACTTTTACTGCAAATGAATATCGGCTTCAAATATCGGTTATCTGCCTCCTTGACTACCGATAATCGGAATCGGTATCGGCCCTGAAAAAAGCATATCGGTCTATCTCTAGTTCAATTGCGGTCTTCCGAAATGCTGCAACAACAACAACAACAACAACAACAATCGAGTGCCGCTAGGAGTAGAGGTGGGAATCTTGGGGCACCTCACGATTCGATTGCGATTACGATTCAGAGGCTACGATTCGATTATAAAACGATTATTGATTTCCCCCCAGGCAGCAGAAAAAAAACAATGTATTTTTGTGCTTTTAATGTTTCGTACATTAGTTACAAAAATAGTACAAAAGTCCTCTCAGGCCTACATAAACTACTATTTCAGTATCAAGTTAACAGTTCAAAACAGTAAATAAAATACTCAAGTCCTCATTCTGTAACAACAGCTTTTAAGTATATTCAGTCTTCAACAGAATAAAACATAGCATTGAGCAAAAATATATTATTTTTATCCACTCAAAAGTGCACTGAGGTATAAATGAAAGACAATGTGAACTACTACTTCAATACAAATGCCTAAAAAAAAAAAAAAGTGCTTTCCTGCTTTTTAAGTTGTGTAAAGATGAACATGTAAACATTAAAGTTTCTCAGAGGTACAAAAAAAAAAAAAAACCTCAAGTGCTTTTCTGCTTTTTAACTTGTGTAAACATGAACGTGTAAACATTAATGGGATCGTTCGGCTTTTTTAACATGAATCTCAATTTGATCCTCACCTCCCGTGTGTGCGATCAGCACTGACTTCTTTCTGACAGCGTTCGGTGACACGCGTTCTGGTTCGACGTTGGACGAGAAGAAAATAAAAAAGAAAATAGTCCAGCAAGCTGGCTGGGGTCTCGGAAATAAAGCGTTTTTCTTCTAAAAACTATTTGTTTTCAAAAGCGTGATACATTTCCACCACAATACTCTTTTCTGAATAAAGTCAGACGCCATTACCGCCAGCCACTACTTTTCTGTTCGTTCGTTCGTATCACTGCGCGGCGCCCTGTAGAACGCTAACCGACGCACTGCAGCCAGCTAGCTGATACTTCCGCCTGAAGTTGTTTGCCTTTTCGGAGCAGGTCTGATCTCACGAAGAGGTGGGTTGGTCAGCTCAGCCATGCTTGTTGTTGTTTTGAATCTCGAGGCGTGAGTTGTGGATGTGTACTCTCGGTCCGTCCCAAAAAGCGTCCCGAAGACCGCGCGCGCTACTGCGTTTCAGTTCCGCGTACTTTTCGCTCGTTTCGCTTCCCTTGGCATATTTATATAATCGGAATTTGGACGTTTGTGAATCGTTCTCGATTGTTCCACGGCCGAATCGTGAATAATCTAAGAATCGGAAATTTTGCACACCTCTAGCTAGGAGTGGTCCCAAGATGGCCGCCCCGTGACCACATGACTTGCCAGCCAGTGGCTCAAAGCGCGTCACCCCTTACAAATTGCAACCACAATGCTAAGTTTTAGCTTGTCAATGGCATTTTCCTTGAATGCTAGCATGAGGCTTAGCAGGCTGTTCTTAAGGCAACAACAAAGGTGTTTATTTGTTTGAAATGCAAACGGCAGCTTTTGTTTGAAAGTCAACTACAGTACTGTATATACATTTAAAACACCATCAATCATGCTACTTCTACTAAGTACTGTCTCAAATGCTCTCGTATGTTGAGAAATGTTTCTTGGAAGGAGCAATATGGCGGCCTCGCGACCTCATATATATATATATAAGTGGGATGGAAGTGTGTGTGTGTGTGCGTGTGTTTTGTGTGGTACCTCTTCCAGCGCTTGGTGCCTCTTCCTGAGTTCAGCTTCCAGCGGCGAAATCTTCCGGCACGCTTCCTTTTCTCGTTTCCTTTGCCTTATCAGCTGATCGCGCCGCCGACGCTCCAGAACACGCTCAAGTTCCGGCTTGTTGGTCTCCACGCTGCCGCCGCCGCTTCTGTTGCACAAATCATCATCATCAGGTACACGCAATAATCGCAATATTCGCAATAATATCCATACCCATATCGTGATTTTCAACAACTTTATTGCTTATCACACATTTTTCCAATATCGTGCAGCCCTCATCATCATCATCATCACCATCACACAAACACTCCTGTAACTGTTGCAATACGCCTTTCCTCCAGCAGAGGGCAGCATCCGAAAGACAACTCAACCTGCTGATGTCATCCTTGGAAGTATATATGGGCTGATATTTGTGCCACCAGAAACGGAATCTGAATTATTTTTTAGGGCCCGAGCAGCAACCGCTGCGAGGTCCCTATTGTTCCTGAAGGAATTCTTATTATTAGGGCCCGAGCAGCGGCGGCGGCGCCGCTGCGAGGCCCTATTGTTTTTGTAGGAATTCTTATTATTAGGGCCCGAGCAGCGACCGCTGCGAGGTCCCTATTGTTCCTGAAGGAATTCTTATTAGGGCCCGAGCAGCGACCGCTGCGAGGTCCCTATTGTTCCTGAAGGAATTCTTATTAGGGCCCGAGCAGCGACCGCTGCGAGGTCCCTCTTGTTTTTGTAAGAATTATTATTATTATTCTTCTCCGTAAACAATCACATTTTTGAGGGCCTAAATATTTACGAAAACTCACCAAACTTTGCAGTCTCTTCGGGCCCGGCGAAAAATTTGATATTATGTAGTTGTCATAACAATGCGACTCTATAGCGCCCCCTAGCGTAGAAAAATAAAAACCATTCCCGGCCCGTTTGACCTAGAGCTACGAAAATTGTCAGGCACGTGTAGCACCCTGAGACGCACAAAAAAGTCAATGGAAGCCATTTCCTAAAATGTACAGGAAGTGAGCTATGAATTTTTTAATGTCCAATTTTGGCACATTCACTGTGGTCATGCTTTTTCCCCATTTGCAAAATTTTTTCATCCAATTCACTTCAAACTTGGCATTTATCATCTCAAGACCTAAGAGAACAACTGGGCAAAAAGTCTTGCCTTTTCGAAATACTATATGACGGGGGCGGGGCATCAAATATTGCCTTTAAAATTTAATTTGTCCAGAAAGAGCAAATGCTTAATAACTCCCATGCTCAAGCTCCAAAAAATCTCAAACTTCTCAGGCAACGTAGTAGTCACGGCCTGAAAACATCTATATGATACAATTCAGTTATACATATAGCGCCACCTAGTGGTTACAATAAATGTCATACTTTACGTTTTTAGCTACTGTGCTGAGCTCGTTGAAGGGATCCAGTTGAAAATTGGTCAGAAAAGCCTTAAGATGTTGATCATGCCCCACACCGAATATTGTCACTTTTCGCCAAAGGGTCTGGCCGCTACGGTGACGCAAAGTCTGAAGATTTTTCGTGAAAATAAAAGCTGCATTAACTTGACCGAGATGATCCTATCTTCTCAAAATTTCACACATTTGATGAGAGTCCAGCCCTAAAGACATCTACTAACTTATATTTCATCTAACTGATAGCGCCACCTAGTGGCAATTTTTTTTCTTACGAATTTTCTTCTACGTTTTTCTCCAAACACGTTAACTGGACCTACCTCATATTTGCTCAGATGAGGGTTTCGGCCTTCATGATGTCACAACACGAAGTTTATGAGTTTTCGCGAATTGAAGAAAAGAGAAAACAACGCCAGTTTTGAGGGTCTAAACATGCGCAGAAACTCATGAAACTTGGCACACACATCTGGCCTGGTAAAGTGAACAATATTTTATTGTTGATTGTGCTATTCTTACAAAAATGACTCAATAGCGCCCCCTAGAAATTTCTAACGAAGCAGCCCCGGTTGTACGTTTAAGCAACATCTACGAAAATTTTTAGGTGTATGAGGGAGCCCAAGACCTACAAAAAAGTCTCTTGGACCTATATGCTAAAATGAACAGGAAGTGAGCTACAAATTTTTGAATGTCCCATTTTTTATGATTTTAGCACATTTACAGGGGGCATACTTTTGCCCACTTCTCCTACACATTTCATCCGACTGACTTCAGACTTGACCTGGAAGATGTCAAGACCGGAGCCAACGATAGGCGGAAAAATCTTGACTTTTCGGAATATTATATGATGAGGGCGGGGCATCAAATTTTGTGTTTCGCAATGAAAAAGGATAGGCTAAATAACTCCCCGGTACATGCTCAAAAAAATCCCAAATTTGACATGTATGCTTATAATCAAGGCCTGAAGGTATCTCTATGACAACATTCAGTTATAAATACAGCGCCACCTAGCCCTTGAGGCTTATATAAAAAAAATAAAAAATACCCCACATACGGTATTTTGTACAAAAAATGTAAACTCATTCTAAATGTGATAACTAAGTCATTTATGAATATTCTTTTAGTTTCCACCACTCAAATTGTTCACTGGCTTCACACCGATCCAAACGTATGTACGTTTCCATTTTGTTTTATTCATTTTTGATTGCACCTTTGGACAATAAAAGCAACATTGTGCAATGAGTACAACGAGCGATGATGATATACACTTTTACAAAAAATACCAATCAGGGCAACTCATTGCCTAAAAATAAAAAAGGAAGCTGATTTTTGCAGGTCTTAACAATCACCAAAACCCGTTGAGCTTGACACACACACAGGCAAAAACAATATTCTACATGTAAACGTTTATTATGCCATTTTCAAAGAAATTTCGCTTCCAATATGCCAGTACCCCAATGTGCCAGTACCCCAACGTGCAAGTACCCCAACGTGAAAGGACCCCAATGTGGCCCGGGCTGCGAGGGCCCTTTATAGCTGCTCGCAGCTCTAGTTATTATTCTTCTTCTTCTTCTTCTTCTTCTTTTTCTTTGTTATTATTCTTTTCCGCAAACAACCACATTTTTGAGGCACTAAACATGAACGAAAACTCACCAAACTTTACACGCAGATCGGGCCTGGCGAAAAATTTGATATTTTAAAGTCGCCATACATGATAACAGAAAAATGGCTCTGTAGCGCCACCTACATAGGTTTAACGGATCCCTGTCCCGCTACGATTGTCCTATGGCTACGAAAATTGTGTGGCACCTGTAGCACATCCAGATGAACAAAAACCTCTTTGATATGTGTACCCTAAAATAGACAGGAAGTGAGGTATGAGTATTTGAATGTCCAATTTTGGCCCATTTTTGCACATTTACAGGGGTCATACTTTTGCCCGCTTCTCCTACACGGTTAACCCGATTGACTTCAAACTTGGGCTGTACCATCTCAACACCTGGGACAACATCATGGTAAAAAAACTGTCAAAAGTTTTTGACATACTATATGACAGTGGCGGGGCATCAAATTTACAGTTTCAAAATTCTTACTTAACAAAGCATTGCCGGTGGTACGTTTAATTGAGAGCCACGAAAATTAGAGATAGACCGATAATCGGCCGGGCCGATAATCGGGGCCGATATTTGACATATTGGTACATATCGGTATCGGTCTGTTTTATTAATCTGACGGCCGATATGAGCAATCCATTTAAAACTCCGTCTTTTCGCTTCGAATGCAGCCCAGAGCGTCTCTGTCTGTTATGGAGTCCAACTCCAGCAACGTAACGCCCATAGCAGCATTTGATTGGTTAGCCGTGCAAGACCCAGAACCAATCAGTAGTGTATGCCGTGTATCACAGTAGCCGGTCACACACGCACCCACAACGCGAGACACATGCTTCGAAGGTAAGTTAAAAGAGAAGAGACTCCGCCGATCGTTTCACCATGATAAGCTAAACACATTGAATTATGTTGTGTATTAAATGCACTATATGAATGGAGCTGCATTGCCTTGCATTGAATCCCCGCTAGCTAACAGTGGTGTGTTCAGCTTAGCATGAAGGCTAACACCCAGTAGCTAATTCGCTACTTGAACTACTCAGGGAGGGAATCACACACATTTTCACTTAATTAAGGAAATAATGTTTGTTACAAAGGTTCCAAATATTAACAGTTGTCATTATTATATTGTCTAGTTCCATGTTAAGAGTAGAGTAACGTCATTATATTTACCTCTCGTGACGCACACATTGCATTCTGGGTCACGTCCACTACTTGTTGCATAGCGGTTATTATGCAGTTAGATGCCACAGTGACACTAAATAGCGTTTAGTTACTTTATATTGTGTTTATTTGTCGCACTGGTTTGCCATTGTGTGCCTTAAGCTTCGACGTCGATTTGATTGACAGCTCGTTGTGCACCTCGTTAAAGTCCGCTCCGTAACAAATTAAGTGTCTCAAACACCGTTTAACTACATGAACGTGTTCTCTTCCGTATGTTAGGCATTAGTAGAGAAGTGCACTAAAGTATAGTGTGCTTATTTGCTCGTTTTGTCTCTCTTTTCACGTCATGTCTGCCGTCAGTTGGGACATTATCCTCTCAATGGATGCCACTAATATGTAACATCTACGGCCGTACACGGCTGCAATTAATGTTCAGTGATGTAATTTCGTTACGTGCATCATACTTTGAATAATGAGCTCATGTTTGGTGTGTTTTATAACTTTCTCGTGTGTTAATAACTATTCATGTGGACAGCTATGATAGTGCTTGTTAATGTGAATTAGCAATGTTGCAGCCCAGTTATTATTTAGACAAGTAAATCTGTGCCATTAAGTGATACAGTACAGTACAGTAGTGAGAGAATAGTGTGCCCATATACACACATGTGTCTATAAGTGTAAAACACATTAAACAGCAGAAACTGGCAGCGGTCCACCGCAACAATGTCTGTTTAACCAAGTTATTCTTACTATTATTAGAACCAAGTTATTTGACTCTACCTTTTTCTGCATTGATTGGGGCATCCTAAGTGGCAGTAAACTACATGATGAAGGTTCTTTTGACAGTTCTCTTGTAGAGAGGAGTAGCATGATATTGCTGTTCTCGATTTAAGATCCTCAGCTTATCAAAACTGTCTATATGGTAACAATAACAATAATCATAATAAGGTCTACAAGAACTGTATGGTGTTCAGGGATGAATAGTTTTTCTCATGGAATTTTTTTTTTTTTTTTTTTTTGCTGTAGTAATAAGTAATGCCACAGCTGCACAGCAGCAGCATTTTGAATGACAGGGTTCCTCCTATTACTTCAAAATATAAAAATATAACATTTATAGAATAAAACTACAAGTATCCCAAATGCTGTAAAAGGTAATGTCACATTGGCCCCACATTTAATTCCCCCCGCCACCAACGTCTTATTGCAGATAGAAGGATGTAAAATGAAAAATGCAGTGTGAGAATCCATTGTAAAGAACTGTTAGGGTTTGCATTATTCAAAAATTTGGTGCCAACATTTAAACTTTTACTGCAAATGAATATCGGCTTCAAATATCGGTTATCTGCCTCCTTGACTACCGATAATCGGAATCGGTATCGGCCCTGAAAAAAGCATATCGGTCTATCTCTAATTAGTACACATATGTAACAGACTATGATCTACAAAAAAGCCTGTTGGTGCCATATGCTAAACCTAACAGGAAGTCCGCCAGAGGCGAGGCATCAAATTTTGTGTTTCAAAATTCTTATTTAATGAAGCATTCCCGGCTGTACATTTCACCTAGAGTTACCAACATTTGAAGACATATGTAACAGCCCTCAAGGTACAAAAAACAATTTTTGAACCATATGCTAAACCGAACAGGAAGTCCGCCATTTTGATTTACTTTGGAACGTGTTGCCATTTTTTGGGCCATTTCATAGGGGTCTTATTTTAACGAACTCCTCCTACAGAGTTTATCCGATCATCTCCAAACTTGGTGTGATTCATCTTAAAATGTTGAAGATGAAAAGTTATTGAAAGCTTTTTATTTCGTCGCACGCTGTTGCCGTGGCATGCACAGTTTGCAAAGGAAAAAATTCCCTCTTATTAATGAAGCATTCCCAGTTGTACGAAGCAGCTAGAGCTACGAAAATTTGGAGACAAATTTAACAGCCCACGATGTACAAAAAAGTCTCTTGGTGCCATGTGCTAAACCCAACAGGAAGTCCCGTAGGGGCCGGTCATCACATTTTGAGGTAAAAAACTCCTCTTTAACGAAGCATTCCCGGTTGTACGTTTCACCTAGCGCTATGATAATTTAGAGGCATACATAAGAGGCCACGATGTACAAAAAAGTCTTGGAACCATCTGCTAAACCAAACAGGAAGTCCGCCATTTTGATTTACGTTGGGATTTGTAGCCATTTTTTGTGGCCTTTTTTAGGGGTCATATTTTAACGAACTCCTCCTACAAAATTTATCCGACTGTCTTCAAACTTGGTGTGCTTCATCTTAAGATGTTTAAGATACAAAGTTATCGAAAGTTATTTATTTTGTCGCACGCCGTTTCATGGCGATGCATTGTTTGCCAAGTAAAATGCTGCTTTTTTTTTTTTGGTCTAAACATGTGCAAAAACTCATGAAACTTTACACACACATCAGGCTTGTCATAAGCATGAATATTTTAGAGATTTATTATTAAATTTAGCGCCCTCTAGACATTTTTATGAAGTCTTTCCGATTATATGATTCAGCTAGATGTGTGAATATTGGCAGGCATGCCTAATATATTCAAAAAGTATTCTATATAGCCATGTGCCAATCCATTTTGATTTTATTTTGTTAATTGTGCATCATTTTTGGCCTTTCCATGAAACTTTACAAACACAAAGCATGGCAAAAACGTTTAAAATTTAGATGGTTTCCTATTTGACATTACCCCAACATGCCAGTACCCCGACGTGCAAATACCCCAACGTGGCCCGGGTTGCGAGGGCCCTTTATAGCTGCTCGCAGCTCTAGTTAGGGCCCGAGCAGCGGCGGCGGCGGTGCCGCTGCGAGGCCCTATTGTTTTTGTAGGAATTCTTCTTATTATTATTCTTCTTATTATTATTCTTCTCCGCAAACAATCGCATTTTTGAGACACTAAACGTGACCGAAAACTCACCAAACTTTACACGCACATCAGGCCTGGCGAAAAATTTGATATTTTAAAGTCGCCATACATGATAACAGAAAAATGGCTCCTTAGCGCCCCCTACATAGGTTAAACGGATCCCTGTCCCGCTACGATTGTCCGACGGCTATGAAAATTGTGTGGCACCTGTAGCACATCCCAATGAACAAAAACCTCTTTGAAGTGTGTACCCTAAAATAGACAGAAAGTGAGGTATGAGTATTTAAATGTCCAATTTTTGCCAATTTTTGCACATTTACAGGGGTCATACTTTTGCCCGCTTCTCCTACACGGTTAACCCGATTGACTTCAAACTTGGGATGTACCATCTCAACACCTGGGACAACATCATTGTGAAAAATTAAAAGTTTTTGATATACTATATGACGGCGGCGGCGCATCAAATTTAGAGTTTAAAAATTCTTACTTCACGAAGCATTGCCGGTTGTACGTTTAATCTAGAGCTACGAAAATTGGTACACATATGTAACAGGCTATGACCTACAAAAAACTCTTTTTGAACCATATGCTAAACCTAACAGGACTTCCGCCATTTTGATTTACTTTGGAATGTGTTGCCATTTTTTTTGGCCATTTCATAGGGGTCATATTTGAACAAACTCCTCCTACAGAGTTTATCTGATCATCTTCAAACTTGGTGTGATTCATCTTAAGATGTTGAAAATGAAAAGTTATTGAAAGTTTTTTATTTCGTCACACGCTGTTGTCGTGGCATGCAATTTTTGCAAAGGAAAAAAAACCTTCTTAATGAAGCATTCCCAGTTGTACGAAGCAGCTAGAGCGACGAAAAATTGTAGACATATGTAACAGCCCAGGATGTACAAAAAAGTCTCTTGGTGCCATGTGCTAAACCCAACAGAAAGTCCCCCGGGGCCGGGCATCACATTTTGAGCTAAAAAACTCCTCTTTAACGAAGCATTCCCGGTTGTACGTAAATTTTTTTTTTTTCAGGGGTCATATTTTAACGAACCCCTCCTACAAAATTTATCCGACTGTCTTCAAACTTGGTGTGTTTCATCTTAAGATGTTTAAGATGCAAAGTAATCGAAAGTTTTTTATTTTGTAACACGCTGTTGCCATAGCAATGCATTGTTTGTCAAGTGCTGCTTTTTGCACTGTTTTTAAAGGAAAAAAAATATCTTTAAAGAAGCATTCCCATTTGTACGAAGCAGCTAGAGCTACGAAAATTTGTAGACATATGTAACAGCCCAAGATGTACAAAAAAGTCTCTTGGTGCCCTGTGCTAAACCCAACAGGAAGTCCCCCAGGGGCCGGGCATCACATTTTGAGCTAAAAAAAACTCCTCTTTTACAAAGCATACCCGGCTGTACGTTTCACATAGAGTTACCAACATTGTAGAGGTATATAACAGCCCTCGAGGTACAAAAATCTCTTTTTGAACCATATGCTAAACCTAACAGGACGTCCGCCATTTTGATTTACTTTGGAATGTGTTGCCATTTTTTTTTGGCCATTTCATAGGGGTCATATTTTAACAAACTCCTCCTACAGAGTTTATCCGATCATCTTCAAACTTGGTGTGATTCATCTTAAGATGTTGAAAATGAATAGTTATTGAAAGTTTTTTATTTCGTCACACGCTATTGTCGTGGCATGCACTTTTTGCAAAGGAAAAAAATCCTTCTTAATGAAGCATTCCCAGTTGTACGAAGCAGCTAGAGCGACGAAAAATTGTAGACATATGTAACAGCCCAGGATGTACAAAAAAGTCTCTTGGTGCCATGTGCTAAACCCAACAGGAAGTCCCCCAGGGGCCGGGCATCACATTTTGAGCTAAAAAACTCCTCTTTAACGAAGCATTCCCGGTTGTACAGTACGTTTCACCTAGAGCTATGATAATTTGCAGGCATACATAAGAGCCCATGATGTACAAAAAAGTCTCTTGGAACCATGTGCTAAACCAAACAGGAAGTCTGCCATTTTGATTTATGATGGGATTTGTTGCCATTTTTTGTGGCCTTTTTCAGGGGTCATATTTTAACGAACCCCTCCTACAAAATTTATCCGACTGTCATCAAACTTGGTGTGTTTCATCTTAAGATGTTTAAGATGCAAAGTCATCGAAAGTTTTTTATTTTGTAACACGCTGTTGCCATAGCAATGCATTGTTTGTCAAGTGCTGCTTTTTTTTTTTTATACACATGAAAACTCATGAAACTTTGCAAACACATCAGACTTGTCATGAACATGAATTTTCAGAGATTTATTGTGCAATTTGCAATAAATAGCGCCCTCTAGACATTTTTATGAAGCATTTCCGATTGTATGATTATGCTAGACCTACAAAAAAGTATTATGTAGCCATTTGCCAAACCAAAGAGGAAGTCCGCTATTTTGATTTTATTTTGGGAATTATACATCATTTTTGGCCTTTTTCATTAAACTTTGCACAGACAAGGCATGGAAAAAACTAACATTTTAAATGGTCCTTGTTCCATGTAACAGTACCCCAACGTGCCAGTACCCTGACGTGCAAGTAACCCAACGTTGTGCTCAATAGCGCCCTCTATGCATTTTTATGGAGCATTTCCAATTGTATGATTCAAGCGATACACAACTAAAGATGACGACCTAGATTTGTGAAAACTGGGAGGCATACCTATTAGCTTAAGACCTACAAAAAGTATTCTGTAGCCGTATGCTAAACCTAAAAGGAAGTCCGCCATTTTGAATTTATTTTGGGAATTGCGCACCATATTTTGCGTTTTGATTAAATTTTGCACACACAAGGCTTGTCAAAAACATTTTAGATGGTCCTTGTCCTATTTGACAGTACCCCAACGTGCCAGTACCCCGACGTGCAAGTACCCCAACGTGGCCCGGGTTGCGAGGGCCCTTTATAGCTGCTCGCAGCTCTAGTTATTCTTCTTTTTCTTCTCCGCAAACAATCGCATTTTTGAGACACTAAACGTGAACGAAAACTCACCAAACTTTACACGCACATCAGGCCTGGCGAAAAATTTTATATTTTAAAGTCGCCATACATGATAACAGAAAAATGGCTCTGTAGCGCCACCTACATAGGTTTAACGGATCCCTGTCCCGCTACGATTGTCCTACGGCTACGAAAATTGTGTGGCACCTGTAGCACATCCAGATGAACAAAAACCTCTTTGATAGTTGTACCCTAAAATAGACAGGAAGTGAGGTATGATCATTTGAATGTCCAATTTTGGCCCATTTTTGCACATTTACAGGGGTCATACTTTTGCCCACTTCTCCTACACGGTTAACCCAATTGAGTTCAAACTTGGGATGTACCATCTCAACACCTGGGACAACACCATGGTAAAAAATCTAAAGTTTTTGACATACTATATGACGGTGGCGGGGCATCAAATTTAGAGTTTCAAAATTCTTACTTAACATAGTATTGCCGGTTGTACGTTTAACCTAGAGCTACGAAAATTGGTACACATATGTAACAGACTATGATCTACAAAAAAGTCTTTGGTGCCATATGCTAAACCCAACAGGAAGTCCGCCAGAGGCGGGGCATCTAATTTGGCGTTTCAAAATTCTTAATTAAAGAAGCATTCCCGGCTGTACGTTTCACCTTGAGTTACCAAAATTTGAAGACATATGTAACAGCCCTCAAGGTACAAAAAACTCTTTTGGAACCATGTGCTAAACCTAACAGAAAGTCCACCATTTTGATTTACTTTGGAACGTGTTGCCATTTTTTTGGCCATTTCATAGGGGTCTTATTTTAACGAACTCCTCCTACAGAGTTTATCCCATCATCTTCAAACTTGGTGTGATTCATCTTAAGATGTTGAAGATGAAAAGTTATTGAAAGCTTTTTATTTCGTCGCACGCTGTTGCCGTGGCATGCACTTGTTTGCCTAAGAAAAAAAATTCTTCTTAATGAAGAATTCCCAGTTGTACGAAGCAGCTAGAGCTACGAAAATTTGTAGACATATGTAACAGCCCACAATGTACAAAAAAGTCTCTTGGTGCTATGTGCTAAACCCAACAGGAAGTCCGCCAGGGGCCGGGCATCACATTTTGAGCTAAAAAACTCCTCTTTAACGAAGCATTCCCGGTTGTACGTTTAATCGAGAGCTACGAAAATTGGTACACATATGTAACAGACTATGATCTACAAAAAAGCCTGTTGGTGCCATATGCTAAACCTAACAGGAAGTCCGCCAGAGGCGAGGCATCAAATTTTGTGTTTCAAAATTCTTACTTAATGAAGCATTCCCGGCTGTACATTTCACCTAGAGTTACCAAAATTTGAAGACATATGTAACAGCCCTCAAAGTACAAAAAACTCTTTTTGAACCATATGCTAAACCGAACAGGAAGTCCGCCATTTTGATTTACTTTGGAACGTGTTGCCATTTTTTGGGCCATTTCATAGGGGTCTTATTTTAACGAACTCCTCCTACAGAGTTTATCCGATCATCTCCAAACTTGGTGTGATTCATCTTAAGATGTTGAAGATGAAAAGTTATCGAAAGTTATTTATTTTGTCGCACGCCGTTGTCACGGCGATGCATTGTTTGCCAAGTAAAATGCTGCTTTTTTTTTGTCTAAACGTGCAAAAACTCATGAAACTTTACACACACATCAGGCTTGTCATAAGCATGAATATTTTAGAGATTTCTTATTCAATTTGCAATAAATGGTTCAATAGCACCCTCTAGACATTTTTATGAAGCTTTTGCAAATGTTTTGTATTTTATGATTCAGCTAGATTTGTAAAAATTGGGATACCTATCAGCCTAAGACTTACAAAAAGGTTTCTAAAGCCATATGCTGAATCAAACAGGAAGTCTGCCATTTTTTGGGGCCTTTTATAGGGGTCATATTTTCAACAGAACTTATCAGATCGTCTTCATTCTTTGGCGTGTTTCATCTTAAGATATTTAAGATGAAAAGTTATTGAATTTTTTTATTTTGTCACACGCCTTTGCTGTAGCCATGTATTGTTTGTGAAGAAAAATGCTTTTTTGAGAGTCTAAATATTGGCGAAAACTCACAAAACTTTGCACACACACCAGACCTGTCTGGAACATGAATATTTTATTTAGAGATTTGTTGTGCAATTTGTAATAAATTGCTTAATAGCGCCCTCTAGACATTTTTGTGAAGTCTTTCCGATTATATGATTCAGCTAGATGTGTCAATATTGGCAGGCATGCCTAATATATTCAAAAAGTATTCTATATTGCCATGTGACAATCCATTTTGATTTTATTTTGTTAATTGTGCATCATTTTTGGCCTTTCCATGAAACTTTACAAACACAAAGCATGGCAAAAACGTTTACAATTTAGATGGTTTCCTATTTGACAGTACCCCAACATGCCAGGACCCCGACGTGCAAATACCCCAACGTGGCCCGGGTTGCGAGGGCCCTTTATAGCTGCTCGCAGCTCTAGTTATTCTTCTTATTATTATTCTCCGCAAACAATCGCATTTTTGAGACACTAAACGTGACCGAAAACTCACCAAACTTTACACGCACATCAGGCCTGGCGAAAAATTTGATATTTTAAAGTCGCCATACATGATAACAGAAAAATAGCTCCTTAGCGCCCCCTACATAGGTTAAACGGATCCCTGTCCCGCGACGATTGTCCGACGGCTATGAAAATTGTGTGGCACCTGTAGCACATCCCAATGAACAAAAACCTCTTTGAAGTGTGTACCCTAAAATAGACAGAAAGTGAGGTATGAGTATTTAAATGTCCAATTTTTGCACATTTACAGGGGTCATACTTTTGCCCGCTTCTCCTACACGGTTAACCCGATTGACTTCAAACTTGGGATGTACCATCTCAACACCTGGGACAACATCATTGTGAAAAATGAAAAGTTTTTGATATACTATATGACGGCGGCGGTGCATCAAATTTAGAGTTTAAAAATTCTTACTTCACGAAGGATTGCCGGTTGTACGTTTAATCTAGAGCTACGAAAATTGGTACACATATGTAACAGGCTATGACCTACAAAAAACTATTTTTGAACCATATGCTAAACCTAACAGGAAGTCCACCATTTTGATTTATTTTGGAACGTGTTGCCATTTTTTTGGCCATTCCATTGGGGTCTTATTTTAACGAACTCCTCCTACAGTGTTTATCCGATCATCTTCAAACTTGGTGTGATTCATCTTAAGATGTTGAAGATGAAAAGTTATTGAAAGCTTTGTATTTCGTCGCACGCTGTTGTCATGGCATGCACTGTTTTTAAAGGAAAAAAAATATCCTTAAAGAAGCATTCCCATTTGTACGAAGCAGCTAGAGCTACGAAAATTTGTAGACATATGTAACAGCCCAAGATGTACAAAAAAAGTCTCTTGGTGCCCTGTGCTAAACCCAACAGGAAGTCCCCCAGGGGCCGGGCATCACATTTTGAGCTAAAAAACTCCTCTTTAACAAAGCATACCTGGCTGTACGTTTCACTTAGAGTTACCAACATTTGTAGAGGTATATAACAGCCCTCGAGGTACAAAAAAACTCTTTTTGAACCATATGCTAAACCTAACAGGACGTCCGCCATTTTGATTTACTTTGGAATGTGTTGCCATTTTTTTGGCCATTTCATTGGGGTCTTGTTTTAACGAACTCCTCCTACAGTGTTTATCCGATCATCTTCAAACTTGGTGTGATTCATCTTAAGATGTTGAAGATGAAAAGTTATTGAAAGCTTTGTATTTCGTCACACGCTGTTGTCATGGCATGCACTGTTTGCAAAGGAAAAAAAATATCCTTAAAGAAGCATTCCCATTTGTACGAAGCAGCTAGAGCTACGAAAATTTGTAGACATATGTAACAGCCCAAGATGTACAAAAAAAAAAGTCTCTTGGTGCCCTGTGCTAAACCCAACAGGAAGTCCCCCAGGGGCCGGCCGGGCATCACATTTTGAGCTAAAAAACTCCTCTTTAACGAAGCATTCTCGGTAGAGTAGAGTGATGAGCAAGTTTGCCTCACAGTGAGAAGTGTGTGTGTTAGCAAATGAGCGAGATGCTGTGACTATCGCGAGACCGGTAGCGAGACTGGGAAAATCTAACATGGCGGCGTCCTGCTGCTAAAATAGAATTAGCTTTATATTTCTAATTAAACCCGAATTTAACGATTAGATAAATTCGATTTTTTTCTTTTCTAAGAAAGATCGGAAATATTATCCAGTGTGGACGACCTCGAACGCTTTATTGACGATTATTTTTATAGCTGCGCGATGGATGATCTGGCGGCTAGTTGTGATAATCCTTCGAAAAAAAGGAAAAATGACTCGTCAACAGACACGGACGATTTAGTAACCGCCGACGTATCGGTGAGTATGCTGGATTCCATAAATAAAAAACTTGACGTCCTCTGTCTTACCCGCGAGGACGTCAAAGAATTAAAGGCAAGTTTGGAATTCGTTAGCCAACAGGTAAGCGATCTCCAACGAGATAATTCCGAGCTACGCTCCTCTCTCGTCGCTGTCACAGCCGAGTTGGAGACGATTAAAAAGGAAAACAAAATGCTAAAGGAAACGGTCTTAGATGTTCAATCCCGTAGTATGCGGGAAAATCTAATATTTTCAGGTATATCCGAAAATACCCCAGATAATCCAGAGGGCGAGATAAAAAAATTTATGACATTATCGCTAAAGATCCCTCAGGAGACGGTAAATAATATCTCTTTTCACCGTGTACACCGGCTCGGAGCTCGTAAGGGCAATAAGCCCCGTCCTATTATTGCTAAGTTCGAACATTTTAAACATAAAGAATTGGTAAAAAGTAAAGGACGGGAGCTCAAAGGGACATCTTTCGGGATGAATGATCAATTCCCAAGAGAGATAAACGAGCGGCGAAAAATACTGTTTCCTATAATGAAACAAAATAGACAGGAGGGTAAACGGACTTCGATGGTCGTTGATAAATTATATATCGACGGCCAGCTATTCCGAAACCCAACCTCGACCCCTTGGCTGTTCTAACTGATAATTGGTAGAGCCGAGTATTGTGTGATTATTTGACGTAAGTATATGTATGTGTATGTATATGTGTATATATGTATATTTATGTATATGTATATATATGTGTATGTATATGTATGTATATGTATGGATAATGGGTTACGAAACTGAGAATATGAATTTATATCATGTATAGGCTATAATAATAATAATAATGATAATAATAATAATAATATAAAAATATATTCTTAAAAAAATAAAAATAATAATAATAATAAAAATAATAATCTCGCTTAGGTCACTATTTACTGGTGTATTGTTATGTTGAATCCCCCACAGATTTCCTTCACACTCACTTCCCCCCTCGTTTCTTCACTATTATACTTATCTACTTGCTATCTCTCTCTTTATATATATTATATAAATTGCCTAATTACTCTTTTGCTATCCTACAATATGTTAATATTAATAAGCAGCTTATATAGATGTATACATAAGACTGAGTCTATATTGCTTGTATGCAGAAATTAGTTCTGGTCTCCTGGAATGTGTGTGGCGCTCGCTCCCAGGCAAAAAGAATAAAAATTTTAGACCATCTCTCAAAATTTAAGGCAGATATTTGTCTCCTACAAGAAACCCACTTACAAAAATCAGAAGAAAAATTATTTATAGATAAAAATTTTAGTCAAGTTTACTCTGCCTCCTATAATAGTAGACAAAGAGGTGTCTCTATACTTATACATAAGAATTTATTCTTTACTCTAAATAATATAGTAACAGATTTAGAGGGCCGATATATTATTATCCAGGTAACTATATTTAATAAAGTATATACAATTGGTAATTTATATGCCCCAAATAATGATGACCCGGATTTTTTCCATGAATTTTTCTCTCGGTTACTCGATTTAGCAACAAATTCTACTATTATTATTGGAGGTGATTTTAACACTATCTTAAACCCGTTAATAGATCGTTCTAATAATACGATATATACAAGGCGATTACGATCCGCTAAAGTAATAGATGAATATATGGAGGATTTTGGCCTCAGCGATGGCTGGAGACTTCAAAACCCAACTAAGAAGGAATTTACTTTCTTCTCTGCGGTGCACCGATCATTCTCAAGAATTGATTTTTTCCTTACAAATAATTCTATTGTTGATAAAACTGCTATACAAATACATTCTATAATTATAAGTGATCATGCACCAGTCTCTCTCACTCTACAAATTGACTCTACCTTTAAACTTCCCCCGATATGGCGTTTTAACATCTCATTACTGAAAGACGTAGGGTTTGATAAAATTATTAGAAGGGAGTGGGCAGATTTTTTAGAAATAAATGACTCTCCAAATATATCTCCATCTCTTCTCTGGGAAGCAGGGAAAGCGGTAATTAGAGGGAAAATTATATCATATTCAACCTATAAAAAGAAACAGGATCAAAAATTAGAAAAATACCTGGAAGATAAAATTAAACAACTAACGGATGAATATGCATTAAACCCAAATAATCAAATATGGATAGAACTACAGAATATAAAAATACAGTTAGATAACATGTTATCTAAAAAGACAGAGTTTATAATACAACAGTTGAGATATAATAATTTTGAACATAATAATAAATCAGGTAAATTCCTGGCAAATCAACTTCAACGGAATCGGGAAAAATCTCTTATAACGACTATTAAAGATATAAATGATTGAATGCACACAATCACCAAAAGAAATTAACCATATTTTTTATAACTATTATCGAAATCTATACTCAGAAATTAATAGACCTAACCCTGAACATATTGAGGTATTCCTAAATAGCTTAAATATACCTCAGTTATCTATTGAACATAAAGATATTCTAGATGCCCCGCTTACTATAGATGAGTTGTATCGTGCTTTAGACAGTGTGCCTAATGGCAGAGCACCTGGTCCAGACGGCTATCCGGCTATATTTTTTAAACATTTCTGGTTAATGTTTGCTCCATTATTTCTAAGAGTAGTAACTGAAATTAAAAGTAAGGGTGATATACGTCAAGATATGAATATAGCAGCAATTAAACTTTTATTAAAGCCAGAAAAAGACCCCACCCTCCCGTCAAGTTACCGACCGATATCACTAATTAATACCGATATTAAAATTATCGCTAAGGCCTTGGCATCTCGACTAGAGACAGTAATCTCGACAATTATTCATAGCGATCAAACAGGTTTTATTAAAGGTCGTCATTCTACTAATAATGTTAGGAGGCTCTTTAACTTGATTAGTATGTTACAGCGGTATGATAAAAAGGCAGTTGTTATTTCGCTGGATGCAGAAAAAGCCTTCGATAAAGTTAACTGGTCCTTCCTCTTTGCTGTCTTAAATAAATTCGGCTTCGGGGAGTCATTCATTCAATGGGTCTCAATATTATATGATTCTCCTAAAGCTACAGTTACTACTAATGGGATTACATCACAGAGTTTTACTCTACAAAGGGGAACAAGACAAGGGTGCCCAATGTCTCCTTTATTATTTGCTATATTTATTGAGCCGCTTGCATTAGCTATACGTCAGGATAGACGGATCCAAGGAATCCACTCCGGGACAATAGAACATAAAATTAATCTATATGCCGATGATATACTACTCTATTTAGAAGAACCTGCTATCTCGCTAGGGGAAGCATTTAACTTAATAACTAAATTCTCTCACTTATCAGATTACTCTATTAACTGGACAAAATCAACATTATTACCTATCACAGAAAATTCATGGAATCCTACAAGTCAGGATCCACACTACTCCTTTCCTACAGGTAATTTAAAATACTTAGGTGTTAAAATTTCACCAAAGTTAACTGAATTAACTTCTTTAAATTTTTTACCATTATTGGATAGTATCCGTAGTGATCTGGAGCGCTGGAATAATCTTCCGATCTCTTTAATAGGACGGATAGCTACTATAAAAATGAAAGTTTTACCAAAGATTAATTATTTATTTTCAATGATTCCATTTAAACCTACGTCTAACTGGTTCCAATCGCTGGACTCTGCTATCATAAAATTCTATTGGAATAAAAAAAAAGCTAAAATTAGTCTATCTACTCTTCAGGAAAGTAAATCTAAAGGAGGTTTAGAGGCACCAAACTTTATGTACTATTATATAGCTAATCAACTACAATATCTTGTGCTATGGACACAACCCAACAGAGATACTAACTGTTGGTTGGAATTGGAGCAGAAGGATTGTAATAATCTTAGACTGTTAGATTTACTCTTTATTACAAAATCAATAAAACGACATAATTGTTTTAAAAACCCAATGATAGCCGCCACCCTGACTGCCTGGTGGAAGGCATTAGAAATTACAAACTCCCAATTGGCGCCCTGTGGGCTCTCTCCCATTTGGCATAACCCCGACTTTCAACTTAATAATCAGTCGTTCCATTTAAGCTTATGGGAGCAGAAAGGAATTACACACCATCATCTTTTCTCAGATAATAAGTTTATATCGTATACAAACTTGGTCCAGAAATATGAAATAAAAAATGGAAATTTCTTACATTATCTGCAAGTTAAAAATATGGTTAAGAAACAAATCCCAACACTTCAGGATACGCTCCAACTGCCTGTCTTAGCTAAAGATATTATAAAGCTTTCTCCAACAACAATAAAGAAAATATCAAAAATATATAAGTTATTTTTATACACAAATAAAACGTATTTACCGACTTTAAAATGGGAAAAAGACTTGTCTATAGTTCCGGAACCAGACTTTTGGACCCAAATCTGTGAAAATGTATTTAAAATGACCAAACAGACAAATTTGCAACTTATCCAATATAAGATACTTCATAGAACATATATTACACAATATATGATGAAAAAAACGGGACTCTCTGACTCCGACATTTGTCTCCAGTGCTCACAAAACACTGCCGATACTTATCTTCATGCTTTATGGTCATGTACTCCAGTGCTGCATTTCTGGACTAACATCTGGGAAAAGCTCGCTGATATATTAAACTGTAGGCTTCCTTTTTCTCCAAGATTGTGTTTACTAGGTGACTTAACAATAACTGAGCTACCATGTAAACAATCCCAATCTATATTTATAGCCCTTACTATTGCTAAAAAAATAATCCTTGTCAATTGGAAAAATAAACAATCTCTAAATATCGACCACTGGTTAAACTTACTAATAAATTATATCTCAATGGAAAAAATCTCTGCCTTAAATAAAAATCAAGTATCAAGATTTAAACAAATATGGTCTATGTACATAGAATATTTTAATCTTAATTTGGCAACTTAATCCTGCCAAGATTCTGCCTGTTAACGAGAGCCACCATATCGTTACAACTTCTGTTTTCGCTGCTTCTGTATTTGGTATTTTGTATCGGATTGTTTTTATTTTTATATAGTCAGGAACCTAGTTGCTGCTAGTGGGCTCGAGCATACCACACTATACGACACTATACTCACTAACTCCTTAAGAGTTATTTCTAGTGGGCACTAAGCATCAACACTTGGTGTTACTGCATGCTAATTAGTCAATTTTCTTGACGCCGTCCCCCGTGGTCGGGCGGGGGTGGTTCTGCCGCCTACCCCCCCCCGTTGTCTGCTCGGTAGCGGTTGCGTCTTGGCCGCTCCCTGGGCCCTCTGTGGGGTGCGGTGTTGGGGTGCTTTCCCTGGTGCCCGGGGCGGCGCCGTCCCGGCGCGGTCCGCTGCTCCGTGCCCGGCGGCGCGGTTCGGGGCGGGTGGGCCTCTGGTGTGCCCCGTGGCTCCCTCTCCCCTCCCCCTTCCTCCCCACCGTCGCCTCTCCCTCCTCGCCTCCTCCCGCCCATCCTCCTCTGCCTCCCGGTCCCTTTTCCCTTGTCGCCCCCCCCCTCCTGCCCTGCAGCCGCCCTTTCGCCTTCTTGTCGTCTTCCCCCCCGCTTCCCCCTCCCCCCTTCCCTGTCTGCCCCCCGCCCCCTCCCCCTCCCTCTCCCTGGGCCTGGGGCTCCCTCCCCGGCCCGGGCGTCGGGCTCCGGGGGCCGGGCGGGGGTTTGAGGCCTGCCCCACTCCGGTAGAACTCCTGGCGCCCCGGGCGGGCTCCGGTGGCCGGTGGGCTGTCCAGTAGCCCTGCTGCGCTGGCGGTCCGCCTATTGTGGTGCCAGATGGGTTGGGTGGGGGGCGGGTGGGGATGGGGGGTGCTGGGGGACGGGCGTGCCACCTACACCCGCCGGGTTGGGTGAGGCCCCGCTGGTCGCTCCTCTTACTCACTTCACTAGTTTTGCACTATACACTTTGTAAATATACACATAGGGCACACAACACATTTCTTGGTGGGGTGGGGAAGGGTGGAAACACCGTCTTCACCCTTCAACTCCCCTCCAATTTTAATGCACTTCATGTCCAAGGGGAGGGGTGAGTTGGGGCGGGGAGCCATCAGAGGGGATGGACTGCAGTGCCTGGCAGCGCTGTGGTCCCCCCCCATCTGTGTCCCTGCCCCACCACTTTGTCCCTCCTTTTTGTGGGGGGGGGATGCGGGTGTGTCGGAGTAGGGGAAATTTTTTCCCTCTGCTCCGACTCACCTGCTCCCAATTTTAATGCACCACACGCACACACTTGTATATACACTGGGTGGGGCCACATTCACGGTGTAAGGGTAGAGCTCGCCAGTTGGCGAGCTGGCGGACTCAGTAACAGGGTTAGGTAAAAAAAAAAAAAAAAAAAAAAAAAAAGGAAAAAAAAAAAAAGAAGTCCCCCAGGGGGGGCATCACATTTTGAGCTAAAAAACTCCTCTTTAACGAAGCATTCCCGGTTGTACGTTTCACCTAGCGCTATGATAATTTGCAGGCATACATAAGAGCCCATGATGTACAAAAAAGTCTCTTGGAACCATGTGCTAAACCAAACAGGAAGTCTGCCATTTTGATTTATGATGGGATTTGTTGCCATTTTTTGTGGCCTTTTTCAGGGGTCATATTTTAACGAACCCCTCCTACAAAATTTATCCGACTGTCTTCAAACTTGGTGTGTTTCATCTTAAGATGTTTAAGATGCAAAGTAATCGAAAGTTTTTTATTTTGTAACACGCTGTTGCCATAGCAATGCATTGTTTGTCAAGTGCTGCTTTTTTTTTTTTTATACACATGAAAACTCATGAAACTTTGCAAACACATCAGACTTGTCATGAACATGAATTTTCAGAGATTTATTGTGCAATTTGCAATAAATAGCGCCCTCTAGACATTTTTATGAAGCATTTCCGATTGTATGATTATGCTAGACCTACAAAAAAAGTATTATGTAGCCATTTGCCAAACCAAAGAGGAAGTCCGCTATTTTGATTTTATTTTGGGAATTATACATCATTTTTGGCCTTTTTCATTAAACTTTGCACAGACAAGGCATGGAAAAAACTAACATTTTAAATGGTCCTTGTTCCATGTAACAGTACCCCAACGTGCCAGTACCCTGACGTGCAAGTAACCCAACGTTGTGCTCAATAGCGCCCTCTATGCATTTTTATGGAGCATTTCCAATTGTATGATTCAAGCGATACACAACTAAAGATGACTTGACCTAGATTTGTGAAAACTGGGAGGCATACCTATTAGCTTAAGACCTACAAAAAGTATTCTGTAGCCGTATGCTAAACCTAAAAGGAAGTCCGCCATTTTGAATTTATTTTGGGAATTGCGCACCATATTTTGCGGTTTGATTCAACTTTGCACACACAAGGCTTGTCAAAAACATTTTAGATGGTCCTTGTCCTATTTGACAGTACCCCAACGTGCCAGTACCCCGACGTGCAAGTACCCCAACGTGGCCCGGGTTGCGAGGGCCCTTTATAGCTGCTCGCAGCTCTAGTTAGGGCCCGAGCAGCGGCGGCGGCGGTGCCGCTGCGAGGCCCTATTGTTTTTGTAGGAATTGTTATTAGGGCCCGAGCAGCGACCGCTGCGAGGTCCCTATTGTTCCTGAAGGAATTCTTATTATTAGGGCCCGAGCAGCGACCGCTGCGAGGTCCCTATTGTTTTTGTAAAAATTATTATTATTATTATTATTAGGGCCCGAGCAGCGACCGCTGCGAGGTCCCTATTGTTTTTGTAAAAATTATTATTATTATTAGGGCCCGAGCAGCGACCGCTGCGAGGTCCCTATTGTTTTTGTAAAAATTATTATTATTAGGGCCCGAGCAGCGACCGCTGCGAGGTCCCTATTGTTTTTGTAAAAATTATTATTAGGGCCCGAGCAGCGACCGCTGCGAGGTCCCTATTGTTTTTGTAAAAATTATTATTATTAGGGCCCGAGCAGCGACCGCTGCGAGGTCCCTATTGTTTTTGTAAAAATTATTATTATTATTATTATTATTATTATTATTAGGGCCCGAGCAGCGACCGCTGCGAGGTCCCTATTGTTTTTGTAAAAATTATTATTATTATTATTAGGGCCCGAGCAGCGACCGCTGCGAGGTCCCTATTGTTTTTGTAAAAATTATTATTATTATTATTATTATTATTATTATTATTATTATTCTTCTTCTTTATTCTCCGCAAACGATCGCGATTTTGGGTACCTAAACATTCACGAAAACTCACCGAACTTTGCACACTCCTCAGGCCCGGCGAAAAATTTGATATTATTAAGTCGTCATAACAATGCGACTCGATAGCGCCCCCTAGCGTAGAAAAATAAAAACCAAGCCCGGCACGTTTGAGCTAGAGCAACAAAAATTGGCAGGCACGTGTAGCACCCCGAGACGCACAAAAAAGTCTATTGGGACCATGTAGCTAAAATGTACAGGAAGTGAGCTATGAATTTTTTTATGTCCAATTTTGGCCTATTTTGGCACATTCACTGTGGTCATGCTTTTTCTCCCTTTGCAAACATTTTTCATCCAATTGACTTCAAACTTGGCATTTATCATCTCAAGACCTGAGAGAAAAACTGGGCAAAACATCTTGCCTTTTTGAAATACTATATGACGGGGGCGGGGCATCAAATATTGCCTTTAAAATTTCATTTGTCCAGAAAGAGCAAATGCTTAATAACTCCCATGTTCAAGCTCCAAAAAATCTCAAACTTCTCAGGCAACGTAATAGTCACGGCCTGAAAACATCTATATGATAAAATTCAGTTATACATATAGCGCCACCTAGTGGTTACAATAAATGTCATACTTTACGTTTTTAGCTACTGTGCTGAGCTTGTTGAAGGGATCCATTTGAAAATTGGTCAGAAAAGGCTTAAGATGTTGATCATGCCCCACACCGAATATTGTAACTTTTCGCCAAAGGGCGTGGCCGCTACGGTGACGCAAAGTCTGAAGATTTTTCGTGAAAATAAAAGCTGCATTAACTTGACCGAGATGATCCTATCTTCTCAAAATTTCACACATTTGATGAGAGTCCAGCCCTAAAGACATCTACTGACTTATATTTCATCTAACTGATAGCGCCACCTAGTGGCAATTTCTTTTATTACGAATTTTCTTCTACGTTTTTCTCCAAACACGTTAACTGGACCTACCTCATATTTGCTCAGATGAGGGTTTCGGCCTTCATGATGTCACAACACGAAGTTTGTGAGTTTTCGCGAATTGCTGTGGGTGTGGCTAAGCGCTGTTCGCCAAGAAAACAACGCCAGTTTTGAGGGTCTAAACATGCACAGAAACTCTTGAAACTTGGCACACACATCTGGCCTGGTAAAATGAGCAATATTTTATTGTTGATTGTGCTATTTTTACAAAAATGACTCAATAGCGCCCCCTAGAAGTTTTTAACGAAGCAGCCCCGGTTGTACGTTTAAGCAAGAACGACGAATATTTTTAGGTGTATGAGGGAGCCCAAGACCTACAAAAAAGTCTCTTGGACCAATATGCTAAAATGAACAGGAAGTGAGCTACGAATTTTTGAATGTCCCATTTTTGACAATTTTTGCACATTCACAGGGCGCAGACTTTTGCCCACTTCTCCTACACGTTTCATCTGACTGAGTTAAGACTTGACCTGGACCATGTCAAGACCTGAGCCAACGACAGGGGGAAAAATCTTGACCTTTCGAAATACTATATGATGAAGGCGGGGCATCAAAATTTGTGTTTCGCACTGAAAAAGGATATGCTTAATAACTCCCCGGTACATGCTCCAAAAAATCCCAAACTTGACATGTATGTTTATCGTCAAGGCCTGAAGCTATCTCTATGACAACATTCAGTTATATATGCAGCGCCACCTAGCCCTTGAGGCATAAAAAAAAAAATACCCCACATACGGTATTTTGTACAAAAAATGTAAACTCATTCTAAGTGTGATAACTAAGTCATTTATGAATATTCTTTTAGTTTCCACCACTCAAAATGTTCACTGGCATCAGACTTATCCAAACATATATATATTTTTATTTATTTTTGATAGCCTCTATGGACATTAAAAGCAATATCGTGAATGAAGGATATGCTTAATAACTCGACGGGACATGCTCCAAAAAAAATCCCACACTTGACATGTATGCTTATAATCAAGGCCTGAAGGTATCTCTATGACAACATTCAGTTATAAATACAGCGCCACCTAGCCCTTGAGGCTTATATAAAAAATAAAAAAAATACCCCACATACGGTATTTTGTACAAAAAATGTAAACTCATTCTAAGTGTGATAACTAAGTCATTTATGAATATTCTTTTAGTTTCCACCACACAAATTGTTCACTGGCTTCACACCGATCCAAATGTATGTACGTTTCCATTTTGTTTTATTAATTTTTGATTGCACCTTTGGACAATAAAAGCAACATTGTTCAATGAGTACAACGAGCGATGATGATATACACTTTTACAAAAAATACCAATCAGGGCAACTCATTGCTTAAAAATAAAAAAGGACGCTGATTTTTGCAGGTCTTAACAATCACCAAAACCCATTGAGCTTGACACACACACAGGCAAAAAAAATATTCTACATGTAAAGGTTTATTATGCCATTTTCAAAGAAATTTCGCTTCCAATATGCCAGTACCCCAATGTGCCAGTACCCCAACGTGCAAGGACCCCAACGTGGCCCGGGCTGCGAGGGCCCTTTATAGCTGCTCGCAGCTCTAGTTATTATTATTCTTCTTCTTCTTCTTCTTCTTCTTTATTCTCCGCAAACGATCGCGATTTTGGGTACCTAAACATTCACGAAAACTCACCAAACTTTGCACACTCCTCAGGCCCGGCGAAAAATTTGATATTATGAAGTCGTCATAACAATGCGACTCGATAGTGCCCCCTAGCGTAAAAAAATAAAAACCAAGCCCGGCACGTTTGAGCTAGAGCAACAAAAATTGGCAGGCACGTGTAGCACCCCGAGACGCACAAAAAAGTCTATTGGGACCATGTAGCTAAAATGTACAGGAAGTGAGCTATGAATTTTTTTATGTCCAATTTTGTCCTATTTTGGCACATTCACTGTGGTCATGCTTTTTCCCCCTTTGCAAAAATTTTTCATCCAATTGACTTCAAACTTGGCATTTATCATCTCAAGACCTGAGAGAAAAACTGGGCAAAACATCTTGCCTTTTTGAAATACTATATGACGGGGGCGGGGCATCAAATACTGCCTTTAAAATTTCATTTGTCCAGAAAGAGCAAATGCTTAATAACTCCCATGTTTAAGCTCCAAAAAATCTCAAACTTCTCAGGCAACGTAATAGTCACGGCCTGAAAACATCTATATGATAAAATTCAGTTATACATATAGCGCCACCTAGTGGTTACAATAAATGTCATACTTTACGTTTTTAGCTACTGTGCTGAGCTTGTTGAAGGGATCCATTTGAAAATTGGTCAGAAAAGCCTTAAGATGTTGATCATGCCCCACACCGAATATTGTAACTTTTCGCCAAAGGGCGTGGCCGCTACGGTGACGCAAAGTCTGAAGATTTTTCGTGAAAATAAAAGCTGCATTAACTTGACCGAGATGATCCTATCTTCTCAAAATTTCACACATTTGATGAGAGTCCAGCCCTAAAGACATCTACTGACTTATATTTCATCTAACTGATAGCGCCACCTAGTGGCAATTTTTTTTATTACGAATTTTCTTCTACGTTTTTCTCCAAACACGTTAACTGGACCTACCTCATATTTGCTCAGATGAGGGTTTCGGCCTTCATGATGTCACAACACGAAGTTTGTGAGTTTTCGCGAATTGCTGTGGGTGTGGCTAAGCGCTGTTCGCCAAGAAAACAACGCCAGTTTTGAGGGTCTAAACATGCACAGAAACTCATGAAACTTGGCACACACATCTGGCCTGGTAAAATGAGCAATATTTTATTGTTGATTGTGCTATTTTTACAAAAATGACTCAATAGCGCCCCCTAGAAGTTTTTAACGAAGCAGCCCCGGTTGTACGTTTAAGCAAGAACGACGAATATTTTTAGGTGTATGAGGGAGCCCAAGACCTACAAAAAAGTCTTTTGGACCCATATGCTAAAATGAACAGGAAGTGAGCTACGAATTTTTGAATGTCCCATTTTTGACAATTTTTGCACATTCACAGGGGGCAGACTTTTGCCCACTTCTCCTACACGTTTCATCTGACTGAGTTAAGACTTGACCTGGACCATGTCAAGACCTGAGCCAACGACAGGGGGAAAAATCTTGACCTTTCGAAATACTATATGATGAAGGCGGGGCATCAAGATTTGTGTTTCGCACTGAAAAAGGATATGCTTAATAACTCCCCGGTACATGCTCCAAAAAATCCCAAACTTGACATGTATGTTTATCGTCAAGGCCTGAAGGTATCTCTATGACAACATTCAGTTATATATGCAGCGCCACCTAGCCCTTGAGGCATAAAAAAAAATACCCCACATACGGTATTTTGTACAAAAAATGTAAACTCATTCTAAGTGTGATAACGAAGTCATTTATGAATATTCTTTTAGTTTCCACCACTCAAAATGTTCACTGGCATCAGACTTATCCAAACATATATATATTTTTATTTATTTTTGATAGCCTCTGTGGACATTAAAAGCAATATCGTGAATGAAGGATATGCTTAATAACTCCACGGTACATGCTCCAAAAAAAATCCCACACTTGACATGTATGCTTATAATCAAGGCCTGAAGGTATCTCGATGACAACATTCAGTTATAAATACAGCGCCACCTATTCCTTGAGGCTTATATAAATAAAAAAATATATACCCCACATACGGTATTTTGTACAAAAAATGTACACTCATTCTAAGTGTGATAACTAAGTCATTTATGAATATTCTTTTAGTTTCCAACACTCAAATTGTTCACTGGCTTCACACCGATCCAAACGTATGTACGTTTCCATTTTGTTTTATTCATTTTTGATTGCCCCTTTGGACAATAAAAGTAAACATTGTGCAATGAGTACAACGAGCGATGATGTGTATATACACTTTTACAAAAAAATACCAATCAGGGCAACTCATTGCCTAAAAATAAATAAGGACGCTGATTTTTGCAGGTCTTAACAATCACCAAAATCCGTTGAGCTTGACAGACACTGGCAAAAAAAAATATTCTACATGTAAACGTTTATTATGCCATTTTCAAAGAAATTTTGCTTCCAATATGCCAGTACCCCAACGTGCCAGTACCCCAACGTGCAAGTACCCCAACGTGCAAGGACCCCAACGTGGCCCGGGCTGCGAGGGCCCTTTATAGCTGCTTGCAGCTCTAGTTATTATTATTATTATTAGGGCCCGAGCAGCGACCGCTGCGAGGTCCCTATTGTTTTTGTAAAAATTATTATTATTATTATTATTATTATTATTATTATTATTATTATTATTATTATTCCTCTTCTTCTTCTTTATTCTCCGCAAACGATCGCGATTTTGGGTACCTAAACATTCACGAAAACTCACCGAACTTTGCGCACTCTTCGGGCCCGGCGAAAAATTTGATATTATGAAGGCGTCATAACAACGCGACTCTATAGCGCCCCCTAGCGTAGAAAAATAATAACCAAGCCCGGCACGTTTGAGCTAGAGCAACGAAAATTGGCAGGCACGTGTAGCACCCCGAGACGCACAAAAAAATCTATTGGGACCATGTAGCTAAAATGTACAGGAAATGAGCTATGAATTTTTTAATGTCCAATTTTGGCCTATTTTGGCACATTCACTGTGGTCATGCTTTTTCCCCCTTTGCAAACATTTTTCATCCAATTGACTTCAAACTTGGCATTTATCATCTCAAGACGTGAGAGAACAACTGGGCAAAACATCTTGCCTTTTTGAAATACTATATGACGAGTGCGGGGCATCAAATATTGCCTTTAAAATTTCATTTGTCCAGAAAGAGCAAATGCTTAATAACTCCCATGTTCAAGCTCCAAAAAATCTCAAACTTCTCAGAAAACGTAATAGTCACGGCCTGAAAACATCTATATGATAAAATTCAGTTATACATATAGCGCCACCTAGTGGTAACAATAAATGTCATACTTTACGTTTTTAGCTACAGTGCTGAGCTCGTTGAAGGGATCCAGTTGAAAATTGGTCAGAAAAGCCTTAAGATGTTGATCATGCCCCACACCGAATATTGTAACTTTTCGCCAAAGGGCGTGGCCGCTACGGTGACGCAAAGTCTGAAGATTTTTCGTGACAATAAAAGCTGCATTAACTTGACCGAGATGATCCTATCTTCTCAAAATTTCACACATTTGATGAGAGTCCAGCCCTAAAGACATCTACGAACTTATATTTCATCTTACTGATAGCGCCACCTAGTGGCATTTTTTTTTTCTTACGAATTTTCTTCTACGTTTTTGTCCAAACACGTTAACTGGACCTCCCTCAGATTTGCTCAGATGAGGGTTTCGGCCTTCATGATGTCACAACACGAAGTTTGTGAGTTTTCGTGAATTGCTGTGGGAGTGGCTAAGCGCTGTTCGCCAAGAAAACAACGCCGGTTTTGAGGGTCTAAACATGCACAGAAACTCATGAAACTTGGCACACACATATGGCCTGGTAAAATGAGCAATATTTTAATGTTGATTGTGCTATTTTTACAAAAATGACTCAATAGCGACCCCTAGAAAATTTTAACGAAGCAGCCCCGGTTGTACGTTTAAGCAAGATCTACGAAAAATTTTAGGTGTATGAGGGAGCCCAAGACCTACATAAAAGTCTCTTGGACCCATATGCTAAAATGAACAGGAAGTGAGCTACGCATTTTTGAATGTCCCATTTTTGATGATTTTTGCACATTTACAGGGGGCATACTTTTGCCCACTTCTTCTCCACGTTTCATCCGACTGAGTTAAGACTTGACCTGGACAATGTCAAGACCTGAGCCAACGACAGGGGGGAAAATCTTGACTTTTCGAAATACTATATGATGAGGGCGTGGCATCAAAATTTGTGTTTCGCAATGAAAAAGGATATGCTTGATAACTCCCCGGTACATGCTCCAAAAAATCCCAAACTTGACATGTATGTTTATCGTCAAGGCCTGAAGTTATCTCTATGACAACATTCAGTTATATATGCAGCGCCACCTAGCCCTTGAGGCATGAAAAAAAAATACCCCACATACGGTATTTTGTACAAAAAATGTAAACTCATTCTAAGTGTGATAACTCAGTCATTTATGAATATTCTTTTAGTTTCCACCACTCAAAATGTTCACTGGCATCAGACTTATCCAAACATATATATATTTTTATTTATTTTTGATAGCCTCTATGGACATTAAAAGCAATATCGTGAATGAAGGATATGCTTAATAACTCCACGGTACATGCTCCCAAAAAAATCCCACACTTGACATGTATGCTTATAATCAAGGCCTGAAGGTATCTCTATGACAACATTCAGTTATAAATACAGCGCCACCTAGCCGTTGAGGCTTATATAAAAAAATTTTAAAAAAATACCCCACATACGGTATTTTGTACAAAAAATGTACACTCATTCTAAGTGTGATAACTAAGTCATTTATGAATATTCTTTTAGTTTCCACCACTCAAATTGTTCACTGGCTTCACACCGATCCAAACGTATGTACGTTTCCATTTTGTTTTATTCATTTTTGATTGCCCCTTTGGACAATAAAAGTAAACATTGTGCAATGAGTACAACGAGCGATGATGTGTATATACACTTTTACAAAAAAAATACCAATCAGGGCAACTCATTGCCTAAAAATAAATAAGGACGCTGATTTTTGCAGGTCTTAACAATCACCAAAATCCGTTGAGCTTGACAGACACTGGCAAAAAAAATATTCTACATGTAAACGTTTATTATGCCATTTTCAAAGAAATTTTGCTTCCAATATGCCAGTACCCCAACGTGCCAGTACCCCAACGTGCAAGTACCCCAACGTGCAAGGACCCCAACGTGGCCCGGGCTGCGAGGGCCCTTTATAGCTGCTCGCAGCTCTAGTTATTATTATTATTATTATTATTAGGGCCCGAGCAGCGACCGCTGCGAGGTCCCTATTGTTTTTGTAAAAATTATTATTATTCTTCTTCTTCTTCTTTATTCTCCGCAAACGATCCCGATTTTGGGTACCTAAACATTCACGAAAACTCACCGAACTTTGCACACTCCTCAGGCCCGGCGAAAAATTTGATATTATGAAGTCGTCATAACAACGCAACTCTATAGCGCCCCCTAGCGTAGAAAAATAAAAACCAAGCCCGGCACGTTTGAGCTAGAGCAACGAAAATTGGCAGGCACGTGTAGCACCCCGAGATGCACAAAAACGTCTATTGGGACCATGTAGCTAAAATGTACAGGAAATGAGCTATGAATTTTTTAATGTCCAATTTTGGCCTATTTTGGCACATTCACTGTGGTCATGCTTTTTCCCCCTCTGCAAACATTTTTCATCCAATTAACTTCAAACTTGGCATTTATCATCTCAAGATGTGAGAGAACAACTGGGCAAAAAGTCTTGCCTTTTCGAAATACTATATGATGGGGGCGGGGCATCAAATATTGCCTTTAAAATTTCATTTGTCCAGAAAGAGCAAATGCTTAATAACTCCCATGTTCAAGCTCCAAAAAATCTCAAACTTCTCAGGCAATGTAATAGTCACGGCCTGAAAACATCTATATGATAAAATTCAGTTATACATATAGCGCCACCTAGTGGTAACAATAAATGTCATACTTTACGTTTTTAGCTACTGCGCTGAGCTCGTTGAAGGGATCCAGTTGAAAATTGGTCAGAAAAGCCTTAAGATGTTGATCATGCCCCACACCGAATATTGTAACTTTTCGCCAAAGGGCGTGGCCGCTACGGTGCCGCAAAGTCTAAAGATTTTTCGTGACAATAAAAGCTGCATGAACTTGACCGAGATGATCCTATCTTCTCAAAATTTCACACATTTGATGAGAGTCCAGCCCTAAAGACATCTATGAACTTATATTTCATCTTACTGATAGCGCCACCTAGTGGCAATTTTTTTTCTTACGAATTTTCTTCTACGTTTTTCTCCAAACACGTTAACTGGACCTACCTCATATTTGCTCAGATGAGGGATTCGGCCTTCATGATGTCACAACACGAAGTTTGTGAGTTTTCGCGAATCGCTGTGGGCGTGGCTAAGCACTGTTCGCCAAGAAAACAACGCCAGTTTTGAGGGTCTAAACATGCGCAGAAACTCATGAAACTTGGCACACACATCTGGCCTGGTAAAATGAACAATATTTTATTGTTGATTGTGCTATTTTTACAAAAATGACTCAATAGCTCCCCCTAGGAATTTTTAATGAAGCAGCCCCGGTTGTACGTTTAAGCAAGATCTACGAAAATTTTTAGGTGTATGAGGGAGCCCAAGACCTACAAAAAAAGTCTCTTGGACCCATATGCTAAAATGAACAGGAAGTGAGCTACGAATTTTTGAATGTCCCATTTTTGACGATTTTTGCACATTCACAGGGGGCAGACTTTTGCCCACTTCTCCTACACGTTTCATCTGACTGAGTTAAGACTTGACCTGGACCATGTCAAGACCTGAGCCAACGACAGGGGGAAAAATCTTGACTTTTCGAAATACTATATGATGAAGGCGGGGCATCAAAATTTGTGTTTCGCACTGAAAAAGGATATGCTTAATAACTCCCCGGTACATGCTCCAAAAAATCCCAAACTTGACATGTATGTTTATCGTCAAGGCCTGAAGCTATCTCTATGACAACATTCAGTTATATATGCAGCGTCACCTAGCCCTTGAGGCATAAAAAAAAAAATACCCCACATACGGTATTTTGTACAAAAAATGTAAACTCATTCTAAGTGTGATAACTAAGTCATTTATGAATATTCTTTTTGTTTCCACCACTCAAAATGTTCACTGGCATCAGACTTATCCAAACATATATATATTTTTATTTATTTTTGATAGCCTCTGTGGACATTAAAAGCAATATCGTGAATGAAGGATATGCATAATAACTCCACGGTACATGCTCCAAAAAAAATCCCACACTTGACATGTATGCTTATAATCAAGGCCTGAAGGTATCTCTATGACAACATTCAGTTATAAATACAGCGCCGCCTAGCCCTTGAGGCATAATATATAAAAAAAACAAAAACACATACGGTATTTTGTACAAAAAATGTAAACTCATTCTAAGTGTGATAACTAAGCCATTTATGAATATTCTTTTAGTTTCCACCACTCAAATTGTTCACTGGCTTCACACCGATCCAAACGTATGTACGTTTCCATTTTGTTTTATTCATTTTTGATTGCCCCTTTGGACAATAAAAGTAACATTGTGCAATGAGTACAACGAGCGATGATGTATATATACACTTTTACAAAAAATACCAATCAGGGCAACTCATTGCCTAAAAATAAATAAGGACGCTGATTTTTGCAGGTCTTAACAATCACCAAAACCCGTTGAGCTTGACACACACTGGCAAAAAAAAATTCTACATGTAAACGTTTATTATGCCATTATCAAAGAAATTTTGCTTCCAATATGCCAGTACCCCAACGTGCCAGTACCCTAACATGCAAGTACCACAACGTGCAAGGACCCCAACGTGGCCGGGCTGCGAGGGCCCTTTATAGCTGCTTGCAGCTCTAGTTATTATTATTATTCTTTATTCTCCGCAAACAATCGCGATTTTGGGTACCTAAATATTCACGAAAACTCACCGAACTTTGCACACTCCTCAGGTCCGGCGAAAAATTTGATATTATGAAGTCGTTATAACAACGCGACTCTATAGCGCCCCCTAGCATAGAAAAATAAAAACCAAGCCCGGCACGTTTGAGCTAGAGCAACGAAAATTGGTAGGCACGTGTAGCACCCCGAGACGCACAAAAAAGTCTATTGGGACCATGTAGCTAAAATGTACAGGAAGTGAGCTATGAATTTTTTAATGTCCAATTTTGGCCGATTTTGGCACATTCACTGTGGTCATGCTTTTTCCCCCTATGCAAACATTTTTCATCCCATTGACTTCAAACTTGGCATTTATCATCTCAAGACCTAAGAGAACAGCTGGGCAAAAAGTCTTGCCTTTTCGAAATACTATATGACGGGGGCGGGGCATCAAATATTGCCTTTAAAATTTCATTTGTCCAGAAAGAGCAAATGCTGAATAACTCCCATGTACAAGCTCCAAAAAATCTCAAACTTCTCAGGCAACGTAATAGTCACGGCCTGAAAACATCTATATGACAAAATTCAGTTCTACATATAGCGCCACCTAGTGGTTACAATAAATGTCATACTTTACGTTTTTAGCTACTGTGCTGAGCTCGTTGAAGGGATCCAGTTGAAAATTGGTCAGAAAAGCCTTAAGATGTTGATGATGCCCCACACCGAATATTGTAACTTTTCGCCAAAGGGCGTGGCCGCTACGGTGACGCAAAGTCTGAAGATTTTTCGTGACAATAAAAGCTGCATTAACTTGACCGAGATGATCCTATCTTCTCAAAATTTCACACATTTGATGAGAGTCCAGCTCTAAAGACATCTACTAACTTACATTTCATCTAACTTATAGCGCCACCTAGTGGCAATTTTTTTTCTTACGAATTTTCTTCTACGTTTTTCTCCAAACACGTTAACTGGACCTACCTCATATTTGCTCAGATGAGGGTTTCGGCCTTCATGATGTCACAACACGAAGTTTGTGAGTTTTCGCGAATTGCTGTGGGCGTGGCTAAGCGCTGTTCGCCAAGAAAACAACGCCAGTTTTGAGGGTCTAAACATGGACAGAAACTCCTGAAACTTGGCACACACATCTGGCCTGGTAAAATGAGCAATATTTTATTGTTGATTGTGCTATTTTTAAAAAAATGACTCAATAGCGCCCCCTCGAAATTTTTAACGAAGCAGCCCCGGTTGTACGTTTAAGCAAGAACGACGAATATTTTTAGGTGTATGAGGGAGCCCAAGACCTACAAAAAAGTCTCTTGTACCCATATGCTAAAATGAACAGGAAGTGAGCTACGAATTTTTGAATGTCCCATTTTTGACGATTTTTGCACATTCACAGGGGGCAGACTTTTGCCCACTTCTCCTACACGTTTCATCTGACTGAGTTAAGACTTGACCTGGACCATGTCAAGACCTGAGCCAACGACAGGGGGAAAAATCTTGACTTTTCGAAATACTATATGATGAAGGCGGGGCATCAAAATTTGTGTTTCGCACTGAAAAAGGATATGCTTAATAACTCCCCGGTACATGCTCCAAAAAATCCCAAACTTGACATATATGTTTATCGTCAAGGCCTGAAGCTATCTCTATGACAACATTCAGTTATATATGCAGCGCCACCTAGCCCTTGAGGCATGAAAAAAAAATACCACACATACGGTATTTTGTACAAAAAATGTAAACTCATTCTAAGTGTGATAACTAAGTCATTTATGAATATTCTTTTAGTTTCCACCACTCAAAATGTTCACTGGCATCAGACTTATCCAAACATATATATATTTTTATTTATTTTTGATAGCCTCTATGGACATTAAAAGCAATATCGTGAATGAAGGATATGCTTAATAACTCCACGGTACATGCTCCAAAAAAAATCCCACACTTGACATGTATGCTTATAATCAAGGCCTGAAGGTATCTCTATGACAACATTCAGTTATAAATACAGCGCCACCTAGCCCTTGAGGCTTATATAAAAAAAAATAAAAAATACCCCACATACGGTATTTTGTACAAAAAATGTACAATCATTCTAAGTGTGATAACTAAGTCAGTTATGAATATTCTTTTAGTTTCCACCACTCAAATTGTTCACTGGCTTCACACCGATCCAAACGTATGTACGTTTCCATTTTGTTTTATTCATTTTTGATTGCCCCTTTGGACAATAAAAGTAACATTGTGCAATGAGTACAACGAGCGATGATGTGTATATACACTTTTACAAAAAAATACCAATCAGGGCAACTCATTGCCTAAAAATAAAAAAGGACACTGATTTTTGCAGGTCTTAACAATCACCAAAACCCGTTGAGATTGACACACACACTGGCAAAAAAATATTCTACATGTAAACGTTTATTATGCCATTTTCAAAGAAATTTTGCTTCCAATATGCCAGTACCCCAACGTGCCAGTACCCCAACGTGCAAGTACCCCAACGTGCAAGGACCCCAATGTGGCCCGGGCTGCGAGGGCCCTTTATAGCTGCTCGCAGCTCTAGTTATTCTTCTTCTTCTTCTTCTTCTTCTTCTTCTTCTTCTTCTTCTTCTTCTTTATTCTCCGCAAACGATCGCGATTTTGGGTACCTAAACATTCACGAAAACTCACCGAACTTTGCACACTCCTCAGGCCCGGCGAAAAATTTGATATTATTAAGTCGTCATAACAATGCGACTTGATAGCGCCCCCTAGCGTAGAAAAATAAAAACCAAGCCCGGCACGTTTGAGCTAGAGCAACAAAAATTGGCAGGCACGCGTAGCACCCCGAGACGCACAAAAAAGTCTATTGGGACCATGTAGCTAAAATGTACAGGAAGTGAGCTATGAATTTTTTAATGTCCAATTTTGGCCGATTTTGGCACATTCACTGTGGTCATGCTTTTTCCCCCTTTGCAAACATTTTTCATCCAATTGACTTCAAACTTGGCATTTATCATCTCAAGACCTGAGAGAACAACTGGGCAAAACATCTTGCCTTTTTGAAATACTATATGACGGGGGCGGGGCATCAAATATTGCCTTTAAAATTTCATTTGTCCAGAAAGAGCAAATGCTTAATAACTCCCATGTTCAAGCTCCAAAAAATCTCAAACTTCTCAGGCAACGTAATAGTCACGGCCTGAAAACATCTATATGATAAAATTCAGTTATACATATAGCGCCACCTAGTGGTTACAATAAATGTCATACTTTACGTTTTTAGCTACTGTGCTGAGCTTGTTGAAGGGATCCATTTGAAAATTGGTCAGAAAAGCCTTAAGATGTTGATCATGCCCCACACCGAATATTGTAACTTTTCGCCAAAGGGCGTGGCCGCTACGGTGCCGCAAAGTCTGAAGATTTTTCGTGAAAATAAAAGCTGCATTAACTTGACCGAGATGATCCTATCTTCTCAAAATTTCACACATTTGATGAGAGTCCAGCCCTAAAGACATCTACTGACTTATATTTCATCTAACTGATAGCGCCACCTAGTGGCAATTTTTTTTCTTACGAATTTTCTTCTACATTTTTCTCCAAACACGTTAACTGGACCTACCTCATATTTGCTCAGATGAGGGTTTCGGCCTTCATGATGTCACAACACGAAGTTTGTGAGTTTTCGCGAATTGCTGTGGGTGTGGCTAAGCGCTGTTCGCCAAGAAAACAACGCCAGTTTTGAGGGTCTAAACATGCACAGAAACTCATGAAACTTGGCACACACATCTGGCCTGGTAAAATGAGCAATATTTTATTGTTGATTGTGCTATTTTTACAAAAATGACTCAATAGCGCCCCCGAGAAGTTTTTAACGAAGCAGCCCCGGTTGTACGTTTAAGCAAGAACGACGAATATTTTTAGGTGTATGAGGGAGCCCAAGACCTACAAAAAAGTCTCTTGGACCCATATGCTAAAATGAACAGGAAGTTAGCTACGAATTTTTGAATGTCCCATTTTTGACAATTTTTGCACATTCACAGGGGGCAGACTTTTGCCCACTTCTCCTACACGTTTCATCTGACTGAGTTAAGACTTGACCTGGACCATGTCAAGACCTGAGCCAACGACAGGGGGAAAAATCTTGACCTTTCGAAATACTATATGATGAAGGCGGGGCATCAAAATTTGTGTTTCGCACTGAAAAAGGATATGCTTAATAACTCCCCGGTACATGCTCCAAAAAATCCCAAACTTGACATGTATGTTTATCGTCAAGGCCTGAAGCTATCTCTATGACAACATTCAGTTATATATGCAGCGCCACCTAGCCCTTGAGGCATAAAAAAAAAATACCCCACATACGGTATTTTGTACAAAAAATGTAAACTCATTCTAAGTGTGATAACTAAGTCATTTATGAATATTCTTTTAGTTTCCACCACTCAAAATGTTCACTGGCATCAGACTTATCCAAACATATATATATTTTTATTTATTTTTGATAGCCTCTGTGGACATTAAAAGCAATATCGTGAATGAAGGATATGCTTAATAACTCCACAGTACATGCTCCAAAAAAAATCCCACACTTGACATGTATGCTTATAATCAAGGCCTGAAGGTATCTCGATGACAACATTCAGTTATAAATACAGCGCCACCTAGCCCTTGAGGCTTATATTAAAAAAAAAAACCACATACGGTATTTTGTACAAAAAAATTTAAACTCATTCTAAGTGTGATGACTAAGTCATTTCTGAATATTCTTTTAGTTTCCACCACTCAAATTGTTCACTGGCTTCACACCGATCCAAACGTATGTACGTTTCCATTTTGTTTTATTCATTTTTGATTGCCCCTTTGGACAATAAAAGTAACATTGTGCAATGAGTACAACGAGCGATGATGTATATATACACTTTTACAAAAAATACCAATCAGGGCAACTCATTGCCTAAAAATAAAAAAGGACGCTGATTTTTGCAGGTCTTAACAATCACCAAAACCCGTTGAGCTTGACACACACTGGCAAAAAAAATATTCTACATGTAAACGTTTATTATGCCATTTTCAAAGAAATTTTGCTTCCAATATGCCAGTACCCCAACGTGCCAGTACCCCAACGTGCCAGTACCCTAACGTGCAAGTACCCCAACGTGCAAGGACTCCAACGTGGCCCGGGCTGCGAGGGCCCTTTATAGCTGCTCGCAGCTCTAGTTAGGGCCCGAGCAGCGACCGCTGCGAGGTCCCTATTGTTTTTCAAGGAATTCTTATTATTCTTCTTCTTTTTATTTGTTATTATTCTTTTCCGCAAACAATCACATTTTTGAGACACTAAACGTGAACGAAAACTCACCAAACTTTACACACACGTCAGGCCTGGCGAAAAATTTGATATTTTAAAGTCGCCATAGGTGATAACAGAAAAATGGCTCCATAGCGCCACCTACATAGGTTAAACAGATCCCTGGCCCGCTACGATTGTCCGACGGCTATGAAAATTGTGTGGCACCTGTAGCACATCCAGATGAACAAAAACCTCTTTGATGTGTGTACCCTAAAATAGACAGGAAGTGAGATATGAGTATTTAAATGTCCAATTTTGGCCAATTTTTGCACATTTACAGGGGTCATACTTTTGCCTGCTTCTCCTACACGGGTAATCCAATTGACTTCAAACTTGGGATGTACCATCTCAAGACCTGGGACAACACCATGGTAAAAAATCTAAAGTTTTCGACATACTATATGACGGCGGTGGGGCATCAAATTTAGAGTTTCAAAACTCTTACTAAACGTAGTATTGCCGGTTGTATGTTTAACCTAGAGCTACGAAAATTGGTACACATATGTAACAGACTATGACCTACAAAAAAGTCTGTTGGTGCCATATGCTAAACCCAACAGGAAGTCCGCCAGAGGCGGGGCATCAAATTTTGAGTTTCAAAATTCTTACTTAATGAAGCATTCCCGGCTGTACGTTTCACCTAGAGTTACCAAAATTTAAAGACATATGTAACAGCCCTCAAGGTACAAAAAACTCTTTTTGAACCATATGCTAAACCTAACAGAAAGTCCACCATTTTGATTTACTTTGGAACGTGTTCCCATTTTTTTGGCCATTTCATAGGGGTCCTATTTTAACGAACTCCTCTTACAGAGTTTATCCGATCATCTTCAAACTTGGTGTGATTCATCTTAAGATGTTGAAGATGAAAAGTTATTGAAAGCTTTTTATTTCGCTGCACGCTGTTGTCGTGGCATGCACTTGTTTGCAAAGGAAAAAAATTCTTCTTAATGAAGAATTCTCAGTTGTACGAAGCAGCTAGAGCTACGAAAATTTGTAGACATATGTAACAGCCCACGATGTACAAAAAAGTCTCTTGCTGCTTTGTGCTAAACCCAACAGGAAGTCCCGCAAGGGCCGGGCATCACTTTTTGAGCTAAAAAACTCCTCTTTAACGAAGCATTCCCGGTTGTACCTTTCACCTAGCGCAATGATAATTTGGAGGCATACATAAGAGCCCACGATGTACAAAAAAGTCTTTTAGAACCATATGCTAAGCCAAACAGGAAGTCCGGCATTTTGATTTACTTTGCTATTTGTAGCCATTTTTTGGGGGCCTTTTATAGGCCTCATATTTTCTACAAAACTTATCAGATTGTCTTCATTCTTTGGCATGTTTCATCTGAAGTATTGCCGGTTATACGTTTAATCTAGAGCTACGAAAATTGGTACACATATGTAACAGACTATGATCTACAAAAAAGCCTGTTGGTGCCATATGCTAAACCTAACAGGAAGTCCGCCAGAGGCAGGGCATCAAATTTTGCATTTCAAAATTTTTACTTAATGAAGCATTTCCGGCTGTACGTTTCACCTAGAGTGACCAAAATTTGAAGACATATGTAACAGCCCTCGAGGTACAAAAAACTCTTTTTGAACCATATGCTAAACCTAACAGGAAGTCTGCCATTTTGATTTACTTTGGAACATGTTGCCATTTTTTTGGCCATTTCATAGGGGTCTTATTTTAACGAACTCCTCCTACAGAGTTTATCCGATCATCTTCAAACTTGGTGTGATTCATCTTAAGATGTTGACGATGAAAAGTTATTGAAAGCTTTTTATTTCGTCGCACGCTGTTGTCGTGGCATGCACTGTTGGCAAAGGAAAAAAAAATCCTTCTTAATGCAGCGTTCCCAGTTGGACGAAGCAGCTCGAGCTACAAAAATTTGTAGACATATGTACACATTTGTCCACATATATATATTTACATATGCATGTAAAAAAATTATGTCAGGCTAAACTAAATGGTTGATTAGGCCCCACACATTTTCACCTTACCATACCCGGCCCTCTTTGCAAAAGGTTTGAACACTCCTGGCCTAAACCTAGGTGTATACTCAAACTATGCACGCACATAAAGCCTGGAACAAAATGTGTAATTTAGAGGGTGCTTGTTTTGTTTTTTGTATTCCTTATATTTCATGTCATTATACTTGACACACTATTTTTACTACTCACTGAATCAGTTATAAGAACATTTAATTGATACAATCCAATCACATCCTAGAGAATTGAAAACACATTCAATCATGAGGTTGTTAAGACACATTTACTTCTGTAGCACTTAACCACAAACAAGTTGCGACATCCCCTGATCTAACCCTCCAACCGGGCAAGGAAAAACTTTCAGGGGTCATATTTTAACGAACCCCTCCTACAAAATTTATCCGACTGTCTTCAAACTTGGTGTGTTTCATCTTAAGATGTTTAAGATGCAAAGTAATCGAAAGTTTTTTATTTTGTAACACGCTGTTGCCATAGCAATGCATTGTTTGTCAAGTGCTGCTTTTTTTTTTTTTATACACATGAAAACTCATGGAACTTTGCAAACACATCAGACTTGTCATGAACATGAATTTTCAGAGATTTATTGTGCAATTTGCAATAAATAGCGCCCTCTAGACCTTTTTATGAAGCATTTCCGATTGTATGATTATGCTAGACCTACAAAAAAGTATTATGTAGCCATTTGCCAAACCAAAGAGGAAGTCCGCTATTTTGATTTTATTTTGGGAATTATACATCATTTTTGGCCTTTTTCATTCAACTTTGCACAGAAAAGGCATGGAAAAAACTAACATTTTAAATGGTCCTTGTTCCATGTAACAGTTGTCAAGTGCTGCTTTTTTTTTTTTTTATACACATGAAAACTCATGAAACTTTGCAAACACATCAGACTTGTCATGAACATGAATTTTCAGAGATTTATTGTGCAATTTGCAATAAATAGCGCCCTCTAGACATTTTTATGAAGCATTTCCGATTGTATGATTATGCTAGACCTACAAAAAAGTATTATGTAGCCATTTGCCAAACCAAAGAGGAAGTCCGCTATTTTGATTTTATTTTGGGAATTATACATAATTTTTGGCCTTCTTCATTAAACTTTGCACAGACAAGGCATGGAAAAAACTAACATTTTAAATGGTCCTTGTTCCATGTAACAGTACCCCAACGTGCCAGTACCCTGACGTGCAAGTAACCCAACGTTGTGCTCAATAGCGCCCTCTATGCATTTTTATGGAGCATTTCCAATTGTATGATTCAAGCGATACACAACTAAAGATGACTTGACCTAGATTTGTGAAAACTGGGAGGCATACCTATTAGCTTAAGACCTACAAAAAGTATTCTGTAGCTGTATGCTAAACCTAAAAGGAAGTCCGCCATTTTGAATTTATTTTGGGAATTGCGCACCATATTTTGCGTTTTGATTAAACTTTGCACACACAAGGCTTGTCAAAAACATTTTAGATGGTCCTTGTCCTATTTGACAGTACCCCAACGTGCCAGTACCCCGACGTGCAAGTACCCCAACGTGGCACGCCTTTGCTGTAGCGATGCATTGTTTGCAAAGAATTTTTTTTTTTATATGATTCAGCTAGATGTGTGAATATTGGGAGGCATACCTATCAGCCGAATACCTCGATAAAGCATTCCATAGCAATGTGAACAAACACAAAAAGCATGGCAAAACATTTACAATTTAGACGGTTTCTTATGAAACAGTACCCTAACGTGCCAGTACCCCGACGTGCAAATACCCCAACGTGGCACGGGTTGCGAGGGCCCTTTATAGCTGCTCGCAGCTCTAGTTATTCTTCTTCTTCTTCTTCTTCTTCTTCTTCTTCTTCTTTATTCTCCGCAAACGATCGCGATTTTGGGTACCTAAACATTCACGAAAACTCACCGAACTTTGCACACTCCTCAGGCCCGGCGAAAAATTTGATATTATTAAGTCGTCATAACAATGCGACTCGATAGCGCCCCCTAGCGTAGAAAAATAAAAACCAAGCCCGGCACGTTTGAGCTAGAGCAACAAAAATTGGCAGGCACGTGTAGCACCCCGAGACGCACAAAAAAGTCTATTGGGACCATGAAGCTAAAATGTACAGGAAGTGAGCTATGAATTTTTTTATGTCCAATTTTGGCCTATTTTGGCACATTCACTGTGGTCATGCTTTTTCCCCCTTTGCAAACATTTTTCATCCAATTGACTTCAAACTTGGCATTTATCATCTCAAGACCTGAGAGAAAAACTGGGCAAAACATCTTGCCTTTTTGAAATACTATATGACGGGGGCGGGGCATCAAATATTGCCTTTAAAATTTCATTTGTCCAGAAAGAGCAAATGCTTAATAACTCCCATGTTCAAGCTCCAAAAAATCTCAAACTTCTCAGGCAACGTAATAGTCACGGCCTGAAAACATCTATATGATAAAATTCAGTTATACATATAGCGCCACCTAGTGGTTACAATAAATGTCATACTTTACGTTTTTAGCTACTGTGCTGAGCTTGTTGAAGGGATCCATTTGAAAATTGGTCAGAAAAGGCTTAAGATGTTGATCATGCCCCACACCGAATATTGTAACTTTTCGCCAAAGGGCGTGGCCGCTACGGTGACGCAAAGTCTGAAGATTTTTCGTGAAAATAAAAGCTGCATTAACTTGACCGAGATGATCCTATCTTCTCAAAATTTCACACATTTGATGAGAGTCCAGCCCTAAAGACATCTACTGACTTATATTTTATCTAACTGATAGCGCCACCTAGTGGCAATTTTTTTTCTTACGAATTTTCTTCTACGTTTTTCTACAAACACGTTAACTGGACCTACCTCATATTTGCTCAGATGAGGGATTCGGCCTTCATGATGTCACAACACGAAGTTTGTGAGTTTTCGCGAATCGCTGTGGGCGTGGCTAAGCACTGTTCGCCAAGAAAACAACGCCAGTTTTGAGGGTCTAAACATGCGCAGAAACTCATGAAACTTGGCACACACATCTGGCCTGGTAAAATGAACAATATTTTATTGTTGATTGTGCTATTTTTACAAAAATGACTCAATAGCGCCCCCTAGGAATTTTTAATGAAGCAGCCCCGGTTGTACGTTTAAGCAAGATCTACGAAAATTTTTAGGTGTATGAGGGAGCCCAAGACCTACAAAAAAGTCTCTTGTACCCATATGCTAAAATGAACAGGAAGTGAGCTACGAATTTTTGAATGTCCCATTTTTGACGATTTTTGCACATTCACAGGGGGCAGACTTTTGCCCACTTCTCCTACACGTTTCATCCGACTGAGTTAAGACTTGGCCTGGACCATGTCAAGACCTGAGCCAACGACAGGGGGAAAAATTTTGACTTTTCGAAATACTATATGATGAGGGCGGGGCATCAAAATTTGTGTTTCGCAATGTAAAAGGATATGCTTGATAACTCCCCGGGACATGCTCCAAAAAATCCCAAACTTGACATGTATGTTTATCGTCAAGGCCTGAAGTTATCTCTATGACAACATTCAGTTATATATGCAGCGCCACCTAGCCCTTGAGGCAAGAAAAAAAAATACCCCACATACGGTGTTTTGTACAAAAAATGTAAACTCATTCTAAGTGTGATAATGAAGTCATTTATGAATATTCTTTTAGTTTCCACCACTCAAAATTTTCACTGGCATCAGACCTATCCAAACATATATATATTTTTATTTATTTTTGATAGCCTCTATGGACATTAAAAGCAATATCGTGAATGAAGGATATGCTTAATAACTCCACGGTACATGCTCCAAAAAAAATCCCACACTTGACATGTATGCTTATAATCAAGGCCTGAAGGTATCTCTATGACAACATTCAGTTATAAATACAGCGCCACCTAGCCCTTGAGGCTTATATAAAAAAAAAAAAAATACCCCACATACGGTATTTTGTACAAAAAATGTACACTCATTCTAAGTGTGATAACTAAGTCATTTATGAATATTCTTTTAGTTTCCACCACTCAAATTGTTCACTGGCTTCACACCGATCCAAACGTATGTACGTTTCCATTTTGTTTTATTCATTTTTGATTGCCCCTTTGGACAATAAAAGTAACATTGTGCAATGAGTCCAACGAGCGATGATGTATATATACACTTTTACAAAAAATACCAATCAGGGCAACTCATTGCCTAAAAATAAAAAAGGACGCTGATTTTTGCAGGTCTTAACAATCACCAAAACCCGTTGAGCTTGACACACACTGGCAAAAAAAATATTCTACATGTAAACGTTTATTATGCCATTTTCAAAGAAATTTTGCTTCCAATATGCCAGTACCCCAACGTGCCAGTACCCCAACGTGCCAGTACCCTAACGTGCAAGTACCCCAACGTGCAAGGACTCCAACGTGGCCCGGGCTGCGAGGGCCCTTTATAGCTGCTCGCAGCTCTAGTTAGGGCCCGAGCAGCGACCGCTGCGAGGTCCCTATTGTTTTTGTAAAAATTATTATTAGGGCCCGAGCAGCGACCGCTGCGAGGTCCCTATTGTTCCTGAAGGAATTCTTATTATTAGGGCCCGAGCAGCGACCGCTGCGAGGTCCCTATTGTTTTTGTAAAAATTATTATTATTATTATTATTATTATTATTATTATTATTAGGGCCCGAGCAGCGACCGCTGCGAGGTCCCTATTGTTTTTGTAAAAATTATTATTATTATTAGGGCCCGAGCAGCTACCGCTGCGAGGTCCCTATTGTTTTTCGATCGGATTATTATTATTATTCTTCTTCTTCTTCTTCTTCTTCTTCTCCGTAAACGATCTCGATTTTGGGTACCTAAACATTTACGAAAACTCACCAAACTTTGCACACTCCTCAGGCCCGGCGAAAAATTTGATATTATGAAGTCGTCATAACAACGCGACTCTGTAGCGCCCCCTAGCATAGAAAAATAAAAACCAAGCCCGGCATGTTTGAGCTAGAGCAACGAAAATTGGCAGGCACGTGTAGCACCCCGAGACGCACAAAAAAGTCTATTGGGACCATGTAGCTAAAATGTACAGGAAGTGAGCTATGAATTTTTTTATGTCCAATTTTGGCCTATTTTGGCACATTCACTGTGGTCATGCTTTTTCCCCCTTTGCAAACATTTTTCATCCAATTGACTTCAAACTTGGCATTTATCATCTCAAGACCTGAGAGAAAAACTGGGCAAAACATCTTGCCTTTTTGAAATACTATATGACGGGGGCGGGGCATCAAATATTGCCTTTAAAATTTCATTTGTCCAGAAAGAGCAAATGCTTAATAACTCCCATGTTCAAGCTCCAAAAAATCTCAAACTTCTCAGGCAACGTAATAGTCACGGCCTGAAAACATCTATATGATAAAATTCAGTTATACATATAGCGCCACCTAGTGGTTACAATAAATGTCATACTTTACGTTTTTAGCTACTGTGCTGAGCTTGTTGAAGGGATCCATTTGAAAATTGGTCAGAAAAGGCTTAAGATGTTGATCATGCCCCACACCGAATATTGTAACTTTTCGCCAAAGGGCGTGGCCGCTACGGTGACGCAAAGTCTGAAGATTTTTCGTGAAAATAAAAGCTGCATTAACTTGACCGAGATGATCCTATCTTCTCAAAATTTCACACATTTGATGAGAGTCCAGCCCTAAAGACATCTACTGACTTATATTTCATCTAACTGATAGCGCCACCTAGTGGCAATTTTTTTTCTTACGAATTTTCTTCTACGTTTTTCTCCAAACACGTTAACTGGACCTACCTCATATTTGCTCAGATGAGGGTTTCGGCCTTCATGATGTCACAACACGAAGTTTGTGAGTTTTCGCGAATTGCTGTGGGTGTGGCTAAGCGCTGTTCGCCAAGAAAACAACGCCAGTTTTGAGGGTCTAAACATGCACAGAAACTCATGAAACTTGGCACACACATCTGGCCTGGTAAAATGAGCAATATTTTATTGTTGATTGTGCTATTATTACAAAAATGACTCAATAGCGCCCCCTAGAAGTTTTTAACGAAGCAGCCCCGGTTGTACGTTTAAGCAAGAACGACGAATATTTTTAGGTGTATGAGGGAGCCCAAGACCTACAAAAAAGTCTCTTGGACCCATATGCTAAAATGAACAGGAAGTGAGCTACGAATTTTTGAATGTCCCATTTTTGACAATTTTTGCACATTCACAGGGCGCAGACTTTTGCCCACTTCTCCTACACGTTTCATCTGACTGAGTTAAGACTTGACCTGGACCATGTCAAGACCTGAGCCAACGACAGGGGGAAAAATCTTGACCTTTCGAAATACTATATGATGAAGGCGGGGCATCAAAATTTGTGTTTCGCACTGAAAAAGGATATGCTTAATAACTCCCCGGTACATGCTCCAAAAAATCCCAAACTTGACATGTATGTTTATCGTCAAGGCCTGAAGCTATCTCTATGACAACATTCAGTTATATATGCAGCGCCACCTAGCCCTTGAGGCATAAAAAAAAAATACCCCACATACGGTATTTTGTACAAAAAATGTAAACTCATTCTAAGTGTGATAACTAAGTCATTTATGAATATTCTTTTAGTTTCCACCACTCAAAATGTTCACTGGCATCAGACTTATCCAAACATATATATTTTTTTTTTAATTTTTGATAGCCTCTGTGGACATTAAAAGCAATATCGTGAATGAAGGATATGCTTAATAACTCCACGGTACATGCTCCAAAAAAAATCCCACACTTGACATGTATGCTTATAATCAAGGCCTGAAGGTATCTCGATGACAACATTCAGTTATAAATACAGCGCCACCTAGCCCTTGAGGCATGAAAAAAAAATACCCCACTTACGGTATTTTGTACAAAAAATGTAAACTCATTCTCAGTGTGATAACTAAGTCATTTAGGAATATTCTTTTACTTTCCACCACTCAAAATATTCACTGGCATCAGACCTAACCAAACATACATATTTTTGTTATTTAGTTTTATGTATTTTTGATAGCCTCTATGGACATTAAAAGCAATATCGTGAATGAAGGCTATGCTTAATAACTCCCAGGTACATGCTCCAAAAAATCCCATACTTGAAATGTATATTTATAGTCAAGGCCTGAAGGTATCTCTGACAAAATTCAGTTATAAATACAGCGCCACCTAGTCCTTGAGGCATAAAAAAAAAATGCCTCACTTACGGTATTTTTGCAAAAATTGTAAACTCATTGTAAGTGTGATAACTAAGTCATTTATGAATATTCTTTTACTTTCCACCACTCAATATGTTCACTGGCATCAGACCGATCCAAACATACGTATTTTTTATTTATTTTTATTTATTTTTTGATCGCCTCTATGGACAATAAAAGCAACATTGTGCAATGAGTACGAGCGATGATGTGTGTATATCTACTTTTACGAAAAATACCAATCAGGGCAACTCATTGCCTAAAAATAAAAAAAAGACGCTGATTTTTGCAGATCTTAACAATCACCAAAACCCATTGAGCTTGACATAATCATCACACCTGGGAAAAAAAAAAAAATCCACATGTTTATCATGCCATTTTCAAAGAAATTCTGCTTCCAATGTGCCAGTACCCCAATGTGCAAGTTCCCCAACGTGCAAGTACCCCAACGTGGCCCGGGCTGCGAGGGCCCTTTATAGCTGCTCGCAGCTCTAGTTATTATTATTATTATTATTCTTTATTCTCCGCAAACAATCGCGATTTTGGGTACGTAAATATTCACGAAAACTCACCGAACTTTGCACACTCCTCAGGTCCGGCGAAAAATTTGATATTATGAAGTCGTTATAACAACGCGACTCTATAGCGCCCCCTAGCGTAGAAAAATAAAAACCAAGCCCAACACGTTTGAGCTAGAGCAACGAAAATTGGCAGGCACGTGTAGCACCCCGAGACGCACAAAAAAGTCTATTGGGACCATGTGGCTAAAATGTACAGGAAGTGAGCTATGAATTTTTTAATGTCCAATTTTGGCCTATTTTGGCACATTCACTGTGGTCATGCTTTTTCCCCCTTTGCAAACATTTTTCATCCAATTGACTTCAAACTTGGCATTTATCATCTCAAGACCTGAGAGAACAGCTGGGCAAAACATCTTGCCTTTTCGAAATACTATATGACGGGGGCGGAGCATCAAATATTGCCTTTAAAATTTCATTTGTCCAGAAAGAGCAAATGCTTAATAACTCCCATGTTCAAGCTCCAAAAAATCTCAAACTTCTCAGGCAACGTAATAGTCACGGCCTGAAAACATCTATATGATAAAATTCAGTTATACATATAGCGCCACCTAGTGGTTACAATAAATGTCATACTTTACGTTTTTAGCTACTGTGCTGAGCTTGTTGAAGGGATCCATTTGAAAATTGGTCAGAAAAGCCTTAAGATGTTGATCATGCCCCACACCGAATATTGTAACTTTTCGCCAAAGGGCGTGGCCGCTACGGTGACGCAAAGTCTGAAGATTTTTCTTGAAAATAAAAGCTGCATTAACTTGACCGAGATGATCCTATCTTCTCAAAATTTCACACATTTGATGAGAGTCCAGCCCTAAAGACATCTACTGACTTATATTTCATCTAACTGATAACGCCACCTAGTGGCAATTTTTTTCTTACGAATTTTCTTCTACGTTTTTCTCCAAACACGTTAACTGGACCTACCTCATATTTGCTCAGATGAGGGTTTCGACCTTCATGATGTCACAACACGAAGTTTGTGAGTTTTCGCGAATTGTTGTGGGTGTGGCTCAGCGCTGTTCGCCAAGAAAACAACGCCAGTTTTGAGGGTCTAAACATGCACAGAAACTCATGAAACTTGGCACACACATCTGGCCTGGTAAAATAAGCAATATTTTATTGTTGATTGTGCTATTTTTACAAAAATGACTCAATAGCGCCCCCTAGAAGTTTTAAACGAAGCAGCCCCGGTTGTACGTTTAAGCAAGAACGACGAATATTTTTAGGTGTATGAGGGAGCCCAAGACCTCCAAAAAAGTCTCTTGGACCCATATGCTAAAATTAACAGGAAGTGAGCTACGAATTTTTGAATGTCTCATTTTTGACGATTTTTGCACATTCACAGGGGGCAGACTTTTGCCCACTTCTCCTACACGTTTCATCTGACTGAGTTAAGACTTGACCTGGACCATGTCAAGACCTGACAGGGGGAAAAATCTTGACCTTTCGAAATACTATATGATGAAGGCGGGGCATCAAAATTTGTGTTTCGCACTGAAAAAGGATATGCTTAATAACTCCCCGGTACATGCTCCAAAAAATCCCAAACTTGACATGTATGTTTATCGTCAAGGCCTGAAGCTATCTCTATGACAACATTCAGTTATATATGCAGCGCCACCTCGCCCTTGAGGCATAAAAAAAAAATACCCCACATACGGTATTTTGTACAAAAAATGTAAACTCATTCTAAGTGTGATAACTAAGTCATTTATGAATATTCTTTTAGTTTCCACCACTCAAAATGTTCACTGGCATCAGACTTATCCAAACATATATATATTTTTATTTATTTTTGATAGCCTCTGTGGACATTAAAAGCAATATCGTGAATGAAGGATATGCTTAATAACTCCACGGTACATGCTCCAAAAAAAATCCCACACTTGACATGTATGCTTATAATCAAGGCCTGAAGGTATCTCGATGACAACATTCAGTTATAAATACAGCGCCACCTAGCCCTTGAGGCATAATTATATATATAAAAAAAAAAAAAAAAAAGATACGGTATTTTGTACAAAAAATGTAAACTCCTTCTAAGTGTGATGACTAAGTCATTTATGAATATTCTTTTAGTTTCCACCACTCAAATTGTTCACTGGCTTCACACTGATCCAAACGTATGTACGTTTCCATTTTGTTTTATTCATTTTTGATTGCCCCTTTGGACAATAAAAGTAACATTGTGCAATGAGTACAACGAGCGATGATGTATATATACACTTTTACAAAAAATACCAATCAGGGCAACTCATTGCCTAAAAATAAAAAAGGACGCTGATTTTTGCAGGTCTTAACAATCACCAAAACCCGTTGAGCTTGACACACACTGGCAAAAAAAATATTCTACATGTAAACGTTTATTATGCCATTTTCAAAGAAATTTTGCTTCCAATATGCCAGTACCCCAACGTGCCAGTACCCTAACGTGCAAGTACCCCAACGTGCAAGGACCATAACGTGGCCCGGGCTGCGAGGGCCCTTTATAGCTGCTCGCAGCTCTAGTTATTATTCTTCTTCTTCTTCTTCTTCTTCTTCTTCTTTATTCTCCGCAAACGATCGCGATTTTGGGTACCTAAACATTCACGAAAACTCACCGAACTTTGCACACTCCTCAGGCCCGGCGAAAAATTTGATATTATTAAGTCGTCATAACAATGCGACTCGATAGCGCCCCCTAGCGTAGAAAAATAAAAACCAAGCCCGGCACGTTTGAGCTAGAGCAACAAAAATTGGCAGGCACGTGTAGCACCCCGAGACGCAAAAAAAAGTCTATTGGGACCATGTAGCTAAAATGTACAGGAAGTGAGCTATGAATTTTTTTATGTCCAATTTTGGCCTATTTTGGCACATTCACTGTGGTCATGCTTTTTCCCCCTTTGCAAACATTTTTCATCCAATTGACTTCAAACTTGGCATTTATCATCTCAAGACCTGAGAGAACAACTGGGCAAAACATCTTGCCTTTTTGAAATACTATATGACGGGGGCGGGGCATCAAATATTGCCTTTAAAATTTCATTTGTCCAGAAAGAGCAAATGCTTAATAACTCCCATGTTCAAGCTCCAAAAAATCTCAAACTTCTCAGGCAACGTAATAGTCACGGCCTGAAAACATCTATATGATAAAATTCAGTTATACATATAGCGCCACCTAGTGGTTACAATAAATGTCATACTTTACGTTTTTAGCTACTGTGCTGAGCTTGTTGAAGGGATCCATTTGAAAATTGGTCAGAAAAGCCTTAAGATGTTGATTATGCCCCACACCGAATATTGTAACTTTTCGCCAAAGGGCGTGGCCGCTACGGTGACGCAAAGTCTGAAGATTTTTCGTGAAAATAAAAGCTGCATTAACTTGACCGAGATGATCCTATCTTCTCAAAATTTCACACATTTGATGAGAGTCCAGCCCTAAAGACATCTATGAACTTATATTTCATCTAACTGATCGCGCCACCTAGTGGCAATTTTTTTTCTTACGAATTTTCTTCTACGTTTTTCTCCAAACACGTTAACTGGACCTACCTCATATTTGCTCAGATGAGGGTTTCGGCCTTCATGATGTCACAACACGAAGTTTGTGAGTTTTCGCGAATTGCTGTGGGTGTGGCTAAGCACTGTTCGCCAAGAAAACAAAGCCAGTTTTGAGGGTCTAAACATGCACAGAAACTCATGAAACTTGGCACACACATCTGGCCTGGTAAAATGAGCAATATTTTATTGTTGATTGTGCTATTTTTACAAAAATGACTCAATAGCGCCCCCTAGAAGTTTTTAACGAAGCAGCCCCGGTTGTACGTTTAAGCAAGAACGACGAATATTTTTAGGTGTATGAGGGAGCCCAAGACCTACAAAAAAGTCTAATGGACCCATATGCTAAAATGAACAGGAAGTGAGCTACGAATTTTTGAATGTCCCATTTTTGACAATTTTTTCACATTCACAGGGGGCAGACTTTTGCCCACTTCTCCTACACGTTTTATCCGACTGACTTATGACTTGACCTGGACCATGCCAAGACCTGAGCCAACAACAGACGGAAAAATCTTGACTTTCGGAAATACTATATGGTGAGGGCGGGGCATCAAAATTTGTGTTTCGCACTGAAAAAGGATATGCTTAATAACTCCCCGGTACATGCTCCAAAAAATCCCAAACTTGACATGTATGTTTATCGTCAAGGCCTGAAGGTATCTCTATGACAACATTCAGTTATATATGCAGCGCCACCTAGCCCTTGAGGCATGAAAAAAAAATACCCCACATACGGTATTTTGTACAAAAAATGTACACTCATTCTAAGTGTGATAACTAAGTCATTTATGAATATTTTTTTAGTTTCCACCACTCAAAATGTTCACTGGCATCAGACTTATCCAAACATATATATATTTTTATTTATTTTTGATAGCCTCTATGGACATTAAAAGCAATATCGTGAATGAAGGATATGCTTAATAACTCCACGGTACATGCTCCAAAAAAAAATCCCACACTTGACATGTATGCTTATAATCAAGGCCTGAAGGTATCTCTATGACAACATTCAGTTATAAATACAGCGCCACCTAGCCCTTGAGGCTTATATAAAAATAAAAAAAAATACCCCACATACGGTATTTTGTACAAAAAATGTACACTCATTCTAAGTGTGATAACTAAGTCATTTATGAATATTCTTTTAGTTTCCACCACTCAAATTGTTCACTGGCTTCACACCGATCCAAACGTATGTACGTTTCCATTTTGTTTTATTCATTTTTGATTGCCCCTTTGGACAATAAAAGTAACATTGTGCAATGAGTACAACGAGCGATGATGTGTATATACACTTTTACAAAAAAATACCAATCAGGGCAACTCATTGCCTAAAAATAAAAAAGGACGCTGATTTTTGCAGGTCTTAACAATCACCAAAACCCGTTGAGCTTGACACACACACTGGCAAAAAAATATTCTACATGTAAACGTTTATTATGCCATTTTCAAAGAAATTTTGCTTCCAATATGCCAGTACCCCAACGTGCCAGTACCCCAACGTGCAAGTACCCCAACGTGCAAGGACCCCAACGTGGCCCGGGCTGCGAGGGCCCTTTATAGCTGCTCGCAGCTCTAGTTCTTCTTCTTCTTCTTCTTTGTTATTATTCTTTTCCGCAAACAACCACATTTTTGAGGCACTAAACATGAACGAAAACTCACCAAACTTTACACGCAGATCGGGTCTGGCGAAAAATTTGATATTTTAAAGTCGCCATACATGATAACAGAAAAATGGCTCTGTAGCGCCACCTACATAGGTTTAACGGATCCCTGTCCCGCTACGATTGTCCTATGGCTACGAAAATTGTGTGGCACCTGTAGCACATCCAGATGAACAAAAACCTCTTTGATATGTGTACCCTAAAATAGACAGGAAGTGAGGTATGAGTATTTGAATGTCCAATTTTGGCCCATTTTTGCACATTTACAGGGGTCATACTTTTGCCCGCTTCTCCTACACGGTTAACCCGATTGACTTCAAACTTGGGCTGTACCATCTCAACACCTGGGACAACATCATGGTAAAAAATCTAAAGTTTTTGACATACTATATGACGGTGGCGGGGCATCAAATTTACAGTTTCAAAATTCTTACTTAACGAAGCATTGCCGGTGGTACGTTTAATCTAGAGCTACGAAAATTGGTACACATATGTAACAGACTATGATCTACAAAAAAGCCTGTTGGTGCCATATGCTAAACCTAACAGGAAGTCCGCCAGAGGCGAGGCATCAAATTTTGTGTTTAAAAATTCTAACTTAATGAAGCATTCCCGGCTGTACATTTCACCTAGAGTTACCAATATTTGAAGACATATGTAACAGCCCTCAAGGTACAAAAAACTCTTTTTGAACCATATGCTAAACCGAACAGGAAGTCCGCCATTTTGATTTACTTTGGAACGTGTTGCCATTTTTTGGGCCATTTCATAGGGGTCTTATTTTAACGAACTCCTCCTACAGAGTTTATCCGATCATCTCCAAACTTGGTGTGATTCATCTTAAGATGTTGAAGATGAAAAGTTATTGAAAGCTTTTTATTTTGTCGCACGCTGTTGCCGTGGCATGCACAGTTTGCAAAGGAAAAAATTACTTCTTAATGAAGCATTCCCAGTTGTACGAAGCAGCTAGAGCTACGAAAATTTGGAGACAAATGTAACAGCCCACGATGTACAAAAAAGTCTCTTGGTGCCATGTGCTAAACCCAACAGGAAGTCCCGTAGGGGCCGGGCATCACATTTTGAGCTAAAAAACTCCTCTTTAACGAAGCATTCCCGGTTGTACGGTTCACCTAGCGCTATGATAATTTAGAGGCATACATAAGAGCCCACGATGTACAAAAAAGTCTCTTGGAACCATGTGCTAAACCAAACAGGAAGTCCGCCATTTTGATTTATGATGGGATTTGTAGACTTTTTTTGTGGCCTTTTTTAGGGGTCATATTTTAACTCCTCCTACAAAATTCATCCGACCGTGTTCAAACTTGGTGTGTTTCATCTTAAGATGTTTAAGATGCAAATTTATCGAAAGTTTTTTATTTTGTCGCACGCTGCTGCTATAGAGATGCATTGGTTGCCAAGTAAAGTGCTGCTTTGTTTTTTTTTATCTATACATGTGTGAAAACTCGTGAAACTTTGCACACACATCAGACTTGTCATTAACATGAATTTTTAGAGATTTCTTGTGCAATTTGCAATAAATCGCACCCTCTATACATTTTTTATGGAGCATTTCCGATTGGATGATTCAAGCGCAAAATAACTAAAGATGACTTGACTTGACCTAGATTTGTGAAAACTCAGAGGCATACCTATTATATTATTATTATTTTTTGTACCTTACAAGATTATCTCTTGTGCCACATTAAACCCCTTTGCAGGCCTGAGCCAAACCACGGTCCATACATTTGATACCACTGCTTTATTTCAATGGTCAAGTACTTCATAACCACACCTACTTATGCTTGTCCTTGCATATATAGTAGACAACAAAGAGCTCTTTCAACAAAAGACATTTCCATCTACAAAGTCATACAAGGTAAGCACTCTATAAATTCTGCAATCACTACACTTCTATTCCTAAATTATCACTTCAAATACCAACAATGGTTAATACAGCTACAAATTTCTTGTATGTTTATGAAGTATGATACTGTATTTATTTCTACTCCTTTGCTTTTCTACAGAACATGAACAAATCAACAAGCAAATTCTCTTTTGATAAAGACCCTCTAATCATCTCCATACGCAAAGATTGCCAACTTTTTTCCGTAAGTATACAATACATAAACTAAACAGGACAACTTTCTCAATCATATACAGTATGCCATACATATATGTATTAAGTTCTCATTTATTAACAGGTTTGTTAAAGGCACCTTTAGTGTGTTTTTCTGTTTGTAATGTTTCTCCACGAGCACGTCTAGCCATTGATATCATGTAGAACACATATGCTAACCTTTTAGAGACAATTGAAGCTTACTTGCACAGTAGCCACTATCTTAACCACTTAATTCACATGTCTACTTGACAACTTATTACATGTAGTGAAATGGTACTTTGTGCGTCTTATGCTTTTTTCTGAACACTGCTTTTCAACTCTTTCCTTAAAACCAATACATGCGGCACTGTTATACTGTATAAATATATATGTCCGTGTGTATATATAACCATTTATGTACCTGTCGTATCCTTACTTTTATTCATCATTTCATCACACAATCCTAAAACATTGCTTTTTGACCCAGAGGATTCAACTATACCATTTTTGCGTGTCTTATTACTTACTAGCTATATTATTTATTAACGGGCAAAAACTATGAATATAAGATCACCGTCAAATATTACGTCTGTAATATCCATATACAGTGCATTACATAATATGCATTTGTATTAAGACACTACCATGCTAAAAATATGCACACGACTGTTCTGTAAACTACACCTAAGACAACCAAACTTCACAGATCTAACATGATTCTTCATTCTTTTTTGTTCTACAGATGTATCAAATGCTGCCACACAGACAGAAGAAGCCACTGAGGACATGCACGAAGACGATGATCACAATATAACAGGACAGGTTAACCCCCCTGAAGTTTTAGCCCGCAGATCAAAGCGTCCTAGGACTAATTCATCCATGGAGGTTACATTATCCTAAGACAGACTATGTGCTAACCCAAACTCTTTGACCCCAAGGGATTCATCTGTCCCAGAAAACTTTTACACTAAAGAGTTTATCTGTCCTAGGGCGCTGTTAACCCCAGGTTAAAGTGTTATTTAATCTGTCCTGTTACAACAGCTATACATAAACAGCTGCATTCCTCTCCTGTTCCATCTCTCGCACTTCTTTCATCTCTTTTTCTCCTCTACTTATACCTATGCTTGCTCATGTGCTTTTTTCCCCTTTAGATGATGTCATTGGTTAGCCTGCTTCAAAGCTACATTTTTTCTTGAATAACTGTCACACATTTACTGTTTGCTGGACCCTACAAAACTGTCACAATACTTCACTATGTCATGAATACATATGTGTTGCACAGCGACACCACATTAAGAGTCATCAAAAAGCTTTTTATTTGATCACACACCATCTCTGTGCCATGCAATGTTTTCAAATAAACAGATGCTGGTTTTGAATATCAAACGAGCGACTTTTCATGAAACTTTGCACACACATCAGAAAGTCCACACTTTTGAATTTATTTTGGGAATTGTGCATCATTTTTGGCCTTTTACTGCACCTTTTTACACACAAGGCACGGCAAATGCATTTCTATTTTCCATGGTCCTTGTCTATTTAACAGTACCCCAACGTGCAAGTCCCCCGACTTGCATATACCCCAACGTGGCCCGGGTTGCGAGGGCCCTTTATAGCTGCTCGCAGCTCTAGTTATTATTATTATTATTATTATTATTATTATTATTATTATTATTATTATTATTATTATTATTATTATTAGGGCCCGAGCAGCGACCGCTGCGAGGTCCCTATTGTTTTTCAAGGAATTCTTATTATTCTTCTTTTTATTTTTTGTTATTATTCTTTTCCGCAAACAATCACATTTTTGAGACACTAAACGTGAACGAAAACTCACCAAACTTTACACACACGTCAGGCCTGGCGAAAAATTTGATATTTTAAAGTCGCCATAGGTGATAACAGAAAAATGGCTCCATAGCGCCACCTACATAGGTTAAACAGATCCCTGGCCCGCTACGATTGTCCGACGGCTATGAAAATTGTGTGGCACCTGTAGCACATCCAGATGAACAAAAACCTCTTTGATGTGTGTACCCTAAAATAGACAGGAAGTGAGATATGAGTATTTAAATGTCCAATTTTGGCCAATTTTTGCACATTTACAGGGGTCATACTTTTGCCTGCTTCTCCTACACGGTTAATCCAATTGACTTCAAACTTGGGATGTACCATCTCAAGACCTGGGACAACACCATGGTAAAAAATCTAAAGTTTTCGACATACTATATGACGGCGGTGGGGCATCAAATTTAGAGTTTCAAAACTCTTACTAAACGTAGTATTGCCGGTTGTATGTTTAACCTAGAGCTACGAAAATTGGTACACATATGTAACAGACTATGACCTACAAAAAAGTCTGTTGGTGCCATATGCTAAACCCAACAGGAAGTCCGCCAGAGGCGGGGCATCAAATTTTGAGTTTCAAAATTCTTACTTAATGAAGCATTCCCGGCTGTACGTTTCACCTAGAGTTACCAAAATTTAAAGACATATGTAACAGCCCTCAAGGTACAAAAAACTCTTTTTGAACCATATGCTAAACCGAACAGAAAGTCCACCATTTTGATTTACTTTGGAACGTGTTCCCATTTTTTTGGCCATTTCATAGGGGTCCTATTTTAACGAACTCCTCTTACAGAGTTTATCCGATCATCTTCAAACTTGGTGTGATTCATCTTAAGATGTTGAAGATGAAAAGTTATTGAAAGCTTTTTATTTCGCTGCACGCTGTTGTCGTGGCATGCACTTGTTTGCAAAGGAAAAAAATTCTTCTTAATGAAGAATTCTCAGTTGTACGAAGCAGCTAGAGCTACGAAAATTTGTAGACATATGTAACAGCCCACGATGTACAAAAAAGTCTCTTGCTGCTTTGTGCTAAACCCAACAGGAAGTCCCGCAAGGGCCGGGCATCACTTTTTGAGCTAAAAAACTCCTCTTTAACGAAGCATTCCCGGTTGTACCTTTCACCTAGCGCTATGATAATTTGGAGGCATACATAAGAGCCCACGATGTACAAAAAAGTCTTTTAGAACCATATGCTAAGCCAAACAGGAAGTCCGGCATTTTGATTTACTTTGCTATTTGTAGCCATTTTTTGGGGGCCTTTTATAGGCCTCATATTTTCTACAAAACTTATCAGATTGTCTTCATTCTTTGGCATGTTTCATCTGAAGTATTGCCGGTTATACGTTTAATCTAGAGCTACGAAAATTGGTACACATATGTAACAGACTATGATCTACAAAAAAGCCTGTTGGTGCCATATGCTAAACCTAACAGGAAGTCCGCCAGAGGCAGGGCATCAAATTTTGCATTTCAAAATTTTTACTTAATGAAGCATTTCCGGCTGTACGTTTCACCTAGAGTGACCAAAATTTGAAGACATATGTAACAGCCCTCGAGGTACAAAAAACTCTTTTTGAACCATATGCTAAACCTAACAGGAAGTCTGCCATTTTGATTTACTTTGGAACATGTTGCCATTTTTTTGGCCATTTCATAGGGGTCTTATTTTAACGAACTCCTCCTACAGAGTTTATCCGATCATCTTCAAACTTGGTGTGATTCATCTTAAGATGTTGACGATGAAAAGTTATTGAAAGCTTTTTATTTCGTCGCACGCTGTTGTCGTGGCATGCACTTTTTGCAAAGGGAAAAAATCCTTCTTAATGAAGCATTCCCAGTTGTACGAAGCAGCTAGAGCGACGAAAAATTGTAGACATATGTAACAGCCCAGGATGTACAAAAAAGTCTCTTGGTGCCATGTGCTAAACCCAACAGGAAGTCCCCCAGGGGCCGGGCATCACATTTTGAGCTAAAAAACTCCTCTTTAACGAAGCATTCCCGGTTGTACGTTTCACCTAGCGCTATGATAATTTGCAGGCATACATAAGAGCCCATGATGTACAAAAAAGTCTCTTGGAACCATGTGCTAAACCAAACAGGAAGTCTGCCATTTTGATTTATGATGGGATTTGTTGCCATTTTTTGTGGCCTTTTTCAGGGGTCATATTTTAACGAACCCCTCCTACAAAATTTATCCGACTGTCTTCAAACTTGGTGTGTTTCATCTTAAGATGTTTAAGATGCAAAGTAATCGAAAGTTTTTTATTTTGTAACACGCTGTTGCCATAGCAATGCATTGTTTGTCAAGTGCTGTTTTTTTTTTTTTTTTAAACACATGAAAACTCATGAAACTTTGCAAACACATCAGACTTGTCATGAACATGAATTTTCAGAGATTTATTGTGCAATTTGCAATAAATAGCGCCCTCTAGACATTTTTATGAAGCATTTCCGATTGTATGATTATGCTAGACCTACAAAAAAGTATTATGTAGCCATTTGCCAAACCAAAGAGGAAGTCCGCTATTTTGATTTTTTTGGGGAATTATACATCATTTTTGGCCTTTTTCATTAAACTTTGCACAGACAAGGCATGGAAAAAACTAACATTTTAAATGGTCCTTGTTCCATGTAACAGTACCCCAACGTGCCAGTACCCTGACGTGCAAGTAACCCAACGTTGTGCTCAATAGCGCCCTCTATGCATTTTTATGGAGCATTTCCAATTGTATGATTCAAGCGATACACAACTAAAGATGACTTGACCTAGATTTGTGAAAACTGGGAGGCATACCTATTAGCTTAAGACCTACAAAAAGTATTCTGTAGCCGTATGCTAAACCTAAAAGGAAGTCCGCCATTTTGAATTTATTTTGGGAATTGCGCACCATATTTTGCGTTTTGATTCAACTTTGCACACACAAGGCTTGTCAAAAACATTTTAGATGGTGCTTGTCCTATTTGACAGTACCCCAACGTGCCAGTACCCCGACGTGCAAGTACCCCAACGTGGCCCGGGTTGCGAGGGCCCTTTATAGCTGCTCGCAGCTCTAGTTAGGGCCCGAGCAGCGACCGCTGCGAGGTCCCTATTGTTTTTGTAAAAATTATTATTATTATTATTATTATTATTATTAGGGCCCGAGCAGCGACCGCTGCGAGGTCCCTATTGTTTTTGTAAAAATTATTATTATTATTATTATTATTATTATTATTCTTCTTCTTCTTCTTCTTTATTCTCCGCAAACAATCGCGATTTTGGGTACCTAAATATTCACGAAAACTCACCAAACTTTGCACACTCCTCAGGTCCGGCGAAAAATTTGATATTATGAAGTCGTTATAACAACGCGGCTCTATAGCGCCCCCTAGTGTAGAAAAATAAAAACCAAGCCCGACACGTTTGAGCTAGAGCAACGAAAATTGGCAGGCACGTGTAGCATCCCGAGACGCACAAAAACGTCTATTGGGACCATGTAGCTAAAATGTACAGGAAGTGAGCTATGAATTTTTTAATGTCCAATTTTGGCCTATTTTGGCACATTCACTGTGGTCATGCTTTTTCCCCCTTTGCAAACATTTTTCATCCAATTGACTTCAAACTTGGCATTTATCATCTCAAGACCTAAGAGAACAGCTGGGCAAAACATCTTGCCTTTTCGAAATACTATACGACGGGGGCGGAGCATCAAATATTGCCTTTAAAATTTCATTTGTCCAGAAAGAGCAAATGCTTAATAACTCCCATGTTCAAGCTCCAAAAAATCTCAAACTTCTCAGGCAACGTAATAGTCACAGCCTGAAAACATCTATATGACAAAATTCAGTTATACATATAGCGCCACCTAGTGGTTACAATAAATGTCATACTTTACGTTTTTAGCTACTGTGCTGAGCTTGTTGAAGGGATCCATTTGAAAATTGGTCAGAAAAGCCTTAAGATGTTGATCATGCCCCACACCGAATATTGTAACTTTTCATCAAAGGGCGTGGCCGCTACGGTGACGCAAAATCTGAAGATTTTTCGTGAAAATAAAAGCTGCATTAACTTGACCGAGATGATCCTATCTTCTCAAAATTTCACACATTTGATGAGAGTCCAGCTCTAAAGACATCTACTAACTTACATTTCATCTAACTGATAGCGCCACCTAGTGGCAATTTTTTTTCTTACGAATTTTCTTCTACGTTTTTCTCCAAACACGTTAACTGGACCTACCTCATATTTGCTCAGAGGAGGGTTTCGGCCTTCATGATGTCACAACACGAAGTTTGTGAGTTTTCGCGAATTGCTGTAGGCGTGGCTAAGCGCTGTTCGCCAAGAAAACAACGCCAGTTTTGAGGGTCTAAACATGCACAGAAACTCCTGAAACTTGGCACACATATCTGGCCTGGTAAAATGAGCAATATTTTATTGTTGATTGTGCTATTTTTACAAAAATGACTCAATAGCGCCCCCTCGAAATTTTTAACGAAGCAGCCCCGGTTGTACGTTTAAGCAAAAACGCCGAATATTTTTAGGTGTATGAGGGAGCCCAAGACCTACAAAAACGTCTCTTGTACCCATATGCTAAAATGAACAGGAAGTGAGCTACGAATTTTTGAATGTCCCATTTTTGACGATTTTTGCACATTCACAGGGGGCAGACTTTTGCCCACTTCTCCTACACGTTTCATCCGACTGAGTTAAGACTTGGCCTGGACCATGTCAAGACCTGAGCCAACGACAGGGGGAAAAATTTTGACTTTTCGAAATACTATATGATGAGGGCGGGGCATCAAAATTTGTGTTTCACAATGAAAAAGGATATGCTTGATAACTCCCCGGTACATGCTCCAAAAAATCCCAAACTTGACATGTATGTTTATCGTCAAGGCCTGAAGTTATCTCTATGACAACATTCAGTTATATATGCAGCGCCACCTAGCCCTTGAGGCATGAAAAAAAAATACCCCACATACGGTATTTTGTACAAAAAATGTACACTCATTCTAAGTGTGATAACTAAGTCATTTATGAATATTTTTTTAGTTTCCACCACTCAAAATGTTCACTGGCATCAGACTTATCCAAACATATATATATTTTTATTTATTTTTGATAGCCTCTATGGACATTAAAAGCAATATCGTGAATGAAGGATATGCTTAATAACTCCACGGTACATGCTCCACAAAAAAAATCCCACACTTGACATGTATGCTTATAATCAAGGCCTGAAGGTATCTCTATGACAACATTCAGTTATAAATACAGCGCCACCTAGCCCTTGAGGCTTATATAAAAAATAAAAAAAATACCCCACATACGGTATTTTGTACAAAAAATGTACACTCATTCTAAGTGTGATAACTAAGTCATTTATGAATATTCTTTTAGTTTCCACCACTCAAATTGTTCACTGGCTTCACACCGATCCAAACGTATGTACGTTTCCATTTTGTTTTATTCATTTTTGATTGCCCCTTTGGACAATAAAAGTAACATTGTGCAATGAGTACAACGAGCGATGATGTGTATATACACTTTTACAAAAAATACCAATCAGGGCAACTCATTGCCTAAAAATAAAAAAGGACGCTGATTTTTGCAGGTCTTAACAACCACCAAAACCCGTTGAGCTTGACACACACTGGCAAAAAAAAATATTCTACATGTAAACGTTTATTATGCCATTTTCAAAGAAATTTTGCTTCCAATATGCCAGTAGCCCAACGTGCAAGGACCCCAACGTGGCCCGGGCTGAGAGGGCCCTTTATAGCTGCTCGCAGCTCTAGTTATTATTATTCTTCTTCTTCTTTATTCTCCGCAAACGATCGCGATTTTGGGTACCTAAACATTCACGAAAACTCACCGAACTTTGCACACTCCTCAGGCCCGGCGAAAAATTTGATATTATTAAGTCGTCATAACAATGCGACTCGATAGCGCCCCCTAGCGTAGAAAAATAAAAACCAAGCCCGGCACGTTTGAGCTAGAGCAACAAAAATTGGCAGGCACGTGTAGCACCCCGAGACGCACAAAAAAGTCTATTGGGACCATGTAGCTAAAATGTACAGGAAGTGAGCTATGAATTTTTTAATGTCCAATTTTGGCCTATTTTGGCACATTCACTGTGGTCATGCTTTTTCCCCCTTTGCAAACATTTTTCATCCAATTGACTTCAAACTTGGCATTTATCATCTCAAGACCTGAGAGAACAACTGGGCAAAACATCTTGCCTTTTTGAAATACTATATGACGGGGGCGGGGCATCAAATATTGCCTTTAAAATTTCATTTGTCTAGAAAGAGCAAATGCTTAATAACTCCCATGTTCAAGCTCCAAAAAATCTCAAACTTCTCAGGCAACGTAATAGTCACGGCCTGAAAACATCTATATGATAAAATTCAGTTATACATATAGCGCCACCTAGTGGTTACAATAAATGTCATACTTTACGTTTTTAGCTACTGTGCTGGGCTTGTTGAAGGGATCCATTTGAAAATTGGTCAGAAAAGCCTTAAGATGTTGATCATGCTCCACACCGAATATTGTAACTTTTCGCCAAAGGGCGTGGCCGCTACGGTGACGCAAAGTCTGAAGATTTTTCGTGAAAATAAAAGCTGCATTAACTTGACCGAGATGATCCTATCTTCTCAAAATTTCACACATTTGATGAGAGTCCAGCCCTAAAGACATCTACTGACTTATATTTCATCTAACTGATAGCGCCACCTAGTGGCAATTTTTTTTCTTACGAATTTTCTTCTACATTTTTCTCCAAACACGTTAACTGGACCTACCTCATATTTGCTCAGATGAGGGTTTCGGCCTTCATGATGTCACAACACGAAATTTGTGAGTTTTCGCGAATCGCTGTGGGCGTGGCTAAGCACTGTTCGCCAAGAAAACAACGCCAGTTTTGAGGGTCTAAACATGCGCAGAAACTCATGAAACTTGGCACACACATCTGGCCTGGTAAACTGAACAATATTTTATTGTTGATTGTGCTCTTTTTACAAAAATGACTCAATAGCGCCCCCTAGGAATTTTTAATGAAGCAGCCCCGGTTGTACGTTCAAGCAAGAACGACGAATATTTTTAGGTGTATGAGGGAGCCCAAGACCTACAAAAAAGTCTCTTGGACCCATATGCTAAAATGAACAGGAAGTGAGCTACGAATTTTTGAATGTCCCATTTTTGACGATTTTTGCACATTCACAGGGGGCAGACTTTTGCCCACTTCTCCTACACGTTTCATCTGACTGAGTTAAGACTTGACCTGGACCATGTCAAGACCTGAGCCAACGACAGGGGGAAAAATCTTGACCTTTCGAAATACTATATGATGAAGGCGGGGCATCAAAATTTGTGTTTCGCACTGAAAAAGGATATGCATAATAACTCCCCGGTACATGCTCCAAAAAATCCCAAACTTGACATGTATGTTTATCGTCAAGGCCTGAAGCTATCTCTATGACAACATTCAGTTATATATGCAGCGCCACCTAGCCCTTGAGGCATAAAAAAAAAAATACCCCACATACGGTATTTTGTACAAAAAATGTAAACTCATTCTAAGTGTGATAACTAAGTCATTTATGAATATTCTTTTAGTTTCCACCACTCAAAATGTTCACTGGCATCAGACTTATCCAAACATATATATATTTTTATTTATTTTTGATAGCCTCTATGGACATTAAAAGCAATATCGTGAATGAAGGATATGCTTAATAACTCCACGGTACATGCTCCAAAAAAAATCCCACACTTGACATGTATGCTTATAATCAAGGCCTGAAGGTATCTCGATGACAACATTCAGTTATAAATACAGCGCCACCTAGCCATTGAGGCTTATATAAAAAAAAAAACCCACATACGGTATTTTGTACAAAAAAATGTAAACTCATTCTAAGTGTGATGACTAAGTCATATATGAATATTCTTTTAGTTTCCACCACTCAAATTGTTCACTGGCTTCACACCGATCCAAACGTATGTACGTTTCCATTTTGTTTTATTCATTTTTGATTGCCCCTTTGGACAATAAAAGTAACATTGTGCAATGAGTACAACGAGCGATGATGTGTATATACACTTTTACAAAAAAATACCAATCAGGGCAACTCATTGCCTAAAAATAAATAAGGACGCTGATTTTTGCAGGTCTTAACAATCACCAAAATCCGTTGAGCTTGACAGACACTGGCAAAAAAAATATTCTACATGTAAACGTTTATTATGCCATTTTCAAAGAAATTTTGCTTCCAATATGCCAGTACCCCAACGTGCCAGTACCCCAACGTGCAAGTACCCCAACGTGCAAGGACCCCAACGTGGCCCGGGCTGCGAGGGCCCTTTATAGCTGCTCGCAGCTCTAGTTCTTCTTCTTCTTCTTCTTCTTCTTCTTTATTCTCCGCAAACAATCGCGATTTTGGGTACCTAAATATTCACGAAAACTCACCAAACTTTGCACACTCCTCAGGTCCGGCGAAAAATTTGATATTATGAAGTCGTTATAACAACGCGGCTCTATAGCGCCCCCTAGCGTAGAAAAATAAAAACCAAGCCCGACACGTTTGAGCTAGAGCAACGAAAATTGGCAGGCACGTGTAGCACCCCGAGATGCACAAAAAAGTCTATTGGGACCATGTAGCTAAAATGTACAGGAAGTGAGCTATGAATTTTTTAATGTCCAATTTTGGCCTATTTTGGCACATTCACTGTGGTCATGCTTTTTCCCCCTTTGCAAACATTTTTCATCCAATTGACTTCAAACTTGGCATTTATCATCTCAAGACCTGAGAGAACAACTGGGCAAAAAGTCTTGCCTTTTCGAAATACTATATGATGGGGGCGGGGCATCAAATATTGCCTTTAAAATTTCATTTGTCCAGAAAGAGCAAATGCTTAATAACTCCCATGTTCAAGCTCCAAAAAATCTCAAACTTCTCAGGCAATGTAATAGTCACGGCCTGAAAACATCTATATGATAAAATTCAGTTATACATATAGCGCCACCTAGTGGTTACAATAAATGTCATACTTTACGTTTTTAGCTACTGTGCTGAGCTCGTTGAAGGGATCCAGTTGAAAATTGGTCAGAAAAGCCTTAAGATGTTGATGATGCCCCACACCGAATATTGTAACTTTTCGCCAAAGGGCGTGGCCGCTACGGTGACGCAAAGTCTGAAGATTTTTCGTGACAATAAAAGCTGCATTAACTTGACCGAGATGATCCTATCTTCTCAAAATTTCACACATTTGATGAGAGTCCAGCTCTAAAGACATCTACTAACTTACATTTCATCTAACTGATAGCGCCACCTAGTGGCAATTTTTTTTCTTACGAATTTTCTTCTACGTTTTTCTCCAAACACGTTAACTGGACCTACCTCATATTTGCTCAGATGAGGGTTTCGGCCTTCATGATGTCACAACACGAAGTTTGTGAGTTTTTGCGAATTGCTGTGGGCGTGGCTAAGCGCTGTTCGCCAAGAAAACAACGCCAGTTTTGAGGGTCTAAACATGCACAGAAACTCCTGAAACTTGGCACACACATCTGGCCTCGTAAAATGAGCAATATTTTATTGTTGATTGTGCTATTTTTACAAAAATGACTCAATAGCGCCCCCTCGAAATTTTTAACGAAGCAGCCCCGGTTGTACGTTTAAGCAAGAATGACGAATATTTTTAGGTGTATGAGGGAGCCCAAGACCTACAAAAAAGTCTCTTGTACCCATATGCTAAAATGAACAGGAAGTGAGCTACGAATTTTTGAATGTCCCATTTTTGACGATTTTTGCACATTCACAGGGGGCAGACTTTTGCCCACTTCTCCTACACGTTTCATCCGACTGAGTTAAGACTTGGCCTGGACCATGTCAAGACCTGAGCCAACGACAGGGGGAAAAATTTTGACTTTTCGAAATACTATATGATGAGGGCGGGGCATCAAAATTTGTGTTTCGCAATGAAAAAGGATATGCTTGATAACTCCCCGGTACATGCTCCAAAAAATCCCAAACTTGACATGTATGTTTATCGTCAAGGCCTGAAGTTATCTCTATGACAACATTCAGTTATATATGCAGCGCCACCTAGCCCTTGAGGCATGAAAAAAAAATACCCCACATACGGTATTTTGTACAAAAAATGTAAACTCATTCTAAGTGTGATAACGAAGTCATTTCTGAATATTCTTTTAGTTTCCACCACTCAAAATGTTCACTGGCATCAGACTTATCCAAACATATATATATTTTTATTTATTTTTGATAGCCTCTATGGACATTAAAAGCAATATCGTGAATGAAGGATATGCTTAATAACTCCACGGTACATGCTCCAAAAAAAATCCCACACTTGACATGTATGCTTATAATCAAGGCCTGAAGGTATCTCTATGACAACATTGAGTTATAAATACAGCGCCACCTAGCCCTTGAGGCTTATATATAAAAAAAAAAAAATACCCCACATACGGTATTTTGTACAAAAAATGTACACTCATTCTAAGTGTGATAACTAAGTCATTTATGAATATTCTTTTAGTTTCCACCACTCAAATTGTTCACTGGCTTGACACCGATCCAAACGTATGTACGTTTCCATTTTGTTTTATTCATTTTTGATTGCCCCTTTGGACAATAAAAGTAACATTGTGCAATGAGTACAACGAGCGATGATGTGTATATACACTTTTACAAAAAAATACCAATCAGGGCAACTCATTGCCTAAAAATAAAAAAGGACGCTGATTTTTGCAGGTCTTAACAATCACCAAAACCCGTTGAGCTTGACACACACACTGGCAAAAAAATATTCTACATGTAAACGTTTATTATGCCATTTTCAAAGAAATTTTGCTTCCAATATGCCAGTACCCCAATGTGCCAGTACCCCAACATGCAAGTACCACAACGTGCAAGGACCCCAACGTGGCCCGGGCTGCGAGGGCCCTTTATTGCTGCTCGCAGCTCTAGTTATTATTATTCTTCTTCTTCTTCTTCTTTATTCTCCGCAAACAATCGCGATTTTGGGTACCTAAATATTCACGAAAACTCACCGAACTTTGCACACTCCTCAGGTCCGGCGAAAAATTTGATATTATGAAGTCGTTATAACAATGCGACTCGATAGCGCCCCCTAGCGTAGAAAAATAAAAACCAAGCCCGGCACGTTTGAGCTAGAGCAACAAAAATTGGCAGGCACGTGTAGTACCCCGAGACGCACAAAAAAGTCTCTTGGGACCATGTAGCTAAAATGTACAGGAAGTGAGCTATGATTTTTTTTATGTCCAATTTTGGCCTATTTTGGCACATTCACTGTGGTCATGCTTTTTCCCCCTTTGCAAACATTTTTCATCCAATTGACTTCAAACTTGGCATTTATCATCTCAAGACCTGAGAGAACAACTGGGCAAAACATCTTGCCTTTTTGAAATACTATATGACGGGGGCGGGGCATCAAATATTGCCTTTAAAATTTCATTTGTTGAGAAAGAGCAAATGCTTAATAACTCCCATGTTCAAGCTCCAAAAAATCTCAAACTTCTCAGGCAACGTAATAGTCACGGCCTGAAAACATCTATATGATAAAATTCAGTTATACATATAGTGCCACCTAGTGGTTACAATAAATGTCATACTTTACGTTTTTAGCTACTGTGCTGAGCTTGTTGAAGGGATCCATTTGAAAATTGGTCAGAAAAGCCTTAAGATGTTGATCATGCCCCACACCGAATATTGTAACTTTTCGCCAAAGGGCATGGCCGCTACGGTGACGCAAAGTCTGAAGATTTTTCGTGAAAATAAAAGCTGCATTAACTTGACCGAGATGATCCTATCTTCTCAAAATTTCACACATTTGATGAGAGTCCAGCCCTAAAGACATCTACTGACTTATATTTCATCTAACTGATAGCGCCACCTAGTGGCAATTTTTTTTCTTACGAATTTTCTTCTACGTTTTTCTCCAAACACGTTAACTGGACCTACCTCATATTTGCTCAGATGAGGGTTTCGGCCTTCATGATGTCACAACACGAAGTTTGTGAGTTTTCGCGAATTGCTGTGGGTGTGGCTAAGCGCTGTTCGCCAAGAAAACAACGCCAGTTTTGAGGGTCTAAACATGCACAGAAACTCATGAAACTTGGCACACACATCTGGCCTGGTAAAATGAGCCATATTTTATTGTTAATTGTGCTATTTTTTACAAAAATGACTCAATAGCGCCCCCTAGAAGTTTTTAACAAAGCAGCCCCGGTTGTACGTTTAAGCAAGAACGACGAATATTTTTAGGTGTATGAGGGAGCCCAAGTCCTACAAAAAAGTCTCTTGGACCCATATGCTAAAATGAACAGGAAGTGAGCTATGAATTTTTGAATGTCCCATTTTTTACGATTTTTGCACATTCACAGGGGGCAGACTTTTGCCCACTTCTCCTACACATTTCATCCGACTGAGTTAAGACTTGGCCTGGACCATGTCAAGACCTGAGCCAACGACAGGGGGAAAAATTTTGACTTTTCGAAATACTATATGATGAGGGCGGGGCATCAAATTTTGTGTTTCGCAATGAAAAAGGATATGCTTGATAACTCCCCGGTACATGCTCCAAAAAATCCCAAACTTGACATGTATGTTTATCGTCAAGGCCTGAAGTTATCTCTGTGACAACATTCAGTTATATATGCAGCGCCACCTAGCCCTTGAGGAATAAAAAAAAAATACCCCACATACGGTATTTTGTACAAAAAATGTACACTCATTCTAAGTGTGATAACGAAGTCATTTCTGAATATTCTTTTAGTTTCCACCACTCAAAATGTTCACTGGCATCAGACTTATCCAAACATATATATATTTTTATTTATTTTTGATAGCCTCTATGGACATTAAAAGCAATATCGTGAATGAAGGATATGCTTAATAACTCCACGGTACATGCTCCAAAAAAAATCCCACACTTGACATGTATGCTTATAATCAAGGCCTGAAGGTATCTCTATGACAACATTCAGTTATAAATACAGCGCCACCTAGCCCTTGAGGCTTATATAAAAAAAAATAAAAATACCCCACATACGGTATTTTGTACAAAAAATGTACACTCATTCTAAGTGTGATAACTAAGTCATTTATGAATATTCTTTTAGTTTCCACCACTCAAATTGTTCACTGGCTTGACACCGATCCAAACGTATGTACGTTTCCATTTTGTTTTATTCATTTTTGATTGCCCCTTTGGACAATAAAAGTAACATTGTGCAATGAGTACAACGAGCGATGATGTGTATATACACTTTTACAAAAAAATACCAATCAGGGCAACTCATTGCCTAAAAATAAAAAAGGACGCTGATTTTTGCAGGTCTTAACAATCACCAAAACCCGTTGAGCTTGACACACACACTGGCAAAAAAATATTCTACATGTAAACGTTTATTATGCCATTTTCAAAGAAATTTTGCTTCCAATATGCCAGTACCCCAATGTGCCAGTACCCCAACATGCAAGTACCACAACGTGCAAGGACCCCAACGTGGCCCGGGCTGCGAGGGCCCTTTATAGCTGCTCGCAGCTCTAGTTAGGGCCCGAGCAGCTACCGCTGCGAGGTCCCTATTGTTTTTCGATCGGATTATTATTATTAGGGCCCGAGCAGCGACCGCTGCGAGGTCCCTATTGTTCCTGAAGGAATTCTTATTATTATTCTTCTTCTTCTTTTTCTTTGTTATTATTCTTTTCCGCAAACAACCACATTTTTGAGGCACTAAACATGAACGAAAACTCACCAAACTTTACACGGAGATCGGGCCTGGCGAAAAATTTGATATTTTAAAGTCGCCATACGTGATAACAGAAAAATGGCTCTGTAGCGCCACCTACATAGGTTTAACGGATCCCTGTCCCGCTACGATTGTCCTATGGCTACGAAAATTGTGTGGCACCTGTAGCACATCCAGATGAACAAAAACCTCTTTGATATGTGTACTCTAAAATAGACAGGAAGTGAGGTATGAGTATTTGAATGTCCAATTTTGGCCCATTTTTGCACATTTACAGGGGTCATACTTTTGCCCGCTTCTCCTACACGGTTAACCCGATTGACTTCAAACTTGGGCTGTACCATCTCAAGACCTGGGACAACATCATGGTAAAAAATCTAAAGTTTTTGACATACTATATGACGGTGGCGGGGCATCAAATTTACAGTTTCAAAATTCTTACTTAACAAAGCATTGCCGTGGTACGTTTAATTGAGAGCCACGAAAATTGGTACACATATGTAACAGACTATGATCTACAAAAAACTCTTTTTGAACCATATGCTAAACCTAACAGGAAGTCCGCCAGAGGCGAGGCATCAAATTTTGTGTTTCAAAATTCTTATTTAATGAAGCATTCCCGGCTGTACATTTCACCTAGAGTTACCAACATTTGAAGACATATGTAACAGCCCTCAAGGTACAAAAAACTCTTTTTGAACCATATGCTAAACCGAACAGGAAGTCCGCCATTTTGATTTACTTTGGAACGTGTTGCCATTTTTTGGGCCATTTCATAGGGGTCTTATTTTAACGAACTCCTCCTACAGAGTTTTTCCGATCATCTCCAAACTTGGTGTGATTCATCTTAAAATGTTGAAGATGAAAAGTTATTGAAAGCTTTTTATTTCGTCGCACGCTGTTGCCGTGGCATGCACAGTTTGCAAAGGAAAAAATTCCCTCTTAATGAAGCATTCACAGTTGTACGAAGCAGCGAGAGCTACGAAAATTTGGAGACAAATTTAACAGCCCACAATGTACAAAAAAGTCTCTTGGTGCCATGTGCTAAACCCAACAGGAAGTCCCGTAAGGGCCGGTCATCACATTTTGAGGTAAAAAACTCCTCTTTAACGAAGCATTCCCGGTTGTACGTTTCACCTAGCGCTATGATAATTTAGAGGCATACATAAGAGCCCACGATGTACAAAATAGTCTCTTGGAACCATCTTCCAAAACAAACAGGAAGTCCGCCATTTTGATTTACGTTGGGATTTGTAGCCATTTTTTGTGGCCTTTTTTAGGGGTCATATTTTAACGAACTCCTCCTACAAAATTTATCCGACTGTCTTCAAACTTGGTGTGCTTCATCTTAAGATGTTTAAGATACAAAGTTATCGAAAGTTATTTATTTTGTCCCACGCCGTTTCATGGCGATGCATTGTTTGCCAAGTAAAATGCTGCTTTTTTTTGGGGGGTCTAAACATGTGCAAAAACTCATGAAACTTTACACACACATCAGGCTTGTCATAAGCATGAATATTTTAGAGATTTCTTATTAAATTTGCAATAAATGCTTCAATAGCGCCCTCTAGACATTTTTATGAAGTCTTTCCGATTATATGATTCAGCTAGATGTGTGAATATTGGCAGGCATGCCTAATATATTCAAAAAGTATTCTATATAGCCATGTGCCAATCCATTTTGATTTTATTTTGTTAACTGTGCATCATTTTTGGCCTTTCCATGAAACTTTACAAACACAAAGCATGGCAAAAACGTTTAAAATTTAGATGGTTTCCTATTTGACAGTACCCCAACATGCCAGTACCCCGACGTGCAAATACCCCAACGTGGCCCGGGTTGCGAGGGCCCTTTATAGCTGCTCGCAGCTCTAGTTATTATTCTTCTTCTTCTTCTTCTTCTCCGTAAACGATCACGATTTTGGGTACCTAAACATTTACGAAAACTCACCAAACTTTGCACACTCCTCAGGCCCGGCGAAAAATTTGATATTATGAAGTCGTCATAACAACGCGACTCTATAGCGCCCCCTAGCATAGAAAAATAAAAACCAAGCCCGGCATGTTTGAGCTAGAGCAACGAAAATTGGCAGGCACGTGTAGCACGCCGAGACGCACAAAAAAGTCTATTGGGACCATGTAGCTAAAATGTACAGGAAGTGAGCTATGAATTTTTTAATGTCCAATTTTGGCCTATTTTGGCACATTCACTGTGGTCATGCTTTTTCCCCCTTTGCAAACATTTTTCATCCAATTGACTTCAGACTTGGCATTTATCATCTCAAGACCTGAGAGAACAACTGGGGAAAAAAATCTTGCCTTTTCGAAATACTATATGACGGGGGCGGGGCATCAAATATTGCCTTTAAAATTTCATTTGTCCAGAAAGAGCAAATGCTTAATAACTCCCATGTTCAAGCTCCAAAAAATCTCAAACTTCTCAGGCAACTTAATAGTCACGGCCTAAAAACATCTATATGATAAAATTCAGTTATCCATGTAGCGCCACCTAGTGGTAACAATAATTGTCATACTTTACGTTTTTAGCTACTGTGCTGAGCTCGTTGAAGGGATCCAGTTGAAAATTGGTCAGAAAAGCCTTAAGATGTTGATCATGCCCCACACCGAATATTGTAACTTTTCGCCAAAGGGCGTGGCCGCTACGGTGCCGCAAAGTCTGAAGATTTCTCGTGACAACAAAAGCTGCATTAACTTGACCGAGATGATGCTATCTTCTCAAAATTGTACACAATTGATGAGAGTCCAGCCCTAAAGACATCTACAAACTTATATTTCATCTTACTGATAGCGCCACCTACTGGCAATTTTTTTTCTTACGATTTTTCTTCAATGTTTTTCTCCAACCATGTTAACTGGACCTACCTCATATTTGCTCAGATGAGGGTGTCGGCCTTCATTCTGTCACAACACGAAGTTTGTGAGTTTTCGCGAGTCGCTGTGGGCGTGGCTAAGCGCTGTTCGCCAAGAAAACAACGCCAATTTTGAGGGCCTAAACTGGCACAGAAACACACGAAACTTGGCACACACAGCTGGCCTGGCAAAATGAGCAATTTTTTATCGGCGATTGTGCTATTTTTACAAAAATGACTCAATAGCGCCCCCTAGAAATCTTTAACGAAACAGCCCCAGTTGTACGTTTAAGCAAGAACGACGAATATTTTTAGGTGTATGAGGGAGCCCAAGTCCTACAAAAAAAGTCTCTTGGACCCATATGCTAAAATGAACAGGAAGTGAGCTACGAATTTTTGAATGTCCCATTTTTGACAATTTTTGCACATTCACAGGGGGCAGACTTTTGCCCACTTCTCCTACACGTTTCATCTGACTGAGTTAAGACTTGACCTGGACCATGTCAAGACCTGAGCCAACGACAGGGGGAAAAATCTTGACCTTTCGAAATACTATATGATGAAGGCGGGGCATCAAAATTTGTGTTTCGCACTGAAAAAGGATATGCTTAATAACTCCCCGGTAAATGCTCCAAAAAATCCCAAACTTGACATGTATGTTTATCGTCAAGGCCTGAAGCTATCTCTATGACAACATTCAGTTATATATGCAGCGCCACCTAGCCCTTGAGGCATAAAAAAAAAATACCCCACATACGGTATTTTGTCCAAAAAATGTAAACTCATTCTAAGTGTGATAACTAAGTCATTTATGAATATTCTTTTAGTTTCCACCACTCAAAATGTTCACTGGCATCAGACTTATCCAAACATATATATATTTTTATTTATTTTTGATAGCCTCTGTGGACATTAAAAGCAATATCGTGAATGAAGGATATGCTTAATAACTCCACGGTACATGCTCCAAAAAAAATCCCACACTTGACATGTATGCTTATAATCAAGGCTTGAAGGTATCTCGATGACAACATTCAGTTATAAATACAGCGCCACCTAGCCCTTGAGGCTTATATAAAAAAAAAAAAACCACATACGGTATTTTGTACAAAAAAATGTAAACTCATTCTAAGTGTGATGACTAAGTCATTTATGAATATTCTTTTAGTTTCCACCACTCAAATTTTTCACTGGCTTCACACCGATCCAAACGTATGTACGTTTCCATTTTGTTTTATTCATTTTTGATTGCCCCTTTGGACAATAAAAGTAACATTGTGCAATGAGTACAACGAGCGATGATGTATATATACACTTTTACAAAAAATACCAATCAGGGCAACTCATTGCCTAAAAATAAAAAAGGACGCTGATTTTTGCAGGTCTTAACAATCACCAAAACCCGTTGAGCTTGACACACACTGGCAAAAAAAATATTCTACATGTAAAGGTTTATTATGCCATTTTCAAAGAAATTTTGCTTCCAATATGCCAGTACCCCACAACCCGATTGTCCCATTTTTGATGATTTTTGCACATTTACAGGGGGCATACTTTTGCCCACTTCTTCTCCACGTTTCATCCAACTGAGTTAAGACTTGACCTGGACCATGTCAAGACCTGAGCCAACGACAGGGGGGAAAATCTTGACTTTTCGAAATACTATATGATGAGGGCGGGGCATCAAAATTTGTGTTTCACAATGAAAAAGGATATGCTTGATAACTCCCCGGTACATGCTCCAAAAAATCCCAAACTTGACATGTATGTTTATCGTCAAGGCCTGAAGGTATCTCTATGACAATATTCAGTTATATATACAGCGCCACCTAGCCCTTGAGGCATAAAATAAAATACCCCACATACGGTATTTTGTCCAAAAAATGTAAACTCATTCTAAGTGTGATAACTAAGTCATTTATGAATATTCTTTTAGTTTCCACCACTCAAAATGTTCACTGGCATCAGACTTATCCAAACATATATATATTTTTATTTATTTTTTATCGCCTCTATGGACATTAAAAGCAATATCGTGAATGAAGGATATGCTTAATAACTCCACGGTACATGCTCCAAAAAAAATCCCACACTGGACATGTATGCTTATAATCAAGGCCTGAAGGTATCTCTATGAAAACATTCAGTTATAAATAAAGCGCCATCTAGCCCTTGAGGCATAAAAAAAAAAAACACATACGGTATTTTGTACAAAAAATGTAAACTCATTCTAAGTGTGATAACTAAGTCATTTATTAATATTCTTTTAGTTTCCACTACTCAAATTGTTCACTGGCTTCACACCGATCCAAACGTATGTATGTTTCCATTTTGTTTTATTCATTTTTGATTGCCCCTTTGGACAATAAAAGTAACATTGTGCAATGAGTATAACGAGCGATGATGTCTATATACACTTTTACAAAAAATACCAATCAGGGCAACTCATTGCCTAAAAATAAAAAAGGACGCTGATTTTTGCAGGTCTTAACAATCACCAAAACCCGTTGAGCTTGACACACACTGGCAAAAAAAATATTCTACATGTAAACGTTTATTATGCCATTTTCAAAGAAATTTTGCTTCCAATATGCCAGTACCCCAACGTGCCAGTACCCTAACGTACAAGTACCCCAACGTGCAAGGACCCCAACGTGGCCCGGGCTGCGAGGGCCCTTTATAGCTGCTCGCAGCTCTAGTTAGGGCCCGAGCAGCGACCGCTGCGAGGTCCCTATTGTTCCTGAAGGAATTCTTATTATTCTTCTTCTTCTTCTTCTTCTTTTTCTTTGTTATTATTCTTTTCCGCAAACAACCACATTTTTGAGGCACTAAACATGAACGAAAACTCACCAAACTTTACACGCAGATCGGGTCTGGCGAAAAATTTGATATTTTAAAGTCGCCATACATGATAACAGAAAAATGGCTCTGTAGCGCCACCTACATAGGTTAAACGGATCCCTGTCCCGCTACGATTGTCCTATGGCTACGAAAATTGTGTGGCACCTGTAGCACATCCAGATGAACAAAAACCTCTTTGATATGTGTACCCTAAAATAGACAGGAAGTGAGGTATGAGTATTTGAATGTCCAATTTTGGCCCATTTTTGCACATTTACAGGGGTCATACTTTTGCCCGCTTCTCCTACACGGTTAACCCGATTGACTTCAAACTTGGGCTGTACCATCTCAACACCTGGGACAACATCATGGTAAAAAATCTAAAGTTTTTGACATACTATATGACGGTGGCGGGGCATCAAATTTACAGTTTCAAAATTCTTACTTAACGAAGCATTGCCGGTGGTACGTTTAATCTAGAGCTACGAAAATTGGTACACATATGTAACAGACTATGATCTACAAAAAAGCCTGTTGGTGCCATATGCTAAACCTAACAGGAAGTCCGCCAGAGGCGAGGCATCAAATTTTGTGTTTCAAAATTCTTACTTAATGAAGCATTCCCGGCTGTACATTTCACCTAGAGTTACCAAAATTTGAAGACATATGTAACAGCCCTCAAGGTACAAAAAACTCTTTTTGAACCATATGCTAAACCGAACAGGAAGTCCGCCATTTTGATTTACTTTGGAACGTGTTGCCATTTTTTGGGCCATTTCATAGGGGTCTTATTTTAACGAACTCCTCCTACAGAGTTTATCCGATCATCTCCAAACTTTGTGTGATTCATCTTAAGATGTTGAAGATGAAAAGTTATTGAAAGCTTTTTATTTCGTCGCACGCTGTTGCCGTAGCATGCACAGTTTGCAAAGGAAAAAATTCCTTCTTAATGAAGCATTCCCAGTTGTACGAAGCAGCTAGAGCTACGAAAATTTGGAGACACATGTAACAGCCCACGATGTACAAAAAAGTCTCTTGGTGCCATGTGCTAAACCCAACAGGAAGTCCCGTAGGGGCCGGGCATCACATTTTGAGCTAAAAAAAATCTTTAACGAAGCATTCCCGGTTGTACGTTTCACCTAGCGCTATGATAATTTAGAGGCATACATAAGAGCCCACGATGTACAAAAAAGTCTCTTGGAACCATCTGCTAAACCAAACAGGAAGTCCGCCATTTTGATTTACGTTGGGATTTGTAGCCATTTTTTGTGGCCTTTTTTCGGGGTCATATTTTAACGGACTCCTCCTACAAAATTTATCCGACTGTCTTTAAACTTGGTGTGCTTCATCTTAAGATGTTTAAGATGCAAAGTTATCGAAAGTTATTTATTTTGTCGCACGCCATTGTCATGGTGATGCATTGTTTGCCAAGTAAAATAATGCTTTTTTTTTGGGTCTAAACATGTGCAAAAACTCATGAAACTTTACACAAACATCAGGCTTGTCATAAGCATGAATATTTTAGAGATTTCTTATTCAATTTGCAATACATGGTTCAATAGCGTCCGGTCTCCTCCCACATTCCAAAGACATGCATGGCAGGTTAATTGGGCGCTCCCAATTGTCCCTAGGTGTGCGTGTGAGTGTGGATGGTTGTTCGTCTCTGTGTGCCCTGCGATTGGTTGGCAACCAGTCCAGGGTGTCCCCCGCCTACTGCCCAGAGCCCGCTGAGATAGGCGCCAGCAGCCCCCGCGACCCTTGTGAGGAATAAGCGGTCAAGAAAATGGATGGATGGATGGATGGTTCAATAGCGCCCTCTAGACATTTTTATGAAGCTTTTGCAAATGTTTTGTATTTTATGATTCAGCTAGATTTGTAAAAATTGGGATACCTATCAGCCTAAGACTTACAAAAAGGTTTCTAAAGCCATATGCTGAATCAAACAGGAAGTCTGCCATTTGGATTTACTTTGGTATTTGTAGCCATTTTTTGGGGCCTTTTATAGGGGTCATATTTTCAACAGAACTTATCAGATCGTCTTCATTCTTTGGCGTGTTTCATCTTAAGATATTTAAGATGAAAAGTTATTGAATCTTTTTATTTTGTCACACGCCTTTGCTCTAGCCATGCATTGTTTGTGAAGAAAAATGCTTCTTTGAGAGTCTAAATATGGGCGAAAACACACAAAACTTTGCACACACACCAGACCTGTCTGGAACATGAATATTTTATTTAGATATTTGTTGTGCAATTGTAATAAATGGCTCAATAGCGCCCTTTAGACATTTTTATGAAGTCTTTCCGTTTATATGATTCAGCTAGATGTGTGAATATTGGCAGGCATGCCGAATATATTCAAAAAGTATTCTATATAGCCATGTGCCAATCCATTTTGATTTTTTTTGTTTTTTTTTTTTTTTTGTTTTTTTTTGTTAATTGTGCATCATTTTTGGCCTTTCCATGAACCTTTACAAACACAAAGCATGGCAAAAACGTTTACAATTTAGATAGTTTCCTATTTGACAGTACCCCAACATGCCAGTACCCCGACGTGCAAATACCCCAACGTGGCCCGGGTTGCGAGGGCCCTTTATAGCTGCTCGCAGCTCTAGTTATTCTTATTATTATTCTTCTCCGCAAACAATCGCATTTTTGAGACACTAAACGTGACCGAAAACTCACCAAACTTTACACGCACATCAGGCCTGGCGAAAAATTTGATATTTTAAAGTCGCCATACATGATAACAGAAAAATGGCTCCTTAGCGCCCCCTACATAGGTTAAACGGATCCCTGTCCCGCTACGATTGTCCGACGGCTATGAAAATTGTGTGGCACCTGTAGCACATCCCAATGAACAAAAACCTCTTTGAAGTGTGTACCCTAAAATAGACAGAAAGTGAGGTATGAGTATTTAAATGTCCAATTTTTGCCAATTTTTGCACATTTACAGGGGTCATACTTTTGCCCGCTTCTCCTACACGGTTAACCCGATTGACTTCAAACTTGGGATGTACCATCTCAACACCTGGGACAACATCATTGTGAAAAATCTAAAGTTTTTGATATACTATATGACGGCGGCGGCGCATCAAATTTAGAGTTTAAAAATTCTTACTTCACGAGGCATTGCCGGTTGTACGTTTAATCTAGAGCTACGAAAATTGGTACACATATGTAACAGGCTATGACCTACAAAAAACTCTTTTTGAACCATATGCTAAACCTAACAGGAAGTCCACCATTTTGATTTATTTTGGAACGTGTTGCCATTTTTTTGGCCATTTCATTGGAGTCTTATTTTAACGAACTCCTCCTACAGTGTTTATCCGATCATCTTCAAACTTGGTGTGATTCATCTTAAGATGTTGAAGATGAAAAGTTATTGAAAGCTTTGTATTTCGTCGCACGCTGTTGTCATGGCATGCACTGTTTGCAAAGGAAAAAAAATATCCTTAAAGAAGCATTGCCAGTTGTACGAAGCAGCTAGAGCTACGGAAATTTGTAGACATATGTAACAGCCCAAGATGTACAAAAAAGTCTCCTGGTGCCCTGTGCTAAACCCAACAGGAAGTCCCCCAGGGGCCGGGCATCACATTTTGAGCTAAAAAAAACTCCTCTTTAACAAAGCATACCCGGCTGTACGTTTCACCTAGAGTTACCAAAATTTGTAGAGGTATATAACAGCCCTCGATTTACAAAAAACTCTTTTTGAACCATATGCTAAACCTAACAGGACGTCCGCCATTTTGATTTACTTTGGAATGTGTTGCCATTTTTTTTGGCCATTTCATAGGGGTCATATTTTAACAAACTCCTCCTACAGAGTTTATCCGATCATCTTCAAACTTGGTGTGATTCATCTTAAGATGTTGAAAATGAAAAGTTATTGAAAGTTTTTTATTTCGTCACATGCTGTTATCGTGGCATGCACTTTTTGCAAAGGAAAGAAATCCTTCTTAATGAAGCATTCCCAGTTGTACGAAGCAGCTAGAGTGACGAAAAATTGTAGACATATGTAACAGCCCAGGATCTACAAAAATGTCTCTTGGTGCCATGTGCTAAACGCAACAGGAAGTCCCCCAGGGGCCGGGCATCACATTTTGAGCTAAAAAACTCCTCTTTAACTAAGCATTCCCGGTTGTACGTTTCACCTAGCGCTATGATAATTTGCAGGCATACATAAGAGCCCACGATGTACAAAAAAGTCTCTTGGAACCATGGGCTAAACCAAACAGGAAGTCCGCCATTTTGATTTATGATGGGATTTGTTGCCATTTTTTGTGGCCTTTTTCAGGGGTCATATTTTAACGAACCCCTCCTACAAAATTTATCCGACTGTCTTCAAACTTGGTATGTTTCATCTTAAGATGTTTAAGATGCAAAGTAATCGAAAGTTTTTTATTTTGTCACACGCTGTTGCCATAGCAATGCATGGGAATTGCACACCATATTTTGCGTTTTGATTAAACACCTAAAGCTATGATAATTTGCAGGCAAACATAAGAGCTCAGGATGTACAAAAAAAGTCTCTTGGAGCAATATGCTAAACCAATCAGGAAGTCCACCATTTTGATTTACGTTGGGATTTGTAGCCATTTTTTGTGGCCTTTTTTAGGGGTCATATTTTAACGAACTCCTCCTACAAAATTTATCCGACTGTCTTTAAACTTGGTGTGCTTCATCTTAAGATGTTTAAGATGCAAAGTTATCGAAAGTTATTTATTTTGTCGCACGCCGTTGTCATGGCGATGCATTGTTTGCCAAGTAAAATGTTACTTTTTTTTTTGGTCTAAACATGTGCAAAAACTCATGAAACTTTACACACACATCAGGCTTGTCATCAGCATGAATATTTTAGAGATTTCTTATTCAATTTGCAATAAATGGTTCAATAGCGCCCTCTAGACATTTTTATGAAGCTTTTGCAAATGTTTTGTGTTTTATGATTCAGCTAGATTTGTAAAAATTGGGATACCTATCAGCCTAAGACTTACAAAAAGGTTTCTAAAGCCATATGCTGAATCAAAAAGGAAGTCTGCCATTTTGATTTACTTTGGTATTTGTAGCCATTTTTTGGGGCCTTTTATAGGGGTCATATTTTCAACAGAACTTATCAGATCGTCTTCATTCTTTGGCGTGTTTCATCTTAAGATATTTAAGATGAAAAGTTATTGAATTTTTTTATTTTGTCACACGCCTTTGCTGTAGCCATGCATTGTTTGTGAAGAAAAATGCTTTTTTGAGAGTCTAAATATGGGTGAAAACTCACAAAACTTTGCACACGCACCAGACCTGTCTAGAACATGAATATTTTATTTAGAGATTTGTTGTGCTATTTGTAATAAATGGCTCAATAGCGCCCTCTAGACATTTTTATGAAGTCTTTCCGATTATATGATTCAGCTAGATGTGTGAATATTGGCAGGCATGCCGAATATATTCAAAAAGTATTCTATATAGCCATGTGCCAATCCATTTTGATTTTATTTTGTTAATTGTGCATCGTTTTTGGCCTTTCCATGAAACTTTAAAAACACAAAGCATGGCAAAAACGTTTACAATTTAGATGGTTTCCTATTTGACAGTACCCCAACATGCCAGTACCCCGACGTGCAAATACCCCAACGTGGCCCGGGTTGCGAGGGCCCTTTATAGCTGCTCGCAGCTCTAGTTATTATTCTTCTTCTTCTTCTTCTTCTTCTTCTTTATTCTCCGCAAACGATCGCGATTTTGGGTACCTAAACATTCACGAAAACTCACCGAACTTTGCACACTCCTCAGGCCCGGCGAAAAATTTGATATTATTAAGTCGTCATAACAATGCGACTCGATAGCGCCCCCTAGCGTAGAAAAATAAAAACCAAGCCCGGCACGTTTGAGCTAGAGCAACAAAAATTGGCAGGCACGTGTAGCACCCCGAGACGCACAAAAAAGTCTATTGGGACCATGGAGCTAAAATGTACAGGAAGTGAGCTATGAATTTTTTAATGTCCAATTTTGGCCTATTTTGGCACATTCACTGTGGTCATGCTTTTTCCCCCTTTGCAAACATTTTTCATCCAATTGACTTCAAACTTGGCATTTATCATCGCAAGACCTGAGAGAACAACTGGGCAAAACATCTTGCCTTTTTGAAATACTATATGACGGGGGCGGGGCATCAAATATTGCCTTTAAAATTTCATTTGTCCAGAAAGAGCAAATGCTTAATAACTCCCATGTTCAAGCTCCAAAAAATCTCAAACTTCACAGGCAACGTAATAGTCACGGCCTGAAAACATCTATATGATAAAATTCAGTTATACATATAGCGCCACCTAGTGGTTACAATAAATGTCATACTTTACGTTTTTAGCTACTGTGCTGAGCTTGTTGAAGGGATCCATTTGAAAATTGGTCAGAAAAGCCTTAAGATGTTGATCATGCCCCACACCGAATATTGTAACTTTTCGCCAAAGGGCGTGGCCGCTACGGTGACGCAAAGTCTGAAGATTTTTCGTGAAAATAAAAGCTGCATTAACTTGACCGAGATGATCCTATCTTCTCAAAATTTCACACATTTGATGAGAGTCCAGCCCTAAAGACATCTACTGACTTATATTTCATCTAACTGATAGCGCCACCTAGTGGCAATTTTTTTTCTTACGAATTTTCTTCTACGTTTTTCTCCAAACACGTTAACTGGACCTACCTCATATTTGCTCAGATGAGGGTTTCGGCCTTCATGATGTCACAACACGAAGTTTGTGAGTTTTCGCGAATTGCTGTGGGTGTGGCTAAGCGCTGTTCGCCAAGAAAATAACGCCAGTTTTGAGGGTCTAAACATGCACAGAAACTCATGAAACTTGGCACACACATCTGGCCTGGTAAAATTAGCAATATTTTATTGTTGATTGTGCTATTTTTACAAAAATGACTCAATAGCGCCCCCTAGAAGTTTTTAACGAAGCAGCCCCGGTTGTACGTTTAAGCAAGAACGACGAATATTTTTAGGTGTATGAGGGAGCCCAAGACCTACAAAAAAGTCTCTTGGACCCATATGCTAAAATGAACAGGAAGTGAGCTACGAATTTTTGAATGTCCCATTTTTGACAATTTTTGCACATTCACAGGGGGCAGACTTTTGCCCACTTCTCCTACACGTTTCATCTGACTGAGTTAAGACTTGACCTGGACCATGTCAAGTCCTGAGCCAACGACAGGGGGAAAAATCTTGACCTTTCGAAATACTATATGATGAAGGCGGGGCATCAAAATTTGTGTTTCGCACTGAAAAAGGATATGCTTAATAACGCCCCGGTACATGCTCCAAAAAATCCCAAACCTGACATGTATGTTTATCGTCAAGGCCTGAAGCTATCTCTATGACAACATTCAGTTATATATGCAGCGCCACCTAGCCCTTGAGGCATAAAAAAAAAAATACCCCACATACGGTATTTTGTACAAAAAATGTAAACTCATTCTGAGTGTGATAACTAAGTCATTTATGAATATTCTTTTAGTTTCCACCACTCAAAATGTTCACTGGCATCAGACTTATCCAAACATATATATATATTTTTATTTATTTTTGATAGCCTCTGTGGACATTAAAAGCAATATCGTGAATGTAGGATATGCTTAATAACTCCACAGTACATGCTCCAAAAAAAATCCCACACTTGACATGTATGCTTATAATCAAGGCCTGAAGGTATCTCGATGACAACATTCAGTTATAAATACAGCGCCACCTAGCCCTTGAGGCTTATATAAAAAAAAAAAACCCACATACGGTATTTTGTACAAAAAAATTTAAACTCATTCTAAGTGTGATGACTAAGTCATTTCTGAATATTCTTTTAGTTTCCACCACTCAAATTGTTCACTGGCTTCACACCGATCCAAACGTATGTACGTTTCCATTTTGTTTTATTCATTTTTGATTGCCCCTTTGGACAATAAAAGTAACATTGTGCAATGAGTACAACGAGCGATGATGTATATATACACTTTTACAAAAAATATCAATCAGGGCTACTCATTGCCTAAAAATAAAAAAGGACGCTGATTTTTGCAGGTCTTAACAATCACCAAAACCCGTTGAGCTTGACACACACTGGCAAAAAAAATATTCTACATGTAAACGTTTATTATGCCATTTTCAAAGAAATTTTGCTTCCAATATGCCAGTACCCCAACGTGCCAGTACCCCAACGTGCCAGTACCCTAACGTGCCAGTACCCTAACGTGCAAGTACCCCAACGTGCAAGGACTCCAACGTGGCCCGGGCTGCGAGGGCCCTTTATAGCTGCTCGCAGCTCTAGTTAGGGCCCGAGCAGCGACCGCTGCGAGGTCCCTATTGTTTTTGTAAAAATTATTATTATTATTATTATTATTATTATTTTTATTATTATTATTATTATTATTCTTTATTCTCCGCAAACAATCGCGATTTTGGGTACCTAAACATTCACGAAAACTCACCGAACTTTGCACACTCCTTAGGCCCGGCGAAAAATTTGATATTATTAAGTCGTCATAACAATGCGACCCGATAGCGCCCCCTAGCGTAGAAAAATAAAAACCAAGCCCGGCACGTTTGAGCTAGAGCAACAAAAATTGGCAGGCACGTGTAGCACCCCGAGACGCACAAAAAAGTCTATTGGGACCATGTAGCTAAAATGTACAGGAAGTGAGCTATGAATTTTTTTATGTCCAATTTTGGCCTATTTTGGCACATTCACTGTGGTCATGCTTTTTCCCCCTTTGCAAACATTTTTCATCCAATTGACTTCAAACTTGGCATTTATCATCTCAAGACCTGAGAGAACAACTGGGCAAAACATCTTGCCTTTTTGAAATACTATATGACGGGGGCGGGGCATCAAATATTGCCTTTAAAATTTCATTTGTCCAGAAAGAGCAAATGCTTAATAACTCCCATGTTCAAGCTCCAAAAAATCTCAAACTTCTCAGGCAACGTAATAGTCACGGCCTGAAAACATCTATATGATAAAATTCAGTTATACATATAGCGCCACCTAGTGGTTACAATAAATGTCATACTTTACGTTTTTAGCTACTGTGCTGAGCTTGTTGAAGGGATCCATTTGAAAATTGGTCAGAAAAGCCTTAAGATGTTGATCATGCCCCACACCGAATATTGTAACTTTTCGCCAAAGGGCGTGGCCGCTACGGTGACGCAAAGTCTGAAGATTTTTCGTGAAAATAAAAGCTGCATTAACTTGACCGAGATGATCCTATCTTCTCAAAATTTCACACATTTGATGAGAGTCCAGCCCTAAAGACATCTACTGACTTATATTTCATCTAACTGATAGCGCCACCTAGTGGCAATTTTTTTTCTTACGAATTTTCTTCTACGTTTTTCTCCAAACACGTTAACTGGACCTACCTCATATTTGCTCAGATGAGGGTTTCGGCCTTCATGATGTCACAACACGAAGTTTGTGAGTTTTCGCGAATTGCTGTGGGTGTGGCTAAGCGCTGTTCGCCAAGAAAACAACGCCAGTTTTGAGGGTCTAAACATGCACAGAAACTCATGAAACTTGGCACACACATCTGGCCTGGTAAAATGAGCAATATTTTATAATTGATTGTGCTATTTTTACAAAAATGACTCAATAGCGCCCCCTAGAAGTTTTTAACGAAGCAGCCCCGGTTGTACGTTTAAGCAAGAACGACAAATATTTTTAGGTGTATGAGGGAGCCCAAGACCTACAAAAAAGTCTCTTGGACCCATATGCTAAAATGAACAGGAAGTGAGCTACGAATTTTTGAATGTCCCATTTTTGACGATTTTTGCACATTCACAGGGGGCAGACTTTTGCCCACTTCTCCTACACGTTTCATCTGACTGAGTTAAGACTTGACCTGGACCATGTCAAGACCTGAGCCAACGACAGGGGGAAAAATCTTGACCTTTCGAAATACTATATGATGAAGGCGGGGCATCAAAATTTGTGTTTCGCACTGAAAAAGGATATGCATAATAACTCCCCGGTACGTGCTCCAAAAAATCCAAAACTTGACATGTATGTTTATCGTCAAGGCCTGAAGCTATCTCTATGACAACATTCAGTTATATATGCAGCGCCACCTAGCCATTGAGGCATAAAAAAAAAATACCCCACATACGGTATTTTGTACAAAAAATGTAAACTCATTCTAAGTGTGATAACTAAGTCATTTATGAATATTCTTTTAGTTTCCACCACTCAAAATGTTCACTGGCATCAGACTTATCCAAACATATATATATTTTTATTTATTTTTGATAGCCTCTGTGGACATTAAAAGCAATATCGTGAATGTAGGATATGCTTAATAACTCCACAGTACATGCTCCAAAAAAAATCCCACACTTGACATGTATGCTTATAATCAAGGCCTGAAGGTATCTCGATGTCAACATTCAGTTATAAATACAGCGCCACCTAGCCCTTGAGGCTTATATAAAAAAAAAAAAACACATACGGTATTTTGTACAAAAAAATGTAAACTCATTCTAAGTGTGATGACTAAGTCATTTATGAATATTCTTTTAGTTTCCACCACTCAAATTGTTCACTGGCTTCACACCGATCCAAACGTATGTACGTTTCCATTTTGTTTTATTCATTTTTGATTGCCCCTTTGGACAATAAAAGTAACATTGTGCAATGAGTACAACGAGCGATGATGTATATATACACTTTTACAAAAAATACCAATCAGGGCAACTCATTGCCTAAAAATAAAAAAGGACGCTGATTTTTGCAGGTCTTAACAATCACCAAAACCCGTTGAGCTTGACACACACTGGCAAAAAAAATATTCTACATGTAAACGTTTATTATGCCATTTTCAAAGAAATTTTGCTTCCAATATGCCAGTACCCCAACGTGCCAGTACCCCAACGTGCCAGTACCCTAACGTGCAAGTACCCCAACGTGCAAGGACTCCAACGTGGCCCGGGCTGCGAGGGCCCTTTATAGCTGCTCGCAGCTCTAGTTAGGGCCCGAGCAGCGGCGGCGGCGGTGCCGCTGCGAGGCCCTATTGTTTTTGTAGGAATTCTTATTATTATTAGGGCCCGAGCAGCGACCGCTGCGAGGTCCCTATTGTTCCTGAAGGAATTCTTATTATTATTCTTCTTCTTCTTTTTCTTTGTTATTATTCTTTTCCGCAAACAACCACATTTTTGAGGCACTAAACATGAACGAAAACTCACCAAACTTTACACGCAGATCGGGCCTGGCGAAAAATTTGATATTTTAAAGTCGCCATACATGATAACAGAAAAATGGCTCTGTAGCGCCACCTACATAGGTTTAACGGATCCCTGTCCCGCTACGATTGTCCTATGGCTACGAAAATTGTGTGGCACCTGTAGCACATCCAGATGAACAAAAACCTCTTTGATATGTGTACCCTAAAATAGACAGGAAGTGAGGTATGAGTATTTGAATGTCCAATTTTGGCCCATTTTTGCACATTTACAGGGGTCATACTTTTGCCCGCTTCTCCTACACGGTTAACCCGATTGACTTCAAACTTGGGCTGTACCATCTCAACACCTGGGACAACATCATGGTAAAAAATCTAAAGTTTTTGACATACTATATGACGGTGGCGGGGCATCAAATTTACAGTTTCAAAATTCTTACTTAACAAAGCATTGCCGGTGGTACGTTTAATTGAGAGCCACGAAAATTGGTACACATATGTAACAGACTATGATCTACAAAAAAGCCTGTTGGTGCCATATGCTAAACCTAACAGGAAGTCCGCCAGAGGCGAGGCATCAAATTTTGTGTTTCAAAATTCTTATTTAATGAAGCATTCCCGGCTGTACATTTCACCTAGAGTTACCAACATTTGAAGACATATGTAACAGCCCTCAAGGTACAAAAAACTCTTTTTGTACCATATGCTAAACCGAACAGGAAGTCCGCCATTTTGATTTACTTTGGAACGTGTTGCCATTTTTTGGGCCATTTCATAGGGGTCTTATTTTAACGAACTCCTCCTACAGAGTTTATCCGATCATCTCCAAACTTGGTGTGATTCATCTTAAAATGTTGAAGATGAAAAGTTATTGAAAGCTTTTTATTTGGTCGCACGCTGTTGCCGTGGCATGCACAGTTTGCAAAGGAAAAAAATTCCCTCTTAATGAAGCATTCCCAGTTGTACGAAGCAGCTAGAGCTACGAAAATTTGGAGACAAATTTAACAGCCCACGATGTACAAAAAAGTCTCTTGGTGCCATGTGCTAAACCCAACAGGAAGTCCCGTAGGGGCCGGTCATCACATTTTGAGGTAAAAAACTCCTCTTTAACGAAGCATTCCCGGTTGTACGTTTCACCTAGCGCTATGATAATTTGCAGGCATACATAAGTGCCCACGATGTACAAAAAAGTCTCTTGGAACCATATGCTAAACCAAACAGGAAGTCCGCCATTTTGATTTACGTTGGGATTTGTAGCCATTTTTTGTGGCCTTTTTTAGGGGTCATATTTTAACGAACTCCTCCTACAAAATTTATCCGACTGTCTTCAAACTTGGTGTGCTTCATCTTAAGATGTTTAAGATACAAAGTTATCGGAAGTTATTTATTTTGTCGCACGCCGTTTCATGGCGATGGATTGTTTGCCAAGTAAAATGCTGCTTTTTTTTTTTTGATCTAAACATGTGCAAAAACTCATGAAACTTTACACACACATCAGGCTTGTCATAAGCATGGATATTTTAGAGATTTCTTATTGAATTTGCAATAAATGCTTCAATAGCGCCCTCTAGACATTTTTATGAAGTCTTTCCGATTATATGATTCAGCTAGATGTGTGAATATTGGCAGGCATGCTTAATATATTCAAAAAGTATTCTATATAGCCATGTGCCAATCCATTTTGATTTTATTTTGTTAATTGTGCATCATTTTTGGCCTTTCCATGAAACTTTACAAACACAAAGCATGGCAAAAACGTTTAAAATTTAGATGGTTTCCTATTTGACAGTACCCCGACGTGCAAATACCCCAACGTGGCCCGGGTTGCGAGGGCCCTTTATAGCTGCTCGCAGCTCTAGTTATTCTTATTATTATTCTTCTCCGCAAACAATCGCATTTTTGAGACGCTAAACGTGAACGAAAACTCACCAAACTTTACACGCACATCAGGCCTGGCGAAAAATTTGATATTTTAAAGTCGCCATACATGATAACAGAAAAATGGCTCCATAGCGCCACCTACATAGGTTAAACGGATCCCTGTCCCGCTACGATTGTCCTATGGCGACGAAAATTGTGTGGCACCCGTAGCACATCCAGATGAACAAAAACCTCTTTGATGTGTGTACCCTAAAATAGACAGAAAGTGAGGTATGATCATCTGACTGTCCAATTTTGGCCCAGTTTTGCACATTTACAGGGGTCATACTTTTGCCCGCTTCTCCTACACGGTTAACCCGATTAACTTCAAACTTGGGATGGACCATCTCAACACCTGGGACAACATCATTGTAAAAAATCTAAAGTTTTTGATATACTATATGACGTCGGTGACGCATCAAATTTAGAGTTTAAAAATTCTTACTTCATGAAGCATTGCCGGTTGTACGTTTAATCTAGAGCTACGAAAATTTGTACACATATGTAACAGGCTATGACCTACAAAAAACTCTTTTTGAACCATATGCTAAACCTCACAGGAAGTCCGCCATTTTGATTTATTTTGGAACGTGTTGCCATTTTTTTGGCCATTTCATTGGGGTCTTATTTTAACGAACTCCTCCTACAGTGTTTATCCGATCATCTTCAAACTTGGTGTGATTCATCTTAAGATGTTGAAGATGAAAAGTTATTGAAAGCTTTGTATTTCGTCGCACGCTGTTGTCATGGCATGCACTGTTTGCAAAGGAAAAAAAATATCCTTAAAGAAGCATTGCCAGTTGTACGAAGCAGCTAGAGCTACGAAAATTTGTAGACATATGTAACAGCCCAAGATGTACAAAAAAGTCTCTTGGTGCCCTGTGCTAAACCCAACAGGAAGTCCCCCAGGGGCCGGGCATCACATTTTAAGCTAAAAAACTCCTCTTTAACAAAGCATACCCGGCTGTACGTTTCACCTAGAGTTACCAAAATTTGTAGAGGTATATAACAGCCCTCGAGGTACAAAAAACTCTTTTTGAACCATATGCTAAACCTAACCGGATGTCCGCCATTTTTATTTACTTTGGAATGTGTTGCCATTTTTTGGGCCATTTCATAGGGGTCATATTTTAACGAACTCCTCCTACAGAGTTTATCCGATCATCTTCAAACTTGGTGTGACTCATCTTAAGATGTTGAGGATGAAAAGTTATTGAAAGCTCTTTATTTCGTCGCACGCTGTTGTCGTGGCATGCACTTTTTGCAAAGGAAAAAAATCCCTCTTAATGAAGCATTCCCAGTTGTACGAAGTAGCTAGAGCTACAAAAAATTGTAGACATATGTAACAGCCCACAGTGTACAAAAAAGTCTCTTGGTGCCATGTGCTAAACCCAACAGGAAGTCCCCCAGGGGCCGGGCATCACATTTTGAGCTAGAAAACTCCTCTTTAACGAAGCATTCCCGGTTGTACGTTTCACCTAGCGCGATGATAATTTGCAGGCATACATAAGAGCCCACGATGTACAAAAAAGTCTCTTGGAACCATGTGATAAACCAAACAGGAAGTCTGCCATTTTGATTTACGATGGGATTTGTTGCCATTTTTTGTGGCCTTTTTCAGTTGTCATATTTTAACGAACTCCTCGTACAAAGTTCATCCGACCGTCTTCAAACTTGGTGTGTTTCATCTTAAGATGTTTAAGATGCAAAGTTATCAAAAGTTTTTTATTTTGTCGCACGCTGCTGCTATAGCGATGCAGTTTGCCAAGTGAAGTGCTGCTTTGTTTTTTTATCTATACATGTGTGAAAACTTATGAAACTTTGCAAACACATCAGACTTGTCATGAACATGAATTTTTAGAGATTTATTGTGCAATTTGCAATAAATAGCGCCCTCTAGACATTTTTATGAAGTATTTCCGATTGTATGATTCTGCTAGATTTGTGAAAATTAGGACAGACCCCTATCAGCCTAATACCTACAAAAAAGTATTATGTAGCCATTTGCCAAACCAAAGAGGAAGTCCGCTATTTTGATTTTATTTTGGGAATTATACATCATTTTTGGCCTCTTTCATTAAACTTTGCACAGACAAGGCATGGAAAAAACTAACATTTTAAATGGTCCTTGTTCCATGTAACAGTACCCCAACGTGCCAGTACCCTGACGTGCAAGTAACCCAACGTTGTGCTCAATAGCGCCCTCTATGCATTTTTATGGAGCATTTCCAATTGTATGATTCAAGCGATACACAACTAAAGATGACTTGACCTAGATTTGTGAAAACTGGGAGGCATACCTATTAGCTTAAGACCTACAAAAAGTATTCTGTAGCCGTATGCTAAACCTAAAAGGAAGTCCGCCATTTTGAATTTATTTTGGGAATTGCACACCATATTTTGCGTTTTGATTAAACTTTGCACATACAAGGCTTGTCAAAAACATTTTAGATGGTCCTTGTCCTATTTGACAGTACCCCAACGTGCCAGTACCCCGACGTGCAAGTACCCCAACGTGGTCCGGGTTGCGAGGGCCCTTTATAGCTGCTCGCAGCTCTAGTTATTCTTCTTCTTCTTCTTCTTCTTTATTCTCCGCAAACGATCGCGATTTTGGGTACCTAAACATTCACGAAAACTCACCGAACTTTGCACACTCCTCAGGCCCGGCGAAAAATTTGATATTATTAAGTCGTCATAACAATGCGATTCGATAGCGCCCCCTAGCGTAGAAAAATAAAAACCAAGCCCGGCACGTTTGAGCTAGAGCAACAAAAATTGGCAGGCATGTGTAGCACCCCGAGACGCACAAAAAAGTCTATTGGGACCATGTAGCTAAAATGTACAGGAAGTGAGCTATGAATTTTTTAATGTCCAATTTTGGCCTATTTTGGCACATTCACTGTGGTCATGCTTTTTCCCCCTTTGCAAACATTTTTCATCCAATTGACTTCAAACTTGGCATTTATCATCTCAAGACCTGAGAGAACAACTGGGCAAAACATCTTGCCTTTTTGAAATACTATATGACGGGGGTGGGGCATCAAATATTGCCTTTAAAATTTCATTTGTCCAGAAAGAGCAAATGCTTAATAACTCCCATGTTCAAGCTCCAAAAAATCTCAAACTTCTCAGGCAACGTAATAGTCACGGCCTGAAAACATCTATATGATAAAATTCAGTTATACATATAGCGCCACCTAGTGGTTACAATAAATGTCATACTTTACGTTTTTAGCTACTGTTCTGAGCTTGTTGAAGGGATCCATTTGAAAATTGGTCAGAAAAGCCTTAAGATGTTGATCATGCCCCACACCGAATATTGTAACTTTTCGCCAAAGGGCGTGGCCGCTACGGTGACGCAAAGTCTGAAGATTTTTCGTGAAAATAAAAGCTGCATTAACTTGACCGAGATGATCCTATCTTCTCAAAATTTCACACATTTGATGAGAGTCCAGCCCTAAAGACATCTACTGACTTATATTTCATCTAACTGATAGCGCCACCTAGTGGCAATTTTTTTTCTTACGAATTTTCTTCTACGTTTTTCTCCAAACACGTTAACTGGACCTACCTCATAATTGCTCAGATGAGGGTTTCGGCCTTCATGATGTCACAACACGAAGTTTGTGAGTTTTCGCGAATTGCTGTAGGCGTGGCTAAGCGCTGTTCGCCAAGAAAACAACGCCAGTTTTGAGGGTCTAAACATGCACAGAAACTCCTGAAACTTGGCACACACATCTGGCCTGGTAAAATGAGCAATATTTTATTGTTGATTGTGCTATTTTTACAAAAATGACTCAATAGCGCCCCCTCGAAATTTTTAACGAAGCAGCCCCGATTGTACGTTTAAGCAAGAACGACGAATATTTTTAGGTGTATGAGGGAGCCCAAGACCTACAAAAAAGTCTCTTGTACCCATATGCTAAAATGAACAGGAAGTGAGCTACGAATTTTTGAATGTCCCATTTTTGACGATTTTTGCACATTCACAGGGGGCAGACTTTTGCCCACTTCTCCTACACGTTTCATCCGACTGAGTTAAGACTTGGCCTGGACCATGTCAAGACCTGAGCCAACGACAGGGGGAAAAATTTTGACTTTTCGAAATACTATATGATGAGGGCGGGGCATCAAAATTTGTGTTTCGCAATGTAAAAGGATATGCTTGATAACTCCCCGGGACATGCTCCAAAAAATCCCAAATTTGACATCTATGTTTATCGTCAAGGCCTGAAGTTATCTCTATGACAACATTCAGTTATATATGCAGCGCCACCTAGCCCTTGAGGCATGAAAAAAAAATACCCCACATACGGTATTTTGTACAAAAAATGTACACTCATTCTAAGTGTGATAACTAAGTCATTTATGAATATTCTTTTAGTTTCCACCACTCAAATTGTTCACTGGCTTCACACCGATCCAAACGTATGTACGTTTCCATTTTGTTTTATTCATTTTTGATTGCCCCTTTAGACAATAAAAGTAACATTGTGCAATGAGTACAACGAGCGATGATGTGTATATACACTTTTACAAAAAAATACCAATCAGGGCAACTCATTGCCTAAAAATAAAAAAGGACGTTGATTTTTGCAGGTCTTAACAATCACCAAAACCCGTTGAGCTTGACACACACACTGGCAAAAAAATATTCTACATGTAAACGTTTATTATGCGATTTTCAAAGAAATTTTGCTTCCAATATGCCAGTACCCCAATGTGCCAGTACCCCAACGTGCAAGTACCCCAACTTGCAAGGACCCCAACGTGGCCCGGGCTGCGAGGGCCCTTTATAGCTGCTCGCAGCTCTAGTTATTCTTCTTCTTCTTCTTCTTCTTCTTTATTCTCCGCAAACAATCGCGATTTTGGGTACCTAAATATTCACGAAAACTCACCGAACTTTGCACACTCCTCAGGTCCGGCGAAAAATTTGATATTATGAAGTCGTTATAACAACGCGACTCTATAGCGCCCCCTAGCATAGAAAAATAAAAACCAAGCCCGGCACGTTTGAGCTAGAGCAACGAAAATTGGCAGGCACGTGTAGCACCCCGAGACGCACAAAAAAGTCTATTCGGACCATGTAGCTAAAATGTACAGGAAGTGAGCTATGAAATTTTTAATGTCCAATTTTGGCCTATTTTGGCACATTCACTGTGGTCATGCTTTTTCCCCCTATGCAAACATTTTTCATCCCATTGACTTCAAACTTGGTATTTATCATCTCAAGACCTAAGAGAACAGCTGGGCAAAAAGTCTTGCCTTTTCGAAATACTATATGACGGGGGCGGGGCATCAAATATTGCCTTTAAAATTTCATTTGTCCAGAAAGAGCAAATGCTGAATAACTCCCATGTACAAGCTCCAAAAAATCTCAAACTTCTCAGGCAACGTAATAGTCACGGCCTGAAAACATCTATATGACAAAATTCTGTTATACATATAGCGCCACCTAGTGGTTACAATAAATGTCATACTTTACGTTTTTAGCTACTGTGCTGAGCTCGTTGAAGGGATCCAGTTGAAAATTGGTCAGAAAAGCCTTAAGATGTTGATGATGCCCCACACCGAATATTGTAACTTTTCGCCAAAGGGCGTGGCCGCTACGGTGACGCAAAGTCTGAAGATTTTTCGTGACAATAAAAGCTGCATTAACTTGACCGAGATGATCCTATCTTCTCAAAATTTCACACATTTGATGAGAGTCCAGCTCTAAAGACATCTACTAACTTACATTTCATCTAACTGATAGCGCCACCTAGTGGCAATTTTTTTTCTTACGAATTTTCTTCTACGTTTTTCTCCAAACACGTTAACTGGACCTACCTCATATTTGCTCAGATGAGGGTTTCGGCCTTCATGATGTCACAACACGAAGTTTGTGAGTTTTCGCGAATTGCTGTGGGCGTGGCTAAGCGCTGTTCGCCAAGAAAACAACGCCAGTTTTAAGGGTCTAAACATGCACAGAAACTCCTGAAACTTGGCACACCCATCTGGCCTGGTAAAATGAGCAATATTTTATTGTTGATTGTGCTATTTTTACAAAAATGACTCAATAGCGCCCCCTCGAAATTTTTAACGAAGCAGCCCCGGTTGTACGTTTAAGCAAGAACGACGAATATTTTTAGGTGTATGAGGGAGCCCAAGACCTACAAAAAAGTCTCTTGTACCCATATGCTAAAATGAACAGGAAGTGAGCTACGAATTTTTGAATGTCCCATTTTTGACGATTTTTGCACATTCACAGGGGGCAGAATTTTTGCCCACCTCTCCTACACGTTTCATCCGACTGAGTTAAGACTTGGCCTGGACCATGTCAAGACCTGAGCCAACGACAGGGGGAAAAATTTTGACTTTTCGAAATACTATATGATGAGGGCGGGGCATCAAAATTTGTGTTTCGCAATGAAAAAGGATATGCTTGATAACTCCCCGGTACATGCTCCAAAAAATCCCAAACTTGACATGTATGTTTATCGTCAAGGCCTGAAGTTATCTCTATGACAACATTCAGTTATATATGCAGCGCCACCTAGCCCTTGAGGCATGAAAAAAAAATACCCCACATACGGTATTTTGTACAAAAAATGTAAACTCATTCTAAGTGTGATAACGAAGTCATTTATGAATATTCTTTTAGTTTCCACCACTCAAAATGTTCACTGGCATCAGACTTATCCAAACATATATATATTTTTATTTATTTTTGATAGCCTCTATGGACATTAAAAGCAATATCGTGAATGAAGGATATGCTTAATAACTCCACGGTACATGCTCCAAAAAAAATCCCACACTTGACATGTATGCTTATAATCAAGGCCTGAAGGTATCTCTATGACAACATTCAGTTATAAATACAGCGCCACCTAGCCCTTGAGGCATAATATATATTAAAAAAAACACACACATACGGTATTTTGTACAAAAAATGTAAACTCATTCTAAGTGTGATAACTAAGTCATTTATGAATATTCTTTTAGTTTCCACCACTCAAATTGTTCACTGGCTTCACACCGATCCAAACGTATGTACGTTTCCATTTTGTTTTATTCATTTTTGATTGCCCCTTTGGACAATAAAAGTAACATTGTGCAATGAGTACAACGAGCGATGATGTGTATATACACTTTTACAAAAAAATACCAATCAGGGCAACTCATTGCCTAAAAATAAATAAGGACGCTGATTTTTGCAGGTCTTAACAATCACCAAAATCCGTTGAGCTTGACAGACACTGGCAAAAAAAATATTCTACATGTAAACATTTATTATGCCATTTTCAAAGAAATTTTGCTTCCAATATGCCAGTACCCCAACGTGCAAGGACCCCAACGTGGCCCGGGCTGCGAGGGCCCTTTATAGCTGCTCGCAGCTCTAGTTAGGGCCCGAGCAGCGACCGCTGCGAGGTCCCTATTGTTTTTGTAAAAATTATTATTATTAGGGCCCGAGCAGCGACCGCTGCGAGGTCCCTATTGTTTTTGTAAAAATTATTATTATTATTATTATTATTATTATTATTATTATTATTATTATTATTCTTTATTCTCCGCAAACAATCGCGATTTTGGGTACCTAAACATTCACGAAAACTCACCGAACTTTGCACACTCCTTAGGCCCGGCGAAAAATTTGATATTATTAAGTCGTCATAACAATGCGACCCGATAGCGCCCCCTAGCGTAGAAAAATAAAAACCAAGCCCGGCACGTTTGAGCTAGAGCAACAACTATGATAATTTGGAGGCATACATAAGAGCCCACGATGTACAAAAAAGTCTTTTAGAACCATATGCTAAGCCAAACAGGAAGTCCGGCATTTTGATTTACTTTGCTATTTGTAGCCATTTTTTGGGGGCCTTTTATAGGCCTCATATTTTCTACAAAACTTATCAGATTGTCTTCATTCTTTGGCATGTTTCATCTGAAGTATTGCCGGTTATACGTTTAATCTAGAGCTACGAAAATTGGTACACATATGTAACAGACTATGATCTACAAAAAAGCCTGTTGGTGCCATATGCTAAACCTAACAGGAAGTCCGCCAGAGGCAGGGCATCAAATTTTGCATTTCAAAATTTTTACTTAATGAAGCATTTCCGGCTGTACGTTTCACCTAGAGTGACCAAAATTTGAAGACATATGTAACAGCCCTCGAGGTACAAAAAACTCTTTTTGAACCATATGCTAAACCTAACAGGAAGTCTGCCATTTTGATTTACTTTGGAACATGTTGCCATTTTTTTGGCCATTTCATAGGGGTCTTATTTTAACGAACTCCTCCTACAGAGTTTATCCGATCATCTTCAAACTTGGTGTGATTCATCTTAAGATGTTGACGATGAAAAGTTATTGAAAGCTTTTTATTTCGTCGCACGCTGTTGTCGTGGCATGCACTTTTTGCAAAGGGAAAAAATCCTTCTTAATGAAGCATTCCCAGTTGTACGAAGCAGCTAGAGCGACGAAAAATTGTAGACATATGTAACAGCCCAGGATGTACAAAAAAGTCTCCTGGTGCCATGTGCTAAACCCAACAGGAAGTCCCCCAGGGGCCGGGCATCACATTTTGAGCTAAAAAACTCCTCTTTAACGAAGCATTCCCGGTTGTACGTTTCACCTAGCGCTATGATAATTTGCAGGCATACATAAGAGCCCATGATGTACAAAAAAGTCTCTTGGAACCATGTGCTAAACCAAACAGGAAGTCTGCCATTTTGATTTATGATGGGATTTGTTGCCATTTTTTGTGGCCTTTTTCAGGGGTCATATTTTAACGAACCCCTCCTACAAAATTTATCCGACTGTCTTCAAACTTGGTGTGTTTCATCTTAAGATGTTTAAGATGCAAAGTAATCGAAAGTTTTTTATTTTGTAACACGCTGTTGCCATAGCAATGCATTGTTTGTCAAGTGCTGTTTTTTTTTTTTTTTTAAACACATGAAAACTCATGAAACTTTGCAAACACATCAGACTTGTCATGAACATGAATTTTCAGAGATTTATTGTGCAATTTGCAATAAATAGCGCCCTCTAGACATTTTTATGAAGCATTTCCGATTGTATGATTATGCTAGACCTACAAAAAAGTATAATGTAGCCATTTGCCAAACCAAAGAGGAAGTCCGCTATTTTGATTTTTTTGGGGAATTATACATCATTTTTGGCCTTTTTCATTAAACTTTGCACAGACAAGGCATGGAAAAAACTAACATTTTAAATGGTCCTTGTTCCATGTAACAGTACCCCAACGTGCCAGTACCCTGACGTGCAAGTAACCCAACGTTGTGCTCAATAGCGCCCTCTATGCATTTTTATGGAGCATTTCCAATTGTATGATTCAAGCGATACACAACTAAAGATGACTTGACCTAGATTTGTGAAAACTGGGAGGCATACCTATTAGCTTAAGACCTACAAAAAGTATTCTGTAGCCGTATGCTAAACCTAAAAGGAAGTCCGCCATTTTGAATTTATTTTGGGAATTGCGCACCATATTTTGCGTTTTGATTCAACTTTGCACACACAAGGCTTGTCAAAAACATTTTAGATGGTGCTTGTCCTATTTGACAGTACCCCAACGTGCCAGTACCCCGACGTGCAAGTACCCCAACGTGGCCCGGGTTGCGAGGGCCCTTTATAGCTGCTCGCAGCTCTAGTTATTATTATTAGGGCCCGAGCAGCGACCGCTGCGAGGTCCCTATTGTTTTTGTAAAAATTCTTCTTCTTCTTCTTCTTCTTCTTCTTCTTCTTCTTCTTCTTCTTTATTCTCCGCAAACGATCGCGATTTTGGGTACCTAAACGTTCACGAAAACTCACCGAACTTTGCACACTCCTCAGGCCCGGCGAAAAATTTGATATTATTAAGTCGTCATAACAATGCGACTCGATAGCGCCCCCTAGCGTAGAAAAATAAAAACCAAGCCCGGCACGTTTGAGCTAGAGCAACAAAAATTGGCAGGCACGTGTAGCACCCCGAGACGCACAAAAAATTCTATTGGGACCATGTAGCTAAAATGTACAGGAAGTGAGCTATGAATTTTTTAATGTCCAATTTTGGCCTATTTTGGCACATTCACTGTGGTCATGCAAAAATGACTCAATAGCGCCCCCTAGAAGTTTTTAAAGAAGCAGCCCCGGTTGTACGTTTAAGCAAGAACGACGAATATTTTTAGGTGTATGAGGGAGCCCAAGACCTACAAAAAAGTCTCTTGGACCCATATGCTAAAATGAACAGGAAGTGAGCTACGAATTTTTGAATGTCCCATTTTTGACGATTTTTGCACATTCACAGGGGGCAGACTTTTGCCCACTTCTCCTACACGTTTCATCTGACTGAGTTAAGACTTGACCTGGACCATGTCAAGACCTGAGCCAACGACAGGGGGAAAAATCTTGACCTTTCGAAATACTATATGATGAAGGCGGGGCATCAAAATTTGTGTTTCGCACTGAAAAAGGATATGCTTAATAACTCCCCGGTACATGCTCCAAAAAATCCCAAACTTGACATGTATGCTTATAATCAAGGCCTGAAGGTATCTCTATGACAACATTCAGTTATAAATACAGCGCCACCTAGCCCTTGAGGCATAAAAAAAAAATACCCCACATACGGTATTTTGTACAAAAAATGTAAACTCATTCTAAGTGTGATAACTTAAGTCATTTATGAATATTCTTTTAGTTTCCACCACTCAAAATGTTCACTGGCATCAGACTTATCCAAACATATATATATTTTTATTTATTTTTGATAGCCTCTGTGGACATTAAAAGCAATATCGTGAATGAAGGATATGCATAATAACTCCACGGTACATGCTCCAAAAAAAATCCCACACTTGACATGTATGCTTATAATCAAGGCCTGAAGGTATCTCTATGACAACATTCAGTTATAAATACAGCGCCACCTAGCCCTTGAGGCATAATATATATAAATAAAAAAAAAACACATACGGTATTTTGTACAAAAAATGAAAACTCATTCTAAGTGTGATAACTAAGTCATTTATGAATATTCTTTTAGTTTCCACCACTCAAATTGTTCACTGGCTTCACACCGATCCAAACGTATGTACGTTTCCATTTTGTGTTAGTCATTTTTGATTGCCCCTTTGGACAATAAAAGTAACATTGTGCAATGAGTACAACGAGCGATAATGTATATATACACTTTTACAAAAAATACCAATCAGGGCAACTCATTGCCTAAAAATAAATAAGGACGCAGATTTTTGCAGGTCTTAACAATCACCAAAACCCGTTGAGCTTGACACACACTGGCAAAAAAAATATTCTACATGTAAACGTTTATTATGCCATTTTCAAAGAAATTTTGCTTCCAATATGCCAGTACCCCAACGTGCCAGTACCCTAACGTGCAAGTACCCCAACATGCAAGGACCCCAACGTGGCCCGGGCTGCGAGGGCCCTTTATAGCTGCTCGCAGCTCTAGTTAGGGCCCGAGCAGCGACCGCTGCGAGGTCCCTATTGTTTTTGTAAAAATTATTATTATTAGGGCCCGAGCAGCGACCGCTGCGAGGTCCCTATTGTTTTTGTAAAAATTATTATTATTATTATTATTATTATTATTATTATTATTATTATTATTATTATTATTATTATTATTCTTCTTCTTCTTTATTCTCCGCAAACGATCGCGATTTTGGGTACCTAAACATTCACGAAAACTCACCGAACTTTGCACACTCCTCAGGCCCGGCGAAAAATTTGATATTATTAAGTCGTCATAACAATGCGACTCGATAGCGCCCCCTAGCGTAGAAAAATAAAAACCAAGCCCGGCACGTTTGAGCTAGAGCAACAAAAATTGGCAGGCACGTGTAGCACCCCGAGACGCACAAAAAAGTCTATTTGGACCATGTAGCTAAAATGTACAGGAAGTGAGCTATGAATTTTTTTATGTCCAATTTTGGCCTATTTTGGCACATTCACTGTGGTCATGCTTTTTCCCCCTTTGCAAACATTTTTCATCCAATTGACTTCAAACTTGGCATTTATCATGTCAAGACCTGAGAGAACAACTGGGCAAAACATCTTGCCTTTTTGAAATACTATATGACGGGGGCGGGGCATCAAATATTGCCTTTAAAATTTCATTTGTCCAGAAAGAGCAAATGCTTAATAACTCCCATGTTCAAGCTCCAAAAAATCTCAAACTTCTCAGGCAACGTAATAGTCACGGCCTGAAAACATCTATATGATAAAATTCAGTTATACATATAGCGCCACCTAGTGGTTACAATAAATGTCATACTTTACGTTTTTAGCTACTGTGCTGAGCTTGTTGAAGGGATCCATTAGAAAATTGGTCAGAAAAGCCTTAAGATGTTGATCATGCCCCACACCAAATATTGTAACTTTTCGCCAAAGGGCGTGGCCGCTACGGTGACGCAAAGTCTGAAGATTTTTCGTGAAAATAAAAGCTGCATTAACTTGACCGAGATGATCCTATCTTCTCAAAATTTCACACATTTGATGAGAGTCCAGCCCTAAAGACATCTACTGACTTATATTTCATCTAACTGATAGCGCCACCTAGTGGCAATTTTTTTTCTTACGAATTTTCTTCTACGTTTTTCTCCAAACACGTTAACTGGACCTACCTCATATTTGCTCAGATGAGGGTTTCGGCCTTCATGATGTCACAACACAAAGTTTGTGAGTTTTCACGAATCGCTGTGGGCGTGGCTAAGCGCTGTTTGCCAAGAAAACAACGCCAATTTTGAGAGCCTAAACTGGCACAGAAACACATGAAACTTGGCACACACATCTGGCCTGGTAAAATTAGCAATATTTTATTGTTGATTGTGCTATTTTTACAAAAATGACTCAATAGCGCCCCCTAGGTTTTTAACGAAGCAGCCCCGGTTGTACGTTTAAGCAAGAACGACGAATATTTTTAGGTGTATGAGGGAGCCCAAGACCTACAAAAAAGTCTCTTGGACCCATATGCTAAAATGAACAGGAAGTGAGCTACGAATTTTTGAATGTCCCATTTTTGACAATTTTTGCACATTCACAGGGGGCAGAATTTTGCCCACTTCTCCTACACGTTTCATCTGACTGAGTTAAGACTTGACCTGGACCATGTCAAGTCCTGAGCCAACGACAGGGGGAAAAATCTTGACCTTTCGAAATACTATATGATGAAGGCGGGGCATCAAAATTTGTGTTTCGCACTGAAAAAGGATATGCTTAATAACTCCCCGGTACATGCTCCAAAAAATCCCAAACTTGACATGTATGTTTATCGTCAAGGCCCGAAGCTATCTCTATGACAACATTCAGTTATATATGCAGCGCCACCTAGCCCTTGAGGAATAAAAAAAAAATACCCCACATACGGTATTTTGTACAAAAAATGTACACTCATTCTAAGTGTGATAACTAAGTCATTTATGAATATTCTTTTAGTTTCCACCACTCAAAATGTTCACTGGCATCAGACTTATCCAAACATATATATATTTTTATTTATTTTTGATAGCCTCTATGGACATTAAAAGCAATATCGTGAATGAAGGATATGCTTAATAACTCCACGGTACATGCTCCAAAAAAAATCCCACACTTGACATGTATGCTTATAATCAAGGCCTGAAGGTATCTCTATGACAACATTCAGTTATAAATACAGCGCCACCTAGCCCTTGAGGCTTATATAAAAAAAAATAAAAATACCCCACATACGGTATTTTGTACAAAAAATGTACACTCATTCTAAGTGTGATAACTAAGTCATTTATGAATATTCTTTTAGTTTCCACCACTCAAATTGTTCACTGGCTTGACACCGATCCAAACGTATGTACGTTTCCATTTTGTTTTATTCATTTTTGATTGCCCCTTTGGACAATAAAAGTAACATTGTGCATACAACGAGCGATGATGTGTATATACACTTTTACAAAAAAATACCAATCAGGGCAACTCATTGCCTAAAAATAAAAAAGGACGCTGATTTTTGCAGGTCTTAACAATCACCAAAACCCGTTGAGCTTGACACACACACTGGCAAAAAAATATTCTACATGTAAACGTTTATTATGCCATTTTCAAAGAAATTTTGCTTCCAATATGCCAGTACCCCAATGTGCCAGTACCCCAACATGCAAGTACCACAACGTGCAAGGACCCCAACGTGGCCCGGGCTGCGAGGGCCCTTTATAGCTGCTCGCAGCTCTAGTTATTATTATTCTTCTTCTTTATTCTCCGCAAACAATCGCGATTTTGGGTACCTAAATATTCACGAAAACTCACCGAACTTTGCACACTCCTCAGGTCCGGCGAAAAATTTGATATTATGAAGTCGTTATAACAACGCGACTCTATAGCGCCCCCTAGCGTAGAAAAATAAAAACCAAGCCCGGCACGTTTGAGCTAGAGCAACGAAAATTGGCAGGCACGTGTAGCACCTCGAGACGCACAAAAAAGTCTATTGGGACCATGTAGCTAAAATGTACAGGAAGTGAGCTATGAATTTTTTAATGTCCAATTTTGGCCTATTTTGGCACATTCACTGTGGTCATGCTTTTTCCCCCTTTGCAAGCATATTTCATCCAATTGACTTCAAACTTGGCATTTATCATCTCAAGACCTGAGAGAACAGCTGGGCAAAACATCTTGCCTTTTCGAAATACTATATGACGGGGGCGGAGCATCAAATATTGCCTTTAAAATTTCATTTTTCCAGAAAGAGCAAATGCTGAATAACTCCCATGTACAAGCTCCAAAAAATCTCAAACTTCTCAGGCAACGTAATAGTCACGGCCTGAAAACATCTATATGACAAAATTCAGTTATACATATAGCGCCACCTAGTGGTTACAATAAATGTCATACTTTACGTTTTTAGCTACTGTGCTGAGCTCGTTGAAGGGATCCAGTTGAAAATTGGTCAGAAAAGCCTTAAGATGTTGATGATGCCCCACACCGAATATTGTAACTTTTCGCCAAAGGGCGTGGCCGCTACGGTGACGCAAAGTCTGAAGATTTTTCGTGACAATAAAAGCTGCATTAACTTGACCGAGATGATCCTATCTTCTCAAAATTTCACACATTTGATGAGAGTCCAGCTCTAAAGACATCTACTAACTTACATTTCATCTAACTGATAGCGCCACCTAGTGGCAATTTTTTTTCTTACGAATTTTCTTCTACGTTTTTCTCCAAACACGTTAACTGGACCTACCTCATATTTGCTCAGAGGAGGGTTTCGGCCTTCATGATGTCACAACACGAAGTTTGTGAGTTTTCGTGAATTGCTGTGGGCGTGGCTAAGCGCTGTTCGCCAAGAAAACAACGCCAGTTTTGAGGGTCTAAACATGCACAGAAACTCCTGAAACTTGGCACACACATCTGGCCTGGTAAAATGAGCAATATTTTATTGTTGATTGTGCTATTTTTACAAAAATGACTCAATAGCGCCCCCTCGAAATTTTTAACGAAGCAGCCCCGGTTGTACGTTTAAGCAAGAACGCCGAATATTTTTAGGTGTATGAGGGAGCCAAAGACCTACAAAAAAGTCTCTTGTACCCATATGCTAAAATGAACAGGAAGTGAGCTACGAATTTTTGAATGTCCCATTTTTGACGATTTTTGCACATTCACAGGGGGCAGACTTTTGCCCACTTCTCCTACACGTTTCATCCGACTGAGTTAAGACTTGGCCTGGACCATGTCAAGACCTGAGCCAACGACAGGGGGAAAATTTTTGACTTGTCGAAATACTATATGATGAGGGCGGGGCATCAAAATTTGTGTTTCGCAATGAAAAAGGATATGCTTGATAACTCCCCGGTACATGCTCCAAAAAATCCCAAACTTGACATGTATGTTTATCGTCAAGGCCTGAAGTTATCTCTATGACAACATTCAGTTATAAATACAGCGCCACCTAGCCCTTGAGGCATAAAAAAAAAAATACCCCACATACGGTATTTTGTACAAAAAATGTAAACTCATTCTAAGTGTGATAACTAAGTCATTTATGAATATTCTTTTAGTTTCCACCACTCAAAATGTTCACTAGCATCAGACATATCCAAACATATATATATTTTTATTTATTTTTGATAGCCTCTATGGACATTAAAAGCAATATCGTGAATGAAGGATATGCTTAATAACTCCACGGTACATGCTCCAAAAAAAATCCCACACTTGACATGTATGCTTATAATCAAGGCCTGAAGGTATCTCTATGACAACATTCAGTTATAAATACAGCGCCACCTAGCCCTTGAGGCTTATATGAAAAAAAAAAAATAAATACCCCACATACGGTATTTTGTAAAAAAAATGTACACTCATTCTAAGTGTGATAACTAAGTCATTTATGAATATTCTTTTAGTTTCCACCACTCAAATTGTTCACTGGCTTCACACCGATCCAAACGTATGTACGTTTCCATTTTGTTTTATTCATTTTTGATTGCCCCTTTGGACAATAAAAGTAACATTGTGCAATGAGTACAACGAGCGATGATGTGTATATACACTTTTACAAAAAAATACCAATCAGGGCAACTCATTGCCTAAAAATAAAAAAGGACGCTGATTTTTGCAGAACAATCACCAAAACCCGTTGAGCTTGATACACACACTGGCAAAAAAATATTCTACATGTAAACGTTTATTATGCCATTTTCAAAGAAATTTTACTTCCAATATGCCAGTACCCCAATGTGCCAGTACCCCAACGTGCACGTACCCCAACGTGAAAGGACCCCAACGTGGCCCGGGCTGCGAGGGCCCTTTATAGCTGCTCGCAGCTCTAGTTAGGGCCCGAGCAGCGACCGCTGCGAGGTCCCTATTGTTTTTGTAAAAATTATTATTATTATTATTATTATTATTATTATTATTAGGGCCCGAGCAGCGACCGCTGCGAGGTCCCTATTGTTTTTGTAAAAATTATTATTCTTCTTCTTCTTCTTCTTCTTCTTCTTTATTCTCCGCAAACGATCGCGATTTTGGGTACCTAAACATTCACGAAAACTCACCGAACTTTGCACACTCCTCAGGCCCGGCGAAAAATTTGATATTATTAAGTCGTCATAACAATGCGACTCGATAGCGCCCCCTAGCGTAGAAAAATAAAAACCAAGCCCGGCACGTTTGAGCTAGAGCAACAAAAATTGGCAGGCACGTGTAGCACCCCGAGACGCACAAAAAAGTCTATTGGGACCATGTAGCTAAAATGTACAGGAAGTGAGCTATGAATTTTTTAATGTCCAATTTTGGCCTATTTTGGCACATTCACTGTGGTCATGCTTTTTCCCCCTTTGCAAACATTTTTCATCCAATTGACTTCAAACTTGGCATTTATCATCTCAAGACCTGAGAGAACAACTGGGCAAAACATCTTGCCTTTTTGAAATACTATATGACGGGGGCGGGGCATCAAATATTGCCTTTAAAATTTCATTTGTCCAGAAAGAGCAAATGCTTAATAACTCCCATGTTCAAGCTCCAAAAAATCTCAAACTTCTCAGGCAACGTAATAGTCACGGCCTGAAAACATCTATATGATAAAATTCAGTTATACATATAGCGCCACCTAGTGGTGACAATAAATGTCATACTTTACGTTTTTAGCTACTGTGCTGAGCTCGTTGAAGGGATCCAGTAGAAAATTGGTCAGAAAAGCCTTAAGATATTGATGATGCCCCACACCCAATATTGTAACTTTTCGCCAAAGGGCGTGGCCGCTACGGTGACGCAAAGTCTGAAGATTTTTCGTGACAATAAAAGCTGCATTAACTTGACCGAGATGATCCTATCTTCTCAAAATTTCACACATTTGATGAGAGTCCAGCTCTAAAGACATGTACTAACTTACATTTCATCTAACTGATAGCGCCACCTAGTGGCAATTTTTTTTCTTACGAATTTTCTTCTACGTTTTTCTCCAAACACGTTAACTGGACCTACCTCATATTTGCTCAGATGAGGGTTTCGGCCTTCATGATGTCACAACACGAAGTTTGTGAGTTTTCGCAAATTGCTGTGGGCGTGGCTAAGCGCTGTTCGCCAAGAAAACAACGCCCGTTTTGAGGGTCTAAACATGCACAGAAACTCATGAAACTTGGCACACACATCTGGCCAGGTAAAATGAGCAATATTTTATTATTGATTGTGCTATTTTTACAAAAATGACTCAATAGCGCCCCCTAGACATTTTTAACGAAGCAGCCCCGGTTGTACGTTTAAGCAAGAACGACGAATATTTTTAGGTGTATGAGGCAGCCCAAGACCTACAAAAAAGTCTCTTGGACCCATATGCTAAAATGAACAGGAAGTGAGCTACGAATTTTTGAATGTCCGATTTTTGACGATTTTTGCACATTCACAGGGGGCAGACTTTTGCCCACTTCTCCTACACGTTTCATCCGACTGAGTTAAGACTTGGCCTGGACCATGTCAAGACCTGAGCCAACGACAGGGGGAAAAATTTTGACTTTTCGAAATACTATATGATGAGGGTGGGGCATCAAAATTTGTGTTTCGCAATGAAAAAGGATATGCTTGATAACTCCCCGGTACATACTCCAAAAAATCCCAAACTTGACATGTATGTTTATCGTCAAGGCCTGAAGTTATCTCTATGACAACATTCAGTTATATATGCAGCGCCACCTAGTCCTTGAGGCATAAAAAAAAAATACCCCACATACGGTATTTTGTACAAAAAATGTAAACTCATTCTAAGTGTGATAACTAAGTCATTTATGAATATTCTTTTAGTTTCCACCACTCAAAATGTTCACTGGCATCAGACTTATCCAAACATATATATATTTTTATTTATTTTTGATAGCCTCGAAGGACATTAAAAGCAATATCGTGAATGAAGGATATGCTTAATAACTCCACGGTACATGCTCCAAAAAAAATCCCACACTTGACATGTATGCTTATAATCAAGGCCTGAAGGTATCTCTATGACAACATTCAGTTATAAATACAGCGCCACCTAGCCCTTGAGGCATATTATATATATAAAAAAAAATACCCCACATACGGTATTTTGTACAAAAAATGTACACTCATTCTAAGTGTGATAACTAAGTCATTTATGAATATTCTTTTAGTTTCCACCACTCAAATTGTTCACTGGCTTCACACCGATCCAAACGTATGTACGTTTCCATTTTGTTTTATTCATTTTTGATTGCCCCTTTGGACAATAAAAGTAACATTGTGCAATGAGTACAACGAGCGATGATGTATATATACACTTTTACAAAAAATACCAATCAGGGCAACTCATTGCCTAAAAATAAAAAAGGACGCTGATTTTTGCAGGTCTTAACAATCACCAAAACCCGTTGAGCTTGATACACACACTGGCAAAAAAATATTCTACATGTAAACGTTTATTATGCCATTTTCAAAGAAATTTTGCTTCCAATATGCCAGTACCCCAACGTGCAAGTACCCCAACGTGCAAGGACCCCAACGTGGCCCGGGGTGCGAGGGCCCTTTATAGCTGCTCGCAGCTCTAGTTATTATTATTCTTCTTCTTTATTCTCCGCAAACGATCGCGATTTTGGGTACCTAAACATTCACGAAAACTCACCGAACTTTGCACACTCCTCAGGCCCGGCGAAAAATTTGATATTATTAAGTCGTCATAACAATGCGACTCGATAGCGCCCCCTAGCGTAGAAAAATAAAAACCAAGCCCGGCACGTTTGAGCAAGAGCAACAAAAATTGGCAGGCACGTGTAGCACCCCGAGACGCACAAAAAAGTCTATTGGGACCATGTAGCTAAAATGTACAGGAAGTGAGCTATGAATTTTTTTATGTCCAATTTTGGCCTATTTTGGCACATTCACTGTGGTCATGCTTTTTCCCCCTTTGCAAACATTTTTCATCCAATTGACTTCAAACTTGGCATTTATCATCTCAAGACCTGAGAGAACAACTGGGCAAAACATCTTGCCTTTTTGAAATACTATATGACGGGGGCGGGGCATCAAATATTGCCTTTAAAATTTCATTTGTCCAGAAAGAGCAAATGCTTAATAACTCCCATGTTCAAGCTCCAAAAAATCTCAAACTTCTCAGGCAACGTAATAGTCACGGCCTGAAAACATCTATATGATAAAATTCAGTTATACATATAGCGCCACCTAGTGGTTACAATAAATGTCATACTTTACGTTTTTAGCTACTGTGCTGAGCTTGTTGAAGGGATCCATTTGAAAATTGGTCAGAAAAGCCTTAAGATGTTGATCATGCCCCACACCGAATATTGTAACTTTTCGCCAAAGGGCGTGGCCGCTACGGTGACGCAAAGTCTGAAGATTTTTCGTGAAAATAAAAGCTGCATTAACTTGACCGAGATGATCCTATCTTCTCAAAATTTCACACATTTGATGAGAGTCCAGCCCTAAAGACATCTACTGACTTATATTTCATCTAACTGATAGCGCCACCTAGTGGCAATTTTTTTTCTTACGAATTTTCTTCTACGTTTTTCTCAAAACACGTTAACTGGACCTACCTCATATTTACTCAGATGAGGGTTTCGGCCTTCATGATGTCACAACACGAAGTTTGTGAGTTTTCGCGAATTGCTGTGGGTGTGGCTAAGCGCTGTTCGCCACGAAAACAACGCCAGTTTTGAGGGTCTAAACATGCACAGAAACTCATGCAACTTGGCACACACATCTGGCCTGGTAAAATGAGCAATATTTTATCGTTGATTGTGCTATTTTTACAAAAATGACTCAATAGCGCCCCCTAGGAGTTTTTAACGAAGCAGCCCCGGTTGTACGTTTAAGCAAGAACGACGAATATTTTTAGGTGTATGAGGGAGCCCAAGACCTACAAAAAAGTCTCTTGGACCCATGTGCTAAAATGAACAGGAAGTGAGCTACGAATTTTTGAATGTCCCATTTTTGACGATTTTTGCACATTCACAGGGGGCAGACTTTTGCCCACTTCTCCTACACGTTTCATCCGACTGAGTTAAGACTTGGCCTGGACCATGTCAAGACCTGAGCCAACGACAGGGGGAAAAATTTTGACTTTTCGAAATACTATATGATGAGGGCGGGGCATCAAAATTTGTGTTTCACAATGAAAAAGGATATGCTTGATAACTCCCCGGTACATGCTCCAAAAAATCCCAAACTTGACATGTATGTTTATCGTCAAGGCCTGAAGTTATCTCTATGACAACATTCAGTTATAAATACAGCGCCACCTAGCCCTTGAGGCTTATATAAAAAAAAAAAAAAATACCCCACATACGGTATTTTGTACAAAAAATGTACACTTATTCTAAGTGTGATAACTAAGTCATTTATGAATATTCTTTTAGTTTCCACCACTCAAATTGTTCACTAGCTTCACACCGATCCAAACGTATGTACGTTTCCATTTTGTTTTATTCATTTTTGATTGCCCCTTTGGACAATAAAAGTAACATTGTGCAATGAGTACAACGAGCGATGATGTATATATACACTTTTACAAAAAATACCAATCAGGGCAACTCATTGCCTAAAAATAAAAAAGGACGCTGATTTTTGCAGGTCTTAACAATCACCAAAACCCGTTGAGCTTGATACACACACTGGCAAAAAAATATTCTACATGTAAACGTTTATTATGCCATTTTCAAAGAAATTTTGCTTCCAATATGCCAGTACCCCAACGTGCAAGTACCCCAACGTGCAAGGACCCCAACGTGGCCCGGGGTGCGAGGGCCCTTTATAGCTGCTCGCAGCTCTAGTTATTATTATTCTTCTTCTTTATTCTCCGCAAACGATCGCGATTTTGGGTACCTAAACATTCACGAAAACTCACCGAACTTTGCACACTCCTCAGGCCCGGCGAAAAATTTGATATTATTAAGTCGTCATAACAATGCGACTCGATAGCGCCCCCTAGCGTAGAAAAATAAAAACCAAGCCCGGCACGTTTGAGCAAGAGCAACAAAAATTGGCAGGCACGTGTAGCACCCCGAGACGCACAAAAAAGTCTATTGGGACCATGTAGCTAAAATGTACAGGAAGTGAGCTATGAATTTTTTTATGTCCAATTTTGGCCTATTTTGGCACATTCACTGTGGTCATGCTTTTTCCCCCTTTGCAAACATTTTTCATCCAATTGACTTCAAACTTGGCATTTATCATCTCAAGACCTGAGAGAACAACTGGGCAAAACATCTTGCCTTTTTGAAATACTATATGACGGGGGCGGGGCATCAAATATTGCCTTTAAAATTTCATTTGTCCAGAAAGAGCAAATGCTTAATAACTCCCATGTTCAAGCTCCAAAAAATCTCAAACTTCTCAGGCAACGTAATAGTCACGGCCTGAAAACATCTATATGATAAAATTCAGTTATACATATAGCGCCACCTAGTGGTTACAATAAATGTCATACTTTACGTTTTTAGCTACTGTGCTGAGCTTGTTGAAGGGATCCATTTGAAAATTGGTCAGAAAAGCCTTAAGATGTTGATCATGCCCCACACCGAATATTGTAACTTTTCGCCAAAGGGCGTGGCCGCTACGGTGACGCAAAGTCTGAAGATTTTTCGTGAAAATAAAAGCTGCATTAACTTGACCGAGATGATCCTATCTTCTCAAAATTTCACACATTTGATGAGAGTCCAGCCCTAAAGACATCTACTGACTTATATTTCATCTAACTGATAGCGCCACCTAGTGGCAATTTTTTTTCTTACGAATTTTCTTCTACGTTTTTCTCAAAACACGTTAACTGGACCTACCTCATATTTACTCAGATGAGGGTTTCGGCCTTCATGATGTCACAACACGAAGTTTGTGAGTTTTCGCGAATTGCTGTGGGTGTGGCTAAGCGCTGTTCGCCACGAAAACAACGCCAGTTTTGAGGGTCTAAACATGCACAGAAACTCATGCAACTTGGCACACACATCTGGCCTGGTAAAATGAGCAATATTTTATCGTTGATTGTGCTATTTTTACAAAAATGACTCAATAGCGCCCCCTAGGAGTTTTTAACGAAGCAGCCCCGGTTGTACGTTTAAGCAAGAACGACGAATATTTTTAGGTGTATGAGGGAGCCCAAGACCTACAAAAAAGTCTCTTGGACCCATGTGCTAAAATGAACAGGAAGTGAGCGACGAATTTTTGAATGTCCCATTTTTGACGATTTTTGCACATTCACAGGGGGCAGACTTTTGCCCACTTCTCCTACACGTTTCATCCGACTGAGTTAAGACTTGGCCTGGACCATGTCAAGACCTGAGCCAACGACAGGGGGAAAAATTTTGACTTTTCGAAATACTATATGATGAGGGCGGGGCATCAAAATTTGTGTTTCACAATGAAAAAGGATATGCTTGATAACTCCCCGGTACATGCTCCAAAAAATCCCAAACTTGACATGTATGTTTATCGTCAAGGCCTGAAGTTATCTCTATGACAACATTCAGTTATAAATACAGCGCCACCTAGCCCTTGAGGCTTATATAAAAAAAAAAAAAAATACCCCACATACGGTATTTTGTACAAAAAATGTACACTTATTCTAAGTGTGATAACTAAGTCATTTATGAATATTCTTTTAGTTTCCACCACTCAAATTGTTCACTAGCTTCACACCGATCCAAACGTATGTACGTTTCCATTTTGTTTTATTCATTTTTGATTGCCCCTTTGGACAATAAAAGTAACATTGTGCAATGAGTACAACGAGCGATGATGTGTATATACACTTTTACAAAAAAATACCAATCAGGGCAACTCATTGCCTAAAAATAAAAAAGGACGCTGATTTTTGCAGGTCTTAACAATCACCAAAACCCGTTGAGCTTGATACACACACTGGCAAAAAAATATTCTACATGTAAACGTTTATTATGCCATTTTCAAAGAAATTTTGCTTCCAATATGCCAGTACCCCAATGTGCCAGTACCCCAACGTGCAAGTACCCCAACGTGCAAGGACCCCAACGTGGCCCGGGCTGCGAGGGCCCTTTATAGCTGCTCGCAGCTCTAGTTATTATTCTTCTTCTTCTTCTTCTTCTTTATTCTCCGCAAACGATCGCGATTTTGGGTACCTAAACATTCACGAAAACTCACCGAACTTTGCACACTCCTCAGGCCCGGCGAAAAATTTGATATTATGAAGTCGTTATAACAACGCGACTCTATAGCGCCCCCTAGCATAGAAAAATAAAAACCAAGCCCGGCACGTTTGAGCTAGAGCAACGAAAATTGGCAGGCACGTGTAGCACCCCGAGACGCACAAAAAAGTCTATTCGGACCATGTAGCTAAAATGTACAGGAAGTGAGCTATGAAATTTTTAATGTCCAATTTTGGCCTATTTTGGCACATTCACTGTGGTCATGCTTTTTCCCCCTTTGCAAACATTTTTCATCCAATTGACTTCAAACTTGGCATTTATCATCTCAAGACCTGAGAGAAAAACTGGGCAAAACATCTTGCCTTTTTGAAATACTATATGACGGGGGCGGGGCATCAAATATTGCCTTTAAAATTTCATTTGTCCAGAAAGAGCAAATGCTTAATAACTCCCATGTTCAAGCTCCAAAAAATCTCAAACTTCTCAGGCAATGTAATAGTCACGGCCTGAAAACATCTATATGATAAAATTCAGTTATACATATAGCGCCACCTAGTGGTTACAATAAATGTCATACTTTACGTTTTTAGCTACTGTGCTGAGCTTGTTGAAGGGATCCATTTGAAAATTGGTCAGAAAAGGCTTAAGATGTTGATCATGCCCCACACCGAATATTGTAACTTTTCGCCAAAGGGCGTGGCCGCTACGGTGACGCAAAGTCTGAAGATTTTTCGTGAAAATAAAAGCTGCATTAACTTGACCGAGATGATCCTATCTTCTCAAAATTTCACACATTTGATGAGAGTCCAGCCCTAAAGACATCTACTGACTTATATTTCATCTAACTGATAGCGCCACCTAGTGGCATTTTTTTTTATTACGAATTTTCTTCTACGTTTTTCTCCAAACACGTTAACTGGACCTACCTCATATTTGCTCAGATGAGGGTTTCGGCCTTCATGATGTCACAACACGAAGTTTGTGAGTTTTCGCGAATTGCTGTGGGTGTGGCTAAGCGCTGTTCGCCAAGAAAACAACGGCAGTTTTGAGGGTCTAAACATGCACAGAAACTCATGAAACTTGGCACACACATCTGGCCTGGTAAAATGAGCAATATTTTATTGTTGATTGTGCTATTTTTACAAAAATGACTCAATAGCGCCCCCTAGAAGTTTTTAACGAAGCAGCCCCGGTTGTACGTTTAAGCAAGAACGACGAATATTTTTAGGTGTATGAGGGAGCCCAAGACCTACAAAAAAGTCTCTTGGACCCATATGCTAAAATGAACAGGAAGTGAGCTACGAATTTTTGAATGTCCCATTTTTGACAATTTTTGCACATTCACAGGGCGCAGACTTTTGCCCACTTCTCCTACACGTTTCATCTGACGGAGTTAAGACTTGACCTGGACCATGTCAAGACCTGAGCCAACGACAGGGGGAAAAATCTTGACCTTTCGAAATACTATATGATGAAGGCGGGGCATCAAAATTTGTGTTTCGCACTGAAAAAGGATATGCTTAATAACTCCCCGGTACATGCTCCAAAAAATCCCAAACTTGACATGTATGTTTATCGTCAAGGCCTAAAGCTATCTCTATGACAACATTCAGTTATATATGCAGCGCCACCTAGCCCTTGAGGCATAAAAAAAAAATACCCCACATACGGTATTTTGTACAAAAAATGTAAACTCATTCTAAGTGTGATAACTAAGTCATTTATGAATATTCTTTTAGTTTCCACCACTCAAAATGTTCACTGGCATCAGACTTATCCAAACATATATATTTTTTTATTTATTTTTGATAGCCTCTGTGGACATTAAAAGCAATATCGTGAATGAAGGATATGCTTAATAACTCCACTGTACATGCTCCAAAAAAAATCCCACACTTGACATGTATGCTGATAATCAAGGCCTGAAGGTATCTCGATGACAACATTCAGTTATAAATACAGCGCCACCTAGCCCTTGAGGCTTCTATAAAAAAAAAAAACCCACATAAGGTATTTTGTACAAAAAAATGTAAACTCATTCTAAGTGTGATGACTAAGTCATTTCTGAATATTCTTTTAGTTTCCACCACTCAAATTGTTCACTGGCTTCACACCGATCCAAACGTATGTACGTTTCCATTTTGTTTTATTCATTTTTGATTGCCCCTTTGGACAATAAAAGTAACATTGTGCAATGAGTACAACGAGCGATGATGTATATATACACTTTTACAAAAAATACCAATCAGGGCAACTCATTGCCTAAAAATAAAAAAGGACGCTGATTTTTGCAGGTCTTAACAATCACCAAAACCCGTTGAGCTTGACACACACTGGCAAAAAAAATATTCTACATGTAAACGTTTATTATGCCATTTTCAAAGAAATTTTGCTTCCAATATGCCAGTACCCCAACGTGCCAGTACCCTAACGTGCAAGTACCCCAACGTGCAAGGACTCCAACGTGGCCCGGGCTGCGAGGGCCCTTTATAGCTGCTCGCAGCTCTAGTTAGGGCCCGAGCAGCTACCGCTGCGAGGTCCCTATTGTTTTTCGATCGGATTATTATTATTATTATTATTATTATTCTTCTTCTTCTTCTTCTTCTTCTCCGTAAACGATCACGATTTTGGGTACCTAAACATTTACGAAAACTCACCAAACTTTGCACACTCCTCAGGCCCGGCGAAAAATTTGATATTATGAAGTCGTCATAACAACCCGACTCTATAGCGCCCCCTAGCGTAGAAAAATGAAAACCAAGCCCGGCACGTTTGAGCTAGAGCAACAAAAATTGGCAGGCACGTGTAGCACCCCGAGACGCACAAAAAAGTCTATTGGGACCATGTAGCTAAAATGTACAGGAAATGAGCTATGAATTTTTTTATGTCCAATTTTGGCCTATTTTGGCACATTCACTGTGGTCATGCTTTTTCCCCCTTTGCAAACATTTTTCATCCAATTGACTTCAAATTTCGCATTTATCATCTCAAGACCTGAGAGAACAACTGGGCAAAAAGTCTTGCTTTTTCGAAATACTATATGATGGGGGCGGGGCATCAAATATTGTCTTTAAAATTTCATTTGTCCAGAAAGAGCAAATGCTGAATAACTCCCATGTTCAAGCTCCAAAAAATCTCAAACTTCTCAGGCAACGTAATAGTCACGGCCTGAAAACATCTATATGATAAAATTCAGTTCTAGATATAGCGCCACCTAGTGGTAACAATAAATGTCATACTTTACGTTTTTAGCTACTGTGCTGAGCTCGTTGAAGGGATCCAGTTGAAAATTGGTCAGAAAAGCCTTAAGATGTTGATCATGCCCCACACCGAATATTGTAACCTTTCGCCAAAGGGCGTGGCCGCTACGGTGCCGCAAAGTCTGAAGATTTTTCGTGACAATAAAAGCTGCATGAACTTGACCGAGATGATCCTATCTTCTCAAAATTTCACACATTTGATGAGAGTCCAGCCCTAAAGACATCTACGAACTTATATTTCATCTTACTGATAGCGCCACCTAGTGGCAATTTTTTTTCTTACGAATTTTCTTGTACATTTTTCTCCAAACACGTTAACTGGACCAACCTCATATTTGCTCAGATGGGGGTTTCGGCCTTCATGATGTCACAACACGAAGTTTGTGAGTTTTCGCGAATCGCTGTGGGCGTGGCTAAGCACTGTTCGCCAAGAAAACAACGCTAGTTTTGATGGTCTAAACATGCGCAGAAACTCATGAAACTTGGCACACACATCTGGCCTGGCAAAATGAGCAATATTTTATCATGTATTGTCCTATTTTTACAAAAATGACTCAATAGCGCCCCCTAGAAATTTTTAACGAAGCAGCCCCGATTGTACGTTTAAGCAAGATCTACGAAAATTTTTAGGTGTATGAGGGAGTCCAAGACCTACAAAAAAGTCTCTTGGACCCATGTGCTAAAATGAACAGGAAGTGAGCTATGAATTTTTGAATGTCCCATTTTTGACGATTTTTGCACATTTTCAGGGGGCATACTTTTGCCCACTTCTCCTACACATTTCATCCGACTGACTTTAGACTTGACCTGGACCATGTCAAGACCTGAGCCAACTACAGGCAGAAAAATCTTGACTTTTGGAAATACTATATGATGAGGGCGGGGCATCAAATTTTGTGTTTCGCACTGAAAAAGGATATGCTTAATAACTCCCCGGTACATGCTCCAAAAAATCCCAAACTTGACATGTATGTTTATAGTCAAAGCCTGAAGGTATCTCTATGACAAAATTCAGTTATATATGCAGCGCCACCTAGCCCTTCAGGCGTGAAAAAAAAATACCCCACATACGGTATTTTGTACAAAAAATGTCAACTCATTCTAAGTGTGATAACTCCCATGTTCAAGCTCCAAAAAATCTCAAACTTCTCAGGCAACGTAATAGTCACGGCCTGAAAGCATCTATATGATAAAATTCAGTTATACATATAGCGCCACCTAGTGGTAACAATAAATGTCATACTTTACGTTTTTAGCTACTGTGCCGAGCTCGTTGAAGGGATCCAGTTGAAAATTGGTCAGAAAAGCCTTAAGATGTTGATCATGCCCCACACCGAATATTGTAACTTTTCGCCAAAGGGCGTGGCCGCTACGGTGACGCAAAGTCAGAAAATTTTTCGTGACAATAAAAGCTGCATGAACTTGACCGAGATGATCCTATCTTCTCAAAATTTCACACATTTGATGAGAGTCCAGCCCTTAAGACATCTACGAACTTATATTTCATCTTACTGATAGCGCCACCTAGTGGCAATTTTTTTTCTTACGAATTTTCTTGTACATTTTTCTCCAAACACGTTAACTGGACCAACCTCATATTTGCTCAGATGAGGGTTTCGGCCTTCATGATGTCACAACACGAAGTTTGTGAGTTTTCGCGAATCGCTGTGGGCGTGGCTAAGCACTGTTCGCCAAGAAAACAACGCCAGTTTTGAGGGTCTAAACATGCGCAGAAACTCATGAAACTTGGCACACACATCTGGCCTGGTAAAATGAACAATATTTTATTGTTGATTGTACTATTTTTACAAAAATGACTCAATAGCGCCCCCTAGAAATTTTTAACGAAGCAGCCCCGATTCTACGTTTAAGCAAGATCTACGAAAATTTTTACGTGTATGAGGGAGCCAAAGACCTACAAAAAAGTCTCTTGGACCCATATGCTAAAATGAACAATAAGTGAGGTACGAATTTTTGAATGTCCCATTTTTGACGATTTTTGCACATTTTCAGGGGGCATACTTTTGCCCACTTCTCCTACATGTTTTATCCGACTGACTTATGACTTGACCTGGACCATGCCAAGACCTGAGCCAACAACAGACGGAAAAATCTTGACTTTTGGAAATACTATATGATGAGCGCGGGGCATCAAAATTTGTGTTTCGCACTGAAAAAGGATATGCTTAATAACTCCCCGATACATGCTCCAAAAAATCCCAAACTTGACATGTATGTTTATCGTCAAGGCCTGAAGGTATCTCTATGACAACATTCAGTTATATATGCAGCGCCACCTCGCCCTTGAGGCAAAACAAAAAAATACCCCACATACGGTATTTTGTACAAAAAATGTAAACTCATTCTAAGTGTGATAACTAAGTCATTTATGAATATTCTTTTACTTTCCACCACTCAAAATGTTCACTGGCATTAGACTTATCCAAACATGTACTTTTTTATTTATTTTTGATAGCCTCTAATGGACATTAAAAGCAATATCGTGAATGAAGGATATGCTTAATAACTCCACGGTACATGCTCCAAAAAAATCCCACACTTGACATGTATGTTTAGAGTCAAGGCTTGAAGGTATCCCTATGACAACATTCCATTATATATACAGCGCCACCTAGCCCTAGAGGCATAAAAAAAAATACACCAACTTAACGGTATTTTTACAAAAAAAAAAAAAATCCACATGTCAAGGTTTATCATGCCATTTTCAAAGAAATTCTGCTTCCAATGTGCCGTACCTAAACTTGCCAGTACCCCAACGTGCCAGTACCCCAACGTGCAAGTACCCCAACGTGCAAGTACCCCAACGTGGCCCGGGCTGCGAGGGCCCTTTATAGCTGCTCGCAGCTCTAGTTATTATTATTCTTCTTCTTTTTCTCCGTAAACGATCACGATTTTGGGTACCTAAACATTTACGAAAACTCACCAAACTTTGCACACTCCTCAGGCCCGGCGAAAAATTTGATATTATGAAGTCGTCATAACAACGCGACTCTATAGCGCCCCCTAGCATAGAAAAATAAAAACCAAGCCCGGCATGTTTGAGCTAGAGCAACGAAAATTGGCAGGCACGTGTAGCACCCCGAGACGCACAAAAAAGTCTATTGGGACCATGTAGCTAAAATGTACAGGAAGTGAGCTATGAATTTTTTAATGTCCAATTTTGCCCTATTTTGGCACATTCACTGTGGTCATGCTTTTTCCCCCTTTGCAAACATTTTTCACCCAATTGACTTCAAACTTGGCATTTATCATCTCAAGACCTGAGAGAACAACTGGGGAAAAAATCTTGCCTTTTCGAAATACTATATGACGGGGGCGGGGCATCAAATATTGCCTTTAAAATTTCATTTGTCCAGAAAGAGCAAATGCTTAATAACTCCCATGTTCAAGCTCCAAAAAATCTCAAACTTATCAGGCAACTTAATAGTCACGGCCTGAAAACATCTATATGATAAAATTCAGTTATCCATGTAGCGCCACCTAGTGGTAACAATAATTGTCAGACTTTACGTTTTTAGCTACTGTGCTGAGCTCGTTGAAGGGATCCAGTTGAAAATTGGTCAGAAAAGCCTTAAGATGTTGATCATGCCCCACACCGAATATTGTAACTTTTCGCCAAAGGGCGTGGCCGCTACGGTGCCGCAAAGTCTGAAGATTTCTCGTGACAACAAAAGCTGCATTAACTTGACCGAGATGATGCTATCTTCTCAAAATTGTACACAATTGATGAGAGTCCAGCTCTAAAGACATCTACTAACTTACATTTCATCTAACTGATAGCGCCACCTAGTGGCAATTTTTTTTCTTACGAATTTTCTTCTACGTTTTTCTCCAAACACGTTAACTGGACCTACCTCATATTTGCTCAGATGAGGGTTTCGGCATTCATGATGTCACAACACGAAGTTTGTGAGTTTTCGCGAGTCGCTGTGGGCGTGGCTAAGCGCTGTTCGCCAAGAAAACAACGCCAATTTTGAGGGCCTAAACTGGCACAGAAACACACGAAACTTGGCACACACAGCTGGCCTGGCAAAATGAGCAATTTTTTATCGCCGATTGTGCTATTTTTACAAAAATGACTCAATAGCGCCCCCTAGAAGTTTTTAACGAAGCAGCCCCGGTTGTACATTTAAGCAAGAACGACGAATATTTTTAGGTGTATGAGGGAGCCCAAGACCTACAAAAAAGTCTCTTGGACCCATATGCTAAAATGAACAGGAAGTGAGCTACGAATTTTTGAATGTCCCATTTTTGACAATTTTTGCACATTCACAGGGGGCAGACTTTTGCCCACTTCTCCTACACGTTTCATCTGACTGAGTTAAGACTTGACCTGGACCATGTCAAGTCCTGAGCCAACGACAGGGGGAAAAATCTTGACCTTTCGAAATACTATATGATGAAGGCGGGGCATCAAAATTTGTGTTTCGCACTGAAAAAGGATATGCTTAATAACTCCCCGGTACATGCTCCAAAAAATCCCAAACTTGACATGTATGTTTATCGTCAAGGCCTGAAGCTATCTCTATGACAACATTCAGTTATATATGCAGCGCCACCTAGCCCTTGAGGCATAAAAAAAAAATACCCCACATACGGTATTTTGTACAAAAAATGTCAACTCATTCTGAGTGTGATAACTAAGTCATTTATGAATATTCTTTTAGTTTCCACCACTCAAAATGTTCACTGGCATCAGACTTATCCAAACATATATATATTTTTATTTATTTTTGATAGCCTCTGTGGACATTAAAAGCAATATCGTGAATGAAGGATATGCTTAATAACTCCACGGTACATGCTCCCAAAAAAATCCCACACTTGACATGTATGCTTATAATCAAGGCCTGAAGGTATCTCGATGACAACATTCAGTTATAAATACAGCGCCACCTAGCCCTTGAGGCTTATATAAAAAAAAAAAACCCACATACGGTATTTTGTACAAAAAAATGTAAACTCATTCTAAGTGTGATGACTAAGTCATTTCTGAATATTCTTTTAGTTTCCACCACTCAAATTGTTCACTGGCTTCACACCGATCCAAACGTATGTACGTTTCCATTTTGTTTTATTCATTTTTGATTGCCCCTTTGGACAATAAAAGTAACATTGTGCAATGAGTACAACGAGCGATGATGTATATATACACTTTTACAAAAAATATCAATCAGGGCAACTCATTGCCTAAAAATAAAAAAGGACGCTGATTTTTGCAGGTCTTAACAATCACCAAAACCCGTTGAGCTTGACACACACTGGCAAAAAAAATATTCTACATGTAAACGTTTATTATGCCATTTTCAAAGAAATTTTGCTTCCAATATGCCAGTACCCCAACGTGCCAGTACCCCAACGTGCCAGTACCCTAACGTGCAAGTACCCCAACGTGCAAGGACTCCAACGTGGCCCGGGCTGCGAGGGCCCTTTATAGCTGCTCGCAGCTCTAGTTATTATTAGGGCCCGAGCAGCGACCGCTGCGAGGTCCCTATTGTTTTTGTAAAAATTATTATTATTAGGGCCCGAGCAGCGACCGCTGCGAGGTCCCTATTGTTTTTGTAAAAATTATTATTATTATTATTATTATTATTATTATTATTATTATTATTATTATTATTATTATTCTTTATTCTCCGCAAACAATCGCGATTTTGGGTACCTAAATATTCACGAAAACTCACCAAACTTTGCACACTCCTCAGGTCCGGCGAAAAATTTGATATTATGAAGTCGTTATAACAACGCGACTCTATAGCGCCCCCTAGCGTAGAAAAATAAAAACCAAGCCCGACACGTTTGAGCTAGAGCAACGAAAATTGGCAGGCACGTGTAGCACCCCGAGACGCACAAAAAAGTCTATTGGGACCATGTAGCTAAAATGTACAGGAAGTGAGCTATGAATTTTTTAATGTCCAATTTTGGCCTATTTTGGCACATTCACTGTGGTCATGCTTTTTCCCCCTTTGCAAACATTTTTCATCCAATTGACTTCAAACTTGGCATTTATCATCTCAAGACCTAAGAGAACAGCTGGGCAAAACATCTTGCCTTTTCGAAATACTATACGACGGGGGCGGAGCATCAAATATTGCCTTTAAAATTTCATTTGTCCAGAAAGAGCAAATGCTTAATAACTCCCATGTTCAAGCTCCAAAAAATCTCAAACTTCTCAGGCAACGTAATAGTCACAGCCTGAAAACATCTATATGACAAAATTCAGTTATACATATAGCGCCACCTAGTGGTTACAATAAATGTCATACTTTACATTTTTAGCTACTGTGCTGAGCTTGTTGAAGGGATCCATTTGAAAATTGGTCAGAAAAGCCTTAAGATGTTGATCATGCCCCACACCGAATATTGTAACTTTTCGTCAAAGGGCGTGGCCGCTACGGTGACGCAAAATCTGAAGATTTTTCGTGAAAATAAAAGCTGCATTAACTTGACCGAGATGATCCTATCTTCTCAAAATTTCACACATTTGATGAGAGTCCAGCTCTAAAGACATCTACTAACTTACATTTCATCTAACTGATAGCGCCACCTAGTGGCAATTTTTTTTCTTACGAATTTTCTTCTACGTTTTTCTCCAAACACGTTAACTGGACCTACCTCATATTTGCTCAGAGGAGGGTTTCGGCCTTCATGATGTCACAACACGAAGTTTGTGAGTTTTCGCGAATTGCTGTAGGCGTGGCTAAGCGCTGTTCGCCAAGAAAACAACGCCAGTTTTGAGGGTCTAAACATGCACAGAAACTCCTGAAACTTGGCACACACATCTGGCCTGGTAAAATGAGCAATATTTTATTGTTGATTGTGCTATTTTTACAAAAATGACTCAATAGCGCCCCCTTGAAATTTTTAACGAAGCAGCCCCGGTTGTACGTTTAAGCAAGAACGCCGAATATTTTTAAGTGTATGAGGGAGCCCAAGACCTACAAAAAAGTCTCTTGTACCCATATGCTAAAATGAACAGGAAGTGAGCTACGAATTTTTGAATGTCCCATTTTTGACGATTTTTGCACATTCACAGGGGGCAGACTTTTGCCCACTTCTCCTACACGTTTCATCCGACTGAGTTAAGACTTGGCCTGGACCATGTCAAGACCTGAGCCAACGACAGGGGGAAAAATTTTGACTTTTCGAAATACTATATGATGAGGGCGGGGCATCAAAATTTGTGTTTCACAATGAAAAAGGATATGCTTGATAACTCCCCGGTACATGCTCCAAAAAAAAATCCCACACTTGACATGTATGCTTATAATCAAGGCCTGAAGGTATCTCTATGACAACATTCAGTTATAAATACAGCGCCACCTAGCCCTTGAGGCTTATATAAAAAAAAATAAAAATACCCCACATACAGTATTTTGTACAAAAAATGTACACTCATTCTAAGTGTGATAACTAAGTCATTTATGAATATTCTTTTAGTTTCCACCACTCAAATTGTTCACTGGCTTCACACCGATCCAAACGTATGTACGTTTCCATTTTGTTTTATTCATTTTTGATTGCCCCTTTGGACAATAAAAGTAACATTGTGCAATGAGTACAACGAGCGATGATGTGTATATACACTTTTACAAAAAAATACCAATCAGGGCAACTCATTGCCTAAAAATAAAAAAGGACGCTGATTTTTGCAGGTCTTAACAATCACCAAAACCCGTTGAGCTTGACACACACTGGCAAAAAAAATATTCTACATGTAAACGTTTATTATGCCATTTTCAAAGAAATTTTGCTTCCAATATGCCAGTACCCCAACGTGCCAGTACCCCAACGTGCCAGTACCCTAACGTGCAAGTACCCCAACGTGCAAGGACTCCAACGTGGCCCGGGCTGCGAGGGCCCTTTATAGCTGCTCGCAGCTCTAGTTATTATTAGGGCCCGAGCAGCGACCGCTGCGAGGTCCCTATTGTTTTTGTAAAAATTATTATTATTAGGGCCCGAGCAGCGACCGCTGCGAGGTCCCTATTGTTTTTGTAAAAATTATTATTATTATTATTATTATTATTATTATTATTATTATTATTATTATTATTATTATTATTATTTATTCTCCGCAAACAATCGCGATTTTGGGTACCTAAATATTCACGAAAACTCACCAAACTTTGCACACTCCTCAGGTCCGGCGAAAAATTTGATATTATGAAGTCGTTATAACAACGCGACTCTATAGCGCCCCCTAGCGTAGAAAAATAAAAACCAAGCCCGACACGTTTGAGCTAGAGCAACGAAAATTGGCAGGCACGTGTAGCACCCCGAGACGCACAAAAAAGTCTATTGGGACCATGTAGCTAAAATGTACAGGAAGTGAGCTATGAATTTTTTAATGTCCAATTTTGGCCTATTTTGGCACATTCACTGTGGTCATGCTTTTTCCCCCTTTGCAAACATTTTTCATCCAATTGACTTCAAACTTGGCATTTATCATCTCAAGACCTAAGAGAACAGCTGGGCAAAACATCTTGCCTTTTCGAAATACTATACGACGGGGGCGGAGCATCAAATATTGCCTTTAAAATTTCATTTGTCCAGAAAGAGCAAATGCTTAATAACTCCCATGTTCAAGCTCCAAAAAATCTCAAACTTCTCAGGCAACGTAATAGTCACAGCCTGAAAACATCTATATGACAAAATTCAGTTATACATATAGCGCCACCTAGTGGTTACAATAAATGTCATACTTTACATTTTTAGCTACTGTGCTGAGCTTGTTGAAGGGATCCATTTGAAAATTGGTCAGAAAAGCCTTAAGATGTTGATCATGCCCCACACCGAATATTGTAACTTTTCGTCAAAGGGCGTGGCCGCTACGGTGACGCAAAATCTGAAGATTTTTCGTGAAAATAAAAGCTGCATTAACTTGACCGAGATGATCCTATCTTCTCAAAATTTCACACATTTGATGAGAGTCCAGCTCTAAAGACATCTACTAACTTACATTTCATCTAACTGATAGCGCCACCTAGTGGCAATTTTTTTTCTTACGAATTTTCTTCTACGTTTTTCTCCAAACACGTTAACTGGACCTACCTCACATTTGCTCAGAGGAGGGTTTCGGCCTTCATGATGTCACAACACGAAGTTTGTGAGTTTTCGCGAATTGCTGTAGGCGTGGCTAAGCGCTGTTCGCCAAGAAAACAACGCCAGTTTTGAGGGTCTAAACATGCACAGAAACTCCTGAAACTTGGCACACACATCTGGCCTGGTAAAATGAGCAATATTTTATTGTTGATTGTGCTATTTTTACAAAAATGACTCAATAGCGCCCCCTTGGAATTTTTAACGAAGCAGCCCCGGTTGTACGTTTAAGCAAGAACGCCGAATATTTTTAAGTGTATGAGGGAGCCCAAGACCTACAAAAAAGTCTCTTGTACCCATATGCTAAAATGAACAGGAAGTGAGCTACGAATTTTTGAATGTCCCATTTTTGACGATTTTTGCACATTCACAGGGGGCAGACTTTTGCCCACTTCTCCTACACGTTTCATCCGACTGAGTTAAGACTTGGCCTGGACCATGTCAAGACCTGAGCCAACGACAGGGGGAAAAATTTTGACTTTTCGAAATACTATATGATGAGGGCGGGGCATCAAAATTTGTGTTTCACAATGAAAAAGGATATGCTTGATAACTCCCCGGTACATGCTCCAAAAAATCCCAAACTTGACATGTATGTTTATCGTCAAGGCCTGAAGTTATCTCTATGACAACATTCAGTTATATATGCAGCGCCACCTAGCCCTTGAGGCATGAAAAAAAAATACCCCACATACGGTATTTTGTACAAAAAATGTACAATCATTCTAAGTGTGATAACTAAGTCATTTATGAATATTTTTTTAGTTTCCACCACTCAAAATGTTCACTGGCATCAGACTTATCCAAACATATATATATTTTTATTTATTTTTGATAGCCTCTATGGACATTAAAAGCAATATCGTGAATGAAGGATATGCTTAATAACTCCACGGTACATGCTCCAAAAAAAAATCCCACACTTGACATGTATGCTTATAATCAAGGCCTGAAGGTATCTCTATGACAACATTCAGTTATAAATACAGCGCCACCTAGCCCTTGAGGCTTATATAAAAAAAAAAAAAAATACCCCACATACAGTATTTTGTACAAAAAATGTACACTCATTCTAAGTGTGATAACTAAGTCATTTATGAATATTCTTTTAGTTTCCACCACTCAAATTGTTCACTGGCTTCACACCGATCCAAACGTATGTACGTTTCCATTTTGTTTTATTCATTTTTGATTGCCCCTTTGGACAATAAAAGTAACATTGTGCAATGAGTACAACGAGCAATGATGTGTATATACACTTTTACAAAAAAATACCAATCAGGGCAACATTGCCTAAAAATAAAAAAGGACGCTGATTTTTGCAGGTCTTAACAATCACCAAAACCCGTTGAGCTTGACACACACACTGGCAAAAAAATATTCTACATGTAAACGTTTATTATGCCATTTTCAAAGAAATTTTGCTTCCAATATGCCAGTACCCCAACGTGCAAGTACCCCAACGTGCAAGTACCCCAACGTGCAAGGACTCCAACGTGGCCCGGGCTGCGAGGGCCCTTTATAGCTGCTCGCAGCTCTAGTTATTATTAGGGCCCGAGCAGCGACCGCTGCGAGGTCCCTATTGTTTTTGTAAAAATTATTATTATTATTATTATTCTTCTTCTTCTTCTTCTTCTTCTTCTTCTTTATTCTCCGCAAACGATCGCGATTTTGGGTACCTAAACATTCACGAAAACTCACCAAACTTTGCACACTCCTCAGGCCCGGCGAAAAATTTGATATTATGAAGTCGTCATAACAACGCGACTCTATAGCGCCCCCTAGCATAGTAAAATAAAAACCAAGCCCGGCACGTTTGAGCTAGAGCAACGAAAATTGGCAGGCACGTGTAGCACCCCGAGACGCACAAAAAAGTCTATTGGGACCATGTAGCTAAAATGTACAGGAAGTGAGCTATGAATTTTTTAATGTCCAATTTTGGCCTATTTTGGCACATTCACTGTGGTCATGCTTTTTCCCCCTTTGCAAACATTTTTCATCCAATTGACTTCAAACTTGGCATTTATTATCTCAAGACCTAAGAGAACAACTGGGCAAAACATCTTGCCTTTTCGAAATACTATATGACGGGGGCGGGGCAGCAAATATTGCCTTTAAAATTTCGTTTGTCCAGAAAGAGCAAATGCTGAATAACTCCCATGTACAAGCTCCAAAAAATCTCAAACTTCTCAGGCAACGTAATAGTCACGGCCTGAAAACATCTATATGACAAAATTCAGTTATACATATAGCGCCACCTAGTGGTTACAATAAATGTCATACTTTACGTTTTTAGCTACTGTGCTGAGCTCGTTGAAGGGATCCAGTTGAAAATTGGTCAGAAAAGCCTTAAGATGTTGATGATGCCCCACACCGAATATTGTAACTTTTCGCCAAAGGGTGTGGCCGCTACGGTGACGCAAAGTCTGAAGATTTTTCGTGACAAGAAAAGCTGCATTAACTTGACCGAGATGATCCTATCTTCTCAAAATTCCACACATTTGATGAGAGTCCAGCCCTAAAGACATCTACAAACTTATATTTCATCTAACTGATAGCGCCACCTAGTGGCATATTTTTTTCTTACGAATTTTCTTCTACGTTTTTCTCCAAACACGTTAACTGGACCTACCTCATATTTGCTCAGATGAGGGTTTCGGCCTTCATGATGTCACAACACGAAGTTTGTGAGTTTTCGCGAATTGCTGTGGGCGTGGCTAAGCGCTGTTCGCCAAGAAAACAACGCCAGTTTTGAGGGTCTAAACATGCGCAGAAACTCATGAAACTTGGCACACACATCTGGCCTGGTAAAATGAACAATATTTTATTGTTGATTGTGCTATTTTTACAAAAATAACTCAATAGCGCCCCCTAGGAATTTTTAATGAAGCAGCCCCGGTTGTACGTTTAAGCAAGATCTACGAAAATTCTTAGGTGTATGAGGGAGCCCAAGACCTACAAAAAAGTCTCCTGTACCCATATGCTAAAATGAACAGGAAGTGAGCTACGAATTTTTGAATGTCCCATTTTTTTCGATTTTTGCACATTCACAGGGGGCAGACTTTTGCCCACTTCTCCTACACGTTTCATCCGACTGAGTTAAGACTTGGCCTGGACCATGTCAAGACCTGAGCCAACGACAGGGGGAAAAATTTTGACTTTTCGAAATACTATATGATGAGGGCGGGGCATCAAAATTTGTGTTTCGCAATGAAAAAGGATATGCTTGATAACTCCCCGGTACATGCTCCAAAAAATCCCAAACTTGACATGTATGTTTATCGTCAAGCCCTGAAGTTATCTCTATGACAACATTCAGTTATATATGTAGCGCCACCTAGCCCTTGAGGCATGAAAAAAAAATACCCCACATACGGTATTTTGTACAAAAAATGTACACTCATTCTAAGTGTGATAACTAAGTCATTTATGAATATTCTTTTAGTTTCCACCACTCAAAATGTTCACTGGCATCAGACTTATCCAAACATATATATATTTTTATTTATTTTTGATAGCCTCTATGGACATTAAAAGCAATATCGTGAATGAAGGATATGCTTAATAACTCCACGGTACATGCTCCAAAAAAAATCCCACACTTGACATGTATGCTTATAATCAAGACCTGAAGGTATCTCTATGACAACATTCAGTTATAAATACAGCGCCACCTAGCCCTTGAGGCTTATATTAAAAAAAAGAAAAATACCCCACATACGGTATTTTGTACAAAAAATGTACACTTATTCTAAGTGTGATAACTAAGTCATTTATGAATATTCTTTTAGTTTCCACCACTCAAATTGTTCACTGGCTTCACACCGATCCAAACGTATGTACGTTTCCATTTTGTTTTATTCATTTTTGATTGCCCCTTTGGACAATAAAAGTAACATTGTGCAATGAGTACAATGAGCGATGATGTGCATATACACTTTTACAAAAAATACCAATCAGGGCAACTCATTGCCTAAAAATAAAAAAGGACGCTGATTTTTGCAGGTCTTAAGAATCACCAAAACCCGTTGAGCTTGACACACACACTGGCAAAAAAATATTCTACATGTAAACGTTTATTATGCCATTTTCAAAGAAATTTTGCTTCCAATATGCCAGTACCCCAACGTGCCAGTACCCCAACGTGCAAGGACCCCAACGTGGCCCGGGCTGCGAGGGCCCTTTATAGCTGCTCGCAGCTCTAGTTATTATTATTCTTCTTTTTCTCCGTAAACGATCACGATTTTGGGTACCTAAACATTTACGAAAACTCACCAAACTTTGCACACTCCTCAGGCCCGGCGAAAAATTTGATATTATGAAGTCGTCATAACAACGCGACTCTATAGCGCCCCCTAGCATAGAAAAATAAAAACCAAGCCCGGCATGTTTGAGCTAGAGCAACGAAAATTGGCAGGCACGTGTAGCACCCCGAGACGCACAAAAAAGTCTATTGGGACCATGTAGCTAAAATGTACAGGAAGTGAGCTATGAATTTTTTTATGTCCAATTTTGGCCTATTTTGGCACATTCACTGTGGTCATGCTTTTTCCCCCTTTGCAAACATTTTTCATCCAATTGACTTCAAACTTGGCATTTATCATCTCAAGACCTGAGAGAACAACTGGGGAAAAAATCTTGCCTTTTCGAAATACTATATGACGGGGGCGGGGCATCAAATATTGCCTTTAAAATTTCATTTGTCCAGAAAGAGCAAATGCTTAATAACTCCCATGTTCAAGCTCCAAAAAATCTCAAACTTATCAGGCAACTTAATAGTCACGGCCTGAAAACATCTATATGATAAAATTCAGTTATCCATGTAGCGCCACCTAGTGGTAACAATAATTGTCAGACGTTACGTTTTTAGCTACTGTGCTGAGCTCGTTGAAGGGATCCAGTTGAAAATTGGTCAGAAAAGCCTTAAGATGTTGATCATGCCCCACACCGAATATTGTAACTTTTCGCCAAAGGGCGTGGCCGCTACGGTGACGCAAAGTCTGAAGATTTTTCGTGACAATAAAAGCTGCATGAACTTGACCGAGATGATCCTATCTTCTCAAAATTTCACACATTTGATGAGAGTCCAGCCCTAAAGACATCTACGAACTTATATTTCATCTAACTGATAGCGCCACCTAGTGGCAATTTTTTTTCTTACGAATTTTCTTGTACATTTTTCTCCAAACACGTTAACTGGACCAACCTCATATTTGCTCAGATGGGGGTTTCGGCCTTCATGATGTCACAACACGAAGTTTGTGAGTTTTCGCGAATCGCTGTGGGCGTGGCTAAGCACTGTTCGCCAAGAAAACAACGCTAGTTTTGATGGTCTAAACATGCGCAGAAACTCATGAAACTTGGCACACACATCTGGCCTGGCAAAATGAGCAATATTTTATCATGTATTGTCCTATTTTTACAAAAATGACTCAATAGCGCCCCCTAGAAATTTTTAACGAAGCAGCCCCGATTGTACGTTTAAGCAAGATCTACGAAAATTTTTAGGTGTATGAGGGAGTCCAAGACCTACAAAAAAGTCTCTTGGACCCATGTGCTAAAATGAACAGGAAGTGAGCTATGAATTTTTGAATGTCCCATTTTTGACGATTTTTGCACATTTTCAGGGGGCATACTTTTGCCCACTTCTCCTACACATTTCATCCGACTGACTTTAGACTAGACCTGGACCATGTCAAGACCTGAGCCAACTACAGGCAGAAAAATCTTGACTTTTGGAAATACTATATGATGAGGGCGGGGCATCAAATTTTGTGTTTCGCACTGAAAAAGGATATGCTTAATAACTCCCCGGTACATGCTCCAAAAAATCCCAAACTTGACATGTATGTTTATAGTCAAAGCCTGAAGGTATCTCTATGACAAAATTCAGTTATATATGCAGCGCCACCTAGCCCTTCAGGCGTGAAAAAAAAATACCCCACATACGGTATTTTGTACAAAAAATGTCAACTCATTCTAAGTGTGATAACTCCCATGTTCAAGCTCCAAAAAATCTCAAACTTCTCAGGCAACGTAATAGTCACGGCCTGAAAGCATCTATATGATAAAATTCAGTTATACATATAGCGCCACCTAGTGGTAACAATAAATGTCATACTTTACGTTATTAGCTACTGTGCCGAGCTCGTTGAAGGGATCCAGTTGAAAATTGGTCAGAAAAGCCTTAAGATGTTGATCATGCCCCACACCGAATATTGTAACTTTTCGCCAAAGGGCGTGGCCGCTACGGTGACGCAAAGTCCGAAAATTTTTCGTGACAATAAAAGCTGCATGAACTTGACCGAGATGATCCTATCTTCTCAAAATTTCACACATTTGATGAGAGTCCAGCCCTTAAGACATCTACGAACTTATATTTCATCTTACTGATAGCGCCACCTAGTGGCAATTTTTTTTCTTACGAATTTTCTTGTACATTTTTCTCCAAACACGTTAACTGGACCAACCTCATATTTGCTCAGATGAGGGTTTCGGCCTTCATGATGTCACAACACGAAGTTTGTGAGTTTTCGCGAATCGCTGTGGGCGTGGCTAAGCACTGTTCGCCAAGAAAACAACGCCAGTTTTGAGGGTCTAAACATGCGCAGAAACTCATGAAACTTGGCACACACATCTGGCCTGGTAAAATGAACAATATTTTATTGTTGATTGTACTATTTTTACAAAAATGACTCAATAGCGCCCCCTAGAAATTTTTAACGAAGCAGCCCCGATTCTACGTTTAAGCAAGATCTACGAAAATTTTTACGTGTATGAGGGAGCCAAAGACCTACAAAAAAGTCTCTTGGACCCATATGCTAAAATGAACAGGAAGTGAGGTACGAATTTTTGAATGTCCCATTTTTGACGATTTTTGCACATTTTCAGGGGGCATACTTTTGCCCACTTCTTCTACATGTTTTATCCGACTGACTTATGACTTGACCTGGACCATGCCAAGACCTGAGCCAACAACAGACGGAAAAATCTTGACTTTTGGAAATACTATATGATGAGCGCGGGGCATCAAAATTTGTGTTTCGCACTGAAAAAGGATATGCTTAATAACTCCCCGATACATGCTCCAAAAAATCCCAAACTTGACATGTATGTTTATCGTCAAGGCCTGAAGGTATCTCTATGACAACATTCAGTTATATATGCAGCGCCACCTCGCCCTTGAGGCAAAACAAAAAAATACCCCACATACGGTATTTTGTACAAAAAATGTAAACTCATTCTAAGTGTGATAACTAAGTCATTTATGAATATTCTTTTCCTTTCCACCACTCAAAATGTTCACTGGCATTAGACTTATCCAAACATGTACTTTTTATTTATTTATTTTTGATAGCCTCTAATGGACATTAAAAGCAATATCGTGAATGAAGGATATGCTTAATAACTCCACGGTACATGCTCCAAAAAAATCCCACACTTGACATGTATGTTTAGAGTCAAGGCTTGAAGGTATCCCTATGACAACATTCCATTATATATACAGCGCCACCTAGCCCTAGAGGCATAAAAAAAAATACACCAACTTAACGGTATTTTTACAAAAAAAAAAAAATCCACATGTCAAGGTTTATCATGCCATTTTCAAAGAAATTCTGCTTCCAATGTGCCGTACCTAAACTTGCCAGTACCCCAACGTGCAAGTACCCCAACGTGGCCCGGGCTGCGAGGGCCCTTTATAGCTGCTCGCAGCTCTAGTTATTATTCTTCTTCTTCTTTATTCTCCGCAAACGATCCCGATTTTGGGTACCTAAACATTCACGAAAACTCACCGAACTTTGCACACTCCTCAGGCCCGGCGAAAAATTTGATATTATGAAGTCGTCATAACAACGCGACTCTATAGCGCCCCCTAGCGTAGAAAAATAAAACCCAAGCCCGGCATGTTTGAGCTGGAGCAACGAAAATTGGCAGGCACGTGTAGCACCCCGAGATGCACAAAAAAGTCTATTGGGACCATGTAGCTAAAATGTACAGGAAATGAGCTATGAATTTTTTAATGTCCAATTTTGGCCTATTTTGGCACATTCACTGTGGTCATGCTTTTTCCCCCTCTGCAAACATTTTTCATCCAATTAACTTCAAACTTGGCATTTATCATCTCAAGACGTGAGAGAACAACTGGGCAAAAAGTCTTGCCTTTTCGAAATACTATATGATGGGGGCGGGGCATCAAATATTGCCTTTAAAATTTCATTTGTCCAGAAAGAGCAAATGCTTAATAACTCCCATGTTCAAGCTCCAAAAAATCTCAAACTTCTCAGGCAATGTAATAGTCACGGCCTGAAAACATCTATATGATAAAATTCAGTTATACATATAGCGCCACCTAGTGGTAACAATAAATGTCATACTTTACGTTTTTAGCTACTGCACTGAGCTCGTTGAAGGGATCCAGTTGAAAATTGGTCAGAAAAGCCTTAAGATGTTGATCATGCCCCACACCGAATAGTGTAACTTTTCGCCAAAGGGCGTGGCCGCTATGGTGCCGCAAAGTCTAAAGATTTTTCGTGACAATAAAAGCTGCATTAACTTGACCGAGATGATCCTATCTTCTCAAAATTTCACACATTTGATGAGAGTCCAGCCCTAAAGACATCTGTGAACTTATATTTCATCTTACTGATAGCGCCACCTAGTGGCAATTTTTTTTCTTACGAATTTTCTTCTACGTTTTTTTCCAAACACGTTAACTGGACCTACCTCATATTTGCTCAGATGAGGGATTCGGCCTTCATGATGTCACAACACGAAGTTTGTGAGTTTTCGCGAATCGCTGTGGGCGTGGCTAAGCACTGTTCGCCAAGAAAACAACGCCAGTTTTGAGGGTCTAAACATGCACAGAAACTCATGAAACTTGGCACACACATCTGGCCTGGTAAAATGAACAATATTTTATTGTTGATTGTGCTATTTTTACAAAAATGACTCAATAGCGCCCCCTAGGAATTTTTAATGAAGCAGCCCCGGTTGTACGTTTAAGCAAGATCTACGAAAATTTTTAGGTGTATGAGGGAGCCCAAGACCTACAAAAAAGTCTCTTGGACCCATATACTAAAATGAACAGGAAGTGAGCTACGAATTTTTGAATGTCCCATTTTTGACGATTTTTGCACATTCACAGGGGGCAGACTTTTGCCCACTTCTCCTACACGTTTCATCTGACTGAGTTAAGACTTGACCTGGACCATGTCAAGACCTGAGCCAACGACAGGGGGAAAAATCTTGACTTTTCGAAATACTATATGATGAAGGCGGGGCATCAAAATTTGTGTTTCGCACTGAAAAAGGATATGCTTAATAACTCCCCGGTACATGCTCCAAAAAATCCCAAACTTGACATATATGTTTATCGTCAAGGCCTGAAGCTATCTCTATGACAACATTCAGTTATATATGCAGCGTCACCTAGCCCTTGAGGCATAAAAAAAAAATACCCCACATACGGTATTTTGTACAAAAAATGTAAACTCATTCTAAGTGTGATAACTAAGTCATTTATGAATATTCTTTTAGTTTCCACCACTCAAAATGTTCACTGGCATCAGACTTATCCAAACATATATATATTTTTATTTATTTTTGATAGCCTCTGTGGACATTAAAAGCAATATCGTGAATGAAGGATATGCATAATAACTCCACGGTACATGCTCCAAAAAAAATCCCACACTTGACATGTATGCTTATAATCAAGGCCTGAAGGTATCTCTATGACAACATTCAGTTATAAATACAGCGCCGCATAGCCCTTGAGGCATAATATAAAAACAAAACAAAAACACATACGGTATTTTGTACAAAAAATGTAAACTCATTCTAAGTGTGATAACTAAGCCATTTATGAATATTCTTTTAGTTTCCACCACTCAAATTGTTCACTGGCTTCACACCGATCCAAACGTATGTACGTTTCCATTTTGTTTTATTCATTTTTGATTGCCCCTTTGGACAATAAAAGTAACATTGTGCAATGAGTACAACGAGCGATGATGTATATATACACTTTTACAAAAAATACCAATCAGGGCAACTCATTGCCTAAAAATAAATAAGGACGCTGATTTTTGCAGGTCTTAACAATCACCAAAACCCGTTGAGCTTGACACACACTGGCAAAAAAAAATTCTACATGTAAACGTTTATTATGCCATTTTCAAAGAAATTTTGCTTCCAATATGCCAGTACCCCAACGTGCCAGTACCCCAACGGGCAAGGACCCCAACGTGGCCCGGGCTGCGAGGGCCCTTTATAGCTGCTCGCAGCTCTAGTTATTAGGGCCCGAGCAGCGACCGCTGCGAGGTCCCTATTGTTTTTGTAAAAATTATTATTATTATTATTAGGGCCCGAGCAGCTACCGCTGCGAGGTCCCTATTGTTTTTCGATCGGATTATTATTATTATTATTATTATTCTTCTTCTTCTTCTTCTTCTTCTCCGTAAACGATCACGATTTTGGGTACCTAAACATTTACGAAAACTCACCAAACTTTGCACACTCCTCAGGCCCGGCGAAAAATTTGATATTATGAAGTCGTCATAACAACGCGACTCTATAGCGCCCCCTAGCATAGAAAAATAAAAACCAAGCTCGGCACGTTTGAGCTAGAGCAACGAAAATTGGCAGGCACGTGTAGCACCCCGAGACGCACAAAAAAGTCTATTGGGACCATGTAGCTAAAATGTACAGGAAGTGAGCTATGAATTTTTTAATGTCCAATTTTGGCCTATTTTGGCACATTCACTGTGGTCATGCTTTTTCCCCCTTTGCAAACATTTTTCATCCAATTGACTTCAAACTTGGCATTTATCATCTCAAGACCTGAGAGAACAACTGGGGAAAAAATCTTGCCTTTTCGAAATACTATATGACGGGGGCGGGGCATCAAATATTGCCTTTAAAATTTCATTTGTCCAGAAAGAGCAAATGCTGAATAACTCCCATGTACAAGCTCCAAAAAATCTCAAACTTCTCAGGCAACGTAATAGTCACGGCCTGAAAACATCTATATGACAAAATTCAGTTATACATATAGCGCCACCTAGTGGTTACAATAAATGTCATACTTTACGTTTTTAGCTACTGTGCTGAGCTCGTTGAAGGGATCCAGTTGAAAATTGGTCAGAAAAGCCTTAAGATGTTGGTGATGCCCCACACCGAATATTGTAACTTTTCGCCAAAGGGCGTGGCCGCTACGGTGACGCAAAGTCTGAAGATTTTTCGTGACAATAAAAGCTGCATTAACTTGACCGAGATGATCCTATCTTCTCAAAATTTCACACATTTGATGAGAGTCCAGCTCTAAAGACATCTACTAACTTACATTTCATCTAACTGATAGCGCCACCTAGTGGCAATTTTTTTTCTTACGAATTTTCTTGTACATTTTTCTCCAAACACGTTAACTGGACCAACCTCATATTTGCTCAGATGGGGGTTTCGGCCTTCATGATGTCACAACACGAAGTTTGTGAGTTTTCGCGAATCGCTGTGGGCGTGGCTAAGCACTGTTCGCCAAGAAAACAACGCTAGGTTTGATGGTCTAAACATGCACAGAAACTCATGAAACTTGGCACACACATCTAGCCTGGCAAAATGAGCAATATTTTATCATGTATTGTCCTATTTTTACAAAAATGACTCAATAGCGCCCCCTAGAAATTTTTAACGAAGCAGCCCCGATTGTACGTTTAAGCAAGATCTACGAAAATTTTTAGGTGTATGAGGGAGTCCAAGACCTACAAAAAAGTCTCTTGGACCCATGTGCTAAAATGAACAGGAAGTGAGCTATGAATTTTTGAATGTCCCATTTTTGACGATTTTTGCACATTTTCAGGGGGCATACTTTTGCCCACTTCTCCTACACATTTCATCCGACTGACTTTAGACTTGACCTGGACCATGTCAAGACCTGAGCCAACTACAGGCAGAAAAATCTTGACTTTTGGAAATACTATATGATGAGGGCGGGGCATCAAATTTTGTGTTTCGCACTGAAAAAGGATATGCTTAATAACTCCCCGGTACATGCTCCAAAAAATCCCAAACTTGACATGTATGTTTATAGTCAAAGCCTGAAGGTATCTCTATGACAAAATTCAGTTATATATGCAGCGCCACCTAGCCCTTCAGGCGTGAAAAAAAAATACCCCACATACGGTATTTTGTACAAAAAATGTCAACTCATTCTAAGTGTGATAACTCCCATGTTCAAGCTCCAAAAAATCTCAAACTTCTCAGGCAACGTAATAGTCACGGCCTGAAAGCATCTATATGATAAAATTCAGTTATACATATAGCGCCACCTAGTGGTAACAATAAATGTCATACTTTACGTTTTTAGCTACTGTGCCGAGCTCGTTGAAGGGATCCAGTTGAAAATTGGTCAGAAAAGCCTTAAGATGTTGATCATGCCCCACACCGAATATTGTAACTTTTCGCCAAAGGGCGTGGCCGCTACGGTGACGCAAAGTCCGAAAATTTTTCGTGACAATAAAAGCTGCATGAACTTGACCGAGATGATCCTATCTTCTCAAAATTTCACACATTTGATGAGAGTCCAGCCGTTAAGACATCTACGAACTTATATTTCATCTTACTGATAGCGCCACCTAGTGGCAATTTTTTTTCTTACGAATTTTCTTGTACATTTTTCTCCAAACACGTTAACTGGACCAACCTCATATTTGCTCAGATGAGGGTTTCGGCCTTCATGATGTCACAACACGAAGTTTGTGAGTTTTCGCGAATCGCTGTGGGCGTGGCTAAGCACTGTTCGCCAAGAAAACAACGCCAGTTTTGAGGGTCTAAACATGCGCAGAAACTCATGAAACTTGGCACACACATCTGGCCTGGTAAAATGAACAATATTTTATTGTTGATTGTACTATTTTTACAAAAATGACTCAATAGCGCCCCCTAGAAATTTTTAACGAAGCAGCCCCGATTCTACGTTTAAGCAAGATCTACGAAAATTTTTACGTGTATGACGGAGCCAAAGACCTACAAAAAAGTCTCTTGGACCCATATGCTAAAATGAACAGGAAGTGAGGTACGGATTTTTGAATGTCCCATTTTTGACGATTTTTGCACATTTTCAGGGGGCATACTTTTGCCCACTTCTCCTACATGTTTTATCCGACTGACTTATGACTTGACCTGGACCATGCCAAGACCTGAGCCAACAACAGACGGAAAAATCTTGACTTTTGGAAATACTATATGATGAGCGCGGGGCATCAAAATTTGTGTTTCGCACTGAAAAAGGATATGCTTAATAACTCCCCGATACATGCTCCAAAAAATCCCAAACTTGACATGTATGTTTATCGTCAAGGCCTGAAGGTATCTCTATGACAACATTCAGTTATATATGCAGCGCCACCTCGCCCTTGAGGCATGAAAAAAAAATACCCCACATACGGTATTTTGTACAAAAAATGTAAACTCATTCTAAGTGTGATAACTAAGTCATTTATGAATATTCTTTTACTTTCCACCACTCAAAATGTTCACTGGCATTAGACTTATCCAAACATGTACTTTTTTATTTATTTTTGATAGCCTCTAATGGACATTAAAAGCAATATCGTGAATGAAGGATATGCTTAATAACTCCACGGTACATGCTCCAAAAAAATCCCACACTTGACATGTATGTTTAGAGTCAAGGCTTGAAGGTATCCCTATGACAACATTCCATTATATATACAGCGCCACCTAGCCCTAGAGGCATAAAAAAAAATACACCAACTTAACGGTATTTTTACAAAAAAAAAAAAAATCCACATGTCAAGGTTTATCATGCCATTTTCAAAGAAATTCTGCTTCCAATGTGCCTTACCTAAACTTGCCAGTACCCCAACGTGCCAGTACCCCAACGTGCAAGTACCCCAACGTGCAAGTACCCCAACGTGCAAGTACCCCAACGTGGCCCGGGCTGCGAGGGCCCTTTATAGCTGCTCGCAGCTCTAGTTATTATTATTATTATTATTATTATTATTATTCTTCTTCTTCTTCTCCGTAAACGATCACGATTTTGGGTACCTAAACATTCACGAAAACTCACCGAACTTTGCACACTCCTCAGGTCCGGCGAAAAATTTGATATTATGAAGTCGTCATAACAACGCGACTCTATAGCGCCCCCTAGCATAGAAAAATAAAAACCAAGCCCGGCACGTTTGAGCTAGAGCAACGAAAATTGGTAGGCACGTGTAGCACCCCGAGACGCACAAAAAAGTCTATTGGGACCATGTAGCTAAAATGTACAGGAAGTGAGCTATGAATTTTTTAATGTCCAATTTTGGCCTATTTTGGCACATTCACTGTGGTCATGCTTTTTCCCCCTATGCAAACATTTTTCATCCCATTGACTTCAAACTTGGCATTTATCATCTCAAGACCTAAGAGAACAGCTGGGCAAAAAGTCTTGCCTTTTTGAAATACTATATGACGGGGGCGGGGCATCAAATATTGCCTTTAAAATTTCATTTGTCCAGAAAGAGCAAATGCTTAATAACTCCCATGTACAAGCTCCAAAAAATCTCAAACTTCTCAGGCAACGTAATAGTCACGGCCTGAAAACATCTATATGACAAAATTCAGTTCTACATATAGCGCCACCTAGTGGTTACAATAAATGTCATACTTTACGTTTATAGCTACTGTGCTGAGCTCGTTGAAGGGATCCAGTTGAAAATTGGTCAGAAAAGCCTTAAGATGTTGATGATGCCCCACACCGAATATTGTAACTTTTCGCCAAAGGGCGTGGCCGCTACGGTGACGCAAAGTCTGAAGATTTTTCGTGACAATAAAAGCTGCATTAACTTGACCGAGATGATCCTATCTTCTCAAAATTTCACACATTTGATGAGAGTCCAGCCCTAAAGACATCTACTAACTTACATTTCATCTTACTGATAGCGCCACCTAGTGGCAATTTTTTTTCTTACGAATTTTCTTCTACGTTTTTCTCCAAACACGTTAACTGGACCTACCTCATATTTGCTCAGATGAGGGTTTCGGCCTTCATGATGTCACAACACGAAGTTTGTGAGTTTTCGCGAATTGCTGTGGGCGTGGCTAAGCGCTGTTCGCCAAGAAAACAACGCCAGTTTTGAGGGTCTAAACATGCACAGAAACTCCTGAAACTTGGCACACACATCTGGCCTGGTAAAATGAGCAATTTTTTATCGGCGATTGTGCTATTTTTAAAAAAATGACTCAATAGCGCCCCCTCGAAATTTTTAACGAAGCAGCCCCGGTTGTACGTTTAAGCAAGAACGACGAATATTTTTAGGTGTAAGAGGGAGCCCAAGACCTACAAAAAAGTCTCTTGTACCCATATGCTAAAATGAACAGGAAGTGAGCTACGAATTTTTGAATGTCCCATTTTTGACGATTTTTGCACATTCACAGGGGGCAGACTTTTGCCCACTTCTCCTATACGTTTCATCCGACTGAGTTAAGACTTGGCCTGGACCATGTCAACACCTGAGCCAACGACAGGGGGGAAAATTTTGACTTTTCGAAATACTATATGATGAGGGCGGGGCATCAAAATTTGTGTTTCGCAATGAAAAATGATATGCTTGATAACTCCCCGGTACATGCTCCAAAAAATCCCAAACTTGACATGTATGTTTATCGTCAAGGCCTGAAGTTATCTCTATGACAACATTCAGTTATATATGCAGCGCCACCTAGCCCTTGAGGCATGAAAAAAAAATACCACACATACGGTATTTTGTACAAAAAATGGAAACTCATTCTAAGTGTGATAACTAAGTCATTTATGAATATTCTTTTAGTTTCCACCACTCAAAATGTTCACTGGCATCAGACTTATCCAAACATATATATAGTTTTATTTATTTTTGATAGCCTCTATGGACATTAAAAGCAATATCGTGAATGAAGGATATGCTTAATAACTCCACGGTACATGCTCCAAAAATAATCCCACACTTGACATGTATGCTTATAATCAAGGCCTGAAGGTATCTCTATGACAACATTCAGTTATAAATACAGCGCCACCTAGCCCTTGAGGCTTATATAAAAAAATAAAAAAAATACCCCACATACGGTATTTTGTACAAAAAATGTACACTCATTCTAAGTGTGATAACTAAGTCATTTATGAATATTCTTTTAGTTTCCACCACTCAAATTGTTCACTGGCTTCACACCGATCCAAACGTATGTACGTTTCCATTTTGTCTTATTCATTTTTGATTGCCCCTTTGGACAATAAAAGTAACATTGTGCAATGAGTACAACGAGCGATGATGTGTATATACACTTTTACAAAAAAATACCAATCAGGGCAACTCATTGCCTAAAAATAAAAAAGGACGCTGATTTTTGCAGGTCTTAACAATCACCAAAACCCGTTGAGCTTGACACACACACTGGCAAAAAAATATTCTACATGTAAACGTTTATTATGCCATTTTCAAAGAAATTTTGCTTCCAATATGCCAGTACCCCAACGTGCCAGTACCCCAACGTGCAAGTACCCCAACGTGCAAGGACCCCAATGTGGCCCGGGCTGCGAGGGCCCTTTATAGCTGCTCGCAGCTCTAGTTATTATTATTATTCTTTATTCTCCGCAAACAATCGCGATTTTGGGTACCTAAACATTCACGAAAACTCACCGAACTTTGCACACTCTTCAGGTCCGGCGAAAAATTTGATATTATGAAGTCGTTATAACAACGCGACTCTATAGCGCCCCCTAGCGTAGAAAAATAAAAACCAAGCCCGGCACGTTTGAAATAGAGCAACGGAAATTGGCAGGCACGTGTAGCACCCCGAGACGCACAAAAAAGTCTATTGGGACCATGTAGCTAAAATGTACAGGAAGTGAGCTATGAATTTTTTTATGTCCAATTTTGGCCTATTTTGGCACATTCACTGTGGTCATGCTTTTTCCCCCTATGCAAACATTTTTCATCCAATTGACTTCAAACTTGGCATTTATCATCTCAAGACTTAAGAGAAAAACTAGGCAAAAAATCTTGCGTTTTCGAAATACTATATGACGGGGGCGGGGCATCAAATATTGCCTTTAAAATTTCATTTGTCCAGAAAGAGCAAATGCTGAATAACTCCCATGTACAAGCTCCAAAAAATCTCAAACTTCTCAGGCAACGTAATAGTCACGGCCTGAAAACACCTATATGAAAAAATTCAGTTATACATATAGCGCCACCTAGTGGTTACAATAAATGTCATACTTTACGTTTTTAGCTACTGTGCTGAGCTCGTTGAAGGGATCCAGTTGAAAATTGGTCAGAAAAGCCTTAAGATGTTGATGATGCCCCACACCGAATATTGTAACTTTTCGCCAAAGGGCGTGGCCGCTACGGTGACGCAAAGTCTGAAGATTTTTCGTGACAATAAAAGCTGCATGAACTTGACCGAGATGATCCTATCTTCTCAAAATTTCACACATTTGATGAGAGTCCAGCCCTAAAGACATCTACGAACTTATATTTCATCTAACTGATAGCGCCACCTAGTGGCAATTTTTTTTCTTACGAATTTTCTTGTACATTTTTCTCCAAACACGTTAACTGGACCAACCTCATATTTGCTCAGATGGGGGTTTCGGCCTTCATGATGTCACAACACGAAGTTTGTGAGTTTTCGCGAATCGCTGTGGGCGTGGCTAAGCACTGTTCGCCAAGAAAACAACGCTAGTTTTGATAGTCTAAACATGCGCAGAAACTCATGAAACTTGGCACACACATCTGGCCTGGCAAAATGAGCAATATTTTATCATGTATTGTCCTATTTTTACAAAAATGACTCAATAGCGCCCCCTAGAAATTTTTAACGAAGCAGCCCCGATTGTACGTTTAAGCAAGATCTACGAAAATTTTTAGGTGTATGAGGGAGTCCAAGACCTACAAAAAAGTCTCTTGGACCCATGTGCTAAAATGAACAGGAAGTGAGCTATGAATTTTTGAATGTCCCATTTTTGACGATTTTTGCACATTTTCAGGGGGCATACCTTTGCCCACTTCTCCTACACATTTCATCCGACTGACTTTAGACTTGACCTGGACCATGTCAAGACCTGAGCCAACTACAGGCAGAAAAATCTTGACTTTTGGAAATACTATATGATGAGGGCGGGGCATCAAATTTTGTGTTTCGCACTGAAAAAGGATATGCTTAATAACTCCCCGGTACATGCTCCAAAAAATCCCAAACTTGACATGTATGTTTATAGTCAAAGCCTGAAGGTATCTCTATGACAAGATTCAGTTATATATGCAGCGCCACCTAGCCCTTCAGGCGTGAAAAAAAAATACCCCACATACGGTATTTTGTACAAAAAATGTCAACTCATTCTAAGTGTGATAACTCCCATGTTCAAGCTCCAAAAAATCTCAAACTTCTCAGGCAACGTAATAGTCACGGCCTGAAAGCATCTATATGATAAAATTCAGTTATACATATAGCGCCACCTAGTGGTAACAATAAATGTCATACTTTACGTTTTTAGCTACTGTGCCGAGCTCGTTGAAGGGATCCAGTTGAAAATTGGTCAGAAAAGCCTTAAGATGTTGATCATGCCCCACACCGAATATTGTAACTTTTCGCCAAAGGGCGTGGCCGCTACGGTGACGCAAAGTCCGAAAATTTTTCGTGACAATAAAAGCTGCATGAACTTGACCGAGATGATCCTATCTTCTCAAAATTTCACACATTTGATGAGAGTCCAGCCCTTAAGACATCTACGAACTTATATTTCATCTTACTGATAGCGCCACCTAGTGGCAATTTTTTTTCTTACGAATTTTCTTGTACATTTTTCTCCAAACACGTTAACTGGACCAACCTCATATTTGCTCAGATGAGGGTTTCGGCCTTCATGATGTCACAACACGAAGTTTGTGAGTTTTCGCGAATCGCTGTGGGCGTGGCTAAGCACTGTTCGCCAAGAAAACAACGCCAGTTTTGAGGGTCTAAACATGCGCAGAAACTCATGAAACTTGGCACACACATCTGGCCTGGTAAAATGAACAATATTTTATTGTTGATTGTACTATTTTTACAAAAATGACTCAATAGCGCCCCCTAGAAATTTTTAACGAAGCAGCCCCGATTCTACGTTTAAGCAAGATCTACGAAAATGTTTACGTGTATGAGGGAGCCAAAGACCTACAAAAAAGTCTCTTGGACCCATATGCTAAAATGAACAGGAAGTGAGGTACGAATTTTTGAATGTCCCATTTTTGACGATTTTTGCACATTTTCAGGGGGCATACTTTTGCCCACTTCTCCTACATGTTTTATCCGACTGACTTATGACTTGACCTGGACCATGCCAAGACCTGAGCCAACAACAGACGGAAAAATCTTGACTTTTGGAAATACTATATGATGAGCGCGGGGCATCAAAATTTGTGTTTCGCACTGAAAAAGGATATGCTTAATAACTCCCCGATACATGCTCCAAAAAATCCCAAACTTGACATGTATGTTTATCGTCAAGGCCTGAAGGTATCTCTATGACAACATTCAGTTATATATGCAGCGCCACCTCGCCCTTGAGGCAAAACAAAAAAATACCCCACATACGGTATTTTGTACAAAAAATGTAAACTCATTCTAAGTGTGATAACTAAGTCATTTATGAATATTCTTTTACTTTCCACCACTCAAAATGTTCACTGGCATTAGACTTATCCAAACATGTACTTTTTTATTTATTTTTGATAGCCTCTATGGACATTAAAAGCAATATCGTGAATGAAGGATATGCTTAATAACTCCACGGTACATGCTCCAAAAAAATCCCACACTTGACATGTATGTTTAGAGTCAAGGCTTGAAGGTATCCCTATGACAACATTCCATTATATATACAGCGCCACCTAGCCCTAGAGGCATAAAAAAAAATACACCAACTTAACGGTATTTTTACAAAAAAAAAAAAAATCCACATGTCAAGGTTTATCATGCCATTTTCAAAGAAATTCTGCTTCCAATGTGCCGTACCTAAACTTGCCAGTACCCCAACGTGCCAGTACCCCAACGTGCAAGTACCCCAACGTGCAAGTACCCCAACGTGGCCCGGGCTGCGAGGGCCCTTTATAGCTGCTCGCAGCTCTAGTTCTTCTTCTTCTTCTTCTTCTTCTTCTTTATTCTCCGCAAACAATCGCGATTTTGGGTACCTAAATATTCACGAAAACTCACCGAACTTTGCACACTCCTCAGGTCCGGCGAAAAATTTGATATTATGAAGTCGTTATAACAACGCGACTCTATAGCGCCCCCTAGCATAGAAAAATAAAAACCAAGCCCGGCACGTTTGAGCGAGAGCAACGAAAATTGGTAGGCACGTGTAGCACCCCGAGACGCACAAAAAAGTCTATTGGGACCATGTAGCTAAAATGTACAGGAAGTGAGCTATGAATTTTTTAAAGTCCAATTTTGGCCTATTTTGGCACATTCACTGTGGTCATGCTTTTTCCCCCTATGCAAACATTTTTCATCCCATTGACTTCAAACTTGGCATTTATCATCTCAAGACCTAAGAGAACAGCTGGGCAAAAAGTCTTGCCTTTTCGAAATACTATATGACCGGGGCGGGGCATCAAATATTGCCTTTAAAATTTCATTTGTCCAGAAAGAGCAAATGCTGAATAACTCCCATGTACAAGCTCCAAAAAATCTCAAACTTCTCAGGCAACGTAATAGTCACGGCCTGAAAACATCTATATGACAAAATTCAGTTCTACATATAGCGCCACATAGTGGTTACAATAAATGTCATACTTTACGTTTTTAGCTACTGTGCTGAGCTCGTTGAAGGGATCCAGTTGAAAATTGGTCAGAAAAGCCTTAAGATGTTGATGATGCCCCACACCGAATATTGTAACTTTTCGCCAAAGGGCGTGGCCGCTACGGTGACGCAAAGTCTGAAGATTTTTCGTGACAATAAAAGCTGCATTAACTTGACCGAGATGATCCTATCTTCTCAAAATTTCACACATTTGATGAGAGTCCAGCTCTAAAGACATCTACTAACTTATATTTCATCTAACTGATAGCGCCACCTAGTGGCAATTTTTTTTCTTACGAATTTTCTTCTACGTTTTTCTCCAAACACGTTAACTGGACCTACCTCATATTTGCTCAGATGAGGGTTTCGGCCTTCATGATGTCACAACACGAAGTTTGTGAGTTTTCGCGAATTGCTGTGGGCGTGGCTAAGCGCTGTTCGCCAAGAAAACAACGCCAGTTTTGAGGGTCTAAACATGCACAGAAACTCCTGAAACTTGGCACACACATCTGGCCTGGTAAAATGAGCAATATTTTATTGTTGATTGTGCTATTTTTAAAAAAATGACTCAATAGCGCCCCCTCGAAATTTTTAACGACGCAGCCCCGGTTGTACGTTTAAGCAAGAACGACGAATATTTTTAGGTATATGAGGGAGCCCAAGACCTACAAAAAAGTCTCTTGTACCCATATGCTAAAATGAACAGGAAGTGAGCTACGAATTTTTGAATGTCCCATTTTTGATGATTTTTGCACATTCACAGGGGGCAGACTTTTGCCCACTTCTCCTATACGTTTCATCCGACTGAGTTAAGACTTGGCCTGGACCATGTCAAGACCTGAGCCAACGACAGGGGGAAAAATTTTGACTTTTCGAAATACTATATGATGAGGGCGGGGCATCAAAATGTGTGTTTCGCAATGAAAAATGATATGCTTGATAACTCCCCGGTACATGCTCCAAAAAATCCCAAACTTGACATGTATGTTTATCGTCAAGGCCTGAAGTTATCTCTATGACAACATTCAGTTATATATGCAGCGCCACCTAGCCCTTGAGGCATGAAAAAAAAATACCACACATACGGTATTTTGTACAAAAAATGTAAACTCATTCTAAGTGTGATAACTAAGTCATTTATGAATATTCTTTTAGTTTCCACCACTCAAAATGTTCACTGGCATCAGACTTATCCAAACATATATATATTTTTATTTATTTTTGATAGCCTCTATGGACATTAAAAGCAATATCGTGAATGAAGGATATGCTTAATAACTCCACGGTACATGCTCCAAAAAAAATCCCACACTTGACATGTATGCTTATAATCTAGGCCTGAAGGTATCTCTATGACAACATTCAGTTATAAATACAGCGCCACCTAGCCCTTGAGGCTTATATAAAAAAAAATAAAAAATACCCCACATACGGTATTTTGTACAAAAAATTTACAATCATTCTAAGTGTGATAACTAAGTCATTTATGAATTTTTAGTTTCCACCACTCAAATTGTTCACTGGCTTCACACCGATCCAAACGTATGTACGTTTCCATTTTGTTTTATTCATTTTTGATTGCCCCTATGGACAATAAAAGTAACATTGTGCAATGAGTACAACGAGCAATGATGTGTATATACACTTTTACAAAAAAATACCAATCAGGGCAACTCATTGCCTAAAAATAAAAAAGGACGCTGATTTTTGCAGGTCTTAACAATCACCAAAACCCGTTGAGCTTGACACACACACTGGCAAAAAAATATTCTACATGTAAACGTTTATTATGCCATTTTCAAAGAAATTTTGCTTCCAATATGCCAGTACCCCAACGTGCCAGTACCCCAACGTGCAAGTACCCCAACGTGCAAGGACCCCAATGTGGCCCGGGCTGCGAGGGCCCTTTATAGCTGCTCGCAGCTCTAGTTATTATTCTTCTTCTTCTTTATTCTCCGCAAACAATCGCGATTTTGGGTACCTAAATATTCACGAAAACTCACCGAACTTTGCACACTCCTCAGGCCCGGCGAAAAATTTGATATTATGAAGTCGTCATAACAACGCGACTCTATAGCGCCCCCTAGCGTAGAAAAATAAAAACCAAGCCCGGCACGTTTGAGCTAGAGCAACGAAAATTGGCAGGCACGTGTAGCACCCCGAGCTGCACAAAAAAGTCTATTGGGACCATGTAGCTAAAATGTACAGGAAATGAGCTATGAATTTTTTAATGTCCAATTTTGGCCTATTTTGGCACATTCACTGTGGTCATGCTTTTTCCCCCTCTGCAAACATTTTTCATCCAATTAACTTCAAACTTGGCATTTATCATCTCAAGACGTGAGAGAACAACTGGGCAAAAAGTCTTGCCTTTTCGAAATACTATATGATGGGGGCGGGGCATCAAATATTGCCTTTAAAATTTCATTTGTCCAGAAAGAGCAAATGCTTAATAACTCCCATGTTCAAGCTCCAAAAAATCTCAAACTTCTCAGGCAATGTAATAGTCACGGCCTGAAAACATCTATATGATAAAATTCAGTTATACATATAGCGCCACCTAGTGGTAACAATAAATGTCATACTTTACGTTTTTAGCTACTGCGCTGAGCTCGTTGAAGGGATACAGTTGAAAATTGGCCAGAAAAGCCTTAAGATGTTGATCATGCCCCACACCGAATATTGTAACTTTTCGCCAAAGGGCGTGGCCGCTACGGTGCCGCAAAGTCTGAAGATTTTTCGTGACAATAAAAGCTGCATTAACTTGACCGAGATGATCCTATCTTCTCAAAATTTCACACATTTGATGAGAGTCCAGCCCTAAAGACATCTATTAACTTATATTTCATCTTACTGATAGCGCCACCTAGTGGTAATTTTTTTTCTTACGAATTTTCTTCTACGTTTTTCTCCAAACACGTTAACTGGACCTACCTCATATTTGCTCAGATGAGGGATTCGGCCTTCATGATGTCACAACACGAAGTTTGTGAGTTTTCGCGAATCGCTGTGGGCGTGGCTAAGCACTGTTCGCCAAGAAAACAACGCCAGTTTTGAGGGTCTAAACATGCACAGAAACTCATGAAACTTGGCACACACATCTGGCCTGGTAAAATGAACAATATTTTATTGTTGATTGTGCTATTTTTACAAAAATGACTCAATAGCGCCCCCTAGAAGTTTTTAACAAAGCAGCCCCGGTTGTACGTTTAAGCAAGAACGACGAATATTTTTAGGTGTATGAGGACCTACAAGACCAAGACCTACAAAAAAGTCTCTTGGACCCATATGCTAAAATGAACAGGAAGTGAGCTACGAATTTTTCAATGTCCCATTTTTGACAATTTTTGCACATTCACAGGGGGCAGACTTTTGCCCACTTCTCCTACACGTTTCATCTGACTGAGTTAAGACTTGACCTGGACCATGTCAAGACCTGAGCCAACGACAGGGGGAAAAATCTTGACCTTTCGAAATACTATATGATGAAGGCGGGGCATCAAAATTTGTGTTTCGCACTAAAAAAGGATATGCTTAATAACTCCCCGGTACATGCTCCAAAAAATCCCAAACTTGACATGTATGTTTATCGTCAAGGCCTGAAGCTATCTCTATGACAACATTCAGTTATATATGCAGCGCCACCTAGCCCTTGAGGCCTAAAAAAAAAATACCCCACATACGGTATTTTGTACAAAAAATGTAAACTCATTCTAAGTGTGATAACTAAGTCATTTATGAATATTCTTTTAGTTTCCACCACTCAAAATGTTCACTGGCATCAGACTTATTCAAACATATATATATTTTTATTTATTTTTGATAGCCTCTGTGGACATTAAAAGCAATATCGTGAATGAAGGATATGCTTAATAACTCCACGGTACATGCTCCAAAAAAAATCCCACACTTGACATGTATGCTTATAATCAAGGCCTGAAGGTATCTCGATGACAACATTCAGTTATAAATACAGCGCCACCTAGCCCTTGAGGCTTATATAAAAAAAAAACCCCACATACGGTATTTTGTACAAAAAAATGTAAACTCATTCTAAGTGTGATGACTAAGTCATTTATGAATATTCTTTTAGTTTCCACCACTCAAATTGTTCACTGGCTTCACACCGATCCAAACGTATGTACGTTTCCATTTTGTTTTATTCATTTTTGATTGCCCCTTTGGACAATAAAAGTAACATTGTGCAATGAGTACAACGAGCGATGATGTATATATACACTTTTACAAAAAATACCAATCAGGGCAACTCATTGCCTAAAAATAAAAAAGGACGCTGATTTTTGCAGGTCTTAACAATCACCAAAACCCGTTGAGCTTGACACACACTGGCAAAAAAAATATTCTACATGTAAACGTTTATTATGCCATTTTCAAAGAAATTTTGCTTCCAATATGCCAGTACCCCAACGTGCCAGTACCCCAACGTGCCAGTACCCTAACGTGCAAGTACCCCAACGTGCAAGGACTCCAACGTGGCCCGGGCTGCGAGGGCCCTTTATAGCTGCTCGCAGCTCTAGTTATTCTTCTTCTTCTTCTTCTTCTTCTTCTTTATTCTCCGCAAACAATCGCGATTTTGGGTACCTAAATATTCACGAAAACTCACCGAACTTTGCACACTCCTCAGGTCCGGCGAAAAATTTGATATTATGAAGTCGTTATAACAACGCGACTCTATAGCGCCCCCTAGCATAGAAAAATAAAAACCAAGCCCGGCACGTTTGAGCTAGAGCAACGAAAATTGGCAGGCACGTGTAGCACCCCGAGACGCACAAAAAAGTCTATTGGGACCATGTAGCTAAAATGTACAGGAAGTGAGCTATGAATTTTTTAATGTCCAACTTTGGCCTATTTTGGCACATTCACTGTGTTCATGCTTTTTCCCCCTATGCAAACATTTTTCATCCCATTGACTTCAAACTTGGCATTTATCATCTCAAGACCTAAGAGAACAGTTGGGCAAAAAGTCTTGCCTTTTCGAAATACTATATGACGGGGGCGGGGCATCAAATATTGCCTTGAAAATTTCATCTTTCCAGAAAGAGCAAATGCTGAATAACTCCCATGTACAAGCTCCAAAAAATCTCAAACTTCTCAGGCAACGTAATAGTCACGGCCTGAAAACATCTGTATGACAAAATTCAGTTATACATATAGCGCCACCTAGTGGTTACAATAAATGTCATACTTTACGTTTTTAGCTACTGTGCTGAGCTCGTTGAAGGGATCCAGTTGAAAATTGGTCAGAAAAGCCTTAAGATGTTGATGATGCCCCACACCGAATATTGTAACTTTTCGCCAAAGGGCGTGGCCGCTACGGTGCCGCAAAGTCTGAAGATTTTTCGTGACAATAAAAGCTGCATGAACTTGACCGAGATGATCCTATCTTCTCAAAATTTCACCCATTTGATGAGAGTCCAGCCCTAAAGACATCTACGAACTTATATTTCATCTTACTGATAGCGCCACCTAGTGGCAATTTTTTTTCTTACGAATTTTCTTGTACATTTTTTCTCCAAACACGTTAACTGGACCAACCTCATATTTGCTCAGATGAGGGTTTCGGCCTTCATGATGTCACAACACGAAGTTTGTGAGTTTTCGCGAATCGCTGTGGGCGTGGCTAAGCACTGTTCGCCAAGAAAACAACGCCAGTTTTGAGGGTCTAAACATGCGCAGAAACTCATGAAACTTGGCACACACATCTGGCCTGGTAAAATGAACAATATTTTATTGTTGATTGTGCTATTTTTACAAAAATGACTCAATAGCGCCCCCTAGAAATTTTTAACGAAGCAGCCCCGATTGTACGTTTAAGCAAGATCTACGAAAATTTTTACGTGTATGAGGGAGCCAAAGACCTACAAAAAAGTCTCTTGGACCCATATGCTAAAATGAACAGGAAGTGAGCTACGAATTTTTGAATGTCCCATTTTTTACGATTTTTGCACATTTTCAGAGGGCATACTTTTGCCCACTTCTCCTACACGTTTTATCCGACTGACTTATGACTTGACCTGGACCATGCCAAGACCTGAGCCAACAACAGACGGAAAAATCTTGACTTTTGGAAATACTATATGATGAGGGCGGGGGCATCAAAATTTGTGTTTCGCACTGAAAAAGGATATGCTTAATAACTCCCCGATACATGCTCCAAAAAATCCCAAACTTGACATGTATGTTTATCGTCAAGGCCTGAAGGTATCTCTATGACAACATTCAGTTATATATGCAGCGCCACCTAGCCCTTGAGGCATGAAAAAAAAATACCCCACTTACGGTATTTTGTACAAAAAATGTAAACTCATTCTAAGTGTGATAACTAAGTCATTTAGGAATATTCTTTTACCTTCCACCACTCAAAATATTCACTGGCATCAGACCTAACCAAACATACATATTTTTGTTATTTAGTTTTATGTATTTTTGATAGCCTCTATGGACATTAAAAGCAATATCGTGAATGAAGGCTATGCTTAATAACTCCCAGGTACATGCTCCAAAAAATCCCATATTTGAAATGTATATTTAGAGTCAAGGCCTGAAGGTATCTCTATGACAAAATTCAGTTATAAATACAGCGCCACCTAGTCCTTGAGGCATAAAAAAAAATGCCTCACTTACGGTATTTTTGCAAAAATTGTAAACTCATTGTAAGTGTGATAACTAAGTCATTTATGAATATTCTTTTACTTTCCACCACTCAATATGTTCACTGGTATCAGACCGATCCAAACATACGTATTTTTTATTTAGTTTTATTTTTTATTTTTATCGCCTCTATGGACAATAAAAGCAACATTGTGCAATGAGTACGAGTGATGATGTGTGTATATATACTTTTACGAAAAATACCAATCAGGGCAACTCATTGCCTCAAAATAAAAAAAAAGACGCTGATTTTTGCAGATCTTAACAATCACCAAAACCCATTGAGCTTGACACACTCATCACACCTGGCAAAAAAAAAAAAAAAAGTCCACATGTTTATCATGCCATTTTCAAAGAAATTCTGCTTCCAATGTGCCAGTACCCCAATGTGCAAGTTCCCCAACGTGCAAGTACCCCAACGTGGCCCGGGCTGCGAGGGCCCTTTATAGCTGCTCGCAGCTCTAGTTAGGGCCCGAGCAGCGACCGCTGCGAGGTCCCTATTGTTTTTGTAAAAAATATTATTATTAGGGCCCGAGCAGCGACCGCTGCGAGGTCCCTCTTGCTTTTGTAAGAATTATTAGGGCCCGAGCAGCTACCGCTGCGAGGTCCCTATTGTTTTTCGATCGGATTATTATTATTATTATTATTATTATTCTTCTTCTTCTTCTTCTTCTTCTCCGTAAACGATCACGATTTTGGGTACCTAAACATTTCCGAAAACTCACCAAACTTTGCACACTCCTCAGGCCCGGCGAAAAATTTGATATTATGAAGTCGTCATAACAACGCGACTCTATAGCGCCCCCTAGCATAGAAAAATAAAAACCAAGCCCGGCATGTTTGAACTAGAGCAACGAAAATTGGCAGGCACGTGTAGCACCCCGAGACGCACAAAAAAGTCTATTGGGACCATGTAGCTAAAATGTACAGGAAGTGAGCTATGAATTTTTTAATGTCCAATTTTGGCCTATTTTGGCACATTCACTGTGGTCATGCTTTTGACCCCTTTGCAAACATTTTTCATCCAATTGACTTCAAACTTGGCATTTATCATCTCAAGACCTGAGAGAACAACTGGGGAAAAAATCTTGCCTTTTCGAAATACTATATGACGGGGGCGGGGCATCAAATATTGCCTTTAAAATTTCATTTGTCCAGAAAGAGCAAATGCTTAATAACTCCCATGTTCAAGCTCCAAAAAATCTCAAACTTATCAGGCAACTTAATAGTCACGGCCTGAAAACATCTATATGATAAAATTCAGTTATCCATGTAGCGCCACCTAGTGGTAACAATAATTGTCATACTTTACGTTTTTAGCTACTGTGCTGAGCTCGTTGAAGGGATCCAGTTGAAAATTGGTCAGAAAAGCCTTAAGATGTTGATCATGCCCCACACCGAATATTGTAACTTTTCGCCAAAGGGCGTGGCCGCTACGGTGCCGCAAAGTCTGAAGATTTCTCGTGACAACAAAAGCTGCATTAACTTGACCGAGATGATGCTATCTTCTCAAAATTTTACACAATTGATGAGAGTCCAGCCCTAAAGACATCTACAAACTTATATTTCATCTTACTGATAGCGCCACCTACTGGCAATTTTTTTTCTCACGATTTTTCTTCAATGTTTTTCTCCAACCATGTTAACTGGACCTACCTCATATTTGCTCAGATGAGGGTGTCGGCCTTCATGCTGTCACAACATGAAGTTTGTGAGTTTTCGCGAATCGCTGTGGGCGTGGCTAAGCGCTGTTCGCCAAGAAAACAACGCCAATTTTGAGGGCCTAAACTGCCACAGAAACACACGAAACTTGGCACACACAGCTGGCCTGGCAAAATGAGCAATTTTTTATCGTCGATTGTGCTATTTTTACAAAAATGACTCAATAGCGCCCCCTAGAAATCTTTAACGAAACAGCCCCAGTTGTACGTTTAAGCAAGAGCTACAAAATTTTTTAGGTGTATTAGGAAGCCCAAGACCTACAAAAAAGTCACTTGGACCCATATGCTAAAATGAACAGGAAGTGAGCTACGAATTTTTGAAGGTCCCATTTTTGACGATTTTTGCACATTTACAGGGGGCATACTTTTGCCCACTTCTCCTACACGTTTCATCCGACTGACTTCAGACTTGACCTGGACCATGTCAAGACCTGAGCCAACGACAGGGGGAAAAATCTTGACTTTTCGAAATACTATATGATGAAGGCGGGGCATCAAAATTTGTGTTTCGCACTGAAAAAGGATATGCTTAATAACTCCCCGGTACATGCTCCAAAAAATCCCAAACTTGACATGTATGTTTATCATCAAGGCCTGAAAGTATCTCTATGACAACATTCAGTTATATATGCAGCGCCACCTAGCCCTTGAGGCATAAAAAAAAAATACCCCACATACGGTATTTTGTACAAAAAATGTAAACTCATTCTAAGTGTGATAACTAAGTCATTTATGAATATTCTTTTAGTTTCCACCACTCAAAATGTTCACTGGCATCAGACTTATCCAAACATATATATATTTTTATTTATTTTTGATAGCCTCTGTGGACATTAAAAGCAATATCGTGAATGAAGGATATGCTTAATAACTCCACGGTACATGCTCCAAAAAAAATCCCACACTTGACATGTATGCTTATAATCAAGGCTTGAAGGTATCTCGATGACAACATTCAGTTATAAATACAGCGCCACCTAGCCCTTGAGGCTTATATAAAAAAAAAAAACCCACATACGGTATTTTGTACAAAAAAATGTAAACTCATTCTAAGTGTGATGACTAAGTCATTTATGAATATTCTTTTAGTTTCCACCACTCAAATTGTTCACTGGCTTCACACCGATCCAAACGTATGTACGTTTCCATTTTGTTTTATTCATTTTTGATTGCCCCTTTGGACAATAAAAGTAACATTGTGCAATGAGTACAACGAGCGATGATGTATATATACACTTTTACAAAAAATACCAATCAGGGCAACTCATTGCCTAAAAATAAAAAAAGACGCTGATTTTTGCAGGTCTTAACAATCACCAAAACCCGTTGAGCTTGACACACACTGGCAAAAAAAATATTCTACATGTAAACGTTTATTATGCCATTTTCAAAGAAATTTTGCTTCCAATATGCCAGTACCCCAACGTGCCAGTACCCCAACGTGCCAGTACCCTAACGTGCAAGTACCCCAACGTGCAAGGACTCCAACGTGGCCCGGGCTGCGAGGGCCCTTTATAGCTGCTCGCAGCTCTAGTTATTATTCTTCTTCTTCTTCTCCGTAAACGATCGCATTTTTGAGGGGCTAAACATTTACGAAAACTCACCAAACTTTGCAGTCTCTTCGGGCCCGGCGAAAAATTTGATATTATGTAGTTGTCATAACAATGCGACTCTATAGCTCCCCCTAGCGTAGAAAAATAAAACCCAATCCCGGCCCCTTTGACCTAGAGCTACGAAAATTGCCAGGCACGTGAAGCACCCCGAGACGCACAAAAAAGTCAATGGAAGCCATTTCCTAAAATGTACAGGAAGTGAGCTATGAATTTTTGAATGTCCAATTTTGGCCCATTTTGGCACGTTCACTGTGGTCATGCTTTTTCCCCCTTTGCAAACATTTTTCATCCAATCGACTTCAAACTTGGCATTTATCATCTCAAGACCTGAGAGAACAACTGGGCAAAAAATCTTGCCTTTTCGAAATACTATATGACGGGGGCGGGGCATCAAATATTGCCTTTAAAATTTCATTTTTCCAGAAAGAGCAAATGCTTAATAACTCCCATGTTCAAGCTCCAAAAAATCTCAAACTTCTCAGGCAATGTAATAGTCACGGCCTGAAAACATCTATATGATAAAATTCAGTTATACATATAGCGCCACCGAGTGGTAACAATAAATGTCATACTTTACGTTTTTAGCTACTGCGCTGAGCTTGTTGAAGGGATCCAGTTGAAAATTGGTCAGAAAAGCCTTAAGATGTTGATCATGCCCCACACCGAATATTGTAACTTTTCGCCAAAGGGCGTGGCCGCTACGGTGCCGCAAAGTCTAAAGATTTTTTGTGACAATAAAAGCTGCATTAACTTGACCGAGATGATCCTATCTTCTCAAAATTTCACACATTTGATGAGAGTCCAGCCCTAAAGACATCTATGAACTTATATTTCATCTTACTGATAGCGCCACCTAGTGGCAATTTTTTTTCTTACGAATTTTCTTCTACGTTTTTCTCCAAACACGTTAACTGGACCTACCTCATATTTGCTCAGATGAGGGTTTCGGCCTTCATGATGTCACAACACGAAGTTTGTGAGTTTTCGCGAGTCGCTGTGGGCGTGGCTAAGCACTGTTCGCCAAGAAAACAACGCCAGTTTTGAGGGTCTAAACATGCGCAGAAACTCATGAAACTTGGCACACACATCTGGCCTGGTAAAATGAACAATATTTTATTGTTGATTGTGCTATTTTTACAAAAATGACTCAATAGCGCCCCCTAGGAATTTTTAATGAAGCAGCCCCGGTTGTACGTTTAAGCAAGATCTACGAAAATCTTTAGGTGTATGAGGGAGCCCAAGACCTACAAAAAAGTCTCTTAGACCCATATGCTAAAATGAACAGGAAGTGAGCTACGAATTTTTGAATGTCCCATTTTTGACGATTTTTGCACATTCACAGGGGGCAGACTTTTGCCCACTTCTCCTACACATTTCATCTGACTGAGTTAAGACTTGACCTGGACCATGTCAAGACCTGAGCCAACGACAGGGGGAAAAATCTTGACCTTTCGAAATACTATATGATGAAGGCGGGGCATCAAAATTTGTGTTTCGCACTGAAAAAGGATATGCTTAATAACTCCCCGGTTCATGCTCCAAAAAATCCCAAACTTGACATGTATGTTTATCGTCAAGGCCTGAAGCTATCTCTATGCCAAATTCAGTAATATATGGAGCGTCACCTAGCCCTTGAGGCATAAAAAAAAATACCCCACATACGGTATTTTGTACAAAAAATGTAAACTCATTCTAAGTGTGATAACTAAGTCATTTATGAATATTCTTTTAGTTTCCACCACTCAAAATGTTCACTGGCATTAGACTTATCCAAACATATATATATTTAGGGCCCGAGCAGCGACCGCTGCGAGGTCCCTATTGTTCCTGAAGGAATTCTTATTATTAGGGCCCGAGCAGCGACCGCTGCGAGGTCCCTATTGTTTTTCAAGGAATTCTTATTATTCTTCTTTTTATTTTTTGTTATTATTCTTTTCCGCAAACAATCACATTTTTGAGACACTAAACGTGAACGAAAACTCACCAAACTTTACACACACGTCAGGCCTGGCGAAAAATTTGATATTTTAAAGTCGCCATAGGTGATAACAGAAAAATGGCTCCATAGCGCCACCTACATAGGTTAAACAGATCCCTGGCCCGCTACGATTGTCCTACGGCTATGAAAATTGTGTGGCACCTGTAGCACATCCAGATGAACAAAAACCTCTTTGATGTGTGTACCCTAAAATAGACAGGAAGTGAGATATGAGTATTTAAATGTCCAATTTTGGCCAATTTTTGCACATTTACAGGGGTCATACTTTTGCCTGCTTCTCCTACACGGTTAATCCAATTGACTTCAAACTTGGGATGTACCATCTCAAGACCTGGGACAACACCATGGTAAAAAATCTAAAGTTTTCAACATACTATATGACGGCGGTGGGGCATCAAATTTAGAGTTTCAAAACTCTTACTAAACGTAGTATTGCCGGTTGTATGTTTAACCTAGAGCTACGAAAATTGGTACACATATGTAACAGACTATGACCTACAAAAAAGTCTGTTGGTGCCATATGCTAAACCCAACAGGAAGTCCGCCAGAGGCGGGGCATCAAATTTGGAGTTTCAAAATTCTTACTTAATGAAGCATTCCCGGCTGTACGTTTCACCTAGAGTTACCAAAATTTAAAGACATATGTAACAGCCCTCAAGGTACAAAAAACTCTTTTTGAACCATATGCTAAACCTAACAGAAAGTCCACCATTTTGATTTACTTTGGAACGTGTTCCCATTTTTTTGGCCATTTCATAGGGGTCCTATTTTAACGAACTCCTCTTACAGAGTTTATCCGATCATCTTCAAACTTGGTGTGATTCATCTTAAGATGTTGAAGATGAAAAGTTATTGAAAGCTTTTTATTTCGCTGCACGCTGTTGTCGTGGCATGCACTTGTTTGCAAAGGAAAAAAATTCTTCTTAATGAAGAATTCTCAGTTGTACGAAGCAGCTAGAGCTACGAAAATTTGTAGACATATGTAACAGCCCACGATGTACAAAAAAGTCTCTTGCTGCTTTGTGCTAAACCCAACAGGAAGTCCCGCAAGGGCCGGGCATCACTTTTTGAGCTAAAAAACTCCTCTTTAACGAAGCATTCCCGGTTGTACCTTTCACCTAGCGCTATGATAATTTGGAGGCATACATAAGAGCCCACGATGTACAAAAAAGTCTTTTAGAACCATATGCTAAGCCAAACAGGAAGTCCGGCATTTTGATTTACTTTGCTATTTGTAGCCATTTTTTGGGGGCCTTTTATAGGCCTCATATTTTCTACAAAACTTATCAGATTGTCTTCATTCTTTGGCATGTTTCATCTGAAGTATTGCCGGTTATACGTTTAATCTAGAGCTACGAAAATTGGTACACATATGTAACAGACTATGATCTACAAAAAAGCCTGTTGGTGCCATATGCTAAACCTAACAGGAAGTCCGCCAGAGGCAGGGCATCAAATTTTGCATTTCAAAATTTTTACTTAATGAAGCATTTCCGGCTGTACGTTTCACCTAGAGTGACCAAAATTTGAAGACATATGTAACAGCCCTCGAGGTACAAAAAACTCTTTTTGAACCATATGCTAAACCTAACAGGAAGTCTGCCATTTTGATTTACTTTGGAACATGTTGCCATTTTTTTGGCCATTTCATAGGGGTCTTATTTTAACGAACTCCTCCTACAGAGTTTATCCGATCATCTTCAAACTTGGTGTGATTCATCTTAAGATGTTGACGATGAAAAGTTATTGAAAGCTTTTTATTTCGTCGCACGCTGTTGTCGTGGCATGCACTGTTGGCAAAGGAAAAAAAAATCCTTCTTAATGCAGCGTTCCCAGTTGGACGAAGCAGCTCGAGCTACAAAAATTTGTAGACATATGTACACATTTGTCCACATATATATATTTACATATGCATGTAAAAAAATTATGTCAGGCTAAACTAAATGGTTGATTAGGCCCCACACATTTTCACCTTACCATACCCGGCCCTCTTTGCAAAAGGTTTGAACACTCCTGGCCTAAACCTAGGTGTATACTCAAACTATGCACGCACATAAAGCCTGGAACAAAATGTGTAATTTAGAGGGTTCTTGTTTTGTTTTTTGTATTCCTTATATTTCATGTCATTATACTTGACACACTATTTTTACTACTCACTGAATCAGTTATAAGAACATTTAATTGATACAATCCAATCACATCCTAGAGAATTGAAAACACATTCAATCATGAGGTTGTTAAGACACATTTACTTCTGTAGCACTTAACCACAAACAAGTTGCGACATCCCCTGATCTAACCCTCCAACCGGGCAAGGAAAAACTTTCAGGGGTCATATTTTAACGAACCCCTCCTACAAAATTTATCCGACTGTCTTCAAACTTGGTGTGTTTCATCTTAAGATGTTTAAGATGCAAAGTAATCGAAAGTTTTTTATTTTGTAACACGCTGTTGCCATAGCAATGCATTGTTTGTCAAGTGCTGCTTTTTTTTTTTTATACACATGAAAACTCATGGAACTTTGCAAACACATCAGACTTGTCATGAACATGAATTTTCAGAGATTTATTGTGCAATTTGCAATAAATAGCGCCCTCTAGACCTTTTTATGAAGCATTTCCGATTGTATGATTATGCTAGACCTACAAAAAAGTATTATGTAGCCATTTGCCAAACCAAAGAGGAAGTCCGCTATTTTGATTTTATTTTGGGAATTATACATCATTTTTGGCCTTTTTCATTCAACTTTGCACAGACAAGGCATGGAAAAAACTAACATTTTAAATGGTCCTTGTTCCATGTAACAGTTGTCAAGTGCTGCTTTTTTTTTTTTTTATACACATGAAAACTCATGAAACTTTGCAAACACATCAGACTTGTCATGAACATGAATTTTCAGAGATTTATTGTGCAATTTGCAATAAATAGCGCCCTCTAGACATTTTTATGAAGCATTTCCGATTGTATGATTATGCTAGACCTACAAAAAAGTATTATGTAGCCATTTGCCAAACCAAAGAGGAAGTCCGCTATTTTGATTTTATTTTGGGAATTATACATAATTTGTGGCCTTCTTCATTAAACTTTGCACAGACAAGGCATGGAAAAAACTAACATTTTAAATGGTCCTTGTTCCATGTAACAGTACCCCAACGTGCCAGTACCCTGACGTGCAAGTAACCCAACGTTGTGCTCAATAGCGCCCTCTATGGATTTTTATGGAGCATTTCCAATTGTATGATTCAAGCGATACACAACTAAAGATGACTTGACCTAGATTTGTGAAAACTGGGAGGCATACCTATTAGCTTAAGACCTACAAAAAGTATTCTGTAGCCGTATGCTAAACCGAAAAGGAAGTCCGCCATTTTGAATTTATTTTGGGAATTGCGCACCATATTTTGCGTTTTGATTAAACTTTGCACACACAAGGCTTGTCAAAAACATTTTAGATGGTCCTTGTCCTATTTGACAGTACCCCAACGTGCCAGTACCCCGACGTGCAAGTACCCCAACGTGGCCCGGGTTGCGAGGGCCCTTTATTTGTTATTATTCTTTTCCGCAAACAATCACATTTTTGAGACACTAAACGTGAACGAAAACTCACCAAACTTTACACACACGTCAGGCCTGGCGAAAAATTTGATATTTTAAAGTCGCCATAGGTGATAACAGAAAAATGGCTCCATAGCGCCACCTACATAGGTTAAACAGATCCCTGGCCCGCTACGATTGTCCGACGGCTATGAAAATTGTGTGGCACCTGTAGCACATCCAGATGAACAAAAACCTCTTTGATGTGTGTACCCTAAAATAGACAGGAAGTGAGATATGAGTATTTAAATGTCCAATTTTGGCCAATTTTTGCACATTTACAGGGGTCATACTTTTGCCTGCTTCTCCTACACGGTTAATCCAATTGACTTCAAACTTGGGATGTACCATCTCAAGACCTGGGACAACACCATGGTAAAAAATCTAAAGTTTTCGACATACTATATGACGGCGGTGGGGCATCAAATTTAGAGTTTCAAAACTCTTACTAAACGTAGTATTGCCGGTTGTATGTTTAACCTAGAGCTACGAAAATTGGTACACATATGTAACAGACTATGACCTACAAAAAAGTCTGTTGGTGCCATATGCTAAACCCAACAGGAAGTCCGCCAGAGGCGGGACATCAAATTTGGAGTTTCAAAATTCTTACTTAATGAAGCATTCCCGGCTGTACGTTTCACCTAGAGTTACCAAAATTTAAAGACATATGTAACAGCCCTCAAGGTACAAAAAACTCTTTTTGAACCATATGCTAAACCTAACAGAAAGTCCACCATTTTGATTTACTTTGGAACGTGTTCCCATTTTTTTGGCCATTTCATAGGGGTCCTATTTTAACGAACTCCTCTTACAGAGTTTATCCGATCATCTTCAAACTTGGTGTGATTCATCTTAAGATGTTGAAGATGAAAAGTTATTGAAAGCTTTTTATTTCGCTGCACGCTGTTGTCGTGGCATGCACTTGTTTGCAAAGGAAAAAAATTCTTCTTAATGAAGAATTCTCAGTTGTACGAAGCAGCTAGAGCTATGAAAATTTGTAGACATATGTAACAGCCCACGATGTACAAAAAAGTCTCTTGCTGCTTTGTGCTAAACCCAACAGGAAGTCCCGCAAGGGCCGGGCATCACTTTTTGAGCTAAAAAACTCCTCTTTAACGAAGCATTCCCGGTTGTACCTTTCACCTAGCGCTATGATAATTTGGAGGCATACATAAGAGCCCACGATGTACAAAAAAGTCTTTTAGAACCATATGCTAAGCCAAACAGGAAGTCCGGCATTTTGATTCACTTTGCTATTTGTAGCCATTTTTTGGGGGCTTTTTATAGGCCTCATATTTTCTACAAAACTTATCAGATTGTCTTCATTCTTTGGCATGTTTCATCTGAAGTATTGCCGGTTATACGTTTAATCTAGAGCTACGAAAATTGGTACACATATGTAACAGACTATGATCTACAAAAAAGCCTGTTGGTGCCATATGCTAAACCTAACAGGAAGTCCGCCAGAGGCAGGGCATCAAATTTTGCATTTCAAAATTTTTACTTAATGAAGCATTTCCGGCTGTACGTTTCACCTAGAGTGACCAAAATTTGAAGACATATGTAACAGCCCTCTAGGTACAAAAAACTCTTTTTGAACCATATGCTAAACCTAACAGGAAGTCTGCCATTTTGATTTACTTTGGAACATGTTGCCATTTTTTTGGCCATTTCATAGGGGTCTTATTTTAACGAACTCCTCCTACAGAGTTTATCCGATCATCTTCAAACTTGGTGTGATTCATCTTAAGATGTTGACGATGAAAAGTTATTGAAAGCTTTTTATTTCGTCGCACGCTGTTGTCGTGGCATGCACTGTTGGCAAAGGAAAAAAAAATCCTTCTTAATGCAGCGTTCCCAGTTGGACGAAGCAGCTCGAGCTACAAAAATTTGTAGACATATGTACACATTTGTCCACATATATATATTTACATATGCATGTAAAAAAATTATGTCAGGCTAAACTAAATGGTTGATTAGGCCCCACACATTTTCACCTTACCATACCCGGCCCTCTTTGCAAAAGGTTTGAACACTCCTGGCCTAAACCTAGGTGTATACTCAAACTATGCACGCACATAAAGCCTGGAACAAAATGTGTAATTTAGAGGGTTCTTGTTTTGTTTTTTGTATTCCTTATATTTCATGTCATTATACTTGACACACTATTTTTACTACTCACTGAATCAGTTATAAGAACATTTAATTGATACAATCCAATCACATCCTAGAGAATTGAAAACACATTCAATCATGAGGTTGTTAAGACACATTTACTTCTGTAGCACTTAACCACAAACAAGTTGCGACATCCCCTGATCTAACCCTCCAACCGGGCAAGGAAAAACTTTCAGGGGTCATATTTTAACGAACCCCTCCTACAAAATTTATCCGACTGTCTTCAAACTTGGTGTGTTTCATCTTAAGATGTTTAAGATGCAAAGTAATCGAAAGTTTTTTATTTTGTAACACGCTGTTGCCATAGCAATGCATTGTTTGTCAAGTCCTGCTTTTTTTTTTTTTATACACATGAAAACTCATGGAACTTTGCAAACACATCAGACTTGTCATGAACATGAATTTTCAGAGATTTATTGTGCAATTTGCAATAAATAGCGCCCTCTAGACCTTTTTATGAAGCATTTCCGATTGTATGATTATGCTAGACCTACAAAAAAGTATTATGTAGCCATTTGCCAAACCAAAGAGGAAGTCCGCTATTTTGATTTTATTTTGGGAATTCTACATCATTTTTGGCCTTTTTCATTCAACTTTGCACAGACAAGGCATGGAAAAAACTAACATTTTAAATGGTCCTTGTTCCATGTAACAGTTGTCAAGTGCTGCTTTTTTTTTTTTTTATACACATGAAAACTCATGAAACTTTGCAAACACATCAGACTTGTCATGAACATGAATTTTCAGAGATTTATTGTGCAATTTGCAATAAATAGCGCCCTCTAGACATTTTTATGAAGCATTTCCGATTGTATGATTATGCTAGACCTACAAAAAAGTATTTTGTAGCCATTTGCCAAACCAAAGAGGAAGTCCGCTATTTTGATTTTATTTTGGGAATTATACATAATTTTTGGCCTTCTTCATTAAACTTTGCACAGACAAGGCATGGAAAAAACTAACATTTTAAATGGTCCTTGTTCCATGTAACAGTACCCCAACGTGCCAGTACCCTGACGTGCAAGTAACCCAACGTTGTGCTCAATAGCGCCCTCTATGCATTTTTATGGAGCATTTCCAATTGTATGATTCAAGCGATACACAACTAAAGATGACTTGACCTAGATTTGTGAAAACTGGGAGGCATACCTATTAGCTTAAGACCTACAAAAAGTATTCTGTAGCCGTATGCTAAACCTAAAAGGAAGTCCGCCATTTTGAATTTATTTTGGGAATTGCGCACCATATTTTGCGTTTTGATTAAACTTTGCACACACAAGGCTTGTCAAAAACATTTTAGATGGTCCTTGTCCTATTTGACAGTACCCCAACGTGCCAGTACCCCGACGTGCAAGTACCCCAACGTGGCACGCCTTTGCTGTAGCGATGCATTGTTTGCAAAGAATTTTTTTTTTTATATGATTCAGCAAGATGTGTGAATATTGGGAGGCATACCTATCAGCCGAATACCTCGACAAAGCATTCCATAGCAATGTGAACAAACACAAAAAGCATGGCAAAACATTTACAATTTAGACGGTTTCTTATGAAACAGTACCCTAACGTGCCAGTACCCCGACGTGCAAATACCCCAACGTGGCACGGGTTGCGAGGGCCCTTTATAGCTGCTCGCAGCTCTAGTTAGGGCCCGAGCAGCGGCGGCGGCGGTGCCGCTGCGAGGCCCTATTGTTTTTGTAGGAATTCTTATTATTATTAGGGCCCGAGCAGCGACCGCTGCGAGGTCCCTATTGTTCCTGAAGGAATTCTTATTATTCTTCTTCTTCTTCTTCTTCTTTGTTATTATTCTTTTCCGCAAACAACCACATTTTTGAGGCACTAAACATGAACGAAAACTCACCAAACTTTACACGCAGATCGGGTCTGGCGAAAAATTTGATATTTTAAAGTCGCCATACATGATAACAGAAAAATGGCTCTGTAGCGCCACCTACATAGGTTTAACGGATCCCTGTCCCGCTACGATTGTCCTATGGCTACGAAAATTGTGTGGCACCTGTAGCACATCCAGATGAACAAAAACCTCTTTGATATGTGTACCCTAAAATAGACAGGAAGTGAGGTATGAGTATTTGAATGTCCAATTTTGGCCCATTTTTGCACATTTACAGGGGTCATACTTTTGCCCGCTTCTCCTACACGGTTAACCCGATTGACTTCAAACTTGGGCTGTACCATCTCAACACCTGGGACAACATCATGGTAAAAAATCTAAAGTTTTTGACATACTATATGACGGTGGCGGGGCATCAAATTTACAGTTTCAAAATTCTTACTTAACGAAGCATTGCCGGTGGTACGTTTAATCTAGAGCTACGAAAATTGGTACACATATGTAACAGACTATGATCTACAAAAAAGCCTGTTGGTGCCATATGCTAAACCTAACAGGAAGTCCTCCAGAGGCGAGGCATCAAATTTTGTGTTTCAAAATTCTAACTTAATGAAGCATTCCCGGCTGTACATTTCACCTAGAGTTACCAATATTTGAAGACATATGTAACAGCCCTCAAGGTACAAAAAACTCTTTTTGAACCATATGCTAAACCGAACAGGAAGTCCGCCATTTTGATTTACTTTGGAACGTGTTGCCATTTTTTGGGCCATTTCATAGGGGTCTTATTTTAACGAACTCCTCCTACAGAGTTTATCCGATCATCTCCAAACTTGGTGTGATTCATCTTAAGATGTTGAAGATGAAAAGTTATTGAAAGCTTTTTATTTTGTCGCACGCTGTTGCCGTGGCATGCACAGTTTGCAAAGGAAAAAATTACTTCTTAATAAAGCATTCCCAGTTGTACGAAGCAGCTAGAGCTACGAAAATTTGGAGACAAATGTAACAGCCCACGATGTACAAAAAAGTCTCTTGGTGCCATGTGCTAAACCCAACAGGAAGTCCCGTAGGGGCCGGGCATCACATTTTGAGCTAAATAACTCCTCTTTAACGAAGCATTCCCGGTTGTACGTTTCACCTAGCGCTATGATAATTTAGAGGCATACATAAGAGCCCACGATGTACAAAAAAGTCTCTTGGAACCATGTGCTAAACCAAACAGGAAGTCCGCCATTTTGATTTATGATGGGATTTGTAGACTTTTTTTGTGGCCTTTTTTAGGGGTCATATTTTAACTCCTCCTACAAAATTCATCCGACCGTGTTCAAACTTGGTGTGTTTCATCTTAAGATGTTTAAGATGCAAATTTATCGAAAGTTTTTTATTTTGTCGCACGCTGCTGCTATAGCGATGCATTGGTTGCCAAGTAAAGTGCTGCTTTGTTTTTTTTTATCTATACATGTGTGAAAACTCGTGAAACTTTGCACACACATCAGACTTGTCATTAACATGAATTTTTAGAGATTTCTTGTGCAATTTGCAATAAATCGCACCCTCTATACATTTTTTATGGAGCATTTCCGATTGGATGATTCAAGCGCAAAATAACTAAAGATGACTTGACTTGACCTAGATTTGTGAAAACTCAGAGGCATACCTATTATATTATTATTATTTTTTGTACCTTACAAGATTATCTCTTGTGCCACATTAAACCCCTTTGCAGGCCTGAGCCAAACCACGGTCCATACATTTGATACCACTGCTTTATTTCAATGGTCAAGTACTTCATAACCACACCTACTTATGCTTGTCCTTGCATATATAGTAGACAACAAAGAGCTCTTTCAACAAAAGACATTTCCATCTACAAAGTCATACAAGGTAAGCACTCTATAAATTCTGCAATCACTACACTTCTATTCCTAAATTATCACTTCAAATACCAACAATGGTTAATACAGCTACAAATTTCTTGTATGTTTATGAAGTATGATACTGTATTTATTTCTACTCCTTTGCTTTTCTACAGAACATGAACAAATCAACAAGCAAATTCTCTTTTGATAAAGACCCTCTAATCATCTCCATACGCAAAGATTGCCAACTTTTTTCCGTAAGTATACAATACATAAACTAAACAGGACAACTTTCTCAATCATATACAGTATGCCATACATATATGTATTAAGTTCTCATTTATTAACAGGTTTGTTAAAGGCACCTTTAGTGTGTTTTTCTGTTTATAATGTTTCTCCACGAGCACGTCTAGCCATTGATATCATGTAGAACACATATGCTAACCTTTTAGAGACAATTGAAGCTTACTTGCACAGTAGCCACTATCTTAACCACTTAATTCACATGTCTACTTGACAACTTATTACATGTAGTGAAATGGTACTTTGTGCGTCTTATGCTTTTTTCTGAACACTGCTTTTCAACTCTTTCCTTAAAACCAATACATGCGGCACTGTTATACTGTATAAATATATATGTCCGTGTGTATATATAACCATTTATGTACCTGTCGTATCCTTACTTTTATTCATCATTTCATCACACAATCCTAAAACATTGCTTTTTGACCCAGAGGATTCAACTATACCATTTTTGCGTGTCTTATTACTTACTAGCTATATTATTTATTAACGGGCAAAAACTATGAATATAAGATCACCGTCAAATATTACGTCTGTAATATCCATATACAGTGCATTACATAATATGCATTTGTATTAAGACACTACCATGCTAAAAATATGCACACGACTGTTCTGTAAACTACACCTAAGACAACCAAACTTCACAGATCTAACATGATTCTTCATTCTTTTTTGTTCTACAGATGTATCAAATGCTGCCACACAGACAGAAGAAGCCACTGAGGACATGCACGAAGACGATGATCACAATATAACAGGACAGGTTAACCCCCCTGAAGTTTTAGCCCGCAGGTCAAAGCGTCCTAGGACTAATTCATCCATGGAGGTTACATTATCCTAAGACAGACTATGTGCTAACCCAAACTCTTTGACCCCAAGGGATTCATCTGTCCCAGAAAACTTTTACACTCAAGAGTTTATCTGTCCTAGGGCGCTGTTAACCCCAGGTTAAAGTGTTATTTAATCTGTCCTGTTACAACAGCTATACATAAACAGCTGCATTCCTCTCCTGTTCCATCTCTCGCACTTCTTTCATCTCTTTTTCTCCTCTACTTATACCTATGCTTGCTCATGTGCTTTTTTCCCCTTTAGATGATGTCATTGGTTAGCCTGCTTCAAAGCTACATTTTTTCTTGAATAACTGTCACACATTTACTGTTTGCTGGACCCTACAAAACTGTCACAATACTTCACTATGTCATGAATACATATGTGTTGCACAGCGACACCACATTAAGAGTCATCAAAAAGCTTTTTATTTGATCACACACCATCTGTGCCATGCAATGTTTTCAAATAAACAGATGCTGGTTTTGAATATCAAACGAGCGACTTTTCATGAAACTTTGCACACACATCAGAAAGTCCACACTTTTGAATTTATTTTGGGAATTGTGCATCATTTTTGGCCTTTTACTGCACCTTTTTACACACAAGGCACGGCAAATGCATTTCTATTTTCCATGGTCCTTGTCTATTTAACAGTACCCCAACGTGCAAGTCCCCCGACTTGCATATACCCCAACGTGGCCCGGGTTGCGAGGGCCCTTTATAGCTGCTCGCAGCTCTAGTTATTATTATTATTCTTATTATTCTTCTTCTCCGCAAACGATCACATTTTTGAGACACTAAACGTGACCGAAAACTCACCAAACTTTACACGCACATCAGGCCTGGCGAAAAATTTGATATTTTAAAGTCGCCATACATGATAACAGAAAAATGGCTCCTTAGCGCCCCCTACATAGGTTAAACGGATCCCTGTCCCGCTACGATTGTCCGACGGCTATGAAAATTGTGTGGCACCTGTAGCACATCCCAATGAACAAAAACCTCTTTGAAGTGTGTACCCTAAAATAGACAGAAAGTGAGGTATGAGTATTTAAATGTCCAATTTTTGCCAATTTTTGCACATTTACAGGGGTCATACTTTTGCCCGCTTCTCCTACACGGTTAACCCGATTGACTTCAAACTTGGGATGGACCATCTCAACACCTGGGACAACATCATTGTGAAAAATGAAAAGTTTTTGATATAATATATGACGGCGGCGGCGCATCAAATTTAGAGTTTAAAAATTCTTACTTCACGAGGCATTGCCGGTTGTACGTTTAATCTAGAGCTACGAAAATTGGTACACATATGTAACAGACTATGACCTACAAAAAACTCTTTTTGAACCATATGCTAAACCTAACAGGAAGTCCACCATTTTGATTTATTTTGGAACGTGTTGCCATTTTTTTGGCCATTTCATTGGGGCCTTATTTTAACGAACTCCTCCTACAGTGTTTATCCGATCATCTTCAAACTTGGTGTGATTCATCTTAAGATGTTGAAGATGAAAAGTTATTGAAAGCTTTGTATTTCGTCGGACGCTGTTGTCATGGCATACACTGTTTGCAAAGGAAAAAAAATATCCTTAAAGAAGCATTGCCAGTTGTACGAAGCAGCTAGAGCTACGAAAATTTGTAGACATATGTAACAGCCCAAGATGTACAAAAAAGTCTCTTGGTGCCCTGTGCTAAACCCAACAGGAAGTCCCCCAGGGGCCGGGCATCACATTTTGAGCTAAAAAAACTCCTCTTTAACAAAGCATACCTGTACGTTTCACCTAGAGTTACCAAAATTTGTAGAGGTATATAACAGCCCTCGAGGTACAAAAAACTCTTTTTGAACCATATGCTAAACCTAACAGGACGTCCGCCATTTTGATTTACTTTGGAATGTGTTGCCATTTTTTTTGCCCATTTCATAGGGGTCATATTTTAACAAACTCCTCCTACAGAGTTTATCCGATCATCTTCAAACTTGGTGTGATTCATCGTAAGATGTTGAAAATGAAAAGTTATTGAAAGTTTTTTATTTCGTCACACGCTGTTATCGTGGCATGCACTTTTTGCAAAGGAAAAAAATCCTTCTTAATGAAGCATTCCCAGTTGTACGAAGCAGCTAGAGCGACGAAAAATTGTAGACATATGTAACAGCCCAGGATGTACAAAAATGTCTCTTGGTGCCATGTGCTAAACGCAACAGGAAGTCCCCCAGGGGCCGGGCATCACATTTTGAGCTAAAAAAACTCCTCTTTAACGAAGCATTCTCGGTTGTACGTTTCACCTAGCGCTATGATAATTTGCAGGCATACATAAGAGCCCACGATGTACAAAAAAGTCTCTTGGAACCATGTGCTAAACCAAACAGGAAGTCCGCCATTTTGATTTATGATGGGATTTGTTGCCATTTTTTGTGGCCTTTTTCAGGGGTCATATTTTAACGAACCCCTCCTACAAAATTTATCCGACTGTCTTCAAACTTGGTATGTTTCATCTTAAGATGTTTAAGATGCAAAGTAATCGAAAGTTTTTTATTTTGTCACACGCTGTTGACATAGCAATGCATCGAATTGCACACCATATTTTGCGTTTTGATTAAACAGACAAAGCATTCCCGGTTGTACGTTTCACCTAAAGCTATGATAATTTGCAGGCAAACATAAGAGCTCAGGATGTACAAAAAAAGTCTCTTGGAGCCATATGCTAAACCAATCAGGAAGTCCACCATTTTGATTTACGTTGGGATTTGTAGCCATTTTTTGTGGCCTTTTTTAGGGGTCATATTTTAACGAACTCCTCCTACAAAATTTATCCGACTGTCTTTAAACTTGGTGTGCTTCATCTTAAGATGTTTAAGATGCAAAGTTATCGAAAGTTATTTATTTTGTCGCACGCCGTTGTCATGGCGATGCATTGTTTGCCAAGTAAAATGCTGCTTTTTTGTTTTGGTCTAAACATGTGCAAAAACTCATGAAACTTTACACACACATCAGGCTTGTCATCAGCATGAATATTTTAGAGATTTCTTATTCAATTTGCAATAAATGGTTCAATAGCGCCCTCTAGACATTTTTATGAAGCTTTTGCAAATGTTTTGTGTTTTATGATTCAGCTAGATTTGTAAAAATTGGGATACCTATCAGCCTAAGACTTACAAAAAGGTTTCTAAAGCCATATGCTGAATCAAAAAGGAAGTCTGCCATTTTGATTTACTTTGGTATTTGTAGCCATTTTTTGGGGCCTTTTATAGGGGTCATATTTTCAACAGAACTTATCAGATCGTCTTCATTCTTTGGCGTGTTTCATCTTAAGATATTTAAGATGAAAAGTTATTGAATTTTTTTATTTTGTCACACTCCTTTGCTGTAGCCATGCATTGTTTGTGAAGAAAAATGCTTTTTTGAGAGTCTAAATATGGGTGAAAACTCACAAAACTTTGCACACACACCAGACCTGTCTGGAACATGAATATTTTATTTAGAGATTTGTTGTGCAATTTGTAATAAATGGCTCAATAGCGCCCTCTAGACATTTTTATGAAGTCTTTCCGATTATATGATTCAGCTAGATGTGTGAATATTGGCAGGCATGCCGAATATATTCAAAAAGTATTCTATATAGCCATGTGCCAATCCATTTTGATTTTATTTTGTTAATTGTGCATCGTTTTTGGCCTTTCCATGAAACTTTAAAAACACAAAGCATGGCAAAAACGTTTACAATTTAGATGGTTTCCTATTTGACAGTACCCCAACATGCCAGTACCCCGACGTGCAAATACCCCAACGTGGCCCGGGTTGCGAGGGCCCTTTATAGCTGCTCGCAGCTCTAGTTCTTCTTCTTCTTCTTCTTCTTTTTCTTTGTTATTATTCTTTTCCGCAAACAACCACATTTTTGAGGCACTAAACATGAACGAAAACTCACCAAACTTTACACGCAGATCGGGTCTGGCGAAAAATTTGATATTTTAAAGTCGCCATACATGATAACAGAAAAATGGCTCTGTAGCGCCACCTACATAGGTTTAACGGATCCCTGTCCCGCTACGATTGTCCTATGGCTACGAAAATTGTGTGGCACCTGTAGCACATCCAGATGAACAAAAACCTCTTTGACATGTGTACCCTAAAATAGACAGGAAGTGAGGTATGAGTATTTGAATGTCCAATTTTGGCCCATTTTTGCACATTTACAGGGGTCATACTTTTGCCCGCTTCTCCTACACAGTTAACCCGATTGACTTCAAACTTGGGCTGTACCATCTCAACACCTGGGACAACATCATGGTAAAAAATCTAAAGTTTTTGACATACTATATGACGGTGGCGGGGCATCAAATTTACAGTTTCAAAATTCTTACTTAACGAAGCATTGCCGGTGGTACGTTTAATCTAGAGCTACGAAAATTGGTACACATATGTAACAGACTATGATCTACAAAAAAGCCTGTTGGTGCCATATGCTAAACCTAACAGGAAGTCCGCCAGAGGCGAGGCATCAAATTTTGTGTTTCAAAATTCTAACTTAATGAAGCATTCCCGGCTGTACATTTCACCTAGAGTTACCAATATTTGAAGACATATGTAACAGCCCTCAAGGTACAAAAAACTCTTTTTGAACCATATGCTAAACCGAACAGGAAGTCCGCCATTTTGATTTACTTTGGAACGTGTTGCCATTTTTTGGGCCATTTCATAGGGGTCTTATTTTAACGAACTCCTCCTACAGAGTTTATCCGATCATCTCCAAACTTGGTGTGATTCATCTTAAGATGTTGAAGATGAAAAGTTATTGAAAGCTTTTTATTTTGTCGCACGCTGTTGCCGTGGCATGCACAGTTTGCAAAGGAAAAAATTCCTTCTTAATGAAGCATTCCCAGTTGTACGAAGCAGCTAGAGCTACGAAAATTTGGAGACAAATGTAACAGCCCACGATGTACAAAAAAGTCTCTTGGTGCCATGTGCTAAACCCAACAGGAAGTCCCGTAGTGGCCGGGCATCACATTTTGAGCTAAAAAACTCCTCTTTAACGAAGCATTCCCGGTTGTACGTTTCACCTAGCGCTATGATAATTTAGAGGCATACATAAGAGCCCACGATGTACAAAAAAGTCTCTTGGAACCATGTGCTAAACCAAACAGGAAGTCCGCCATTTTGATTTATGATGGGATTTGTAGCCTTTTTTTGTGGCCTTTTTTAGGGGTCATATTTTAACTCCTCCTACAAAATTCATCCGACCGTGTTCAAACTTGGTGTGTTTCATCTTAAGATGTTTAAGATGCAAATTTATCGAAAGTTTTTTATTTTGTCGCACGCTGCTGCTATAGCGATGCATTGGTTGCCAAGTAAAGTGCTGCTTTGTTTTTTTTTATCTATACATGTGTGAAAACTCGTGAAACTTTGCACACACATCAGACTTGTCATTAACATGAATTTTTAGAGATTTCTTGTGCAATTTGCAATAAATCGCACCCTCTATACATTTTTTATGGAGCATTTCCGATTGGATGATTCAAGCGCGAAATAACTAAAGATGACTTGACTTGACCTAGATTTGTGAAAACTCAGAGGCATACCTATTATATTATTATTATTTTTTGTACCTTACAAGATTATCTCTTGTGCCACATTAAACCCCTTTGCAGGCCTGAGCCAAACCACGGTCCATACATTTGATACCACTGCTTTATTTCAATGGTCAAGTACTTCATAACCACACCTACTTATGCTTGTCCTTGCATATATAGTAGACAACAAAGAGCTCTTTCAACAAAAGACATTTCCATCTACAAAGTCATACAAGGTAAGCACTCTATAAATTCTGCAATCACTACACTTCTATTCCTAAATTATCACTTCAAATACCAACAATGGTTAATACAGCTACAAATTTCTTGTATGTTTTTGAAGTATGATACTGTATTTATTTCTACTCCTTTGCTTTTCTACAGAACATGAACAAATCACCAAGCAAATTCTCTTTTGATAAAGACCCTCTAATCATCTCCATACGCAAAGATTGCCAACTTTTTTCCGTAAGTATACAATACATAAACTAAACAGGACAACTTTCTCAATCATATACAGTATGCCATACATATATGTATTAAGTTCTCATTTATTAACAGGTTTGTTAAAGGCACCTTTAGTGTGTTTTTCTGTTTGTAATGTTTCTCCACGAGCACGTCTAGCCATTGATATCATGTAGAACACATATGCTAACCTTTTAGAGACAATTGAAGCTTACTTGCACAGTAGCCACTATCTTAACCACTTAATTCACATGTCTACTTGACAACTTATTACATGTAGTGAAATGGTACTTTGTGCGTCTTATGCTTTTTTCTGAACACTGCTTTTCAACTCTTTCCTTAAAACCAATACATGCGGTACTGTTATACTGTATAAATATATATGTCCGTGTGTATATATTTGTATATTCTTTCAAATAAACTCGTTTTGACACACACAGCCATTGAGTAACATGCAACACGACCACAACGTTTTGCACCAACACGTTACACTTACATAACTATTTATGTACCTGTCGTATCCTTACTTTTATTCATCATTTCATCACACAATCCTAAAACATTGCTTTTTGACCCAGAGGATTCAACTATACCATTTTTGCGTGTCTTATTACTTACTAGCTATATTATTTATTAACGGGCAAAAACTATTAATATAAGATCACCGTCAAATATTACGTCTGTAATATCCATATACAGTGCATTACATAATATGCATTTGTATTAAGACACTACCATGCTAAAAATATGCACACGACTGTTCTGTAAACTACACCTAAGACAACCAAACTTCACAGATCTAACATGATTCTTCATTCTTTTTTTGTTCTACAGATGTATCAAATGCTGCCACACAGACAGAAGAAGCCACTGAGGACATGCACGAAGACGATGATCACAATATAACAGGACAGGTTAACCCCCCTGAAGTTTTAGCCCGCAGGTCAAAGCGTCCTAGGACTAATTCATCCATGGAGGTTACATTATCCTAAGACAGACTATGTGCTAACCCAAACTCTTTGACCCCAAGGGATTCATCTGTCCCAGAAAACTTTTACACTAAAGAGTTTATCTGTCCTAGGGCGCTGTTAACCCCAGGTTAAAGTGTTATTTAATCTGTCCTGTTACAACAGCTATACATAAACAGCTGCATTCCTCTCCTGTTCCATCTCTCGCACTTCTTTCATCTCTTTTTCTCCTCTACTTATACCTATGCTTGCTCATGTGCTTTTTTCCCCTTTAGATGATGTCATTGGTTAGCCTGCTTCAAAGCTACATTTTTTCTTGAATAACTGTCACACATTTACTGTTTGCTGGACCCTACAAAACTGTCACAATACTTCACTATGTCATGAATACATATGTGTTGCACAGCGACACCACATTAAGAGTCATCAAAAAGCTTTTTATTTGATCACACACCATCTCTGTGCCATGCAATGTTTTCAAATGAACAGATGCTGGTTTTGAATATCAAACGAGCGACTTTTCATGAAACTTTGCACACACATCAGAAAGTCCACACTTTTGAATTTATTTTGGGAATTGTGCATCATTTTTGGCCTTTTACTGCACCTTTTTACACACAAGGCACGGCAAATGCATTTCTATTTTCCATGGTCCTTGTCTATTTAACAGTACCCCAACGTGCAAGTCCCCCGACTTGCATATACCCCAACGTGGCCCGGGTTGCGAGGGCCCTTTATAGCTGCTCGCAGCTCTAGTTCTTCTTCTTCTTCTTCTTCTTCTTCTTCTTTTTCTTTGTTATTATTCTTTTCCGCAAACAACCACATTTTTGAGGCACTAAACATGAACGAAAACTCACCAAACTTTACACGCAGATCGGGTCTGGCGAAAAATTTGATATTTTAAAGTCGCCATACATGATAACAGAAAAATGGCTCTGTAGCGCCACCTACATAGGTTTAACGGATCCCTGTCCCGCTACGATTGTCCTATGGCTACGAAAATTGTGTGGCACCTGTAGCACATCCAGATGAACAAAAACCTCTTTGATATGTGTACCCTAAAATAGACAGGAAGTGAGGTATGAGTATTTGAATGTCCAATTTTGGCCCATTTTTGCACATTTACAGGGGTCATACTTTTGCCCGCTTCTCCTACACGGTTAACCCGATTGACTTCAAACTTGGGCTGTACCATCTCAACACCTGGGACAACATCATGGTAAAAAATCAAAAGTTTTTGACATACTATATGACGGTGGCGGGGCATCAAATTTACAGTTTCAAAATTCTTACTTAACGAAGCATTGCCGGTTGTACGTTTAACCTTGAGCTACGAAAATTGGTACACATATGTAACAGACTATGATCTACAAAAAAGTCTGTTGGTGCCATATGCTAAACCCAACAGGAAGTCCGCCAGAGGCGGGGCATCAAATTTTGAGTTTCAAAATTCTTACTTAATGAAGCATTCCCGGCTGTACGTTTCACCTAGAGTTACCAAAATTTGAAGACATATGTAACAGCCCTCAAGGTACAAAAAACTCTTTTTGAACCATATGCTAAACCTAACAGGAAGTCCGCCATTTTGATTTACTTTGGAACGTGTTGCCATTTTTTTGGCCATTTCATAGGGGTCCTATTTTAACGAACTCCTCCTACAGAGTTTATCCGATCATCTTCAAACTTGGTGTGATTCATCTTAAGATGTTGAAGATAAAAAGTTATTGAAAGCTTTTTATTTCGCCGCACGCTGTTGTCGTGGCATGCACTTGTTTGCAAAGGAAAAAAAATCTTCTTAATGAAGAATTCTCAGTTGTACGAAGCAGCTAAAGCTACGAAAATTTGTAGACATATGTAACAGCCCACGATGTACAAAAAAGTCTCTTGCTGCTTTGTGCTAAACCCAACAGGAAGTCCCACAGGGGCCGGGCATCACATTTTGAGCTAAAAAACTCCTATTTAACGAAGCATTCCCGGTTGTACGTTTCACCTAGCGCTATGATAATTTGGAGGCATACATAAGAGCGCACGATGTACAAAAAAGTCTCTTAGAACCATATGCTAAACCAAACAGGAAGTCCGGCATTTTGATTTACGCCTTTTTTAGGGGTCACATTTTAACGAACTCCTACGAAATTTATCCGACTGTCTTCCAACTTGGTGTGTTTCATCTTAAGATGTTTAAGATGCAAAGTTATCGAAAGTTTTTTTTATTTTGTTGCAAGCCGTTGCCATAGCGATGCATTATTTGCCAAGTAAAATGCTGCTTTTTTTTTTTGTCTAAACGAGCGAAAACTCAAAACTTTGCACACTAGTGATGGCAAAATGAAGCCCCGTAAAGCAATGAAGCCCTGCAGTGAAATGCTTCACACACACGTAGGGGCTTCAAGATGATTCATTTCCTCGACTACGCCATCATGTGGACAGAAAAATGTATAACATGCTTGGTGCATGCAATAAAATGGTGGGGTGTAAATCATGCTCTAAATACAAAAGAATATATATTTGAAGAGTGTTTTAACATGAATTGTTCTGTGTTACTTTGTCTATGTTTGTGCTTATGCAACAAGTGAAAATGTGAAAAAATGAGGTAAAATAAAGTACTTATTCATTTTTATTTAAAAACAATATTTTTTCCAAAGTTTTTGGACTCAGGCGGTTTCTTTTTGTGCATAGAATTTCACCTGCTTTTGAAAAAACTCTTTCACATGGTACTGATGAAGCAGGGGTGCATAGATATGAGACAGCAAGTTTGTATAAACTTGGAAGCGCATATTTCTGTGATTCCCAGTACTGAAGGGGATTTTCAACTCTGGGGATATTTTCTTCTCTTTCTTGCTGGTTCCTTGAACTCCATCGCAAAAAAAGAAGCTCGTCGTCGTCGGTCAAATCGAATGCAAAATGCAAAGAAGTACCGCAGTAAGGGACCCGAAAACACAAAAAGTGAAGGGGAATCCATAGCGTTTCTTTGCCGCTTTTATTTCGAACTACACTCAAACCTAGCGAATCATTTCCTGAATCAGTCACGTGGTACACCCGCTTCGCGGGGCTTCAAACGTCATCACGTACGTCATCGACACACGCATTGAATCGCCGTTCATGAACCACTCATCTACATTACTCGGCACACGCTTCAGGGATTCGACCCGAGAAGCACATCACTATTGCACACAGATCAGACCTCTCAAGAACATGAATATTTTAGAGATTTGTTGTGCAATTTGTAATAAATGGCTCAATAGCGCCGTCTAGACATTTTTATGAAGTATTTCCGATTATATGATTCAGCTCGATGTGTGAATATTTGGAGGCACACCTATCAGTCTAATACCTACAAAAAATATTCTATAGCCAACCATTTTGATTTTATTTTGTTAATTGTGCATCATTTTTGGCCTTTCCATGAAACTTTGCAAGCACAAAGCATGGCAAAAACATTTACAATTTAGACGGTTTCCTATGAAGCAGTACCCCAACATGTCAGTACCCCGACGTGCAAGTACCCCAACGTGGCCCAGGTTGCGAGGGCCCTTTATAGCTGCTCGCAGCTCTAGTTATTATTATTATTATTATTCTCCGCAAACAATCGCATTTTTGAGACGCTAAACGTGAACGAAAACTCACCAAACTTTACACGCACATCAGGCCTGCCGAAAAATTTGATATTTTAAAGTCGCCATACATGATAACAGAAAAATGGCTCCATAGCGCCACCTACATAGGTTAAACGGATCCCTGTCCCGCTACGATTGTCCTATGGCGACGAAAATTGTGTGGCACCCGTAGCACATCCAGATGAACAAAAACCTCTTTGATGTGTGTACCCTAAAATAGACAGAAAGTGAGGTATGATCATCTGAATATCCAATTTTGGCCCAGTTTTGCACATTTACAGGGGTCATACTTTTGCCCGCTTCTCCTACACAGTTAACCCGATTGACTTCAAACTTGGGATGGACCATCTCAACACCTGGGACAACATCATTGTAAAAAATCTAAAGTTTTTGATATACTATATGACGGCGGCGACGCATCAAGTTTAGAGTTTAAAAATTCTTACTTCACGAAGCATTGCCGGTTGTACGTTTAATCTAGAGCTACGAAAATTGGTACACATATGTAACAGGCTATGACCTACAAAAAACTCTTTTTGAACCATATGCTAAACCTCACAGGAAGTCCGCCATTTTGATTTATTTTGGAACGTGTTGCCATTTTTTTGGCCATTTCATTGGGGTCTTATTTTAACGAACTCCTCCTACAGTGTTTATCCGATCATCTTCAAACTTGGTGTGATTCATCTTAAGATGTTGAAGATGAAAAGTTATTGAAAGCTTTGTATTTCGTCGCACACTGTTGTCATGGCATGCACTGTTTGGAAAGGAAAAAAAATATCCTTAAAGAAGCATTCCCATTTGTACGAAGCAGCGAGAGCTACGGAAATTTGTAGACATATGTAACAGCCCAAGATGTACAAAAAAAAGTCTCTTGGTGCCCTGTGCTAAACCCAACAGGAAGTCCCCCAGGGGCCGGGCATCACATTTTGAGCTAAAAAAAACCTCCTCTTTAACAAAGCATACCCGGCTGTACGTTTCACCTAGAGTTACCAAAATTTGTAGAGGTATATAACAGCCCTCGAGGTACAAAAAACTCTTTTTGAACCATATGCTAAACCTAACAGGACGTCCGCCATTTTGATTTACTTTGGAATGTGTTGCCATTTTTTGGGCCATTTCATAGGGGTCATATTTTAACGAACTCCTCCTACAGAGTTTATCCGATCATCTTCAAACTTGGTGTGACTCATCTTAAGATGTTGAGGATGAAAAGTTATTGAAAGCTCTTTATTTCGTCGCACGCTATTGTCGTGGCATGCACTTTTTGCAAAGGAAAAAAATCCTTCTTAATGAAGCATTCCCAGTTGTACGAAGTAGCTAGAGCTACAAAAATTTGTAGACATATGTAACAGCCCACAATGTACAAAAAAAGTCTCTTGGTGCCATGTGCTAAACCCAACAGGAAGTCCCCCAGGGGCCGGGCATCACATTTTGAGCTAGAAAACTCCTCTTTAACGAAGCATTCCCGGTTGTACGTTTCACCTAGCGCGATGATAATTTGCAGGCATACATAAGAGCCCACGATGTACAAAAAAGTCTCTTGGAACCATGTGCTAAACCAAACAGGAAGTCTGCCATTTTGATTTACGATGGGATTTGTTGCCATTTTTTGTGGCCTTTTTCAGGGGTCATATTTTAACGAACTCCTCGTACAAAGTTCATCCAACCGTCTTCAGACTTGGTGTGTTTCATCTTAAGATGTTTAAGATGCAAAGTTATCGAAAGTTTTTTATTTTGTCGCACGCTGCTGCTATAGCGATGCATTGTTTGCCAAGTAAAGTGCTGCTTTGTTTTTTTATCTATACATGTGTGAAAACTCATGAAACTTTGCAAACACATCAGACTTGTCATGAACATGAATTTTTAGAGATTTATTGTGCAATTTGCAATAAATAGCGCCCTCTAGACATTTTTATGATGTATTTCCGATTGTATGATTCTGCTAGATTTGTGAAAATTAGGACAGACCCCTATCAGCCTAATACCTACAAAAAAGTATTATGTAGCCATTTGCCAAACCAAAGAGGAAGTCCGCTATTTTGATTTTATTTTGGGAATTATACATCATTTTTGGCCTCTTTCATTAAACTTTGCACAGACAAGGCATGGAAAAAACTAACATTTTAAATGGTCCTTGTTCCATGTAACAGTACCCCAACGTGCCAGTACCCTGACGTGCAAGTAACCCAACGTTGTGCTCAATAGCGCCCTCTATGCATTTTTATGGAGCATTTCCAATTGTATGATTCAAGCGATACACAACTAAAGATGACTTGACCTAGATTTGTGAAAACTGGGAGGCATACCTATTAGCTTAAGACCTACAAAAAGTATTCTGTAGCCGTATGCTAAACCTAAAAGGAAGTCCGCCATTTTGAATTTATTTTGGGAATTGCACACCATCTTTGGCCTTTTGCACTCACAAAGCTTGTCAAAAACATTTTAGATGGTCCTTGTCCGATTTGACAGTACCCCAACGTGCCAGTACCCCGACGTGCAAGTACCCCAACGTGGCCCAGGTTGCGAGGGCCCTTTATAGCTGCTCGCAGCTCTAGTTTAGATATGAATTTGAATCGCTAAACTTGAATCTGAATTATTTAGATTCGAATTTGAATCCCTAAACTTGAATAACTATTGAAAAATTGTATCTGAATTACATAAATTGAATTTGTGCTGTTAATTTTGAATAACTGGATTTAAAAACTGAATTTGAATGACCTAAATTGAATTGTTATTTTTTAGTTTGAATCACTGAAGTGAAAAACTGAATCTGTATTGGCACATTTGTATGTGGAAAAAAAAAAAATCAATATTCAATATATTGTAGTGATCAGTGTTGCCGGTAACGCGTTACTTAGTAACGCGTTACTCAAAAAAGTTGCTTTCTAAAGTAACTAATAGTCTAACGCGTTACTTTATTCTACAAAGTAGTCTGATTAAAGTTACTGTCCAGAGAATCAATGCGTTACTCCACATTTTTCATGAAGAATGCAAACTATCTCACTGTTGTAACAGTCACAAACAACTACTGCTAACTACGAAGATGAGGCAGAAGTCATTGATCACCACACTGAATTCAGCCATGGTCTGGTCATGAATGGTTTGCACATTCAAAACAAAAGTGATGATACTTTTACTACTAGTTTTATTAATCAACAGGCACAAAACACAACAAAAAAAGTGTGCATTATGGACCATAAAAGTGGTAAAAAAAAATAATTTATTTCCATCCTCAACTGGTCCGTGAAGCATTATGGGATGAGGTCGTCTCCGCCCTCTCGCCAGAGGGAGTGACGTCAGACAAGTTACGTTTTCAGTAGGGGTGGAACAAAAAAACGATTCGACCGAACCATCGTTCGTCAAGGGGAGCTAAACGACCGTATCGGTTGCGAGTGAGGCTTTATGGTTTTCATAACAATAGCAAGAGTTCTGCGCCGTGCTCTACTTGTTTTGTTTACATTTCAGTAGCATCACCATTCAAGCTACTTCCGTGTTTCCGTGCTCGCGACACGGCGCGCAACGAGTGACAACATACAAATGGAGACAGTTAGCAGAAGCCGGTGCCGTACATCTCGGTATTTCCCATGGCTATCGAGTCCTCTCGGTGCACTTGTATGTCCCGGGCCGGCGTTGGTACTGCGCGCGAGCCAAAAAGAATAACTCCCGTGACGATCCAATGCATGGATTCAAACGACACAGGTATGTCCCACAGCCAACACACCAGCTAAGCTAAAAGCACACTGCAAGTATCTCATTTCTCAGTTTGTGGCTCCCTGTCAATGTCTACAACTAGCATGAGCAGCAGATAGGAGAACTGAGACGTGCCCGCGATTACGACAGCCCAAAAAACAAAATATAAACAGTAGTGATTCTGTGGTCATCATCGTGTCTCAGATTAAAAAAACAAAAAAATATGTCATACATTAACCAAAAATGAAAGTGATGACAAAAGAAAAAACAATTGTTAAATACAAAAATTGTTGATTAAAAAGGGAAATGAACTTTTGGAAATATTTTTGCATATATTAAGTGGTTAAAATGTGTTTGATAGATTTATTGTTCCATAAGGTGGCTTCATATTTCTTTTGGCTGGACGGTAGGTTTATTTCATGTCTTAAATTTATGTTTCTGAAATACTTCACAATGTGCAAATATTCTGTTTAATTGTGTTGGTGTCTGTCTAAAGGTTAAATATTTATATTTAACATTAAATTATCAACCTTTTGTTTTCCTGATCCTTATTTTGAAGAGAAAAAACAAACAAACCAAAAAACAATTATAACTGTCAATAACTACTAATAAATATTTAAACTGATACATGTGTACACACTGGAATAGCGGAACAAACAAACAATAGAGGAATTTAGGGGATTTTCATTTTCAACCTGGATAGATTTTTATTTTTTGTTTTATAAAAAGTATTTACGTTACAAGAAGTCAAGAGAGACTGCCTATTTTGTTTTTCATTAAAAAAAACTTTATTTTCATGTTAAAAATGCACTTTCAATAAAGTATTTGGAACTCCGTTTCTACTGCATTATTTTTATGTTGAGATGGTGTTATCGGCAGCTGCTGAAAGTAACTAAAAAAGTAACTTTTAATCTAACTTAGTTACTTTTAAAATCAAGTAATCAGTAACGCAATTTAGTTACTTTTAAAACCAAGTAATCAGTAAAGTAACTAAGTTACTTTTTCAAGGTAACTGTGGCAACACTGGTAGTGATGGGAACATAATTCACCCACGGAACGTTGGGACGAAGGGGGAGTTCCGGGTGGGAGGAGTTGGTTAGGATGAAAGGGAGAATGTTAGTTAGCCTGTAAGCCTCGCGCAGAGTGAAGAGTTGCTGTTAAATACTGAGAAGCTGACTGATGTCAATAAAACGCCAGTCTTTGGCTCCAGTCACTACTCGCTACAAAATGATCACATTCAGTTTTGCAAATACAAATTCAAATTTTCTAAATTCAAATTCAGTTTGCTTGACAAACATCCAGGTACTTTAGGAAGAGCAATCGAATACAGATACACAAATCTCCTCTTTGGCCAATCGGCACCTTTGTTTTTCCACTGACTTCACTTTATCCGGAACAGCTGCTCTCGGGTTGAGATTTTCCGTCTTACTTTTTTTTTTTTTTTTTTACTAAGCCTAAACGTAACTATAACACTAAACATAACCATAATCTTGACTCAAACTAACGTTAAGGGAGTATTATTTGTATTTTTGAGTATATTTCGCTGTTTTAACTAAGACGGCTGTTGGCGTTTTCGTCACCACAGGAAACACGTGACCCAATTTGAACACCAAAGTTGTAGCGCAGCTCCACCGAATGGCGAATGTAGCGTAATTGCAGCACATCGTGTCTTCACGGTGATTTGTCTTAACGACTAGGTGGATGGAATATGATTTATTCCGTGACTCGTGATGGAATATATTAATTCACAAAAGCGTTTTTGAATTTTGAAGTCAGAATATGCATATATATTGTCATGGTGCTGTACTAGACACGTCAGTAAATTAAGTGAACACAGACAGCCTGTCTGATGTTCACTTAACACTAAGGGCTGTATATAAGGGAAGGCAAATTGATTTTTTTTTTTTAAATATATATCTATGGGCGTTTTATGCCACTGAAGACTCAGGGTACTGCAGCATGCTTAATCCAAGAATCCTGCAAAATTGAGGAGTAGGCTTTCTAGAAGCATAAATGTATTCACCTATGTGTAAACCAACTTTAATAAATTGAACGGAAATTTGAAATTGTTTTTCTCTTCTTCCTCACTCAATGTTCAGTCAACAGTTGTAATTTTATAGCAATGTACATGACTGTCAAATTAAGTGAACATCAGACAGGCTGTCTGTGTCTTTAGAACCGGCACCATGGGTGCACACCATTCAGTTGGTTGTGTTACTCGCTCAATAACGCCAGCTTTTTCCATCCCGTTCAATTCTTCTTTCACTTTGTCAAGCATTGGGAAGGGCACCCGGCGGGCCGTATGCACGACGTATGGTGTGGCATCATCCTTCAGTTGGATTTTAACTGGTTCAGTTTTTAGAGTGCCATGCTCACCAAAAGCTTGCTGAAAGCCGTGGATGGCTCGCGTCACCTCATCCACTCGCCGTACTAGGTTCATTTTTACTGACATGGGTCTGCTAAGTAGGTTGCTGACTGTTGGTCCACGGATTACATATGCTTCCAATGGATATGTATTACCACTTGTGCGGCGACCTCTTCGGACTGCCTGACGGTCTGTTTCGTCAACGCGAGCGTCAGGTCCGGCATCATTTGCAGCCTACGTGAGAGCTCTTTATCCAGTATACCAACAACAGTGTGGTCGCGGATATTTTCTTCACGATTCACGCCGAATTCGCAGTGCTCTCACAAGTCATAAAGTGCTCGGATTAAACACTCCGCCATTTCGCCTGGCCGCTGCACGTGCTGGTGGAAACATGCCCTCTCGTGTATAATGTTCCTCCGCGGGAAAAAGTAGTCATCAAATTTTTTCACAACGATACCAAAGTCGTCTTTGTGGCACTTTTCGCCAAAAGTAAATGACTTAAATATATTTTCTGCTTCATTTCCCATGGCATATATTAGGCAGCTCACCTGGACTCTTCCGTCATTTTTATCCCGCTTTGTCGCGAGCCTGAACCGCTCGAAGCGTTGTCTCCATTCAGGCAATTCTGTTGGCTTGTCGAACGAAAAACTTGACGGGGGATTAAACTTCGCCATGGCTAATTGTCTTCTCTGTAATCCCGCTCACTTCTGACACCATATGTAGAATGATCCGAGTCGAGTTTGGTCGGGAACTCTCTTTTATTCAAGAACACAGGAACAACTGGCAAACAAGTCCGTTTGGCGCGTGAACACAACTCTGCCGGAAAGCGTCTGTCGCAAACATTTCGTGACACTCTGCTACATCGCGCTCTACATATTTACATATGTGACACCATGAAGACACGATGTACTGCAATTACGCTACATTCGCCATTTGGTGGCGCAGCGCTACAACTTTGGTGTTCAAATGAGGTCATGTGTTTCCGGTGTTGACGAAAACACCAGCAGCCGTCTTAGTTAAAACAGTTAAATATACTCAAAAATACAAATAATACTCCCTTAACGTTAGTTTGAGTTAATATTATGGTTATGTTTAGTGTTATAGTTACGTTTAGGCTTAGTAAAAAAAAAAAAAAAAAAAAGTAAGACGGAAAATCTCAACCGAGAGCAGCTGTTCAGAATAAAGTGAAGTCAGTGAAAAACAAAAACAAAGGCGCCGATTGGCCAAAGAGGAGATTTGTGTATCTGTATTCGATTGCTCTTCCTAAAGTACCCGGATGTTTGTCAAGCGAACTGAATTTGTATTTAGAAAATTTGTATTTGCAAAACTGAATGTGAACATATATTGAACATTGATTTTTTTTCCACATTCAAATGTGACAATACAGATTCAGTTTTTCACTGAAGTGATTCAAATTAAAAAACACAAATTCAATTTAGGTAGTTCAAATTCAGTTTTTAAATCCAGTTATTCAAAATGAACAGCACAAATTCAATTTATGTAATTCAGATACAATTTTTCAATAGTTATTCAAGTTCAGCGATTCAAATTCAAATCTAAATAATTCAGATTCAAGTTTAGCGATTCAAATTCAAATCTCGCGGCTGCATCCCTCGCTCGAGTTCGTCATGGTTTAGTCAAGTGTTGCGCATCAATGCATTTGCCGTGCCTAGTCTGCTGGAAATAAGAAGACGAAGAAGAAGACTCGCGCTCGTGTATACAGGAACAGACAGGAAGTGGTCCTGCTGAGCGGCTCAAGGTCAGTTTGTCCTTTTGTTTTCTTATACCCACATTTATACTTTTCGTTTCAATGCTGTATTGTGATGTGATCTGTCACTACACTCGCAATGACAGAGGACCTGCTGATCCCCGTTTTTCTTTTTCTTTTTTTTTCTTTTTTTTTTTTTTTCCAAACGTGTCGGCTGGGTGCGATGCTAGGTGCTCGGAGATGTCACACGATGGCCAAGATGGCGCCCTGAGAGGACGTGTTTTGCCGAGCTCTGTTACCAACGCTATTTCTGTATGGTGAAATGTTCTAGACCATCTGCTCCTGGTAAGATAGAACGTTAGAAAGTCGACTCTGCTTGTTTATGTGTGAAACGATGAGTAAAATGCCGAGCTTGGGCAATGAGAAGAGGAAAACGCGTTCTGGAAACGAGAAGGCCTTGACATCCTGCAGCGAAGAAGTTTCGGCTAAAGCGGCTAAAGCTAACCGTAATATCCTTATGGACAGTTGCCACGATTATGCCTTGAAAGAAGACTTGTCTCTCAAGGTGTTGGGTGAAGACGAATTTGATGAGAATCCAATTACCCCAAGTAAGTCACCTCCTGGTAAAAGAGGCAAACGTGACGACGTTGGCAGTGAATTTAGTGACTCTAATGTTGCTACGAACACCATTGCTTCACTAGCACTGCTTTTTAACAATAGGTCCGATAAACTTGAGTCACTAATTCAAGAAAACAAAGCTGTAATTACGGATATGCAGAAAAAGATCCACTCCATCGGCGAGGAAGTTAACTCAATGAAAGGGAAAGTTGCTAAGGTTGAGCAGCTCTACCAAGAAGAAAAAAAACGTGCTGACAGTTTGGAAAGGAGAGTTGTTGACATGGAAAGACGTACTCGGCGCTGGAATCTGCGAATCACTGGCATATCTGAATCCATAGAGAATCAGCAGGTCCGAATGGAAGTGATCAAAATCTGCCAGGCTGTCTTGCCCGAGGATAAAAAAAGCGTCTGCCAGAAGTGATTGACACTAGGGATAGACCGATAATCGGCCGGGGCCGATTATCGGCGCCGATATTCAGGGGATTCACTATACAACTCTGTTTGGTTGGGCAGATAATCAGGGTACCCAATTTCGTCATCAGAATGACAGATCAACCACAGAGTCTTGAGGAGCTACTGGTGCAAGGGACAGAAAATTCCTTACTCATGAACCATAAAATGATTTAGCGTCCATCTTTTTTTCCCCCAAAAAAACAAATAGAGGGAGGATAAAGAAACGACTCACCATCATCAAGGTTAGCATGTTTGCTAAATTGTACAACTTATCAATCAATCTATTTCAATATAAAAACTAGGGATAGACCGATTATCGGCGCCGATATTTGGCATTTTGACAAATATCGGCATCGGCCATTTTTTGAATCTGAAGGCCGATAAAGCTCACTGAGCAGGGGATACTTGCGAACGTAGCGAATTTGGGGTTTTCATCAGGATTTGTAAGATGTTCGCAGTCAGTTTTTATTTGTCGTAAACACATTTGGAACATATTCACACAATTTTTCACCGTGAAAATCTTTTTGAAACGTTTTTACGAACCCTAACAAAAACCCCAAATGAGCTACATTCACATGAATTTGTTACTCAGTGAGAAATTATATATAGTTTGAAAGAATTCCCCCCCCCCCCCCCCTCCCCATTTTACGGCAAATGAATATCGGCTTGAAATATCGGTTATCGGCCGACTTGACTACAAATAATCTGTATCGGTATCGGCCTTGAAAAAACCATATCGGTCTATCACTAATTGACACCGTCCATCGCCTTGGCTCCAAGGATTCTTCGAGGCTCAGAAGCGTGATTATCCAGTTTTCATCTCAGGTTCATAGGATGGCATTGTGGAAAGCTGCGAAGGATTCCCGATACCTTCGCGACAATAGCCTGCGATTCGCCGACGACCTTTGCAAGATCGACAGAGAAAACCGGAAGAAAATGTGGCCACTGATAGAAGCTGCTCGCAAGGAAGGGAAAACTGCTTACTTTGTTGGTGGTCGTGGGTTTATCGAAAACAGGGAAATTTTCCCCCCACTCTCTTTGGACATTGGGATTTTGTTTTTGATTCTATAAACTCTAATGGGGGCAAGTTCATTCGAAGTGTACTAGGCAACGGTTTTCCAGATGGGTTGGGTTTCTTTTGTTCATTGTTTGAAAGTCGTTATTATTCATTTGATAGTGGATGGGGTTTATAATATTGTTGTTTTTTTTGTTGTGTTGAATTTCACGTTTTTGATTGTTAATGGTACAGTTCTTGGTGCTATTCTAATAGTGTTAAGTTACTTGCGACTTAATTGTCTAGTATAGTTGTTCATTTATGTGTTAAACTGTCTTTATCTTTTGTTTCTTTAAATGCCAGGGGTCTAAGAGATAATGGGAAGCGCAAAGCCTTGTTTTTGTATGCTAAGCAATGTAAAGCTGACTTTTTCTTTTTTTTCAAGAAACTCACTCCACTGCAAACGAGCACAACTTTTGGAGGTCACAATGGGGAAACAACATATGGCTGTCACATGGGTCGGAACACTCAGCAGGGGTTGGCACTCTGAAAAATAACTTCACAGGTAACATTCTTCACTCGGAAATTGATGATAATGGTCATTATATATGTCAAGTTATTGAATTTAATAAGATTATCTTAATGATTGTCAATGTTTATGGTTACAATGCCAGAGAGGAAAACAAGAATTTTTTTTGTACAATTGAGCAAAAACTTCTGGTGTGGTTACATAAATTCCCAAATGCTCTACTTTTAATTGGTGGTGATTTTAATGCTACTCTTGATAGTTCTTTAGATCGATGGCCACCAAGGCAAAATAAAAACTTGGATTGTTATTTGAAACTATTTATGCAAAGATTTGACTTAATTGATATTTGGAGAGAGAAATTCCCAACTGAGTGAGTATTTACATGGTCTAACAAATCAGGTACTTTACAGTCTGGGATTGACTACTGGTTGGTGTCCAGTAGTCTTAGAGAGAACACTACAACACAAATTCTGGCCACTTCTTTGACTGATCATAAAGCTGTACAAGTCTGTATTTCTTTATTTTCTTCTGCTCGCCATGTTCCTTCATATTGGAAGATGAACAGTGCTATTTTGGATTATGATGAGGTGAGAGGCGAGATTAAAAGACTGATTCAGAAATATTGGAACGAGGCCCAAACTGATAACAAATATAGTATTAAGTGGGAACTTTTGAAATTTGAGGTTGCTAAATTTGTAAGAAAATACAGCTCTGCTTTAATTAAACGGAGAAGAGCAGAGGAAGAGGAGATTATTTCTATAATAACATCGCTTACTCAGAAGTCACCTGAATGTCTGTCTATTATTGAAAAAGAAACACTTAGAGAAAACCAAAGCAAGCTTGACAACTTATATATGCTTAGAGCAAAAGGAGCTTTTATTAGATCGAGGCAAAGGTGGATGGAAGAGGGGGAGAGGAATTCGGCATACTTTTTTAAATTAGAAAAGTTACACTCTCAAAATATCCGACGACTTCAAATTGACAATGATCTTTGTGATGATCCTAGACGGATTGCTACATACTGTTCTAATTTTTATAGTAAGTTGTATACCTCTCAGTATTGTAAGAGGAGTGCGGCTGACTTTTTAGACTCGATTGAGGTGAATAGAATTGATATTACTGATAGAGAGATGTGTGAAGCTCCTTTGACTCTCCTTGAAATAACGGATTCCATAAAAAGTCTTAAACTAAATAAATCTCCTGGAGTCGATGAAATAATTTCAGAATTTTATCAAATATTTGCTGAACAGTTGAGCCCCTTTTTGTTAAAAGTGTTCACAGAAAGTATTAATGATGGATCACTCCCTCCTACATTAACCCAAGGTCTGATTACGCTTATTCCGAAACCAAAAAAAGATGTGCTTTTTCTTGATAACTGGCGTCCAATTTGTCTTTTGAATAACGATTATAAAATATTAGCGATAGCTCTTGCCAAACGACTTAAATTAGTTTTGAATGATATTATAGATGAGTCTCAGTCCGGGGTTATGGATAATAGGCATATTGCTAATAATATTAGAATGGTATTAGACATTTTAGATTATTCTGAATTTATTAATGATAATAGCTATATTTTGTTTCTGGATTTTTATAAAGCATTTGATTCGGTCGAACACGAGTTTATATTTAAATCTTTAGAAAAATTTGGTTTGGTTATTTTTTCCATAAAGCTATTCGCACTCTGTATGCTAATAATAATAGCTCTATTAAATTGAGTACTGGTACCACTCCCCGTTTTGACATTAAACGGGCAATTTGACAAGGATGTCCGATTTCTCCTTACCTCTTCCTCCTTGTTACGCAACTTTTAGCCAACCATATTAAGTCAAGCACTTTGAGAGGTATTAAAATTGCAGAACGAGAAATAGTTATTAGTCAATTAGCCGATGATACTACTCTTTTTCTTGAGGATTCTAACCAGATTGCGTCTGCTCTGGATATCATAAAGGTGTTCTCTAGGGCTTCTGGACTATACCTGAATATAAATAAATGTGAGCTTATGGCAGTGAATGACTCTGTTGTTGGCTCAATTTTGAACATTCCTGTCAAAGACACAGTTACATATTTGGGAATATCTATCATTAAAGATGAGAAAAAAAGAAGTCCCCTGAATTTTACACCAGTTATTGAAAAAACTAAAAAAAGATTTAATATGTGGCTTCTTAGAGACTTGTCTTTAAGAGGTAGAACCCTATTAAGCAAAGCAGAAGGTATTTCCAGACTTACTTATGCTGCCCTTTCATTGTATGTAGATAATAAGACTATTAAAGAACTAGACCAGATGCTTTTCAATTTCTTGTGGAAGAATAAAACGCATTACATTAAAAAATCTGTGGTTATAAATACGTATGAGAAGGGGGGACTGAACTTCTTAAATTTTGGCTCTTTGAACAATACCTTTAAAATCAACTGGATTAAGTCTTTTCTGAATAATCCTGATTCAATTTGGAACTGTATTTCAAACTATGTGTTTTCCAAAATTGGTGGATTAAGATTTCTGTTGTCATGTAATTATAAAATTGAAAGGATTCCCATCCACTTATCGAATTTCCATAAGCAGGCATTGCTTGCTTGGTCACTCATTTACAAGCATAACTTTTCACCACACCGCTACACTATTTGGAATAACCGAGACTTTGTTACAAGAACAAGTCAATTTTTTTTAAGACCTGGTTTGAGCATAATATTATCTGGGTGAGTCAATTATTCAACAGCAGGGGAGTGTTATTTACTTATGAGGAATTTCTTGAACACTTTGGGATGCCTGTGACGCCTAAACAATTTGCTGTCATTTTTTATGCTATTCCTTCTGGTGTTTTGATGCTGTACAGGGGTCACTCTGGTGTTGCAACTGACACTCCAATCGCTGATATTACTGAATCACCAATTGGTAGATTATGTTTTAATCCTTCTAGTCATAGAAACAATTGCAAAGTTCGTGCCCTTTCCCAATCTGATATTGTGTCTGTGTCACCTGTAATATCGTACTGGAACTGTCGTGTAAAGAATTTATATTGGAAAAAAATTTGGACCCTGCCTCAGAAATTCTTCTTGGTCAACAAAGTGAAGGTGTCTTTTAAAATGATTCATCGTTGTTATCCTGTGAAATCATTTTTTTGTTAAATTTGGTTAAAATTTGGTAAAAATGGTTTGATGTAAATAAATTATCATTGAATTTAAATAAAACCAAGTTCATAGTTTTTGGCACGAGACAAATCACTCATCGTCAAAATTATGGTGAATTCAATTGAAATAGAAAGGGTGAATGAAAATAAATTCCTTGGAATTATTATCGATGATAAATTATGTTGGAAGCCACACATAGAAACTGTTAAAAGGAAAATGTCAAAAATCATAGGGATACTCTATAAAAGTAAGGATGTTTTAAACATGAAATCATTATATATATTATATAGTTCATTATTATTACCATATTTGACCTATTGTGTGGAATTATGGGGAATGGCATATAAAACAAATACTAACACCGTTTTCAAATTGCAAAAGAAAGCTATAAGAATTATTAATGGATCAAAGTATACAGAGCCAACACATCCACTATTTATTAAATTAAATGCAATGAAATTTTATGACTTGGTGGATTTTAAAATAGCACAAATAATGTATAAAGTTTATAACAATTTACTCTGCCACAGTACTCAGAAGTTATTTGAAATTAGACACAGTCCTTATGATATAAGGGGTACAAGTGTGTACAAAAAACCCAAAACAAGAACAAATATTAAGCAAAGGTGTGTATCTGTAAAAGGTGTTGATCTGTGGAATCATTTGGAAATTGCTCTGAAAAATTGTGATTCAATGCTGGAGTTTAAAAAAATGTTTAAAAGTAAAGTTCAAAAAAATTATCTATGTCAAACCAGTATATGAAAAATGTACATGTGAGTATGTGTAAGTGATCTAGATAGGTATTATGGTATATGTTTAGTAAATTTATGTATATATGTTTTTGGTAAATGTGAATAGGTTAAGTGCACTTGTGTATATATATATATATATATAACTTGGGTTATATATATCATTTATTATTTTATTATTATTTTTAATAATCAGTAAATTAAAATTGTATTAATAATGAAATAAGTTTAAATATATTTAGTAAAAGGGGTAGGACTAGATAAGTTTTTAACTTCTTCCTACTCCCTTTTGAACATGTAAGTTATGATTAATTGAATGATTGTTATTGGGATTTTCTTCTCTTTTGATTGTTGTTGTTTTTTGTTTTATCTCTGCTGTTCATCTGTTTATATGTTCAAAAAAATAATAAAAGGAAAAAAAAAAAAAGGAAAAGGTTATGATATGGATCTGCACTGCTCCTTCTGGGACTCCCAATCAGAGACTCTTGTCCACCTATTCTGGAAATGTACTTATGCTCGCAAGCTTTGGCAAGACATTTGTAAATTTATTTTGGACAATATCTATTGTAATTTTATGCTTTCTTTGCTGAATGTTTTTTTGGGGGTTTTCAACTATGACAGTTCATTTGAAAAAGAATATTATTTGATTAATCTGTTAATTTATCTTGCTAAGTTTTATATTCATAAATGTAAATGTGCAAAATTGAAACCTATTTTTTTTCTGTTTATGAAAGAGATTGATGTATATTTTCAGTCCATTTCTACTTCCAAAAATAAGAAGGCTGTCAAGACTTTGATTTTATGTTCTCATTTTGGTATTTTTAATATTTCTTAGTTTAAGACCCCTGGCATCTTTTATTTTGTTATTGTTTTTCTTTTTTCTCTTTTTCTTTACTGTTTGTGTGATGGTTTTTTCGTGTTGTATTTGACGTGTTTGGCTTTTGATTACAATTTTGTCAATAAAAAAAACAAAAACACTTCTCTTCACGTTCGTGCTGAATTGTGTTTCGACTTTTTTTTGGTTGCTATGTCCATCCATCCATCCATCCATTAGCAGATTCGCTTATCCTCACAATATTTATATAAATCAGTAGTGAATTACCTCTGAGGAAAGTCGGCTTGTTTTTAAAAAGGTGCGCAAGACGCAATGCTAGCTATCTAGCAGGCGAAAAACACGCCCCCTAGTTACGAGGCATACTGTCTAATTGTTGCTGCCATTAGAGGCAACGCTCATTTATTTAATTGATTAATTTCATAGTTTTGATTTGGTAGTAAAAGAAAAATAAATTGTCATTATTTTTATGTAAAAATGTGAAATAAGTCATAATATTCAGATAATTTCATTTGAATTAAAAATTTTATTGCAAAGGGGAACAGACTTTTTGTTCCATCGTACATTGCTAAGGGACACTGTTAATTGACGCACAGGTGGACGACAAGGAAGGAGCTTGTCCAGTATGGAGGACCAAAAGTGCCAATATTAAATAAATACACTATTAAATAATTAAATAAAAGTGTCATTAATTAATTAAATTCACTGTGATCATATATATGTATATATATATATATATATATATGTATATGTATATGTATATGTATATGTATATATATATATATATATATATATATATATATATATATATATATATATATATATATAATATATATATATCCACCATCCAATATATATATATAATATATATATATAGCACGTCCGCTTCCCAGTTCTGAGGTCTCCGGTTCGAGTCCAGGCTCGGACCTTCCTGGGTGGAGTTTGCATGTTCTCCCCATGCCCGCGTGGGTCTTCTCCGGGTACTCCGGTCTCCTCCCACATTCCAAAGACATGCATGGCAGGTTAATTGGGCGCTCCGAATTGTCCCTAGGTGTGTGTGTGAGTGTGGATGGTTGTGCGTCTCTGTGTGCCCTGCGATTGGTTGGCAACCAGTCCAGGGTGTCCCCCGCCTACTGCCCAGAGCCAGCTGAGATAGGCGCCAGCAGCCCCCGCGACCCTTGTGAGGAATAAGCGGTCAAGAAAATGGATGGATGGATATATATATATATATATATATATATATATATATATATATATATATATATATATATATATATATATATATATATATATATATATATATTTCTCTATTTAATTATTTCATGGTCACTGTGTTGCGGTGTTTCACGAATTTATTTTATCTGTCAAACTAGCCCATCAGAGTTAGTGGGCGGGTCCTAACACCTGATTGGTCAATCTGCTCACCAAGTCAAGGCAAATCCATTTCAAAATAGTCAATTGATGCGGAGTGAGTAGCCAGTAAACACAAATGATAGGCTGGGTGGCGCTTTTCACCTAAATAGGTGCGTTTCCATTACACATTCGATTTACGCTTTCATTAGGTGCTTTTTGAGACGTGCTGAAATGGAAGTTCTTCGCAAAATTTTAATGGAAACACTTTTTTCCCGCATTTCCTACTAGTCATGTGACTCCGCCCGGTCACGGAGAAAAGGAAGTACAGGATCAGTGGCTCAGCGAGTCCGCCACTTTTTAAAATGCTCTATTGAACAACTGCTGCAAGACCAACAACAAACATCACCAAAGCGATCAAAACATTGCAAAAAAAAAACAAAAAAACAAAAACAAAAAAAACTAAAGTTGCATTTATGTATGTAAAACGTTACTAACAATAGTAGCAAATTTAAATTCAGCTCAACTTTATTTTGAGAGAACTTAAAAAAATCGCTGCAATGAAAACTGCTGTAGCCAACATGGAATAAAAATCAAAAAACATAAAAATATAACAACATAAAAAAATTAACAACATAAAAACAGTAAACTCTATCACATTCGAAAGCAATGTCCACACTCGTGTGGACCTAAAACCCAGCAGATGTCGCTGTTTGACTTGCTGCCCGCGCCACTGCTGTTTCCAGGCATCATAAACAAAGACTTCTTAAATCTCCCTGCATCTATCTACAATATTTTTCTAATAGAATTTGAGATACATTTAAAATCCCTTAAATGTATCAAGTCTGAAACACGCAAACAATTTATTCTCGTGACGTTGCATGATGCGACCGTCTACATGAACTGCGAGATCTCACGAGAGTTGAGGCGGGACATTACGAGAACTACGCCTCAGAAGCAAATTACTCTTCAATGGAAACGCCAACAAGGCAAAATTGTACTTTATCGAAATAAAAACACAAATGATAGGAAATATCGCTTTTATTTTGATGTTGGTTTTGCACAACAACAAGCCTCGATCACTCTATATCACCAAAAAATCCATCACCGTAGCCGCCATGTTGACAACCACTTCAGGCCTAGGCTTAGACAAGATTTGAGTGAATCAGGCCTCAGCCCCGCCCACTAACTTTGACAGGCGAGCTTGACAGATAAAATAAATTCATGAAACACCGCAAAACAGCGACCAGGAAATAATTAAATAGAGAAATAAATAAATGAATAAATAAATAAATATATACATAAATAAATATATAAATAATTAAATAAGCACAGGGAATTTAATTAATTAATGACATATTTAATTAATTAATGACACTTTTATTTAATTATTTAATGGTGTATTTATTTATTTAATGTTGGCACTTTTGGTCCTCCATAGTCCAGAAGACGTGCTTTTTGTTATTATTCCTTTTGAGTGAATGTGGCCAATGAGGTAAATACTTGTCATTTCATTTCTTAATTGTTTATTGTGTGTTTATTTTATGTGCTAATTGAGCATATTTTCACTCTTTTCTTAGTTCTGACGGCATTGTTGGTGTGTCGTTTAACATGTACAAGACATGTAGATGACATTAAATGTCTGTTGAAACCCAAGAACAAATTTGAGCTTTAATTGAACTCAAAGGGAGTAACACTAATAATTGTTTATGTTCATACACTTCTATTAAAGTTTTGACTTTTGTGCTGCTTGGAAATGAAACTAGAGAACTCAAGGAAACTATTTGTGGAGAAATCTCAAAATGGACAAAAAATGTCCAAATGTCTAATATCGTCCATATCTCTAGATTGAGCTTCCCGACATGCGGACCCTTTTGCTGAAGCGGGTCACATATATTTAAAATAGTGCTGTCGAAGTTAAAGCGTTAACTAATTCATTAATCACAAAAATTTATCGCATTAATGTATTAACGCAAATTAATCACACTATTAATTTTGAGTGCAGATGACCCTTTAGCTGACAGCGATTGGTTACGTTAAAGGCAGCACAGGTTGTGTTTGAGCAACTACATGTATTAAAGTAAAGCATTTAATAAATATGTATGTATTACATTCAGAATATTTGTTCATGTCAGAATATTGGGGTCATTTTTTTCTCCCATTTTAAAATAATACAAGTATTTAACTAATTAGAAAAAGAGGAGGATGAGAGTGTGCAGTTGGTCAAAAAATGTTGAAGACGTCCTCATAACATTAAATGTCGAAAGAATTAACACATAATAGGTGCTTTTCAAATTTGGCAGGCAACAATGTTAATAAAAAAGCGATTAATTAAGAGATTAATATATTCGGATTTTATCTTTATTTAACTTCTGTTATCTGATTATAATATTTTTATTTTTTCCTTTTATCTCTTTTTAATATTTTTTTTATTCTATTATTTATATTTTTTATTTTATGATTCTGTGATTTTCTTGATTATCTATTGTACTCCGTGCCTAATTTATGGAAATTATATGAATTAATATTCTTTATTAAATCTTTTAAATTTATTTTAATTCTATCTCTGGTCATTCTTCAGCTCTTATGAGCACCCCACCTAACCTCGACACTGAATGAACGTGTTGTGATTGTGCTCTCGGGCTGTGTTTTTGTTTTTTCTATTAGCCTCTGATTGAGGGATGGGGCGTGTCCTCCTGCGCCGCACCTCTTTCCCATCCTCAATCAAGCCTTCATAAGGACTGTGACTGCAGTGCATTATTCTGACCTCGTGTGAATTCTTTTGATCATATAGCATCGTCTCTTGTTTCTAGTTATGTTCGTGAGTCCTTTTGATTCATAGTTTTGTTATTTCCTCTGCTTTTGCTAGAGAGTTTGTTATCCACGCGTTGAGCCTTTTTCTGCTCCGTAGTTTTAAGTTTCCTCAGCTTTTGCTTGAGTGTTTGATATTCACGTGTTTTCTACGTCGCCTTTAGTTTTCCGCTTTGTACAACGTGTTTTGGTTTTGTTTCTTCATGTAGTGCGATTTTTATAGCCCTCGGGTGCTTTTTTGTTACTGCCTCTCCTTGCAGCTTTTGCAAGCGTTTTTTAACTATTTTTATCCTGGCTTCTCCAGCGTTTTTTGTTGTAGTTTGTCTGTAGGCCTAATAAATTTGTAAATTTTCTCTCTGTGTTCTGCATTTTTGGGATCCAAATTTCCCGATTTATGTCCTGGAGGTAAGCGAGCCCTTTGGCCCCTCTCATAGGTGGTGAGCCCATGGGAATGGGGACCCACGTTACCTTTTCGGGCTGGGCCCGGCCACCAGACACTTGCCTTTGAGTCCCACCTCTAGGCCTGGCTCCAGAGGGGGTGACCCGCGTCCAGGCAAGGGAAACGTATTTCCATTAATTTTACTCATAAGGGATCTTAGAGTCATGCCTTGTCTGGTCCCTGGGACACGCAAACCCCTCCACCACGATATGGTATATTATTTTGTGAAGGCTGGTGGCCTTCACACATATGTTATTCATTCTTTCTTCTTCTTCTTCTTCTTCTTCTTCTTCTTCTTCTTATTCCGCCCACTTTTTTGACGTGTAACTACTTCCACATAATTAATCCGATTTTTTTTCATTCCAATTTTAACATATTTCAAATATTCATGACATGCTTGCTTGCATTTTGTTTATTCCAAATATTCACCGTTTATCCACAATTTCCGATTTCGTACCCGATTTTTCCCCATTATTCTTAATGGGAGATTCTACATTTCACATTTACTTCCACATTTTTCATTCGATTCACCTCCTTCCAGTTTCAATATTTTCCAGTAATTCACACCATGAGCTCTACCAGTTTTTCAGTTCCAAAATTCACAATTTCCGATTTTTCAGCCGATTATTCCTGCATTATAAATTTTCCATTTACTTCCACATTATTCATCCGATTTACTTCATTCCAACTTCAGTACATTCCAGTATTTCATGCTATGAGCTATTCCAACTTTTCCGTTCCTAAATTCACAATTTCCGATTTCATAACCGATTATTCCCACATTATACTTTTACATTTACTTCCATATTATTCATCTGATTTACTTCATTCCAACTTCAGTACATTCCAGTATTTCATGCTATGAGCGATTCCAGCTTTTCAGTTCCAAAATTCACAATTTCAGATTTCGTAGCCGATTATTCCCGCCTTATAAATTTTCCATTGACTTCCACATTATTCATCCGATTTACTTCTTTCCAACTTAAATATATTCCAGTAATTCACGCCATGAGCTCTTCCAGATTTTCAGTTCCAAAATTCACAATTTCCAATTTCATAGCCGATTATTCCCACATTCTACACTTTCCATTTACTTCCACATTATTCATCCGATTTACTTCATTCCAACTTCAATATATTCCAGTAATTCAGGCCATGAGCTCTTCCAACTTTTCAGTTCCATAATTCACAATTTCCGATTTTGTAGCCGATTATGCCCACATTCTACGCTTTCCATTTAATTCCACATTATTCATCTGATTTACTTCATTCCAACTTCAATTTATTCCAGTAATTCACGCCATGAGCTCTTCCAGCTTTTCAGTTCCAAAATTCACAATTTCCGATTTCGTAGCCGATTATTCCCGCATTATACATTTTCCATTTACTTCCACATTATTCATCCCATTTACTTCATTCCAACTTCAATATATTCCAGTAATTCAGGACATTAGCTCTTCCAGCTTTTCAGTTCCATAATTCACAATTTCCGTTTTTGTAGCCGATTATTCCCACATTCTACGCTTTCCATTTAATTCCACATTATTTATCCGATTCACTTCATTCCAACTTCAGTACATTCCAGTATTTCATGCTCTGAGCGATTACTGCTTTTCAGTTCCAAAATTTACAATTTTGGATTTCGTAGCCGATTATTCCCGCATTATACATTTTCCATTTACTTCCACATTATTCATCCGATTTACTTCATTCCATCCATCCATCCATCCATCTTCTTCCGCTTATCCGGGGTCGGGTCGCGGGGGCAGCAGCTTCAGGAGGGAAACCCAGACTTCCCTCTCTCCAGCCACTTCAACCAGCTCCTCCGGCGGGATCCCGAGGCGTTCCCAGGCCAACCGAGAGACATAGTCTCTCCAGCGTGTCCTGGGTCGTCCCCGGGGTCTCCCGCCAGTGGGACATGCCCGGAACACCTCCCCAGGGAGGCGTCCAGGAGGCATCCGAACCAGATGCCCGAGCCACCTCAGCTGGCTCCTCTCAACGCGGAGGAGCAGCGGCTCGACTCTGAGCCCCTCCCGGATGACCGAGCTTCTCACCCTATCTCTAAGGGAGAGCCCGGACACCCTGCGGAGGAAACTCATTTCGGCCGCTTGTATCCGGGATCTCGTTCTTTCGGTCACGACCCACAGCTCGTGACCATAGGTGAGGGTTGGAACGTAGATCGACCGGTAAATCGAGAGCTTTGCCTTTTGGCTCAGCTCTTTCTTCACCACGACGGACCGATACAGAGTCCGCATCACTGCAGACGCTGCACCGATCCGCCTGTCGATCTCCCGCTCCATCCTACCCTCACTCGTGAACAAGACCCCAAGATACTTGAACTCCTCCACTTGGGGCAGGATCTCATCCCCGACCTGAAGACAACACTCCACCCTTTTCCGACTGAGGACCATGGTCTCGGATTTGGAGGTGCTGATCCCCATCCCAGCCGCTTCACACTCGGCTGCGAACCGCCCCAGTGAGAGCTGGAGGCCCCGGCCTGATGAAGCCAACAGCACCACATCATCTGCAAAGAGCAGAGATGCAATGTTGAGGCCACCAAACCGGAACCCCTCCACGCCTCGGCTGCGCCTAGAAATTCTGTCCATAAAAGTTATGAACAGCATCGGTGACAAAGGGCAACCTTGGCGGAGTCCAACCCTCACCGGGAACGAATCCGACTTACTGCCGGCAACGCGGACCAAACTCTGGCAACGGTCGTACAGGGACCGAACAGCCCGTATCAAGGGGCCCGGCACCCCGTACTCCCGAAGCACCCCCCACAGAACTCCCCGAGGGACACGGTCGAATGCCTTCTCCAAATCCACAAAACACATGTGGACTGGTTGAGAGAACTCCCACGCACCCTCGAGGATCCTGCGGAGGGTGTAGAGCTGGTCCACAGTTCCACGGCCAGGACGAAAACCACACTGCTCCTCCTGAATCCGAGATTCGACCTCCCGACGTACCCTCCTCTCCAGCACCCCTGAATAGACCTTACCAGGAAGGCTGAGGAGTGTGATCCCTCTGTAGTTGGAACACACCCTCCGGTCCCCCTTCTTAAAAAGACCCCGGTCTGCCAATCCAGAGGCACTGTCCCCGATGTCCACGCGATGTTGTAGAGGCGTGTCAACCACGACAGCCCCACAACATCCAGAGTCTTTAGGAACTCCGGGCGGATCTCATCCACCCCCGGGGCCCTGCCACCGAGGAGCTTTCCAACCACCTCAGTGACTTCGACCCCAGAGATAGGAGAGCCCACTTCAGAGTCCCCAGACTCTGCTTCCTCAAGAGGAGACGTGTTGGTGGAATTGAGGAGGTCTTCGAAGTATTCCCCCCACCGCTTCACGATGTCCCGAGTCGAGGTCAGCAGCACCCCATCGCCACTATACACAGTGTTAACGGTGCACTGCTTTCCCCTCCTGAGACGCCGGATGGTGGACCAGAATTTCCTCGAAGCCGTCCGGAAGTCGTTTTCCATGGCCTCACCGAATTCCTCCCATGTCCGAGTTTTTGCCTCAGCAACCGCCGAAGCCGCGTTCCGCTTGGCCATCCGGTACCTGTCAGCTGCCTCCGGAGTCCGACAGGCCAAAAAGGCCCGATAGGACTCCTTCTTCAGCTTGACGGCATCTCTTACTGCTGGTGTCCACCAGCGGGTTCGAGGATTGCCGCCACGACAGGCACCGACCACCTTACGGCCACAGCTCCGATCGGCCGCCTCAACAATGGAGGCGCGGAACATGGCCCATTCGGACTCAATGTCCCCCGCCTCCCCCGAAACAAGGGAGAAGCTCTGCCGGAGGTGGGCATTGAAACTCTTTCTGACAGGGGATTCCGCCAGACGTTCCCAGCCAACCCTCACAATACGTTTGGGTCTGCCAGGTCGGACCGGCATCTTCCCCCACCATCGGAGCCAACACACCACCAGGTGGTGATCAGTTGACAGCTCCGCCCCTCTCTTCACCCGAGTGTCCAAAACATGCGGCCGCAAATCCGATGACACGACTACAAAGTCGATCATCGAACTGCGGCCTAGGGTGTCCTGGTGCCAAGTGCACATATGGACACCCTTATGCTTGAACATGGTGTTCGTTATGGACAAACCGTGACGAGCACAGAAGTCCAATAACAGAACACCGCTCGGGTTCCGATCAGGGGGGCCGTTCCTCCCAATCACGCCCCTCCAGGTCTCACTGTCATTCCCCACGTGAGCGTTGAAGTCCCCCAGCAGGACGAGGGAGTCCCCAGAGGGAGCGCTCTCCAGCACACCCTCCAAGGACTCCAAAAAGGGTGGGTACTCTGAGCTGCTGTTTGGTGCATATGCACAAACAACAGTCAGGACCCGTCCCCCCACCCGAAGGCGGAGGGAGGCTACCCTCTCGTCCACCGGGGTAAACCCCAACGTACAGGCGCCGAGCCGGGGGGCAATAAGTATGCCCACACCTGCTCTGCGCCTCACACCATGGGCAACTCCAGAGTGGAAGAGAGTCCAACCCCTCTCAAGAGGACTGGTACCAGAGCCCAAGCTGTGTGTGGAGGCGAGTCCGACTATGTCTAGTCGGAACTTCTCAGCAGCCAGCCTTCTCAACACCAGCTCGGGCTCCTTCCCTGCCAGAGAGGTGACATTCCATGTCCCAAGAGCCAGTTTCTGTAGGGGGTCGGTCCGCCAAGGTCTCCTCCCTTGGCTGCAGCCTACACTGCACCCGACCCCTTTGGCCCCTCCCACCGGTGGTGAGCCCGTGGGAAGGGGGACCCACGTTGCCTCTTCGGGCTGTGCCCGGCCGGGCCCCATGGGTGCAGGCCCGGCCACCAGGCGCTCGCCAGCGAGCCCCGCCTCCAGGCCTGGCTCCAGAGGGGGGCCCCGGTGACCCGCGTCCGGGCGAGGGAAACGCTTCTCCAAAGATATTTGTCATCATAAGGGTCTTCTGAGCCGTTCTTAGTCTGGCCCCTCACCTAGGACCTGTTTGCCATGGGTGACCCTACCAGGGGCATAAAGCCCCAGACAACATAGCTCCTAGGATCATTGGAACACGCAAACCCCTCCACCACGTTAAGGTGCCGGCTCACGGAGGGGTACTTCATTCCAACCTCATTATATTCCAGTAACTCAGGCAGTGAGCTCTTCCAGCTTTTCAGCTCCAAAATTCACAATTTCCGATTTCGTAGCCGATTATTCCCACATTCTACACTTTCGACTTACTTCCACATTATTCATCCGATTTACTTCATTCCAACTTCAGTACATTCCAGTATTTCATGCTATGAGCTATTCCAGCTTTTCCGTTACAAAATTCACAATTTCCGATTTCATAACCGATTATTCCCACATTATACTTTTCCATTTACTTCAACCTTATTCATCCGATTTACTTCATTCCAACTTCAGTACATTCCAGTATTTCATGCTATGAGCGATACCTGCTTTTCAGTTCCAAAATTTACAATTTTCGATTTCGGAGACGATTATTCTCGCATTCTACATTTTTCATTTACTTCCAACTTATTCAGCCGATTTACTTCATTCCAACTTCATTATATTCCAGTAATTCAGGCCGTGAGCTCTTCCAGCTTTTCAGCTTCAAAATTCACAATTTCCGATTTCGTAGCCGATTATTCTCGCATTATACATTTTTCATTTACTTCCACATTATTCATCCGATTTACTTCATTCCAACTTCAGTACATTCCAGTTTTTCATGCTATGAGCGATTCCAGGTTTTCAGTTCCATAATTCACAATTTCTGATTTCGTAGCCGATTATTCCCCCATTCTACACTTTCCATTCAACACCATTCAATATCATTCAGTATCATTCAACATAATTCAACATTATTCCAAATCATTCCACAGGTATTCATTCAGCTCTCCAGCCTTCACACGCCATTTCTCCAGAAATCGCATTTTCTAGTTCTTCTTCTTCTTCTTCTTCTTCTTCTTATTCCGCCCACTTTTTTGACGTGTAACTACTTCCACATAATTCATCCGATTTTCGTCATTCCAATTTTAACATATTCCAAATATTCATGACATGCTTGCGTGGATTTTGTTTATTCCAAATATTCACCGTTTACCCACAATTTCCGATTTCGTACCCGATTTTCCCCCATTATTCTTAATGGGAGATTCTACATTTCACATTTACTTACACCTTTTTCATTCGATTCACTTCATTCCAGTTTCAATATTTTCCAGTAATTCTCGCCATGACCTCTTCCAACTTTTTCAGTTCCAAAATTCACAATTTCCGATTTCGTTTCCGATTATTCCCACATTCAACATTTTGGTGATTCTACATTTTTCATTTACTTCCACATTATTCATCCGATTCACTTCATTCCAATTTCAGTACATTCCAGTAATTCAGGCCGTGAGCTCTTCCAGCTTTTCAGCTCCAAAATTCACAATTTCCGATTTCGTAGCCGATTATTCCCACATTCTACACTTTCGATTTACTTCCACATTATTCATCCGATTTACTTCATTCCAACTTCAGTACATTCCAGTATTTCATGCTATGAGCTATTCCAGCTTTTCCGTTCCAAAATTCACAATTTCCGGTTTCATAACCGATTATTCCCACATTATACTTTTCCATTTACTTCCACATTATTCATCCGATTTACTTCATTCCAACTTCAGTACATTCCAGTATTTCATGCTATGAGCGATTCCAGCTTTTCAGTTCCAAAATTTACAATTTTTGATTTCGTAGCCGATTATTCTCGCATTATACATTTTTCATTTACTTCCACATTATTCATCCGATTTACTTTATTCCAACTTCATTATATTCCAGTAATTCAGGCCGTGAGCTCTTCCAGCTTTTCAGCTCCAAAATTCACAATTTCCGATTTCGTAGCCGATCATTCCCACATTATACTTTTCGATTTAATTCCACATTATTCATCCGATTCACTTCATTCCAACTTCAGTACATTCCAGTATTTCATGCTATGAGAGATTCCTGCTTTTCAGTTCCAAAATTTACAATTTTCGATTTCGTAGCCGATTATTCCCGCATTATACATTTTCCATTTACTTCCACATTATTCATCTGGTTTACTTCATTCCAACTTCAGTACATTCCAGTATTTCATGCTATGAGCGATTCCAGCTTTTCAGTTCCAAAATTCACAATTTCAGATTTCGTAGCCGGTTATTCACACATTCTATACTTTCTATTTAATTCCACATTATTCATCCGATTCACTTCATTCCAACTTCAGTACATTCCAGTATTTCATGCTATGAGCGATTCCAGTTTTTCAGTTCCAAAATTCACAATTTCCGATTTTGTAGCCGATTATTCCCACATTATACTTTTTCATTTACTTCCACATTATTCATCCGATTTACTTCATTCCAACTTCATTATATGGTGAACGGCCGGTGTGGACGGACGAATGCGGCGACAGATGGATTTGTTTGCTTACCGTTTACAGCTGCTCATGAGTTCCCTGTGGAGCTCTTGGTGACTTCGGGAACTTTTGACAGGATTGAGGAGCTTCCTGGGCTTGATGAGGTCATCGTCATCGCCGTGGGCCGTTGAGTAGTCGAGCGGCGGCACGTAGCGGGAAGTGGCGGGCGCCGTTCTTGTCTGGCGAGGCTGCAGGTCGCCGTACGCCGAAGCTGCACCACAAAACACATCTGCGTTGCTACGCGCACGCCACTGCACGCACACATACACACACACACACACACACACACACCCACACACACACACCCCAACTAGGGATGTTCAATCACACTTTTTTGGGGGGACACAGATACCCATCCTCAAATCTTCAGTACTCACAGATACCAAGTGCCAATACCATTAGTAACGCGGCATAATTGTTTGTGTCATATCTGACAAAACATGAAAATGGGTTGACAATTTGGGAGAGTTGAGCAATTTGACATTTGACTGACATGGTGTGATTGCTGGAGCAGGCCTGTCCCAAGATGGCCGCCATGTGCTGATGTTTCTTCCCATTGGCTGGCTCACAGTGCGTACCACACATCTGCTCTTCATATCTGTGACTGCCTCAGGTAACGACCCCCTGTTTCTACGACTGGTCATGTGACGTTTGCAATGTGATGATGTCATTTTCAGTGGAGAGCAAACGGCAAAATAGCCGCCCCCACCCTCAGATGGATGAAAATGGCTGCCTGTCGTGGCTCGTGAAAGCTTGCGTTTTCCTCACAAGGTGCCGACAGCTTTGCTTTCCGGAATCAACTTTGCACTTTGTCGCTTAAAATGGTGCGTGGAATAGTCCATTGCATGAGAAGGGAGGGAGGGGCGAGAGGCAAGCCCTGCCTCTTTACATTTTTGCTGATTCTCCTGCCTGCAGGGGGCGCACAGAGCAGCAGCTGACTGTTGTGGAGTCAAATGAGGAAGAGATTTAGAAGTCACGCGAGCCGTGTCTTCGGTCGACTGTGGACGCCACACGCGGATCCTGTTTCCACACACACACACACGTCTTTCTTTTATGAAAGCAGATACCATCTGCATCCGTATTCATCATTCCTAAAAATGGAAGCTTGAGAGAAACATGACCGTGTGTGCGTATGTGTGTGTGTGTTAGAGGGCAACAGAAGAATTGGGGGGGAGGAGACGTTCAAGTTATGAACTTCTTTTTTCTACACACTAATGCACATTGTCCTCTTCTTCTATACATATTTCAAATGTATCACTCACTCAATCAAATCAATCAATCAATCAATCAATCAATCAATCAATCAAATTAATCGACTAATTGATCAATCGATCAATCAATCAATGACACTGCTCCACACACACCTCCACACACACACCCCCACACACCCACACACACCCCCACACGCACACCCCCACACAATTACACAAACATATACACCAGGATTCACCAGTTCCGGTCCTCGAGGTCTGGAGTCCTTTAGGTTTTAGATGTCTCCGCCCACTAGCACACCTGATTCATATCTTCAGCATGCCTGACAACAATCCTTATCTTTAGTAGGTGTGTTGGGTGGAAAGACTTCGAAACGCGGCCGGTACGTTCCAATGTGCACACCAGAAGCGAGATATTCCTCCAGTGATGATGTCATTCTCGCGCGAACCGCCAGTCTGTCAACAACAATGGCGGACAGCCGTGTCGTCGTTGTCGTCATTTTGCGCAACCTTCTTAGCTTGCTTTTTTCAGCAAAATGTTTTGCGTGATGTTGTTGTACTTGAATCAACCGACATGGTCACTTCTCCTGTGTTCGTCTCACTGACCTGTATATATGACTGGATAGCTGATAGCCCAGACACGCCCATGCAAGCCATTGAAACAGCAGGGCGGCCATCTTGCTCCTCCCATCTTGCGAGCAGATTACTGTTTAAACTACTTTGAAGCCCCCCTTTTTCTTTTATTGCTCAGTTCCTTAAACTCCAATATCAGATTTGACAGAGACATCTTTTTGTTGAATTATACTTATAATTCTTTAATAAAACATCATCCATCCATTTTCTCGACCGCTTACTCCTCACATGGGTCGCGGGGGGTGCTGGAGCCTATCCCAGCTGGCTTCGGGCAGTAGGCGGGGTACACCTCGAACTGGTCGCCAGCCAATCACAGGGCACACGGAGACAAACAACCATCCATACTCACAAGCACACCTATGGACTAATAAAACAAGAGTAAGCATATAATTTATATATGTATTTAAGGCAAGTGGTAAAATATCTGAAGTCCTCTTGTTTATGTTTAACACATTTAAGACATGATAAATCATGCGGTTTCTACTAAGTACTGTCTCAAATGTTCTCTAATTTGGATACTGTAAATTAGGGGTGTTGAAAAAAATAGATTCAGCAATATATCGCGATATCACAGTGCGCAATTCTCTGATCGATTTAAAAGGTGTCCGAATCGATTTTTAAACATCCGTTTTTGAGGAAAAAATATACAACAAAACTTACTTACTTACGTTGCAGATTATTCTTCTACGCTTCCCATTAACTCCCTGTGGCAGCGCTACAGTGCCACTCCAGACTTGGAATATGTATTACAACCGTTAAACATACTCTTTTGGACACTCGCATGTCTTGAGATGTTTTTGTCCGTACAAGATTTGTTTGAGGAACAAAACCGGCTTTGCTTCCATGTGAACAGGGCCTAAAACAAGCTCCAAATCGCTCACAATTGAAAGTAAGACAACTTTATTCTTCGAAGGCGGCAGGAGTACAGTGTTACCTTAAGATGTCATATCGCAAATCATAGGTATCAAAGGCACCACAATAACATTAACGATTATTTTTAAAATGAATTAATGGACTTATTCAAGTGTTTCATTATTATTAGTTATGATTTATTTGCTTTTTTTTTTTATCATGCACTTTTACTGCTCCAGTGTTTCTACTGTCCATGCTCATCACTTGATTTTGTTTGCCATCTTACCACAACGAAGCAATCTGGAGGAAATCGTGTCATCCGTCCATCCGTCTGTCTCGCCACACGTGCATCCGTCCATGTCCTCGTGAGCGCGTCTCAGCCCCGACGAGTCCTTTAACCTTCCCCTTGAGGCGGCGGGCGGGTGGGCGAGTGCCCGTCGCGTCACAATAAGCCCCTCCTTCCTCTGATGTTCTTTCTTTCCGTGTTCCCGCATTCCTGCCGACAAGAGCGCCTTTCTGATGCTCTCAAGTGGGCGTGGCTGCTTCTGGAGTCAGCCCAGTGTCATTTGACATGGTCGCATGCCGCCAGAGGCTAATAATGCTACCCACCCTGCTAAAAACAACAATAACAAAATGCCAGCATGCTTTTGTTGTGTTTTGGTGCTGCTCACGTTAGAGAGCGACTCGTCCAGTCCAGTCACACACACTTTTGGCTCTTCCAAGTTGGGCTGTTTTTGTTTTGTTTTTCTGCGGGACAGCAGCACCAAAACACGACAAAACTATGCTGTATAAATATATATATATATATATATATATATATATATATATATATATATATATATGACTGGAAAGCCAATAGGCCACCATATTGGTCCTCTCAACAAACGTTTCTCGGCATACCATCCTATACATTTTACAGCATGATTTATGCTAACATAACATAACATAACATAACATAACATAACATAACATAACATAACATAACATAACATAACATAAACAAGAGGACTTCAGACATTTGCCCTAAATACATGTATAAAAATTATACACTTAATGATGTTTAGTACAGCAGGAAACTTGTACTTTTTCTTTTCTTTTTTTTTATTGAAGAATTCTAACTACAATTGACCTTTCGCATAAGCTCCGCCCCCCTTAGTTACTGTTGCTAGTCCGTCAAGCTTGGTGACTCCGACAGCACAAGCCATGACGGGAAGACTTACACCGGCGTGTATTAGTGATTTCTTTTGGAGCAATACCAATGCAATATCATCCAGATCGAGGCAAAAAGGTTTACAATATGCAGTGGAGGTTTGTAGTCATAATATTAAATTAGCCAGCGAAGGGAAAATATACAGGACGCACGCTAAATCTGAGAAAACCCCATAACCTATACTTCAGATACAAACCAGCACAGCATTATGGACTAGTCGTGCTCTTATACTGCCGGGTAAGTTTTCTTACTTATATTAGTCTAGTATTGTGAAAATATGAGGATTACTGTCAGCAAGTTAGCTAAACCTCGGTGTTTATAGCTAGCTAAACATTAGTGGGTTTTTTTTTGTCTTTGAAAGCATCAGATCCGTCATTGTTATTCTTTGTCCATCATAAAAAAATATTTATGTCACCCTAGCCATGGATGTAGTTAAGGTTATATGGCTGTAACTAGCTAGTTAATGCTACACTATTGTAATAGTTTTTCCAAAACAAATACCTAATGCTATGTGTTTTCAATCAGTTCACCAGGTTTTTGCACTCACATTGTGGGCTTTATGCACACCCTGGACCTGCACTGTGCAAGAAGTGATGACATTTACCCCACAAGCATGCCTCAGCAGTGGCACAAAGCCAGGGGTAAAAAAAATAAATACTGGTCAACCTGTGAGCAGTGTGGTGGTAGCCAAGGCTAAAGGCAAGAGCTATATGCACAACAAGTTTTCTTTTTTTAATCCTTCCATTTTACAGAAACACCATCAATCACTCCATGAAACTGCACCTGAGATAGAAATTTGAGGCAAGAAATATGCAGTGGGGTGCGGTCTAAGCCACCAGGTGAGATTACAGTAGGTTGGATTAGCCAGTCAGAATCAAGTTGCTGTAAAAAAAATATTGTATGTTTTCCTCACGGGTTTATTGAGGTTTCATTAAAATTTGATATTTACACATTCTGAATGGTCTTTACAATATATAAAAGGAGAAAATACACAAACACATAACAATATTAAACAAGGATAAAGCCACATCTGCATTTTTACAGCATCTTCCATGTTTCGAATTTGCAAAATGCTTCACAGTAAAAATATCAACTTAAAATGTTAGTACTGTAATGTAGTTGTCATGTGATGTGATTACTGTCTCTAGCTGTAGGTCACTACATACCAGATGTGATGTTTGATTACCAATCTTGTATTAGGAATTTGACACTATATTGAACTTTTTTATTTTAGAAATTTCATGAAAACAAACAGCTGATTTATTTTTATTTTTAAGTGTGCTAATTTGTGTTTTTGGACTTTCTATTTCAGTTTCTTTTTGTCACGCCGCCACCGGCGTGACGGCCCATCCTTTTATTTTGGTATCCATGTTTCCTGTGTAGCGATAATTGGGTCGTCTTTTGGACGAATTAATAATCTGGACGTTACAGAGGTAAATTATATTTACCTCGATAACCTCTGGGGCACCACGTTGGTTTTGCTTTGGGGTTAACAGGAGCAAACAACGACCAAAATCCTTCTTTCATCAGTCATTTATAATCTAAAGTCGCCACACTCGATATTCAGTGGTTCGTTGTACTAACAAAAGAATAATAATCCACTCGGAAACACAGATGACTTAGGCGGAATAGAGTTCATAAAACATGCATTTATTCACGATTGCTACACTACAGAATCAAAACACTGCCTATCTAGCTATTCTACCGTCAGAAGAAAAGGAATAAAATAAAGCGAATGAAAATAAGGAAGGAATGCGAATGAATAAAGAAACAGGGAAAAGAGAAATTTGACCTGCCAGATTTGTGATATGTTTCAAACGTAAGTGGCACACAGTGGATACGCCGAGCTAGAAATCAAACGCACACTTACGAGAATCGTTTGCGTCGAATGAGCAGAAAGGTCTTCAAAAAGAAGGGGGAAAAATAGTCAATGTTCGTTCCAAAAAGGCAAGAAAATTAAAAAAAAGGATTTATTCCACAGGTGAGCAAGGGAAAGCCACTCAGGGGCCTGACGTAGTTGCGCGGCTCTTCCCTTGATTGGTCGGCGACTCGGCGAGGTTGATTCTCCGGCAGCTGTCCGGGTTCAGGTGTTGCAGCTCGGTCCGTACGCGCCTGCGTACGGGGAAGGCCAGCCGTTGGAGGTGCGTTGGCACTGCGGCGGAGCGCCACCGAATAGCAGGTGAGGTGCGCGGCTTAGGTGCACAACCTTGAGTCCGGCGATACGTTGCAAGTGTACGCCGGGGCCGCGGAGTCCGCCTCTGGCGGGCACTCCACTGATGGTGAAGAGAAAAAAAAGAAAAAAGGAGTAAAACAGTCTTTGGGGTCAGCGTTGCAGGTTGCACCTGCTTTGGCGTGGCGTGGAGCGAGTGTCTGCTCTCGGCAACGGTTGCTGCCAGAAAAGGAAAGGCCACGTGGTTGGCAAGTTTCTTGGAACAAAGAGTTCGAGCAGGCTGGGACACTCGCAGGTCGTGCAAGAGAGTTTTGGAAGAGGCTTGGAAGCCAGAGGGGAGAGGCGGGAGAGCAGGAAGAGGCAAGAGAATGAGCGAGGGTCTCCTCGCCCTTTTAAAGTCTTTGGGCGGGGCTTCAGTGGGTGGTGGCACACCCTTCTGCTCGCTCGGGCAGACTTTAAGAAAAAAATTATTAAAGAGATTAATAATTTGGCATTAAATTTGGTCAGTCTGGCAAATCAGTTTTCCCACACAACCCGTTTAACACACATCGTAATTAATGCATCATAAACTAACTTGTGAGGTAACTTCTACTTGTCTAATCTGACTGAACTGAGAGATATTGATTATCTTTCATTCTTTATGGAGTACAAATGAAATAGGATGTTCATACACACAAAGATATAACATGAATCATTCGTAGTTCAGTTGTCTGTCAAGAATTATCATGGTATAAATGTGTAAAATGCGGTTACTTATGTGAATTGTCACTAAGGATAGTTCCAAGTTTCACCACTTGGCGGTGCTGTTGCTCCATCTAAACGTTCCAGGAAGGGGCGAGGCGCCAGAATACCCTTTGTGATTGATAAGAAGTCATGAACATTCCTTTGATCGGTCATTTGTGTATTCCAAATCATTGGAGCCATTTGTTCGGGCTCCGAGAAGACGGCTTGAATACACTCCTTCGGCAGACGCATAAATTCCTTTGTCACCTGGTCAGCGGCTTCAAAAGAGCCTTGTTGGTGGTTGGATGACCACCTGCAGAGCTAACCAAGCCTGGATCCTGTCTGGGCAGTGGAATATTTATGCGGCTGCAGAGAATTTGCTTTAGAAGAAGCAAACTTAAAAAAAAAAGTTAGAGGGTGCAGTGGGCCTAGAGGCCATAGTTGTTACACCTGTCTTGCTTTGAAAATCCTAACTCTCCTCTCACCCCAGGTCACTTGCCCTTCCTGCTGCTCCATAATTACCGGTCCCCGCCCATGATTACCAACACCTGCCACCAATCAAGACTCACAATAAAAGCCATCTGCATTCTCCCCTCAGTGCCGAAGTGTCACAGTTCAGTGCATGGAAGCGTCCCACAGTCCTCATGACCTTGTTCACGTCGCCTTGTCTTTTTGCCTTGTTTTTGTGCCTTTTCCTCCCCAGTGGAGCGCCTTTAGTTACCCCTTTTGCCTTGTGCCCTTTTTCCTCCCGAGCGGAGCGCTTTTTGTTGTCCCCAGTACCTTTTGCCTGTTTTTTCCTCCCTAGTGGAGCGCTTTTAGTTCTCCACTGTTTTGACTCCCAGTTCTCCTCTCAGTTTGAGAGGAGAGGCTGTTGGCCGGAAATAAACCTGTTGCCTTGGTGGCCTACCTTACTCCTGCGTCTGAGTCCTACCTTACCTCGCCTTGTCAGTACACTTCGGCCAGCATGGACCCAGCAGGCAAGGTCGAGGCTGCACTGCAGAGCCAGGAGGCCCGGCTTGACAACCAGGACCGGATCCAACAATCCATGATATCACAGCTGGGGGAATTGTCCAGCCAGGTCCACGAGCTGGTGAGCCTCTCACGGCGTCGAGCGCCAGCTCCCACCGGACAAATTCCTCCTCCTGAATTCTCCGTCCCGACCACGCCATTCACCGGGGTAGGATTAAGACTGGCCTCCCCAGAACGATACTCCGGTGAACCCGGGCGCTGTCAGACTTTCCTCACGGAATGTGATCTACATTTTGAACACTTACGACAGGCATTTCCCACAGCCCGGTCCCGAGTGGCCTTCATGGTGTCGCACCTGACTGGACGGGCCAAAACCTGGGCAACCGCGGAATCGGCCAGGGGTTCCTCGGTCTGTCAAAGCGTACAGGACTTTCAAGTCGCCTTGCGCCAAGTCTTCGACCCAGAGAACAATGACCGAGAGAAGGCACGAGCGTTGAGCCGGCTTCAACAAGGCAAAGAACCTGTCAGCGATTACGCAATCCGCTTTCGAACGTTGGCAACGAACAGTGGCTGGAACGCCATAGCGCTACACGATCATTTCTTGAAAGGACTCTCACCTGCCATTCAAGAACTCCTGATTCCCGTAGAACTCCCCACGGACTTGGACGCTCCGCCGCCGAGAAGGCCGATGCTTCTATTGTGGTGGCCTTGGCCACCTGGTGGGAACCTGCACCACGAAGGGCGGCTCACCGGTGAGTTCCTCGTCACCCCGACCCGCCAAGAACCACAGGCTCACGCAAATTCAGATAACCCACCACAATGGCACTACAGATCTGTCAGCCCTCATCGACTCTGGCTCCGGCGAGAGCCTCATGGACTGGGAGCTCGTAAGGCAAATACGAGTCTCCACCGAACCACTTTTCTCAACCATCCAGGCTCGAACGCTGAACGGCAAGGAACTTTTCAAGATCACCCACATCACTGAACCTCTGGGAGTCCGAATCGGACAGCACTTCGAGACTCTCCGCTTCCACGTTTTCCAGGCTTCATCCCCCACTTTGGTTCTGGGTCACCCTTGGCTGCGTCTACATAACCCCAGAATTGACTGGAACTTGGGAACCATTCTGGAGTGGGGAAAGGAATGCAACTCTCATGGTTTGGAACAACCCGCATCCCGAAACACCACAGCCCAGGTTCACCAGGTGACCCTCGTTCCACCTGCTCAGGAAGAATACCCGAACCTGCACACTGTTCCCTCCTGCTACCACCACCTGCGAGAGGTCTTCAGTAAGACCAAGGCCATGACTCTTCCTCCACACCGACCGTATGACTGCCCGATCGATTTGATTCCCGGTTCAACCATCCCCAAGGGGAGACTGTACTCGGTCTCAGGACCCGAACGCCAGGCCATGAACAATTACATTGACGACTCCTTGAAAGCCGGCCTCATCCGACCGTCTTCCTCACCTGCTGGCGCAGGTTTTTTCTTCGTGAGTAAAAAGGATGTATCCCTACGCCCCTGCATTGATTACAGTCCCTTGAACGACATCACTGTTAAGAACCGGTACCCATTGCCCTTGATGTCGTCGGTGTTCAATCAGCTGCAACAAGCTAAGATCTTCACCAAGCTCGATCTCCGGAACGCCTATCATCTCATTCGGATCCGCGAGGAAGATGAATGGAAGACTGGCTTCAACACTCCCCAAGGACATTACGAGTACCTGGTCATGCCTTTCGGCCTCACGAACGCTCCAGCCGTCTTCCAGGCCATGATAAATGAAGTACTCAAAGATTTCATTGACCACTTTGTATATGTATACCTCGACGATATCCTAATCTACTCTCCCGACCAAGAAAGCCATCAAGACCACGTGAGCCTAGTCTTGCAACGCCTGCTGAATCACCAGCTTTACGTAAAAGCAGAAAAGAGCCTGTTTCACATCAACACCATCTCCTTCTTGGGATTCGTCGTGTCCTCTGGAAAAGTGGAAATGGAGGCAGACAAGGTCAGCGCCGTGCGAGATTGACCCACGCCGGACTCACGAAAGAAAGTCCAGCAATTCCTCGGATTCGCCAATTTTTACCGGCGATTTATCAGAAACTTCAGCACCATTGCCGCCCCCCTGCACGTCTTGACCTCCCCACAGGCTCGATTTATGTGGAACCCGGAAGCTGAAAAAGCATTCAAGGACTTAAAAGCTCGCTTCACTCATGCCCCAATCCTCAGAGTCCCTGACCCCAAACGCCAGTTCGTGGTGGAGGTGGACGCCTCGAGTATTGGAATTGGGGCAGTACTGTCTCAGCGTTGTCAAGAGGACGGCAAGACACATCCCTGCGCCTTCCTCTCACGTAAATTATCTAAAGCTGAACGCAACTACTCGGTTGGAGATCGGGAGCTTCTCGCTGTAAAAGTGGCTCTCGAAGAGTGGAGACACTGGTTGGAAGGCGCCGAACTCCCCTTCCTGATCTGGACCGACCACCGAAACCTGGAATACTTACGCCAGGCCAAAGGACTCAACCCTCGACAGGCCAGATGGTCATTGTTTTTTAACCGCTTAGTATTCTCTCTGACTTACAGACCAGGCAGTAAAAACGTCAAAGCGGACGCTTTGTCAAGAGTCCACGAGTCCGAGCCATTGGAAGCCGAGCCTGAGACCATTCTGCCCCGGGACTGCATAGTCGGGGCCATGATATGGCAAATTGAGGACGATGTCAAAGAGGCACTGCGAAACGTCACTCCCCCCACGTCATGCCCACCACGTCGACTCTTTGTGCCTGAGGAACTGAGGGCCCAGGTAATACACTGGGCCCACACTTCACGATTATTTTGCCATCCTGGAGTCCGCAGGACCATGTATGCTGTCGCCCGGAGATTCTGGTGGCCGGCAATGGAAACCACGATCAAGGACTACGTAGCCGCCTGCCATACCTGTGCCCGCAACAAGACGTCCAGTCAGTCCCGGATGGGTCTACTCCAGCCACTACCAATCCCATCCAGACCAAGGGCGGAAATATCAGTGGACTTCGTAACCGGACTGCCCCCATCTCACGGAAAAAACCACGATCCTCACAGTTGTTGACAGATTCTCTAAAATGGTTCGCTTCATTCCACTAACCAAGCTCCCATCCGCCAAGACCACAGCAGATATCATGATCCACCACATTTTCCGGTTCTACGGTTTCCCATTGCACATCGTCTCAGACCGTGGACCACAGTTCATCTCCCAATTCTGGACACAATTTTGTAAAGCCCTAGGTGCCAAAGCCAACCTGACGTCTGGGTACCACCCTGAGACCAATGGGCAGGCAGAACGGCTGAACCAGCAGCTCGAAACCGGTCTCCGATGCCTCGTCTCCCAGAACCCGAAAACCTGGAGTAAATATCTGGTATGGGTCGAGCTCGCACACAACTCATTACCCACATCTGCCACAGGTCTCACCCTGAGGCAACGGTCCCCTCGGTCCAGGCCATGATCCGTCGGTGCCACAAAGTCTGGTCGGCGGCCCGGACGGCGCTTCAACGCCAGGGAGACCGGGTGAAGAGGGCCGCCGACCGGAAAAGGAGACCGGCACCCGAATACCGCCCAGGCCAGCGGGTGTGGCTATCAGCCAAACACCTCAGACTCAAGGTACCATGTCCAAAGCTGGCCCCGCGATTTGTGGGGCCTTTTCCAGTAACCAAGTCCATAGGTCCTGCTGCAGTTCGTCTTCGCCTACCACGATCCCTCAGAATCCATCCCACGTTCCATGTCAGCCAAGTCAAACCTGACCGTGAAAGCTCACTGGTTTGAGAGGAGACAGCTGTTGGCCGAAAATAAACCTGTTGCCTTGGTGGCCTACCTTACTCCTGCGTCTGAGTCCTACCTTACCTCGCCTTGTCACTTTTAAGGACAATTTAATTTCATATTGTCATATTCTTCTTCCAATTTCTTCTCCTCTTCAGTGCTCTGTCCCTCCTCAGGGTCGTTTTCCAACTGGCTTCTAGAAAGTAGGGGGAGTTCATGATTTTCTGTTTCAGCATCAGCAGCTGTGGACCTGGAAACTCCTGGCTCCTGCCCATGGACTCTGCATCTGTACACATTTTTTGCAAATGAAATGGCAAATTTTATTAATTCATTGTCACTTTACCTGGTACTCGAGTGTCTCACAACCTGTTCATATTTATTTTAATATTTTACTTGCATTTCAACTCAAATATTGACGTAACGTTAGAACGTTAAGTCTACCGTTTTTTTGTGTGTGTGTGTGTGTGGCTTTCAACAGCCTTCGAGCTGCTCCCTTGTCTGGTTCAACACTTGTACAGCAAGCACAAGGTTGGGATACTCCGGAGACGGGTGTCCCTTCACAAAATGCTGCATGAAAAATGAAAACAAGATAAGCTCGGGACACTTATTAGGACGCTAAGTTTGCCAAAATTGACGAAGCTTTGTGTTAATGTTAGCTTGCAACATTTAGACAAATGCAAAAGCTAAAAGAAAACATTAAACTAACATTAACCACTGACTAAACAAGCTTAACTTAGATGGCCATGACATTCTAGTAATATATATTATTCATTAATAGTAACTACAATAACTTTGATATCGTTTTGTGACAAGTTATTGCCCCGAAAGCAAACTACACTACAGCTAGCTAGTTAGCCCGATAGAGTTAGCATAGTCTTACCTTAGCACAGTCCGATTTACATACTCTGTAGGCACACCGCTTCATCATTTTGGAGGTCCGGAGCTTGTTAATGGTTGTCACTCTTCTTCCGTAAACTTTTATGGTGGTTAGCAGTCTCGTAAGCCATCAAATAAAATCAATCAGACTATGGACGTCAGCGAGAGCTGAGTAAAGCTTGACGGACTATGCTTACATAGAAACGGTTGCTAAATGTGTGATTGTCAATGCTCGTTTGGGGGGCGGAGTTTGCGAAAGGTCAATTCAGTCAAAGATGCCTCTGCCAAATCGAATATTGGGGTCTAAGGAAGTGAGCGATAAAAGAAAAAGGGGCCGGAGTATGGAGTTAAATATGGTGCAAAAGTAACTCATAAAAAAAAAATTGTACCTGTAGAAAAACATATACATTTGTCTCTGTAAAAGGAATGATTTGTACCTGTAAAAAAAATTGTAGCTGTTAAAAAAAAAAGTGTACATAAAAAAAGTACCCGTAAAGTAAAAAATGTGTACTAAAAAAATGTGCATAAAAGAAAAAGTGTACTTAAAAAAACATTTGTACTTAAAAAAAAAATAATTAAAAATTTGCATGGAAAAAAAATGTACGTAAAAAAAAATAAATAATTGTACCTGTAGAAAGAAGTGTAAATTTGTATCTGGAAAAATCATGATTTGTACATGCTTAGAAGTAAGGGTTCCAAAAGGGTTCTTCATGAAGGGCAGAGGTTCTATGCAGAACTACGGCTTCCAGGGAACCCTTTTTGGGGAACTAAATAAATAAATCTTCAAGGGTTCTTTTGAGGCTCAGGGTTCCTGTAAGAACTGTTTCAATACAGAGAACTCTTTTTGGAAGAAGGTGTTCTTCAAGGGCTGTTGAAAACGTGTATGAGAAGATCCTTACCATCAAATTATCAAATGTTTAGCCATGTTTCAGTATTCACTCAGACATTCTAAGGAAATTCTACAACAAGAGTTTTGAGTAAATTTTACCAGTTTAAAAAAAAAAAAAAAAGAAAAACAAACAAACAAAGAAAAGTTACTCCAGCATTGAGGAATGAACTCAAGACCTTTAGGTTGGGAGACAGTCACCGTACCACCTGAGCTATGCCGATCATGTTGGTCCTTGTACTGCATTGCTGGTGTGTCTAAAATGAGGCCAACTTGGAGCTACAAGGATTCCACCTGACATCAGCAATATAATAACACACAACTGGAGGAGCATGGCTCATTTGGTACACTGGCTGGCCACAAACCTGAAGGTTGTGGCTTTGTACCTCACCCTTTGAGTAGCCTTTTTTTTTTTTTTTTAATAAACTGGTAAATGTACTCAAAACAATCATTGCACTATTCACTCAGAAATTTTGAGGTCTTGTGGCTGTGGCCTATGAGGTAGAGCTGGTTGTTTAGTCACCAGAAGGTCTGCTGTTCAAGTCCCAATCTTTCCCTTTTTGTCAGTGCACTATGCCACTGAGACTGGGATTTAAGAGGCATTTGTCTACAGAATAACTTTTTTTGTATGAACATTTCCAATTTGTGATGTACAACACTTAACCAAAGAATACAATACAAATACATAATGTCGCAACACAATATACTCTCTGTATATTAATTTAGTTCCTGCTGTTGTAACCGTTCACTTTTGAATTTTGAATTGGGGAGTTGACCTACTTCTGGTTGTGTGTGAATGGTGGCTGTGGCTCAGGGGCTAGTGATGTTTGAGCAGTAACCAGAAGGTCAGCTGTTCAAATCCCACTCTCTCCAATTTATGTTGTTGAATCCTTGGGCACACATTACCTCCAGTGCCACTCACACTGGTGTACGGATGGTACGAATGTTTGGTGGTGATTGTGTTGCTCAGGGGAAAAGCTGGATTTTAGTTTGTGTGACCTGGGAGCTGGCTGCCCTGGGAGTTTAATGCCGGTTTTGTTCCAGATCGCTCCGCCCTATTCAAAACAGGTGTGACATATCAGTGGTGATGACTATTTACTTGCGTGATCACGTGTATGAATTTGTAAGACAAACTGGATTGAAGTGAAACATCAAGCAACCTCAAATAATCAAGGTAAGTTAAATCTACCATATTATTTCAGCAAGTGTGACTGCATGACCCTTATGGAGAATGGTAGACTTTTTTTTATGTTAACATTTGTTTCTCTTGTAGACATGAGAGAGTTTGGACACAAAAAAGTGAGTGTGCCACTGCCTTCAACAAGTGGATTAAGGGTGACTATGGAACCTCCTTTTCCAATAATTTATTTTACTGAAAAGTATTTCAACTTTATTAAAAGAAATTAATATGAAAACCTTGTCGGGTTCCTTCACTTCTACCTGGTTTTGTGCCAGTGGAGGCTCTTGTTAAAGGAGCCAGGCTTATCCAGTCTGTCCCACTGTCATCATTATGATGTGCTGATAAATGAATTTAATAAATGACTGCATACTCGGACTGCATACTGCTCTCATTCGACCATGCATGGTTTTACTTTACTTTTTATAATTGGCTTCATCTGGTGCATTATGTATACTGTATTGGTGCTACTAACTGTCTTTGTTTTTTTTTTGTCCTCCCTGTCCATGTCGCGATTGCTGGAGATGATCTGAATCCTCCTGCTGAGGACACCCATGGTGTGCATGGCTTGCGTACATCTCGCTGTCATGTTGCTGATTCCAGTTAACCTGTGTTCACTTCTGTCCTGCCTCCCTCCGGGACCTACATAATAGTTTTTACTTACCCCGGGTTTTCACCGGATGCGGTTGCGGTGCGGTTGCGGTGCGGTGCGTCTTGACTGCGTGCTCCGGACGGGTCAATTTTTTTGTCAATCCACACCGGCTCCGCACAGCTGCGGTCCGGCAGCTCCGTCGCCGCCCACTTCCCAACGTGTCTCGCGGGACCGCGCGCGCGCGATCATGTGGCATTTCACAACGACAAACATACAGAAAGTCTGCTCAACAGAGAAGCAGAAAGATATGAGATTCCATGCAGCATCCTTTTTTTGGTTGTCCTTGTAAAGTATATTAATAACGAGAGTCGGGTCAGTGCGGGTCCACTCTTTATTTCTGTCTTCCGCGTCCGGCTGCCGCTCAGTACGGCAAGCGAGACGGGCACAACAAGCAATCGCGAACATCAAACTCACAATACATTACAGTCCTTATAAAAAGGATGTGCCGTGTCATATATTATTTTGTGGTTTTCCACCTCCAATATAAACCTCTCCTCGTCCATGTTCGCTGGTGTCTAAACCGTGAATGAGCACATGGCCCGGCGACGCCCACGTCACGTTTTGCTGAAAAACTTGCGAAATAGGAGCTGGCGAGTGTTTTATTCTGAAAGGTAACCGGAAATTTATTTTGAAACTGCCTCGGTCTTCGTGTCCCGCTCGATGTGTTTTGTGCTAGCTTGCCATTTGCCGGAGGCCTACCGCTGCGGCGTCCGGCAAAAATAGAAAATAGGTCTATCCTTGCGGAAGGCTTGCGGCACGCCGCAGGCCTTCCGCAGTCGACACGCAACGCACCCGCAAGCGGTGTAAACTGCACCATTCGAATGAATGGAATCTAATTGCTTGCGTCGCCGGACCGCACCGCAACCGCACCGCAACCGCAACCGGTGAAAACCCGGGGTTAGTCTACTTGTCCTTATCTATCATTGTTTGAAGATTTTTCAATAATAAAAACAAAATCCTCATTTAAAAATGGTTTGAATGTTTCTCAATGTTAACAATAATGAACATAAATAATATTTTTGATCTGTAGAGTAGTGTGGTTCTTAATAAAAAATCCATATAAAAAACAAAAGTCCTTGTGCAGGTTCTAGATGAAACCCTTGAAATACAAAATGGTTATTAGTGGAACTCGCTGTTCAGGTTCTGGATGAAACTCTTGGAACATAACAGGGTTCTCAGTGGAACTCCCTGTGTGAGATCTATATGAAACCCTTAAAGGGTTCTTTGTTGAACCTCTCATACAGGGTTCTGGGTGGAACCTTTCACAGAAGGTTCTGGGTATAACCCGTTATGTTCCCGGTAGAACCCTTTTGTAGGGTTCCAGGTGGAATCTTCATAAATGGTTATACCAGGAACCCAAAAAGGGTTATCCTATAAGGACAAGCTGGGGAACCTAAAAAGGTTCTAACAAGCACTTTTACTTCTAAGAGTGTACCTGTAGAAATGACAACTAGTAACTGAAGTTTCTGAGGTGGAAGAATAAAGTTTTGTAAAGATGATTATGAATATGAGCATCGAAGTTCAGGTGGGGGTCCACTTTTACTCCGAGGTTGGTTACGACTGTTGAGGGTGAGATATCATGTCCGGAGAAGGTGATGCTGGTTATGGGTGATGTGCTTATCTGGTGAGGGGTGCCGACTTGCATTATTTGGGTTTTCAAACGGTTAAGCTGCAGGAAGTTGATGGTCATCCATACCTTGATCTCATCCAGGAAGGTCGTGAGAGTGGATAAGGGAGTTGGTGATGGGTTGCGTTTGAGGTAGAGTTGCGCGTCATCAGCAATAGAAGGAGATACCATGCTTGCTGATGACACGGCCAAGGGGTAAAAAAGGTACAGTGTAAACAGAGTGGGGCAGAGGACAGATCCCTGTGGGACGCCGCAGGTGACGGGCTGAGTGCGTGAAAAGGAACCTCCCATGGAGACGTATTCTAACCGGCCGGTAATATATGATTTAATAAACCATTCTAGTACTGTGTTATTAAGACCGATGTTGGAGTGGAGGAGGCTGAGGAGGATGTCATGTTCTACAGTATCAACGCCATTGTGAGGTCCAGGAGAATTAGCAGCCAGCATCAGCCGCCATGAAGAGGTCATTTGTGACTCTGACCAGGGCGGTTTCTGTGCTGTGGGCAGAACGGAAGCCAGATTGAAATTTTTCACAAAGGTTGTTGAGATCGAGATGGTTGCTGGTGTCGCTACTCTGTTTGTTTGGGATTCCGGACCTAGCGCATACTAATTAGAATATCCATCCATTTTCTTGACAGCTTATTCCCCACAAGGGTCGCGGGGCTAATGAGAATAAAGTGACCTTTTTTGAGATCAACCCACTGTCGTTCGTGGAACCAATGAGTTTCAGCTTCAGCCCGCTCCCAAATCCTCCAGAGCCCACCCCCTTCCAAACACGTACAAATCACGGAGCGCTACGATTCGTACGAATACGAATCTTTCTGCTACAACTGTAGTGCAAAATTTGGTGCAAAAGTCACGTGACCGGGCAGCAGCAGAAAAAAAACACTTGTGACTCCTAGTGGTGACTTCTTTGACTACAAGTTGTTATTTCTATAGGTAGAAATCATGATTTTTACAGATACAAATTTATACTTCTTTCTACAGGTACAATTTTTTTTATATGTACAATTTTTATTTTTTTTTACATCTAAATTACTTTTTTTACGTACATTTTTTTACGTACAAATGTTTTTTGTACACTTTTATTTAATGCACATTTTTTTAGTAATAAGTTTCTATTTTACGGGTAGAAATTTTTTTACAGGTACAAATTTTTTTACGTACACTTTTTTTTTTTTTTACAGGTACAAATTTTACGTACAGGTACAAATCATGCCTTTTACAGATACAAATTTATAGTTTTTTTTTACAGGTACAATTTTTTTTTACGAGTTACTTTTGCACTATATTTAACTTCATACTGGAGTCCTGCAGGCTTTATAGATTTACCTCCTCGAAGTGCAGCTGATTCCAATTAACAGGCTCCATATCAGGCTTCTGCAGAGCTTGCTGATGAGTTGATAATGAATGAGCTGTGTTGAAGAAGGGAAATAGCCAAAACCTGAAGGACTGCGGCCCTCGAGGACCAGATCTCGCCACCCCTGGTTTGTACAGTACCCTGCTCGCAAGGTGGGAGGAGCAAGATTGCCACCTGTGACTTCAACGGTTTGCATGGGCGTGCATGGGCTATCGGCTATCCAGTCATAGGGCTAATGTGCTAGCATGCTAGCTCACACACACACGCATGCACACACGCGGGCGTGTCTGCGTTGGCTGACCTGCACATGTCCCGCTTGCGTCTCCAGGCCGCTGAGCGATGTCGTACGCCCTCTGCAGGACAAACACAGAACAGCACCTTCCTGTTAGCACGGGCCAATGATGACTTTTTTTTTTATGCCTTCCACACAAGAAGAGGGCAAGCACACTTTTCGGGATTTCAATCTGCAACCTCTCAAAAAAATCAGTAGCTGTCGAACTGTCAATTCTTTTGCATTCTGATCATCTTTGATTCTGGTCTTCTTCTTCTTCCAGGGCTGGCTGCATGGCGGGAATTCTCACACGCATGCACACCCTCATACAGTGTCTTTGGGGGTCTGTTTTTGTGAGATGTGTGTGTGAATGGTTTTGTTGTTGGTTGCTAGTAAACGCTTCATCAGGCAAACACAAAGCGGCAACAACAAGGCCCCCACTGTCTGACCGAGCCCCGATGCCGGACCCCGGGCCGACCTCATCAGAACAGAGAAGCAGCTCTTATTTCAAGAGCAAGTCAGCCCCGCCCACCCCAAGTTTTTTCTCGACAATCAGAAGTTGCGTCAGTGTAAACGCGTCGTTGGAACCAATTGCGTTTGTGGGACAGCAATGAAGCAGCAGCTGGCAGCCATTTTCATCCATCTGGGGAGGCGGCCATTTTACCACTTTGTTGTCCACTGAAAATGACATCAACACAGCGGCACGCATGTCTCATGACATCATCGTCAGCACTGGTCGGACATCTTGGGACAGGGGACTGCTCGGCTTGGCTGCGCTGGCAATCAATCTCTGGTTACTCGCTGACGGAATTAAAAACACAATGGTTTATTACAGAACTTATTAACGTGGCTGTAATTCAGGCAATTGTTTTGTTTTTGGAAAAACATGGCATAATTGTTCGGGTCATATCTGAAAAAAAATGAAAATGGGTTGAGAATTTGGGAGAGTTGAGCAATCGACAGTTTGACATTTGATTGTCATGTTGTGATTGCTCGAGCAGCCCTGTCCCAAGATGGCTGCCATGTGGTGACGTTTCTTCCTATTGGCTCACAGCGCGTACCAGCCATCCGGTAATGGTGGGCGGATCAATCCAAATATTATCCATACCAAGTCAGTATTGATACTGGATCAATACTGGCACTATAATATCGATCTGGTAGTTTAGTTTCAGTTTGGCTCTTATGCACTGCTGCAGTTTGGTCATTATGACAGATAACAGGCATTTTTGGATCCCTCCAGTATTTTGTGTGCCCTCATGTGACTTATAGCATCTCATCTTTGTAGTAGTTTGCATGAAAACGTACATTATTGTACTGGAAAAATATAAATAATATAGTTTTTTTTTTAGATTTGTTGTTGCATGATAATCTTTCACATCTTGTTTAGGTTGAAAAAGAAGTGAAGAAGGCAGAATTTGAGGTTTCACTTTGTTTAGAAAGTAAAAAAAAAATGTTATGGTTGTAATGTTTTTGCGTGGGAAAAACATTGATAGCATATTTTCTATTTATTAATAAACTTCATTCTAATGTCATGTGTTTAAAAAAGAAACAACACAAAAATACTTAAATGTTGAAAATTTATTGTGAATAAGCAATCATCGAGATACCTTAATTAAAAAAAAAATTATATACCATAATTTTCCAAAAAGTATAGATATCGGTATCGGTGATAGTGGCCCCGTATTTACATGGTATTGGATCGCTACCAAAATTTGCAGTAACGCACACCATCCGCTCTTCATATCTACGGCGGCCTCAAAGTAATGACCAATCACCTGCTTCTACGAGTGGTCATGTGACGTTTGCACGGCGATGTCATTTTCAGTGGACAACAAGTGGCAAATGGCCGCCCCCTCAGATGGATCAATCAATCAATCAACTTTATTTATATAGCACCTTGCATACATTCAAAATGCAACTCAAAGTACATCCATAATACAATTATATTAAGACACACCCAAAACCCAACAAACACATGAAAACCACAACATGGCGGGGCACAGAAGTACACTGTAAGGAAAGGCACCCAGGAGGAGTTCATTCACAGTGAAATGGATGAAGACCAGCCATCCCTCTCACTGTGGAGGGTCCCCATGAGAAAACACGGGGATGAAAATGGTTGTCTGCCGCTCCTTTATTCCTCCTCCACAAATGCAATATTCGTTCCAAAAATACACTTGGCTGCATTCAATTGATTATTGTCAACATTTGAGGCTTGACTTCCCCTTTTGGTTTGTGTGTGCATGCGTGTATTTTTAGCTGGAGGATTTTCTGAGGAACTCAATTAGTCTTTAATCTGCTTTGTTTATCACTCAAGCTGCTTCTTCCTCTCGCTGTGCGCGCTTGCGCTTATGCAACCACACCTTGTGTGACTCACCGATGCACAAATGACAACTTTGCTTTGTTGTCCTTTTGAAAGAATCTTCCTACAAAAGTAGCATTAGCACTGTTTTGCTCAACAAATTGTTGCCAAGCTAAAACAACTAGCATTAGCATTGCATGTCCTGCGTCTCCCTTTGGGGGCCAGCAGCCACTTCCGACACATGCGTGGTGGTGGTGGTGGTGGGGTCCCTGACAGGCCAGGCAGGTCCTCGCATGCCTCGGAAGCGCTTCGTCCCCACGTAGTAAGTGTGGCCGTCACTTCACTCGAGCGCAGGCACAGTCTGTCGCTCACTCGGCAACAACCAATCAACAGCCAGTGTCGGAGGGTGGCTGAACATACCGCCATGGTCCAAGAGAAGCGGAGCAATGTCGGCTACCAAAATGTGCTTATAGCACAGGCAAAGAAACGACTGGACCAGACAAGTGAAGCCACCAGCGGCCATCTTACGTTCCCACTCACTAAGGCTAAATCAATGGTGCGTCCGCCCGTCTGTCTGCGCGACCAAACAATAGTGGTGGGCTAATGATCCAAACAGTATTGATATCTGCTTGATACTGGCACAATAATATCGATCTAGTAGTTTAGTTTCAGTTTGGCTCTTTTAGTAGATTGCCTTAACACAAACAGTAGTGTACTTGAAAAATAATTTGTTTGGTATGTTGTTTCATATTTGGTGCAGGATAATCTTTAACATATTGTTTATTTAGCTTGAAAAATATCCACAAAAGAAGTGCAACAAAAGCAGAATTTTTAGTTTTAATTTAATTTTGAGTTACTTTATTTTGTATTATCAAATTGCTTATTCACAATCAAATTTCAGCCTTTAAGTGTTTTTGTGTTTTCATTTTTAAACAAAGGACAAAATTAGGACAAAGTTTATTGATAAATAGAAAATAAATTATTATTATTCGTGTTGTTCCAATACCGTTTTTTGGCCCCCGATATCGATTCCGATACCCAACTTTGCAGTATCGGCCGATACCAATACCATACCGATACTTAAGGTTTGTTTTCCTCACCATGAAAAATCTGTCCTGCCATTGGTTCATTGCATTCAAGGGCCAATAGGATATCTTAGATCGGCATGCAGTGAACATGTCACATATCAGTGAATGTCATGCACGAGCAAGACACAAGATGCTGCATCCAAAGTCCTATATTAGCGTTGGAATTAATGGTACCGGCATGTTACTTGTGAGTACTCACCGATACCAATACCACTGCTTTAATGCAGTATCGGCGCATCCGCTGAAACCAGTATCGATATCGGCAGATACACTAATTTTATCCTTTATATCCTTTATACTTTATCACTTTCCCCCAGAAATATTGCAACCATAACAAAATATATTTTTTAACTTTCTTAAGGTGCATAAAGTGATCATATGAAAAGAAATGTAAACAAATACTTTATCATATACTGTTCAGAAACTACAAATAGAAAACATAACTAAAAATTCTGCCTTCATCACTTCTTTTTCAACCTAAACAAATTATGTTAGAGATTATAGTGCAACAACAAATGTAAAACAAAACAAAACAACATACCCCAAAAAATTATTTTGGAAGTACAATACTGCATGTGTTCATACAATCAAAGATGAGACGCTAAGTCACGTGATGGAAACGCACGACTGTGATGTGCCTGTTATCTCTTTGACCAAACTGCAGCAGTGCATAAACGAGCCAAATTAAAACAAAATTACGAGATCGATATTATGGTGCCAGTATCGAGCTGATATCGAAACCGACTTGGTATCGATAATATTGATATTAGAATCGATCACATGTGCACGTCCACGTCAACACCTCAGAATGGACCGCAAAGTCATTCGAACGTCGTCGTCGCCCAGTCCAAAGTGTTTACTCAAAATGGGCAGTTTGACGCTTGCGAACGTTTCTTAAAAAGTGAAGTTCGCTTGGATGAAACTTTTACATTCAAAACAGGCAAAAGTTTTGTTTTTTTCCCCAAAAAACATTATATAGGAACATTTTTTTTTCTTCAATACATTTTAATTGACACCAACAAACACCACGCAAAACAACAACAACAACAACTGTTGTTGTGGTGATTAGCTATGCCTATGCTAACACTAAACTGAAGGCAGGGAAGACGTGACGGACCTTTTTCCCGTGAGACGCTCCCATGGTCCCGGCAGCAGGCGGCTGGGGGGGGGGGCTTCTTCCCTCCTCTCTCGCTCCCTCTCGCTGGCTGTCAGCAGGAGTTTTTGCTCTCGTTCGCTCTTCCTCCTCCCTCCCTGGCGCGGGACAACGTGCTGGACACTGAGGAAGAGGAGGAGGAGGAGGAAGAGAAGGCCACCTGTCCCCATCCTGACTTTCTGCTCAGTGTCCTGTGAAGGGATTAAAGTTCAGTGCTGCAAGTAATTTGATTACCTGCAATAGCGACTAGGGATGTAACGATATCCAAACATCACAATACGATATTATCACGATTTGAAGGTCACGAGACGATAATTATCACGATATTGTGGGGAGGTTGGCGATATGAAAGAAGGTCACAATACTGTAAAAAATTAGCTCATACAACAACAACAACACGCATACAACATTGTGTTTTTTACATAACAGCAATGAAAAATATAAAAACATTATATATATATATATATATATATATATATATATATATATATATATATATATATATATATATATATATATATATATATATATATATATATATATATATATATATATATATATTAGGGGTGTGAATTGCCTAGTATCAGACGATTCGATTCGTATCACGATTCACAGGTCACGATTCGATTCGATACCGATTAATCCCGATACGAATTTACAAGTCGATTGTTTTCACTCAAATTTAGAAAATACTAATCAGTAAACTTGTAGAGTGTAAGATTTGTATGAAAATGTATTATTTATTCATCTGAAACTTCAGTTTTATACAGGTTGTAATCTGTTTCATGTTTGAACAGCATTAAAATAAAATATTAAGGCTTAATGTTCCGTTCATATAACATTCTTCCATGCTTAAGGTGTGAACCCGAACCTGAAGTAAGACGTTTTGTTGAATATTTTTCCATTAAAAATGGAAGTTTCAAAATCGATTCAGCCGCCTATTGAATCGATTCGAGAATTGCGCGATGTAGTATCGCGATATATTGCCGAAGCGATTTTTTTTTTAACACCCCTACTATATATATATCCATCCATCCATTTTCTTGACCGATTATTCCTCACAAGGGTCACGGGGGGCTGCTGGCGCCTATCTCAGCTGGCTCTGGGCAGTAGGCGGGGGGAGAACATGCAAACTCCACCCAGGAAGGTCCGAGCCTGGACTCGAACCGGAGACCTCAGAACTGGGAAGCGGACGTGCTAACCACTCGACTACCGTGCCGCCCTATCTATATATATATATATATATATAATAACACCCCTAATAGCGACTAGGTAATCGATTACATGATCGGCTGCGGTGTGATGCTTTCTCTCAAAATATCCCACAATGCATCTCAAAAACTGTCGCCAGCAATGACAGTGACGAAAAAAGCAAGAAAATCACAGCATGCATTGCAGCCATTCAGAAAAATGACGATGAAAAATGAGAAATTTGTCTTGACCAACATGTCCAAATCAATCGTCCTGCCACTGAAAGTAAGAGATGCGCCAGTCGCCTCTTCAAAGACGTCAGGAAGATTCGCGTACATGTGACGGTGAGGAAAGTGAAAATTTATTTGTTCTTTTTTTCTTTGCTGGTGGCAGATCTATCAATATCACATGTCCAATCCCGAGGAGCAGCCACTTGCGCAAGGTCATTGCTCGGCACAGTGAAATTGTATTGTTTGTTCTCTATTCCCGACCTATAATCATTTTGTTGTGCAGTAGCGCTCTCATACAGCACAAACAACTGAGCATAAATTAGTCGACTGGCCACCTAATTAGCTATTTTAATGCTATACGCTAAATCAATATTTGATAATAGGGATGTAACGATAAGGGCAATATCGGGATATTGTGATATTAAAACTGCCACAATATCATCGTCATCATGTTCATAATATTTAAAAGGAACACATCTGTTAAAAAAAAAAGTCAGGTTGATTTCCATTTGTGCAGTTCTAGTACCCTCTAGTGGCTGGTTTATTAGTGCAATTTAATTTTCATTAGGGATGTTTTGGCATTCTATGTTTCAAATCTATGCTAATTGTCAGATGAAGGAGAACCTAATTTGCTTGTGAAGCGATCAATGTGTGCTTGCATTAGCAAGTGCCTCAATATTGTTATTTGAGATTATAGGTGGTTTATATGCATTGCTGTTATGTACAAAACCACAATATTGTGCTTTTCTTTGTATGAGCTCTTTTTTTCACAATATTGTGATCTTTTTTAAATATCGCCAACCCCCACAATATCGTGATAATTAGCGTATCGTGACCTTCATATTGTGATAATATCGTATCGTGATGTTTATATATCGTTACATCCCTAGAAATAGTCCTGCAAGTTGGCTGGGGTCACCTAAATAATTGTGTTCAAAAGAGTGATACATTTTCATCACAATACTCCTTTCTGAAAAAAGTCAGAAGCCATGCATGCGGGGCGCCGTGCAGTGATACGAATGAACAGAAAATTAGTGGCTGGTGGTAATGGCGTCTGACCTTTTTCAGAAAAGGAGTTTAATGATGCGAATGTATCACTCTTTTGAACACAAATTGTTTTTAGAAGAAAAACGCTTTATTTCCGAGACCCCAGCCAACTTTCTGGACTATTTTCCTCTCGTCCAACACCGGACCAGAACTCGTGTCACAGAACGCTGTCAGGGCTAAGTCAGTGCTGATCGCACACACTGGAGGTGAGGATGAAATTGAGATTCATGTCAAAAAATCCGAACTATCCCTTTAAGTCCAATGCTTGTCAATGAGTGGATAGATTTCGTTTACCAAATTGACCGTCATCTTGACTTGTGACGACATCTCGGAATTGTCAATAGCACAAAGTGTCCTCCCCCCCCTTCACCCCTCCCTCGGAGCACTTTCCCCCAAAATGTCTATGCATGCCACTGTTTGCTACACTGGCTGGTGTCAATGTTTCCAATGTTTTTTGTTGACAATGTGCAGCAATGAAACGACACGAAAAGCTTGGCCGGTCACCCGGGCCGACGTGACGCCGACCACAACTTGAGTGCGATGGACAATTTGGATCCGTACAACTACAACAGCGAGACGAAAGTGCTGCCCGGCGTGATGTTCAAATATCCATCTTCAAAAACATCACGTGAGGAAATGAGTAAGGATGCACGACAATGCTATTTTCATCCGATACCGATAAACCGATCATTTAGAAAGTGCCAATGTCAATAACCGATAAGTATTCACAATTAACTTGAATACAAATTAGGGCTGCCTAATATTGGAAAATCATGCGATATGCAATAAGGTTGCTGAATATAGCGATATCGATATTATTGCGATATTTAATGTGCATCGAAAGAAATGACATTTTTTTATTATCTAATGAAAGAATTACATTTTTTTCATGCAGCAAAATAAGCAAACTCAATATGATCTTAGTTAATTGTAATGTGACTAGGGATGTAACAATATCCAAACATCACGATACAATATTATCACGATATAAAGCGTACAATACGATAATTATCACGATATTGTGGGGAGGTTGGCGATATTTAACGAAGGTCGGGATATTGTAACTTAAAAAAAAAAGAAGACAATATTGCATTGCATTGCATCATATGCATTGCTGTTATGTACAAAAGCACAATATTGTGCTTTTGTACATAACAGCAATGCATATGAACCATCTACAATCTCTGATAATATTGAGGCACTTACATGTTGCTTACATGCTCGCAAACAATGAGCTCCTCCACACATTGACGCGGTTCACAGGCATATTACGTTCCCCTTCATCTGACAATTAGAGTAGATTTTAAACATAGAAGGCCAAAACATCCCGAATGAAAATTGCACTACAAAACTAGACACCAGGGGGTGCTAGAACTGCACAAATGGAAATCAACCTGACTTTTTTTTTACAGATGTGTTCCTTTTAAATATCGTGAACATGACAACGACGATATTGTGGCAGTTTTAATATTACGATATCACGATATTGCCCTTATCGTTACATCACTAGTAATGACCTCTCGATAATGTTCATATTTGGATATTGGATGGTGGTGCACATTTAGTTAGCGTCTGACAGGTCAAATTCCATATGAAACTTATTGCATGCCTTTCCGATATGCATATTGCATGAGCCAATATCGCGAAATCAATATATTTTCGATATATTGTGCAGCCCCAATACAAATATACTTTCAGGTCCTACTTCACTTCACAAATATGGCACTTTACTGTACTGTAATTTTACATATTTAATTCAATCTCTGGTGTAATAACCTTATTTATTGATTGATAGAATTTGTCATTTTTATTTATTATTATTATTATTATTATTATTATTATTGTTGTTGTTGTTGTTGTTGTTGTTGTTGTTGTTGTTGTTGTTGTTGTTGTTGTTATTATTATTAATTAAAGCACGTCCGCCTCCCAGTTCTGAGGACTCCGGTTCGAGTGCAGGCTCCGGCCTTCCTGGGTGGAGTTTGCATGTTCTCCCCGTGCCCGCGTGGGTCTTCTCCGGGTACTCCGGTCTCCTCCCACATTCCAAAGACATGCATGGCAGGTTAATTGGGAGCTCCGAATTGTCCCTAGGTGTCCGTGTGAGTGTGTATGGTTGTTCGTCTCTGTGTGCCCTGCGGCTGGCTGGCAACCAGTCCAGGGTGTCCCCCGCCTACTGCCCAGAGCCAGCTGAGATAAGCGCCAGCACCCCCCGCGACCCTTGTGAGGAATAAGCGGTCAAGAAAATGGATGGATGGATTATTAATTCAATCTCTGGTATGATAACCTTATTTATTGATTGATTGAATTTTTATTTTTTATTTTGTTTTTATTCTTCTTCTTCTTCTTATTAATTCAATCTCCGGTGTAATAACCTTATTTATTGATTGATTGAATTATTTTATTTTATTTTTATTATTATCATTATTAATTCAATCTCTGGTATGATAACCTTATTTATTTATTGATTGAATTTTTATTTTTTATTTTATTTTTATTCTCCTTATTATTAATTCAATCTCCGGTGTAATAACCTTATTTATTGATTGATTGAATTTTTATTTTTTTATTTTATTTTTATTATTATTATTATGAATTCAATCTCTGGTATGATAACCTTATTGATTGATTGATTGAATTTTTATTTTTTATTTTATTTTTCTTCTTCTTCTTCTTATTATTATTATTATTATTATTATTATTATTATTATTATTATTATTATTAACTCAATCTCCGGTGTAATAACCTTATTTATTTATTGATTTAATTATTATTATTATTATTATTATTATTATTATTATTATTATTATTATTTCAATCTCTGGTATGATAACCTTATTTATTGATTGATTGAATTTTTATTTTTATTTTATTTTTATTATTATTAATTCAATCTCTGGTGTAATAACCTTATTTATTGATTGATTGAATTGTTTTTTATTTTATCATCTGTTCTTATTGCTACTGGAAATGTAAATTTCCCAGAGGGAGCCATCCCAAAGGGATCAATAAAGTCAAGTCTAAGTCTAAGTCTAGAGGTCTAACAAATACATTGAAACATTGTGTAAACTTGACTTGTATGTAAAGCACCATGAAGCTGAATTTTATTGATATGAGCCACAAGCACAACAGATGGACCAATGTGGCATGTTGATTATTTATTATCTGGTTTATCTGTATGAAATCAAATTGGTTGATAATTGCGGATATTTATCGGCCACCGATTTTATCATGCATCCCTAGAACCGAATGAGAACTCAATCCCAGCTGGCAACAGCGTCGCCTCGGTTGCTCGCATGCAAACATCAACGATGGCGACGGTGACGTCAAGAGCATCAAAATTCCAAAATTCAATTCTGCTTGAAGAAGATGGCTCAAGTGACGATGTTTGCACGACAAACATCGTATTCATGCTGCTAACTGCTCCCTCCAGGCAACTTTTGTTTGGATGGGCAACGCACAGGCACGTGCGTGCGTGAGTCACTCGAGAACATTCAACAGCCGCAGGACGTGCAAACGTCCCCAAGGAGGAGAATATAAAGAAGGACGAGCGACCGATTCTGACCAACACCACAGCAAGAAGACCAGCAAGAGGAAGACGATGGCCTTCGCAATTATTCATGGTGATTGATTGTATTATTATTATTTTTTATTATTATCTGTTCTTATTGCTGCTGGTCATGTAAATTTCCCAGAGGGAGCCATCCCAAAGGGATCAATAAAGTCAAGTCTAAGTCTAAGTCGAACTAAACTAACAACTAATAATTAGAGAAAAAATGTCCTTCATTTTAGTCTTTGGTCATTAATTTAATGCATGAGCCTTTGGGGATGGTTTGAAATGTGATTTTAAATACATTTATTTCAATATGAACCGGAATAAGGATGTTTAAAAGTGTGTCACACAGAAGTGATGTAATCTCGCAGCAGCCAATAGAAAAGCACCTTTAGATGATGTCGCTCCCATGCTGTTTTCTAAATATTGTGCACAAATAATAGACATTAAAAAAAAAAAAAACTAATACTAAAACTAACTTAAAGTAAGCATTTATCAAATAACTAGTGCTGTCAAACGATAAAATTTTTTAATCTGATTAATCACACTTTAATTTTCATTAATCACGATTAATCAGCTAAATTACTTGCATAATATAAAATACAAAATACTGTAATATTTTGACATTAATGCATTTTATTATCTGAATGTCATTTGCAAACATTGATTAAATGCATGTACGCAATTGCATGCATGCGTGTATTGTTCAAAACGTAACAGCATCATATCAATTGGGTGCAATTGAGTAATTGGGGGGGGGGGGGGTGTATGTGCGTGTCCTACAGGTGTGACGCTGGCCTTCCTTCTGCTTCATGTGATTGGTGAGCCTCCACGCAAACGTCATTGAGGTCATTGATCAATACGACAACTTTTTACAAGCAAGCAAACATTGCAGGCTGCAACTGGAATCACACGAGATAATAATAAAAAAAAAATGTCCAAATGAAAAAGTTTCAAGCATCCAGCTGGTTGTTTTGATTGATCTCTCGTCTGATTTTGTGACGCTTTTCCGGTGTTGGCCGCACAAATGTTTCAAAGTTGAACGGGAAATGTTTTCAGCGCTTCAAATGTGCTGATCAAATCGACTGATTTGTTCATAAATTCACGTTTTGTTTAGGGACTTAACGATAACAGCAATATCGTGATATCACAATATTAAAACTGCCACAATATATTGTCGTCGTCATGTCACGATATTAAAAGCAGCACATCTGTTAAAAAAGTCGTGTTGATTTCCATTTGTGTAGTCCTAGCAACCTCTGGTGGCTAGTTTTTTAGTGCAGTTTAATTTTCACAAGGCATGTTTTGGCCCTTCTATGTTTCAAATCCACAATAATGGTCACATTAAGGGGAATGAAATATGCTTGTGAACAGAGTCAAGATGTGGGGGAATTACATTTATTGTATTTTATTTCTTATTTCATGTAATTAATTATGTATTAATTCATTTATTAATTGTATTAATAATAACAATGTCTCAATTTATTGTAAGCTTGTATTAGTGCCTCTCTCTCTCTCTCTCTCTCTCTCTCTCTCTCTACATTTATATTTTTAGATTTTTCATTGCTGTAATGTACAAAAACACAATACTGTTGTTTTCTTTTTTGTTATGAGACCTTTTTTTTTTCTACAAAATTGAGACCTTCTTTTGTATCGCCAACCTACCCACAATATCGTTATAATTCTCTTATCGTGACCTTCATATCATGATAATATCGTATCGTGATGTTTGGATATCGTTACATCCCTAGTTTTGTTGATGTGTATCTTGATCTTGTCAGGTCATTTACGACGATGCTCAGTTTAGGGTCTTACTTGAGTTTACAACGGCGACAAAGGCACAGATGCAGCCCCTTCAAAGTTCTTGTGGGAATGAAAAATCATCCTGCAATCCCGTGTCAATCGCTAACACACCGTACCTCACTAGCTCGTTCATATTTTGTCTAGGGCTGGTGTATCGATTCATATTTCCAAAATCGATTCGATTCGATTCAGAAGGGTCCGATTCGGGTGTTTTGTTTTTAAACGTATAGTGGATGTAATTTTTAAGGTTGTGTATTTAGTTTTACAGTTAACTCCAACTGTGGTAATTAAACAGCTTAAAGGACGCTTGGGGACAGCTGAATAACATACGCTACACATTTTCTAGTTGCTAATGCTACGCAAGCAAAATGATGCATTCGGGGTACTTTCACAAAGTCGGAAATTTCGGCTTTCTTTGATGACGTTTTAAGGGGAAAACAATCGGCCATTTACCTCAATCGGTCGATTGTTTTGGCCTATGTTTGAAGGTCAATAATTGGCTGATTATAATCGGCGGCCGATTAATCGGTCTATTTGGCACATTAATTTACGGGAGGGGACTGTAGTAAAAGTATCGATTCATGGTTTTATGAATCGATATTGGGCTATGAGAAGGAATATCGTTTCAATATCAATATTTGATTTGATTTGATTTGATTGAACATACAGCATAAACACACAAACAGAGAGACAGCAAAAAAGAAAATTTTAACATAAAAGAAACATAAAATTAGTCAATAACAGTCTGCATGTTCAAAAGAGAGTAGGAAGAAGTTGAAAACTTATCTAGTCCTACCCCTTATTCATTATATCTTTTAACTTATTTCATTTATAATACAATAGGTTATATTTCAATAAAAGAAAATATATGATCCTGCTCATATAGCGTATATACATAAAATTGATAGAAATAAACGATAATACATCCACATACTCACATATATAATTTTCATTATACTCATTCTGGTACATCGGAAAATAAATAAATAAATAAAAAATAAATAAATAAATAAATAAATCACATTACTACAATTGTACTAGCTTATGTCAGACTTAAATAATGCTCTTGAACTTTTCTTCATATAGCGTATATACATAAAATTGATAGAAATAAACGATAATACATCCACATACTCACATATACAATTTTCATTACACTCATTCTGGTACATCGGAAATAAATAAATAAATAAATAAATCACATTACTACAATTGTACTAGCTTATGTCAGACTTAAATAATGCTCTTGAACTATTCTTTTAAATATTTTTTTAAACTCAGCAAGTGAACTGCATCTTTTCAGCTCATTACCAAAATTGTTCCACAAATTTACACCTCTTACAGAAACACACCTTAGCTTAATATTTGTTCTCGTTTTAGGTTTTTTATAGACACTTGTACCCCTTATCTCATAGGGACTGTGTCTAATTTCAAATAGCTTCTGAATACTGTGGCAGAGTAGATTATTATATACTTTGTACATTATTTGTGCTATTTTAAAATCAACCAAGTCATAAAATTTCATTATATTTAGTTTAATAAATAGTGAATGTGTTGGTTCTCTAAATTTTGATCGATTAATAATTCTTATGGCACGCTTTTGCAATTTAAAGACAAGGTCAGTATTTGTTTTATATGCGTTTCCCCAGATTTCCACACAATAGGTCAAATATGGTAATAATAATGAACAATATAATGTATATAATGATTTTTTTTTCAAGACATCCTTTGTTTTAGAAAGTATCCCTATGATTTTTGACATTTTCTATGTGCGGCTTCCAACATAATTTATCATCAATAACTATCCCAAGGAATTTATTTTCATACACTCTCGCTATTTCAATTGAATTCACCATAATTTTAACTTGATGAGTAATTTCTCTGGTGCCAAAAACTATGAACTTGGTTTTATTTCAATTTAAGGATAATTTATTCATGTCAAACCAATTTTTCATTGTATTCAATTCATACTCCACAGTAGTCAGAAGCTGCTTCAGGTTGTCTCCTGAACAGTAAAGAGTTGTGTCATCAGCAAATAAAACACTTTTCAGTATTTTTGAAACACAACAAATATCATTTATATACAGTATAAATAATTTAGGACCCAGCACAGATCCTTGGGGAACACCATGTGTAATCTTCAAATACTTTGTGTGTTGTTTAACTGCAAATACTGGTATCTATCATCCAAATAACTCTTCATCCATTTACATGCTAAACCTCTTATACCATATCGCTCTAATTTCTTCATTAATATGGAATGATCTATGGTGTCAAATGCTTTTTTTAAATCCTGTCACGAAGTGAAAACAGGTGACTAAATACACACAGGCTAATTGACAATGACTAGACACAGCTGGGCAAGACACAAGTGGCAAGGGAAGCTGATTGGTGGATACACTGGGAAGGGAAGAAACACTCAGGTGGACGTGGTTTGACATAACGGGACAAGGGAAGAGACAAGGAACACATGACAAACAACCAAAAACACCAAAAGCAAACAAAATCCCACCCCCAACAAAACCAAAACATGACATAACCCCCCCCTCAAGGGACGGCTTCCAGACGTCCCACCAACATAAAAAGTCCAAAAACAAGGGCGGGCGGAAGGGGGCACGGAGGTGGGAACACGGCCCACCCATCCGTCCCAGACAAAAGGCAGTTCAGGAGGGCGTCCATGACGCCAGACGAGAGAGTCCCGTCGGGGCCGTTCTGATTGGTGGATACACTGGGAAGGGAAGAAACACTCAGGTGGACGTGGTTTGACATAACGGGACAAGGGAAGAGACAAGGAACACATGACAAACAACCAAAAACACCAAAAGCAAACAAAATCCCACCCCCCACAAAACCAAAACATGACATAACCCCCCCCTCAAGGGACGGCTTCCAGACGTCCCACCAACATAAAAAGTCCAAAAACAAGGGCGGGCGGAAGGGGGCACGGAGGTGGGAACACGGCCCACCCATCCGTCCCAGACAAAAGGCAGTTCAGGAGGGCGTCCATGACGCCAGACGAGAGAGTCCCAGCGGGGCCAGTCAGGAGGGCGTCCTCGACGCCCAACGAGAGGTGAAGGCAGCCGCAGGGCTTGCGTCGCCGGGACCTTGGGCGGCGCCTGGCGAGGTTCCGGGACTTTGGGCGGCGCCTGGCGAGGTTCCGGGACTTTGGGCGGCGCCTGGCGAGGCTCCGGGACTTTGGGCGGCGCCTGGCGAGGTTCCGGGACTTTGGGCGGCGCCTGCCGAGGTTCCGGGACTTTGGGTGGCGCCTGCCGAGGTTCCGGAACTTTGGGCGGCGCCTGGCGAGGTTCCGGAACTTTGGGCGGCAACCGGCGAGGTTCCGGGACTTTGGGCGGTGCCTGGCGAGGTTCCGGGACTTTGGGCGGCGCCTGGCGAGGTTCCGGGACTTTGGGCGGCGCCTGGCGAGGCTCCCGGACTTTGGGCGGCGCCTGGCGAGGCTCCTGGACTTTGGGCGGCGCCTGGCGAGGCTCAGGGTCTAGAGGTTGCAGCAGGCGAGGTTCAGGGGCGAGAGGCTGCAGCAGACGAGGTTCAGGGGCGAGAAGCTGCAGCAGGCGAGGTTCAGGGGCGAGAGGCTGCAGCAGGCGAGGTTCAGGGGCGAGAGGCTGCAGCAGGCGAGGTTCAGGGGCGAGAGGCTGCAGCAGGCGAGGTTCAGGGGCGAGAGGCTGCAGCAGGCGAGGTTCAGGGCCTTGAGGCCTGTCTGACCAGTCACTCCCGACGCCACGGACCAAAGCCAGTACTTCTTTTAGCCCGGCAATGGCTCGGTCACAGGCTTCAAGCCCCTCCTTCTCCCAGGGCTCCCATTCAGACATTGCCCCCGCTGGGTCCAGTTCTGGTGGAGCCATTCTGTCACGAAGTGGGGGTGTTGGAGGCAGGACCCAAATGCAGGGGGCAACAAAAACAGGGCAAGGCAGGGATGCAAGTAAAAAAGGGGATTTAATTAACAAAAAATGTAAACAAGGGACTATGGAAAAAATTAACAAGATCAAAAACAAACACAAGGCATGGCATGGCATGGAAAACAGGGACATGAACATGAACAGGCACAATGACTCCACAAGAACCGAACGGAAAACAGGTGACTAAATACACACAGGCTAATTGACAATGACTAGACACAGCTGGGCAAGACACAAGTGGCAAGGGAAGCTGATTGGTGGTGTAGCGATAATTGGGTCGTCTTTTGGACGAATTAATAATCTGGACGTTACAGAGGTAAATTGTATTTACCTCGATAACCTCTGAGGCACCACGTTGTTTTTGCTTTGGGTTAGCAGGAGCAAACAACGACCAAAATCCTTTCATCAGTCATTGATAATCTAAAGTCGCCACACTCGATATTCAGTGGTTCGTTGTACTAACAAAAGAATAATAATCCACTCGGAAACACAGATGACTTAGGCGAAATAAAGTTCATAAACATGCATTTATTCACGATTGCTACACTACAGAATCAAAACACTGCCTATCTAACTATTCTACCGTCAGAAGAAAAGAAACAAAATAAAGCGAATGAAAATAAGGAAGGAATGCAAATGAATGAGGAAACAAGGGAAAAGAGAAATTTGACCTGCCAGATCTGTGATATGTTTCAAACGTAAGTTGCACGCAGTGGATACGCCGAGCTAGGAATCAAGCGCACTTACGAGAATGGGAGTTGCGTCGAACGAGCAGAAAGGTCTTCAAAAAAAAAGGGGAAAAATAGTCAATGTTCGTTGAAAAAGGCAAGAAAATAAAAAAGGGGGTTATTCCACAGGTGAGCAAGGGAGCCACTCAGGGGCCTGACGTAGTTGCGCTGGCTCGTCCCTTGGTTGGTCGGCGATTCGGCGAGGTTGGTACTCGGCGAGATTGGTTCTGCCGGACAGCTGCCCGATTCCAGGTGTTGCAACTCGGTCCGGCAGGCCAGGCGTTGGAGGTGAGCTGGCACCGCGGCGGGGCGCCACCGAGTAGCAGGTGAGGTGCGCGGCTTAGGTGCACAACCTTGAGTCCGGCGGTGCGTTGCAAGTGCACCCGGGACCGCGAAGGTCGGGCGGGCAAGCACCGATAGTGGAACAAAAAAAACAAAACAAAAAAAGCAAAAGAGTCTTTAGTCAGCGTTGCAGTTTGCACCTGCTTTGGCGTGGCGTGGAGCGAGGATCCGCTCTCGTTAACGGATCCTGCCAGAAAAAGAAAAAGGCCACGTGGTTGGCAAGTTTATTGGAACAAAGAGTTCGAGCAGGCTGGGCCACTTGCAGGTCGTGCCAGAGAGTTTTTTGGAGGAGGCAGCAGAGAGCAGGAAGAGGGCAAGAGAATGAGCAGAGCGTCTGCTCGTCCTTTTAAAGTCTCTGGGTGGGGCTTCAGCAGGTGATGGCACACCCTTCTGTTCGCTCGGGCAGACTTTAAGAGGAAAATTATTAAAGAGATTAATAATTTGGCATTAAATTTGGTCAGTCTGGCAAATCAGTTTTCCCACACAACCCGTTTAACACACATCGTAATTAATGCATCATAAACTAACTTGTGAGGTAACTTCTTCTTGTCTAATCTGACTGAACTGAGAGATATTGATTACCTTTCATTCTTTATGGAGTACAAATGAAATAGGATGTTCATACACACAAAGATATAACATGAATCATTCGTAGTTCAGTTGTCTGTCAAGAATTATCATGGTATAAATGTGTAAAATGCGGTTACTTATGTGAATTGTCACTAAGGATAGTTCCAAGTTTCACCACTTGGAGGTGTTGTTGCTCCATCTAGACGTTCCGGGAAGGGCGAGGCGCCAGAACATCCTTTTGTGATTGATAAGAAGTCATGAACATTCCTTTGATCGGTCATTTGTGTATTCCAAACCATTGGAGCCATTTGTTCGGGCTCCGAGAAGACTGCTTGAATACACTCCTTCGGCAGACGCATAAATTCCTTTGTCACCTGGTCAGCGGCTTCAAAAGAGTTTTGTTGGTGGCTGGGTGACCACCTGTGGAGCTGACCAGGCTTGGATCCTGTCTGGGCAGTGGAATATTCATGCACTGCAGAGAATTTGCTTTAGGAGAAGCAAACTTAAAAAAAAAATTAGAGGGTAGAGTGGAACTTAGGCAATAGTTGTTACAGTGGATACACTGGGAAGGGAAGAAACACTCAGGTGGACGTGGTTTGACATAACGGGACAAGGGAAGAGACAAGGAACACATGACAAACAACCAAAAACACCAAAAGCAAACAAAATCCCACCCCCCACAAAACCAAAACATGACAAATCCATAAAAATCCCAACAGTGAATTTTTTTATTATCTATATTGGTAGATATTGCTTCTACTAGTTCCATGACTGCCATTGAGGTGGTCCGTTTTTCTCTAAACCCATACTGATTTTCACTTAAGAGCTTATATTTCTCAACAAAATTGTCCAGTCTGTATAAAAATAATTTTTCAAGAATTTTTGAGAACTGTGGAAGCAGTGATATTGGTCTATAATTAGTGAATGTGTGTCTTTCTCCACTTTTATGAATAGGAATGACTTTTGCTATTTTCATTTTTGATGGAAATATACCTGTTTTAAATGACAAATTACATATATATGTGAAAGGTTGCAGAATATATTCTATAATACTTTTTACTAATGTCATATCAATGTTAAAACAGTCAGTAGACTTTTTACTTTTTAATGTTTTCACAACATGTAATACTTCTGCCTCATTAACAGCATTAAGGAACATAGTGGATGAATTGTTTACAATGAATGTACTTATCTATTTCATATTTGTTTCTTGGCTCTGGGATTTCATTTGCCAAGTTACTGCCCACATTACCTAAATATTCATTAAAGTCATTGACTATATCTGAGATTTTATCAATTATAATGTCTTTATCTTTTATAAAATATTCTGGATAATCTATTTTTTTAGAACTGTTTTTAATTACATGATTTAATATTTTCCATATTTCTTGTGTATTACTTTTATTCTGCTCTAATAAAGGTAATACACAAGAAATATGGAAAATATTATATTTTAGACCCAGCTCTAATTTTGTCTATAATGAATGTGATAACTTCATTATTTTTCCCGTACAATTAATACCTTTAAAAAGTCATTTTTCTACTTGCTGTCGACTTATGATGACATCACCTGTGCTGAGGAAGTAGGGAACGGCCAATCACGGCTCAGTTTGCTGACCAAACCCAGACAACAGGTGAGCCATGATTGGCCGTTACCGACTTCCTCAGCACGGGTGATGTCATCATCAGTCGGCAAGTAGAAAAATTACTTTATAAAGGTATTCGTTGTACATGAAAAATAATGAAGTTATCACATTAATTCTGGACAAAATATGAACTTTTCACTGCTGAAAATTGTTCAATGAGTCAAGTGTCCCTTTAATATCTTGGTGTTCAGATGCTGCTGTGCTTCCTGCAGCAGCAAAAGGTTCAAACAGGTGAGAGAACACGCACACGCACGCACACACACAATGCAGTAAATGACTGCCACTTAATTGACATTCATTTACTTATCAGCATTTTTTTAAAACTTGTCATTTAGGGTTGTGAATTTCTGAGTATCTTGCGATTCGATCCATATCACCATTCATAGGTTACTATTCAATTTGATAGCGATTAATCCCGATACAAATCTGTATGTCTATTATTGCGATTTTTAACTCAAATTTATTACATACTAATCAGTACTTTTACTTTTTCCTATACACTGTGTAAGATTTGCATGATAATGTATTGTACTGAAACTACTATCTATTTCATTTTTGAACAGCATTCAAATCAAATACCATATTAATTAAGGCTTCATGTTCCATCAATATAACATTGTTCCATGCTTTAAGTGTGAACCCGAAGAAAGACTTTTTGTTGAATAATTCCATCAATTTGGTCTCTTATTGAATCGATACAACACTTGTGGGCTGTAATATCACAATATATTGCCAAATTGATTTTTCTTAACACGCCTATTGTCCTTTACAAATAGAAGTTTGACTTTGGTGCTGAGCAGAATAGAAAACAGAATGAAAGGAAAATACAAAGAGACCTTTGAGGAGCAAAATCGATGAAATTTCAGGCGTCATCGGAATTTGTCAGATTTGCCGAACAGACTGTGGAAGGGATGGCTAGCCAAATATTGTACAGCATTCACATCAAATCAAACAGTACAATACAGTCGGGGCAATTTTCAATTCAAAGTCTCTAAAGGATGAATTGATGGTCAGAAAAATCATCAATTATTTTGAACATGTATATTTTTGTCGATTAATGGTTGCACCTTCACCCTGAACTGAAGAAAACGTTGAAAAACCTTCAAAATCTCTTTTCCTTTTCCTAACTCAGCCTTCACTTGCTCTCTTTTTTAGTAGGGTAACAAATAATTCTGGGAATGCTGAAGCATTCCCACAATTGTTATTGTGATTTTTATTCTCCACATTTTTTTGCCATGTAACAACTCCCACATAATACTTCCGAATTACACTGTTCAAATTTCAACTAGCTTAAAGACCAAATGTGAAGTAAGGTTGGCCAACCATGTTTTTGAGTAATACCAATGGCTAAACCATTGTAAGCATATTTTCGTTATTTTTTTTAACCTAACCCTTTCAGGTTCTTAGTTTAACCCATAGCAACGCCCTTGACAACGAAAATGCTTTTCTTTGACAATCTTCGGAAATTTTCGGAAATGACGTCACACCGGGAAGTTGCGAGAGAAGTCGGCCATTGAACTGCATTGTTTGCATTGCTACTCGGTAAGATGACGATGACCCGGCGATGTGTGGTGATGTATTGTTCTCAAGCTAAAGAAAAGTTGTATGAGTGGCCAACAGATAACAGGGCACGTAAATGGTCAACTTTCATTCGCACGAAGCGAATGAATTTCACGCCATCGTCGAGGAGTGTTCTCTGTTACAAACACTTCGAAGATGCCTGCTTCCTCAACCGGTCTGCTTATGATAATGGATTTGCAAAAAAAGTAAGTACGATTACAATTATTTAGAAAAAAACGTGGAATTTATGGATAGATCACTGATGACTTTGACAAAGCAGAGCTTCCAACAGTTGTGGAATGAACAGTAGAAACTAGCGACGTGAACCGAAAGCTAACGTCTCGGTGCTATTCATATCAACGATGAGTAATAATGGCAGTGAGACAAATTGTTCTGAAAGTAAATTTCAATAGGTTGGCAGCATTGCTTTGTTGATCAAAGAACATGACACGTCCTTTTGAAAAACTTCCAATCATATGTCAATCTTACTGCATTTTATGAGTCATTAAATAATTTAATATTTGGTAAGGCAGGGCAGAATTTATTAAATTTCCACTGCATCTGTTCAACCAAAAATGCCATCTCAAAGAATCGAAATATATATATATATATATATATATATATATATATATATATATATATATATATATATATATATATATATATATATATATATATAATGTGCTTCTTCAAGTGTGATTTGTCCATGACTAGTAGAACATATGGATGAAATGGAGAACTTTGAGATATAAAGCTATTTCATCACAATGTGACAATTTGTTAATAAGGCAATTTTTGTTCAATTCCAGAATCATTCTCGCTGCTATGCATTATAATGAAAATGCTGGGAGACCACAGAAAGTGACGAAGGAAGGAATACACTCCTACTGCATCGTTTATCCCAAATATAAGAGTGGTGGCTATTCTCTGAGAAAGATATTGGTGGATGAAACTTATGGTAAGTTATGAAACAAAAACAATTCCAGGCAGATGCATTACTGAGTGTAACCCATATGTCACCCAAATATTTATCATCCCAATTTTTTTTTTTTTTGTAGACTATGTGAATGACTGCCTTTCAGAGGCGATGAAAGTGATTGACGTTCCAAATAAGTACAAAACCGAATGATGTGGTAGTCGAGCCACAATTTCTTACAGCAGCAGTGAACAGACCGGACAAGTCAAATGTTATTGCTGAGCACCATACGAGATTCCTCAGGAAATAAAGAATCACATTCCTTGTATTAAGTTGTCCTCATTTGTTTATTCTTATTATGATGCAACCAGTACAAATCACAGTTCTGGAACATTTCTCTGTGAAACACGAAACCCTTTGAATACAGCTGACTCCTCTTCTCCTGGTGGTGGAAAATGTGCCCTGATACAAGACACTGCAACATGCTGGGAGCAGAACACGGTTGTTCAGACCAAGAAACTTCCAGCACCAGCGCACCAATTGTCTGTAGGCAATATGTCTATACTTGGCATCCTGTGGCTCATCAAATGCCTTGCCTTTGTACTGCTGCTTGTAGGTCATCCATGCCACCTGTAATCCATATGGGTTCAGGCACACAGCATTGAATCCAGGATGATCAGTGATGCAGTCCAGTACCTGATTGAAGTGTTCCTCTCCTTGTAGACGTAGTCACTACTTCTTGAATTTCATGGCAGCAAACACATTCTACAGCTGTCGGCATTTGCTGGCAATTACCACAAGTACACCTGAAATTTATAGTAAAATAGTATAGTAAAATACTGAGCGATGACACCATGAGCAGAAATGTTATTGAACTGATTATTATTGAAATGTTGTTATTCAATGTTGTTCAATGTTATTGAAATGTTATTAGGGCCCGAGCAGCGACCGCTGCGAGGTCCCTATTGTTCCTGAAGGAATTCTTATTATTAGGGCCCGAGCAGCGACCGCTGCGAGGTCCCTATTGTTCCTGAAGGAATTCTTATTAGGGCCTGAGCAGCGGCGGCGGCGGTGCCGCTGCGAGGCCCTATTGTTTTTGTAGGAATTCTTCTTATTATTATTAGGGCCCGAGCAGCGACCGCTGCGAGGTCCCTATTGTTCCTGAAGGAATTCTTATTAGGGCCCGAGCAGCGACCGCTGCGAGGTCCCTATTGTTTTTCAAGGAATTCTTATTATTAGGGCCCGAGCAGCGACCGCTGCGAGGTCCCTATTGTTCCTGAAGGAATTCTTATTATTAGGGCCCGAGCAGCGACCGCTGCGAGGTCCCTATTGTTCCTGAAGGAATTCTTATTAGGGCCCGAGCAGCGACCGCTGCGAGGTCCCTATTGTTCCTGAAGGAATTCTTATTATTAGGGCCCGAGCAGCGGCGGCGGCGGTGCCGCTGCGAGGCCCTATTGTTTTTGTAGGAATTCTTCTTATTATTATTCTTATTAGGGCCCGAGCAGCGGCGGCGGCGGTGCCGCTGCGAGGCCCTATTGTTTTTGTAGGAATTCTTCTTATTATTATTAGGGCCCGAGCAGCGACCGCTGCGAGGTCCCTATTGTTCCTGAAGGAATTCTTATTATTATTCTTCTTCTTCTTCTTTGTTATTATTCTTTTCCGCAAACAACCACATTATTGAGGCACTAAACATGAACGAAAACTCACCAAACTTTACACGCAGATCGGGTCTGGCGAAAAATTTGATATTTTAAAGTCGCCATACATGATAACAGAAAAATGGCTCTGTAGCGCCACCTACATAGGTTTAACGGATCCCTGTCCCGCTACGATTGTCCTATGGCTACGAAAATTGTGTGGCACCTGTAGCACATCCAGATGAACAAAAACCTCTTTGATATGTGTACCCTAAAATAGACAGGAAGTGAGGTATGAGTATTTGAATGTCCAATTTTGGCCCATTTTTGCACATTTACAGGGGTCATACTTTTGCCCGCTTCTCCTACACGGTTAACCCGATTGACTTCAAACTTGGGCTGTACCATCTCAACACCTGGGACAACATCATGGTAAAAAATCTAAAGTTTTTGACATACTATATGACGGTGGCGGGGCATCAAATTTACAGTTTCAAAATTCTTACTTAACGAAGCATTGCCGGTGGTACGTTTAATCTAGAGCTACGAAAATTGGTACACATATGTAACAGACTATGATCTACAAAAAAGCCTGTTGGTGCCATATGCTAAACCTAACAGGAAGTCCGCCAGAGGCGAGGCATCAAATTTTGTGTTTCAAAATTCTAACTTAATGAAGCATTCCCGGCTGTACATTTCACCTAGAGTTACCAATATTTGAAGACATATGTAACAGCCCTCAAGGTACAAAAAACTCTTTTTGAACCATATGCTAAACCGAACAGGAAGTCCGCCATTTTGATTTACTTTGGAACGTGTTGCCATTTTTTGGGCCATTTCATAGGGGTCTTATTTTAACGAACTCCTCCTACAGAGTTTATCCGATCATCTCCAAACTTGGTGTGATTCATCTTAAGATGTTGAAGATGAAAAGTTATTGAAAGCTTTTTATTTTGTCGCACGCTGTTGCCGTGGCATGCACAGTTTGCAAAGGAAAAAATTACTTCTTAATGAAGCATTCCCAGTTGTACGAAGCAGCTAGAGCTACGAAAATTTGGAGACAAATGTAACAGCCCACGATGTACAAAAATGTCTCTTGGTGCCATGTGCTAAACCCAACAGGAAGTCCCGTAGGGGCCGGGCATCACATTTTGAGCTAAAAAACTCCTCTTTAACGAAGCATTCCCGGTTGTACGTTTCACTTAGCGCTATGATAATTTAGAGGCATACATAAGAGCCCACGATGTACAAAAAAGTCTCTTGGAACCATGTGCTAAACCAAACAGGAAGTCCGCCATTTTGATTTATGATGGGATTTGTAGACTTTTTTTGTGGCCTTTTTTAGGGGTCATATTTTAACTCCTCCTACAAAATTCATCCGACCGTGTTCAAACTTGGTGTGTTTCATCTTAAGATGTTTAAGATGCAAATTTATCGAAAGTTTTTTATTTTGTCGCACGCTGCTGCTATAGCGATGCATTGGTTGCCAAGTAAAGTGCTGCTTTGTTTTTTTTTATCTATACATGTGTGAAAACTCGTGAAACTTTGCACACACATCAGACTTGTCATTAACATGAATTTTTAGAGATTTCTTGTGCAATTTGCAATAAATCGCACCCTCTATACATTTTTTATGGAGCATTTCCGATTGGATGATTCAAGCGCAAAATAACTAAAGATGACTTGACTTGACCTAGATTTGTGAAAACTCAGAGGCATACCTATTATATTATTATTATTTTTTGTACCTTACAAGATTATCTCTTGTGCCACATTAAACCCCTTTGCAGGCCTGAGCCAAACCACGGTCCATACATTTGATACCACTGCTTTATTTCAATGGTCAAGTACTTCATAACCACACCTACTTATGCTTGTCCTTGCATATATAGTAGACAACAAAGAGCTCTTTCAACAAAAGACATTTCCATCTACAAAGTCATACAAGGTAAGCACTCTATAAATTCTGCAATCACTACACTTCTATTCCTAAATTATCACTTCAAATACCAACAATGGTTAATACAGCTACAAATTTCTTGTATGTTTATGAAGTATGATACTGTATTTATTTCTACTCCTTTGCTTTTCTACAGAACATGAACAAATCAACAAGCAAATTCTCTTTTGATAAAGACCCTCTAATCATCTCCATACGCAAAGATTGCCAACTTTTTTCCGTAAGTATACAATACATAAACTAAACAGCTTTCTCAATCATATACAGTATGCCATACATATATGTATTAAGTTCTCATTTATTAACAGGTTTGTTAAAGGCACCTTTAGTGTGTTTTTCTGTTTGTAATGTTTCTCCACGAGCACGTCTAGCCATTGATATCATGTAGAACACATATGCTAACCTTTTAGAGACAATTGAAGCTTACTTGCACAGTCGCCACTATCTTAACCACTTAATTCACATGTCTACTTGACAACTTATTACATGTAGTGAAATGGTACTTTGTGCGTCTTATGCTTTTTTCTGAACACTGCTTTTCAACTCTTTCCTTAAAACCAATACATGCGGCACTGTTATACTGTATAAATATATATGTCCGTGTGTATATATAACCATTTATGTACCTGTCGTATCCTTACTTTTATTCATCATTTCATCACACAATCCTAAAACATTGCTTTTTGACCCAGAGGATTCAACTATACAATTTTTGCGTGTCTTATTACTTACTAGCTATATTATTTATTAACGGGCAAAAACTATGAATATAAGATCACCGTCAAATATTACGTCTGTAATATCCATATACAGTGCATTACATAATATGCATTTGTATTAAGACACTACCATGCTAAAAATATGCACACGACTGTTCTGTAAACTACACCTAAGACAACCAAACTTCACAGATCTAACATGATTCTTCATTCTTTTTTGTTCTACAGATGTATCAAATGCTGCCACACAGACAGAAGAAGCCACTGAGGACATGCACGAAGACGATGATCACAATATAACAGGACAGGTTAACCCCCCTGAAGTTTTAGCCCGCAGGTCAAAGCGTCCTAGGACTAATTCATCCATGGAGGTTACATTATCCTAAGACAGACTATGTGCTAACCCAAACTCTTTGACCCCAAGGGATTCATCTGTCCCAGAAAACTTTTACACTAAAGAGCTTATCTGTCCTAGGGCGCTGTTAACCCCAGGTTAAAGTGTTATTTAATCTGTCCTGTTACAACAGCTATACATAAACAGCTGCATTCCTCTCCTGTTCCATCTCTCGCACTTCTTTCATCTCTTTTTCTCCTCTACTTATACCTATGCTTGCTCATGTGCTTTTTTCCCCTTTAGATGATGTCATTGGTTAGCCTGCTTCAAAGCTACATTTTTTCTTGAATAACTGTCACACATTTACTGTTTGCTGGACCCTACAAAACTGTCACAATACTTCACTATGTCATGAATACATATGTGTTGCACAGCGACACCACATTAAGAGTCATCAAAAAGCTTTTTATTTGATCACACATCATCTCTGTGCCATGCAATGTTTTCAAATAAACAGATGCTGGTTTTGAATATCAAACGAGCGACTTTTCATGAAACTTTGCACACACATCAGAAAGTCCACACTTTTGAATTTATTTTGGGAATTGTGCATCATTTTTGGCCTTTTACTGCACCTTTTTACACACAAGGCACGGCAAATGCATTTCTATTTTCCATGGTCCTTGTCTATTTAACAGTACCCCAACGTGCAAGTCCCCCGACTTGCATATACCCCAACGTGGCCCGGGTTGCGAGGGCCCTTTATAGCTGCTCGCAGCTCTAGTTATTCTTATTATTATTCTTCTCCGCAAACAATCGCATTTTTGAGACGCTAAACGTGAACGAAAACTCACCAAACTTTACACGCACATCAGGCCTGGCGAAAAATTTGATATTTTAAAGTCGCCATACATGATAACAGAAAAATGGCTCCATAGCGCCACCTACATAGGTTAAACGGATCCCTGTCCCGCTACGATTGTCCTATGGCGACGGAAATTGTGTGGCACCCGTAGCACATCCAGATGAACAAAAACCTCTTTGATGTGTGTACCCTAAAATAGACAGAAAGTGAGGTATGATCATCTGAATGTCCAATTTTGGCCCAGTTTTGCACATTTACAGGGGTCATACTTTTGCCCGCTTCTCCTACACGGTTAACCCGATTGACTTCAAACTTGGGCTGTACCATCTCAACACCTGGGACAACATCATTGTAAAAAATCTAAAGTTTTTGATATACTATATGATGGCGGCGACGCATCAAATTTAGAGTTTAAAAATTCTTACTTCACGAAGCATTGCCGGTTGTACGTTTAATCTGGAGCTATGAAAATTGGTACACATATGTAACAGGCTATGACCTACAAAAAACTCTTTTTGAACCATATGCTAAACCTCACAGGAAGTAAACCATTTTGATTTATTTTGGAACGTGTTGCCATTTTTTTGGCCATTTCATTGGGGTCTTATTTTAACGAACTCCTCCTACAGTGTTTATCCGATCATCTTCAAACTTGGTGTGATTCATCTTAAGATGTTGAAGATGAAAAGTTATTGAAAGCTTTGTATTTCGTCGCACGCTGTTGTCATGGCATGCACTGTTTGCAAAGGAAAAAACATATCCTTAAAGAAGCATTCCCATTTGTACGAAGCAGCGAGAGCTACGAAAATTTGCTGACATATGTAACAGCCCAAGATGTACAAAAAAGTCTCTTGGTGACCTGTGCTAAACCCAACAGGAAGTCCCCCAGGGGCCGGGCATCACATTTTGAGCTAAAAAACCCCTCTTTAACAAAGCATACCCAGCTGTATGTTTCACCTAGAGTTACCAAAATTTGTAGAGGTATATAACAGCCCTCGAGGTACAGAAAACTCTTTTTGAACCATGTGCTAAACCTAACAGGACGTCCGCCATTTTGATTTACTTTGGAATGTGTTGCCATTTTTTGGGCCATTTCATAGGGGTCATATTTTAACGAACTCCTCCTACAGAGTTTATCCGATCATCTTCAAACTTGGTGTGACTCATCTTAAGATGTTGAGGATGAAAAGTTATTGAAAGCTCTTTATTTCGTCGCACGCTGTTGTCGTGGCATGCACTTTTTGCAAAGGAAAAAAATCCTTCTTAATGAAGCATTCCCAGTTGTACGAAGTAGCTAGAGCTACAAAAATTTGTAGACATATGTAACAGCCCACAATGTACAAAAAAGTCTCTTGGTGCCATGTGCTAAACCCAACAGGAAGTCCCCCAGGGGCCGGGCATCACATTTTGAGCTAGAAAACTCTTCTTTAACGAAGCATTCCCGGTTGTACGTTTCACCTAGCGCGATGATAATTTGCAGGCATACATAAGAGCCCACGATGTACAAAAAAGTCTCTTGGAACCATGTGCTAAACAAAACAGGAAGTCTGCCATTTTGATTTACGATGGGATTTGTTGCCATTTTTTGTGGCCTTTTTCAGGGGTCATATTTTAACGAACTCCTCGTACAAAGTTCATCCGACCGTCTTCAAACTTGGTGTGTTTCATCTTAAGATGTTTAAGATGCAAAGTTATCGAAAGTTTTTTATTTTGTCGCACGCTGCTGCTATAGCGATGCATTGTTTGCCAAGTAAAGTGCTGCTTTGTTTTTTTATCTATACATGTGTGAAAACTCATGAAACTTTGCAAACACATCAGACTTGTCATGAACATGAATTTTTAGAGATTTATTGTGCAATTTGCAATAAATAGCGCCCTCTAGACATTTTTATGAAGTATTTCCGATTGTATGATTCTGCTAGATTTGTGAAAATTAGGACAGACCCCTATAAGCCTAATACCTACAAAAAAGTATTATGTAGACATTTGCCAAACCAAAGAGGACCCGAGCAGCGGCGGCGGCGGTGCCGCTGCGAGGCCCTATTGTTTTTGTAGGAATTCTTCTTATTATTATTATTCTTATTATTATTCTTCTCCGCAAACAATCGCATTTTTGAGACGCTAAACGTGAACGAAAACTCACCAAACTTTACACGCACATCAGGCCTGGCGAAAAATTTGATATTTTAAAGTCGCCATACATGATAACAGAAAAATGGCTCCATAGCGCCACCTACATAGGTTAAACGGATCCCTGTCCCGCTACGATTGTCCTATGGCGACGGAAATTGTGTGGCACCCGTAGCACATCCAGATGAACAAAAACCTCTTTGATGTGTGTACCCTAAAATAGACAGAAAGTGAGGTATGATCATCTGAATGTCCAATTTTGGCCCAGTTTTGCACATTTACAGGGGTCATACTTTTGCCCGCTTCTCCTACACGGTTAACCCGATTGACTTCAAACTTGGGCTGTACCATCTCAACACCTGGGACAACATCATTGTAAAAAATCTAAAGTTTTTGATATACTATATGATGGCGGCGACGCATCAAATTTAGAGTTTAAAAATTCTTACTTCACGAAGCATTGCCGGTTGTACGTTTAATCTGGAGCTATGAAAATTGGTACACATATGTAACAGGCTATGACCTACAAAAAACTCTTTTTGAACCATATGCTAAACCTCACAGGAAGTAAACCATTTTGATTTATTTTGGAACGTGTTGCCATTTTTTTGGCCATTTCATTGGGGTCTTATTTTAACGAACTCCTCCTACAGTGTTTATCCGATCATCTTCAAACTTGGTGTGATTCATCTTAAGATGTTGAAGATGAAAAGTTATTGAAAGCTTTGTATTTCGTCGCACGCTGTTGTCATGGCATGCACTGTTTGCAAAGGAAAAAACATATCCTTAAAGAAGCATTCCCATTTGTACGAAGCAGCGAGAGCTACGAAAATTTGCTGACATATGTAACAGCCCAAGATGTACAAAAAAGTCTCTTGGTGACCTGTGCTAAACCCAACAGGAAGTCCCCCAGGGGCCGGGCATCACATTTTGAGCTAAAAAACCCCTCTTTAACAAAGCATACCCAGCTGTATGTTTCACCTAGAGTTACCAAAATTTGTAGAGGTATATAACAGCCCTCGAGGTACAGAAAACTCTTTTTGAACCATGTGCTAAACCTAACAGGACGTCCGCCATTTTGATTTACTTTGGAATGTGTTGCCATTTTTTGGGCCATTTCATAGGGGTCATATTTTAACGAACTCCTCCTACAGAGTTTATCCGATCATCTTCAAACTTGGTGTGACTCATCTTAAGATGTTGAGGATGAAAAGTTATTGAAAGCTCTTTATTTCGTCGCACGCTGTTGTCGTGGCATGCACTTTTTGCAAAGGAAAAAAATCCTTCTTAATGAAGCATTCCCAGTTGTACGAAGTAGCTAGAGCTACAAAAATTTGTAGACATATGTAACAGCCCACAATGTACAAAAAAGTCTCTTGGTGCCATGTGCTAAACCCAACAGGAAGTCCCCCAGGGGCCGGGCATCACATTTTGAGCTAGAAAACTCTTCTTTAACGAAGCATTCCCGGTTGTACGTTTCACCTAGCGCGATGATAATTTGCAGGCATACATAAGAGCCCACGATGTACAAAAAAGTCTCTTGGAACCATGTGCTAAACAAAACAGGAAGTCTGCCATTTTGATTTACGATGGGATTTGTTGCCATTTTTTGTGGCCTTTTTCAGGGGTCATATTTTAACGAACTCCTCGTACAAAGTTCATCCGACCGTCTTCAAACTTGGTGTGTTTCATCTTAAGATGTTTAAGATGCAAAGTTATCGAAAGTTTTTTATTTTGTCGCACGCTGCTGCTATAGCGATGCATTGTTTGCCAAGTAAAGTGCTGCTTTGTTTTTTTATCTATACATGTGTGAAAACTCATGAAACTTTGCAAACACATCAGACTTGTCATGAACATGAATTTTTAGAGATTTATTGTGCAATTTGCAATAAATAGCGCCCTCTAGACATTTTTATGAAGTATTTCCGATTGTATGATTCTGCTAGATTTGTGAAAATTAGGACAGACCCCTATAAGCCTAATACCTACAAAAAAGTATTATGTAGACATTTGCCAAACCAAAGAGGAAGTCCACTATTTTGATTTTATTTTGGGAATTATACATCATTTTTGGCCTCTTTCATTAAACTTTGCACAGACAAGGCATGGAAAAAACTAACATTTTAAATGGTCCTTGTTCCATGTAACAGTACCCCAACGTGCCAGTACCCTGACGTGCAAGTAACCCAACGTTGTGCTCAATAGCGCCCTTTATGCATTTTTATGGAGCATTTCCAATTGTATGATTCAAGCGATACACAACTAAAGATGACTTGACCTAGATTTGTGAAAACCGGGAGGCATACCTATTAGCTTAAGACCTACAAAAAGTATTCTGTAGCCGTATGCTAAACCTAAAAGGAAGTCCGCCATTTTGAATTTATTTTGGGAATTGCACACCATCTTTGGCCTTTTGCACTCACAAAGCTTGTCAAAAACATTTTAGATGGTCCTTGTCCGATTTGACAGTACCCCAACGTGCCAGTACCCCGACGTGCAAGTACCCCAACGTGGCCCGGGTTGCGAGGGCCCTTTATAGCTGCTCGCAGCTCTAGTTATTATTATTCTTATTATTATTCTTCTCCGCAAACAATCGCATTTTTGAGACGCTAAACGTGAACGAAAACTCACCAAACTTTACACGCACATCAGGCCTGGCGAAAAATTTGATATTTTAAAGTCGCCATACATGATAACAGAAAAATGGCTCCATAGCGCCACCTACATAGGTTAAACGGATCCCTGTCCCGCTACGATTGTCCTATGGCGACGAAAATTGTGTGGCACCCGTAGCACATCCAGATGAACAAAAACCTCTTTGATGTGTGTACCCTAAAATAGACAGAAAGTGAGGTATGATCATCTGACTGTCCAATTTTGGCCCAGTTTTGCACATTTACAGGGGTCATACTTTTGCCCGCTTCTCCTACACGGTTAACCCGATTAACTTCAAACTTGGGATGGACCATCTCAACACCTGGGACAACATCATTGTAAAAAATCTAAAGTTTTTGATATACTATATGACGTCGGCGACGCATCAAATTTAGAGTTTAAAAATTCTTACTTCATGAAGCATTGCCGGTTGTACGTTTAATCTAGAGCTACGAAAATTTGTACACATATGTAACAGGCTATGACCTACAAAAAACTCTTTTTGAACCATATGCTAAACCTCACAGGAAGTCCGCCATTTTGATTTATTTTGGAACGTGTTGCCATTTTTTTGGCCATTTCATTGGGGTCTTATTTTAACGAACTCCTCCTACAGTGTTTATCCGATCATCTTCAAACTTGGTGTGATTCATCTTAAGATGTTGAAGATGAAAAGTTATTGAAAGCTTTGTATTTCGTCGCACGCTGTTGTCATGGCATGCACTGTTTGCAAAGGAAAAAAAATATCCTTAAAGAAGCATTGCCAGTTGTACGAAGCAGCTAGAGCTACGAAAATTTGTAGACATATGTAACAGCCCAAGATGTACAAAAAAGTCTCTTGGTGCCCTGTGCTAAACCCAACAGGAAGTCCCCCAGGGGCCGGGCATCACATTTTAAGCTAAAAAACTCTTTAACAAAGCATACCCGGCTGTACGTTTCACCTAGAGTTACCAAAATTTGTAGAGGTATATAACAGCCCTCGAGGTACAAAAAACTCTTTTTGAACCATATGCTAAACCTAACAGGATGTCCGCCATTTTTATTTACTTTGGAATGTGTTGCCATTTTTTGGGCCATTTCATAGGGGTCATATTTTAACGAACTCCTCCTACAGAGTTTATCCGATCATCTTCAAATTTGGTGTGACTCATCTTAAGATGTTGAGGATGAAAAGTTATTGAAAGCTCTTTATTTCGTCGCACGCTGTTGTCGTGGCATGCACTTTTTGCAAAGGAAAAAAATCCCTCTTAATGAAGCATTCCCAGTTGTACGAAGTAGCTAGAGCTACAAAAAATTGTAGACATATGTAACAGCCCACAGTGTACAAAAAAGTCTCTTGGTGCCATGTGCTAAACCCAACAGGAAGTCCCCCAGGGGCCGGGCATCACATTTTGAGCTAGAAAACTCCTCTTTAACGAAGCATTCCCGGTTGTACGTTTCACCTAGCGCGATGATAATTTGCAGGCATACATAAGAGCCCACGATGTACAAAAAAGTCTCTTGGAACCATGTGATAAACCAAACAGGAAGTCTGCCATTTTGATTTACGATGGGATTTGTTGCCATTTTTTGTGGCCTTTTTCAGTTGTCATATTTTAACGAACTCCTCGTACAAAGTTCATCCGACCGTCTTCAAACTTGGTGTGTTTCATCTTAAGATGTTTAAGATGCAAAGTTATCAAAAGTTTTTTATTTTGTCGCACGCTGCTGCTATAGCGATGCAGTTTGCCAAGTGAAGTGCTGCTTTGTTTTTTTATCTATACATGTGTGAAAACTTATGAAACTTTGCAAACACATCAGACTTGTCATGAACATGAATTTTTAGAGATTTATTGTGCAATTTGCAATAAATAGCGCCCTCTAGACATTTTTATGAAGTATTTCCGATTGTATGATTCTGCTAGATTTGTGAAAATTAGGACAGACCCCTATCAGCCTAATACCTACAAAAAAGTATTATGTAGCCATTTGCCAAACCAAAGAGGAAGTCCGCTATTTTGATTTTATTTTGGGAATTATACATCATTTTTGGCCTCTTTCATTAAACTTTGCACAGACAAGGCATGGAAAAAACTAACATTTTAAATGGTCCTTGTTCCATGTAACAGTACCCCAACGTGCCAGTACCCTGACGTGCAAGTAACCCAACGTTGTGCTCAATAGCGCCCTCTATGCATTTTTATGGAGCATTTCCAATTGTATGATTCAAGCGATACACAACTAAAGATGACTTGACCTAGATTTGTGAAAACTGGGAGGCATACCTATTAGCTTAAGACCTACAAAAAGTATTATGTAGCCGTATGCTAAACCTAAAAGGAAGTCCGCCATTTTGAATTTATTTTGGGAATTGCACACCATATTTTGCGTTTTGATTAAACTTTGCACATACAAGGCTTGTCAAAAACATTTTAGATGGTCCTTGTCCTATTTGACAGTACCCCAACGTGCCAGTACCCCGACGTGCAAGTACCCCAACGTGGTCCGGGTTGCGAGGGCCCTTTATAGCTGCTCGCAGCTCTAGTTAGGGCCCGAGCAGCGGCGGCGGCGGTGCCGCTGCGAGGCCCTATTGTTTTTGTAGGAATTCTTCTTATTATTATTCTTATTATTATTATTCTTATTATTATTATTCTCCGCAAACAATCGCATTTTTGAGACGCTAAACGTGAACGAAAACTCACCAAACTTTACACGCACATCAGGCCTGGCGAAAAATTTGATATTTTAAAGTCGCCATACATGATAACAGAAAAATGGCTCCATAGCGCCACCTACATAGGTTAAACGGATCCCTGTCCCGCTACGATTGTCCTATGGCGACGAAAATTGTGTGGCACCCGTAGCACATCCAGATGAACAAAAACCTCTTTGATGTGTGTACCCTAAAATAGACAGAAAGTGAGGTATGATCATCTGACTGTCCAATTTTGGCCCAGTTTTGCACATTTACAGGGGTCATACTTTTGCCCGCTTCTCCTACACGGTTAACCCGATTAACTTCAAACTTGGGATGGACCATCTCAACACCTGGGACAACATCATTGTAAAAAATCTAAAGTTTTTGATATACTATATGACGTCGGCGACGCATCAAATTTAGAGTTTAAAAATTCTTACTTCATGAAGCATTGCCGGTTGTACGTTTAATCTAGAGCTACGAAAATTTGTACACATATGTAACAGGCTATGACCTACAAAAAACTCTTTTTGAACCATATGCTAAACCTCACAGGAAGTCCGCCATTTTGATTTATTTTGGAACGTGTTGCCATTTTTTTGGCCATTTCATTGGGGTCTTATTTTAACGAACTCCTCCTACAGTGTTTATCCGATCATCTTCAAACTTGGTGTGATTCATCTTAAGATGTTGAAGATGAAAAGTTATTGAAAGCTTTGTATTTCGTCGCACGCTGTTGTCATGGCATGCACTGTTTGCAAAGGAAAAAAAATATCCTTAAAGAAGCATTGCCAGTTGTACGAAGCAGCTAGAGCTACGAAAATTTGTAGACATATGTAACAGCCCAAGATGTACAAAAAAGTCTCTTGGTGCCCTGTGCTAAACCCAACAGGAAGTCCCCCAGGGGCCGGGCATCACATTTTAAGCTAAAAAACTCCTCTTTAACAAAGCATACCCGGCTGTACGTTTCACCTAGAGTTACCAAAATTTGTAGAGGTATATAACAGCCCTCGAGGTACAAAAAACTCTTTTTGAACCATATGCTAAACCTAACAGGATGTCCGCCATTTTTATTTACTTTGGAATGTGTTGCCATTTTTTGGGCCATTTCATAGGGGTCATATTTTAACGAACTCCTCCTACAGAGTTTATCCGATCATCTTCAAACTTGGTGTGACTCATCTTAAGATGTTGAGGATGAAAAGTTATTGAAAGCTCTTTATTTCGTCGCACGCTGTTGTCGTGGCATGCACTTTTTGCAAAGGAAAAAAATCCCTCTTAATGAAGCATTCCCAGTTGTACGAAGTAGCTAGAGCTACAAAAAATTGTAGACATATGTAACAGCCCACAGTGTACAAAAAAGTCTCTTGGTGCCATGTGCTAAACCCAACAGGAAGTCCCCCAGGGGCCGGGCATCACATTTTGAGCTAGAAAACTCCTCTTTAACGAAGCATTCCCGGTTGTACGTTTCACCTAGCGCGATGATAATTTGCAGGCAAACATAAGAGCCCACGATGTACAAAAAAGTCTCTTGGAACCATGTGATAAACCAAACAGGAAGTCTGCCATTTTGATTTACGATGGGATTTGTTGCCATTTTTTGTGGCCTTTTTCAGTTGTCATATTTTAACGAACTCCTCGTACAAAGTTCATCCGACCGTCTTCAAACTTGGTGTGTTTCATCTTAAGATGTTTAAGATGCAAAGTTATCAAAAGTTTTTTATTTTGTCGCACGCTGCTGCTATAGCGATGCAGTTTGCCAAGTGAAGTGCTGCTTTGTTTTTTTATCTATACATGTGTGAAAACTTATGAAACTTTGCAAACACATCAGACTTGTCATGAACATGAATTTTTAGAGATTTATTGTGCAATTTGCAATAAATAGCGCCCTCTAGACATTTTTATGAAGTATTTCCGATTGTATGATTCTGCTAGATTTGTGAAAATTAGGACAGACCCCTATCAGCCTAATACCTACAAAAAAGTATTATGTAGCCATTTGCCAAACCAAAGAGGAAGTCCGCTATTTTGATTTTATTTTGGGAATTATACATAATTTTTGGCCTCTTTCATTAAACTTTGCACAGACAAGGCATGGAAAAAACTAACATTTTAAATGGTCCTTGTTCCATGTAACAGTACCCCAACGTGCCAGTACCCTGACGTGCAAGTAACCCAACGTTGTGCTCAATAGCGCCCTCTATGCATTTTTATGGAGCATTTCCAATTGTATGATTCAAGCGATACACAACTAAAGATGACTTGACCTAGATTTGTGAAAACTGGGAGGCATACCTATTAGCTTAAGACCTACAAAAAGTATTCTGTAGCCGTATGCTAAACCTAAAAGGAAGTCCGCCATTTTGAATTTATTTTGGGAATTGCACACCATATTTTGCGTTTTGATTAAACTTTGCACATACAAGGCTTGTCAAAAACATTTTAGATGGTCCTTGTCCTATTTGACAGTACCCCAACGTGCCAGTACCCCGACGTGCAAGTACCCCAACATGGTCCGGGTTGCGAGGGCCCTTTATAGCTGCTCGCAGCTCTAGTTCTTCTTTTTATTTTTTGTTATTATTCTTTTCCGCAAACAATCACATTTTTGAGACACTAAACGTGAACGAAAACTCACCAAACTTTACACACACGTCAGGCCTGGCGAAAAATTTGATATTTTAAAGTCGCCATAGGTGATAACAGAAAAATGGCTCCATAGCGCCACCTACATAGGTTAAACAGATCCCTGGCCCGCTACGATTGTCCGACGGCTATGAAAATTGTGTGGCACCTGTAGCACATCCAGATGAACAAAAACCTCTTTGATGTGTGTACCCTAAAATAGACAGGAAGTGAGATATGAGTATTTAAATGTCCAATTTTGGCCAATTTTTGCACATTTACAGGGGTCATACTTTTGCCTGCATCTCCTACACGGTTAATCCAATTGACTTCAAACTTGGGATGTACCATCTCAAGACCTGGGACAACACCATGGTAAAAAATCTAAAGTTTTCGACATACTATATGAAGGCGGTGGGGCATCAAATTTAGAGTTTCAAAACTCTTACTAAACGTAGTATTGCCGGTTGTATGTTTAACCTAGAGCTACGAAAATTGGTACACATATGTAACAGACTATGACCTACAAAAAAGTCTGTTGGTGCCATATGCTAAACCCAACAGGAAGTCCGCCAGAGGCGGGGCATCAAATTTTGAGTTTCAAAATTCTTACTTAATGAAGCATTCCCGGCTGTACGTTTCACCTAGAGTTACCAAAATTTAAAGACATATGTAACAGCCCTCAAGGTACAAAAAACTCTTTTTGAACCATATGCTAAACCTAACAGAAAGTCCACCATTTTGATTTACTTTGGAACGTGTTCCCATTTTTTTGGCCATTTCATAGGGGTCCTATTTTAACGAACTCCTCTTACAGAGTTTATCCGATCATTTTCAAACTTGGTGTGATTCATCTTAAGATGTTGAAGATGAAAAGTTATTGAAAGCTTTTTATTTCGCTGCACGCTGTTGTCGTGGCATGCACTTGTTTGCAAAGGAAAAAAATTCTTCTTAATGAAGAATTCTCAGTTGTACGAAGCAGCTAGAGCTACGAAAATTTGTAGACATATGTAACAGCCCACGATGTACAAAAAAGTCTCTTGCTGCTTTGTGCTAAACCCAACAGGAAGTCCCGCAAGGGCCGGGCATCACTTTTTGAGCTAAAAAACTCCTCTTTAACGAAGCATTCCCGGTTGTACCTTTCACCTAGCGCTATGATAATTTGGAGGCATACATAAGAGCCCACGATGTACAAAAAAGTCTTTTAGAACCATATGCTAAGCCAAACAGGAAGTCCGGCATTTTGATTTACTTTGCTATTTGTAGCAATTTTTTGGGGGCCTTTTATAGGCCTCATATTTTCTACAAAACTTATCAGATTGTCTTCATTCTTTGGCATGTTTCATCTGAAGTATTGCCGGTTATACGTTTAATCTAGAGCTACGAAAATTGGTACACATATGTAACAGACTATGATCTACAAAAAAGCCTGTTGGTGCCATATGCTAAACCTAACAGGAAGTCCGCCAGAGGCAGGGCATCAAATTTTGCATTTCAAAATTTTTACTTAATGAAGCATTTCCGGCTGTACGTTTCACCTAGAGTGACCAAAATTTGAAGACATATGTAACAGCCCTCGAGGTACAAAAAACTCTTTTTGAACCATATGCTAAACCTAACAGGAAGTCTGCCATTTTGATTTACTTTGGAACATGTTGCCATTTTTTTGGCCATTTCATAGGGGTCTTATTTTAACGAACTCCTCCTACAGAGTTTATCCGATCATCTTCAAACTTGGTGTGATTCATCTTAAGATGTTGACGATGAAAAGTTATTGAAAGCTTTTTATTTCGTCGCACGCTGTTGTCGTGGCATGCACTTTTTGCAAAGGAAAAAAATCCTTCTTAATGAAGCATTCCCAGTTGTACGAAGCAGCTAGAGCGACGAAAAATTGTAGACATATGTAACAGCCCAGGATGTACAAAAAAGTCTCTTGGTGCCATGTGCTAAACCCAACAGGAAGTCCCCCAGGGGCCGGGCATCACATTTTGAGCTAAAAAACTCCTCTTTAACGAAGCATTCCCGGTTGTACGTTTCACCTAGCGCTATGATAATTTGCAGGCATACATAAGAGCCCATGATGTACAAAAAGGTCTCTTGGAACCATGTGCTAAACCAAACAGGAAGTCTGCCATTTTGATTTATGATGGGATTTGTTGCCATTTTTTGTGGCCTTTTTCAGGGGTCATATTTTAACGAACCCCTCCTACAAAATGTATCCGACTGTCTTCAAACTTGGTGTGTTTCATCTTAAGATGTTTAAGATGCAAAGTAATCGAAAGTTTTTTATTTTGTAACACGCTGTTGCCATAGCAATGCATTGTTTGTCAAGTGCTGTTTTTTTTTTTTTTTTTATACACATGAAAACTCATGAAACTTTGCAAACACATCAGACTTGTCATGAACATGAATTTTCAGAGATTTATTGTGCAATTTGCAATAAATAGCGCCCTCTAGACATTTTTATGAAGCATTTCCGATTGTATGATTATGCTAGACCTACAAAAAAGTATTATTTGGCCATTTGCCAAACCAAAGAGGAAGTCCGCTATTTTGATTTTTTTGGGGAATTATACATCATTTTTGGCCTTTTTCATGAAACTTTGCACAGACAAGGCATGGAAAAAACTAACATTTTAAATGGTCCTTGTTCCATGTAACAGTACCCCAACGTGCCAGTACCCTGACGTGCAAGTAACCCAACGTTGTGCTCAATAGCGCCCTCTATGCATTTCTATGGAGCATTTCCAATTGTATGATTCAAGCGATACACAACTAAAGATGACTTGACCTAGATTTGTGAAAACTGGGAGGCATACCTATTAGCTTAAGACCTACAAAAAGTATTCTGTAGCCGTATGCTAAACCTAAAAGGAAGTCCGCCATTTTGAATTTATTTTGGGAATTGCGCACCATATTTTGCGTTTTGATTAAACTTTGCACACACAAGGCTTGTCAAAAACATTTTAGATGGTGCTTGTCCTATTTGACAGTACCCCAACGTGCCAGTACCCCGACGTGCAAGTACCCCAACGTGGCCCGGGTTGCGAGGGCCCTTTATAGCTGCTCGCAGCTCTAGTTAGGGCCCGAGCAGCGGCGGCGGCGGTGCCGCTGCGAGGCCCTATTGTTTTTGTAGGAATTCTTATTATTATTATTAGGGCCCGAGCAGCGGCGGCGGCGGTGCCGCTGCGAGGCCCTATTGTTTTTGTAGGAATTCTTCTTATTATTATTCTTATTATTATTCTTCTCCGCAAACAATCGCATTTTTGAGACACTAAACGTGACCGAAAACTCACCAAACTTTACACGCACAAAAGGGCCTGGCGAAAAATTAGATATTTTAAAGTCGCCATACATGATAACAGAAAAATGGCTCCTTAGCGCCCCCTACATAGGTTAAACGGATCCCTGTCCTGCTACGATTGTCCGACGGCTATGAAAATTGTGTGGCACCTGTAGCACATCCCAATGAACAAAAACCTCTTTGAAGTGTGTACCCTAAAATAGACAGAAAGTGAGGTATGAGTATTTAAATGTCCAATTTTGGCCCAGTTTTGCATATTTACAGGGGTCATACTTTTGCCCGCTTCTCCTACACGGTTAACCCGATTGACTTCAAACTTGGGATGTACCATCTCAACACCTGGGACAACATCATTGTGAAAAATGAAAAGTTTTTGATATACTATATGACAGCGGCGGCGCATCAAATTTAGAGTTTAAAAATTCTTACTTCACGAGGCATTGCCGGTTGTACGTTTAATCTAGAGCTACGAAAATTGGTACACATATGTAACAGACTATGACCTACAAAAAACTCTTTTTGAACCATATGCTAAACCTAACAGGAAGTCCACCATTTTGATTTATTTTGGAACGTGTTGCCATTTTTTTGGCCATTTCATTGGGGTCTTATTTTAACGAACTCCTCCTACAGTGTTTATCCGATCATCTTCAAACTTGGTGTGATTCATCTTAAGATGTTGAAGATGAAAAGTTATTGAAAGCTTTGTATTTCGTCGCACGCTGTTGTCATGGCATGCACTGTTTGCAAAGGAAAAAAAGTATCCTTAAAGAAGCATTGCCAGTTGTACGAAGCAGCTAGAGCTACGAAAATTTGTAGACATATGTAACAGCCCAAGATGTACAAAAAAGTCTCTTGGTGCCCTGTGCTAAACCCAACAGGAAGTCCCCCAGGGGCCGGGCATCACATTTTGAGCTAAAAAAAAACTCCTCTTTAACAAAGCATACCCGGCTGTACGTTTCACCTAGAGTTACCAAAATTTGTAGAGGTATATAACAGCCCTCGAGGTACAAAAAACTCTTTTTGAACCATATGCTAAACCTAACAGGACGTCCGCCATTTTGATTTACTTTGGAATGTGTTGCCATTTTTTTTTGGCCATTTCATAGGAGTCATATTTTAACAAACTGCTCCTACAGAGTTTATCCGATCATCTTCAAACTTGGTGTGATTCATCTTAAGATGTTGAAAATGAAAAGTTATTGAAAGTTTTTTATTTCGTCACACGCTGTTATCGTGGCATGCACTTTTTGCAAAGGAAAAAAATCCTTCTTAATGAAGCATTCCCAGTTGTACGAAGCAGCTAGAGCGACGAAAAATTGTAGACATATGTAACAGCCCAGGATGTACAAAAATGTCTCTTGGTGCCATGTGCTAAACGCAACAGGAAGTCCCCCAGGGGCCGGGCATCACATTTTGAGCTAAAAAATTCCTCTTTAACGAAGCATTCCCGGTTGTACGTTTCACCTAGCGCTATGATAATTTGCAGGCATACATAAGAGCCCACGATGTACAAAAAAGTCTCTTGGAACCATGTGCTAAACCAAACAGGAAGTCCGCCATTTTGATTTATGATGGGATTTGTTGCCATTTTTTGTGGCCTTTTTCAGGGGTCATATTTTAACGAACCCCTCCTACAAAATTTATCCGACTGTCTTCAAACTTGGTATGTTTCATCTTAAGATGTTTAAGATGCAAAGTAATCGAAAGTTTTTTATTTTGTCACACGCTGTTGCCATAGCAATGCATGGGAATTGCACACCATATTTTGCGTTTTGATTAAACAGACAAAGCATTCCTGGTTGTACGTTTCACCTAAAGCTATGATAATTTGCAGGCAAACATAAGAGCTCAGGATGTACAAAAAAGTCTCTTGGAGCCATATGCTAAACCAATCAGGAAGTCCACCATTTTGATTTACGTTGGGATTTGTAGCCATTTTTTGTGGCCTTTTTTAGGGGTCATATTTTAACGAACTCCTCCTACAAAATTTATCCGACTGTCTTTAAACTTGGTGTGCTTCATCTTAAGATGTTTAAGATGCAAAGTTATCGAAAGTTATTGATTTTGTCGCACGCCGTTGTCATGGCGATGCATTGTTTGCCAAGTAAAATGCTGCTTTTTTTTTTTGGGTCTAAACATGTGCAAAAACTCATGAAACTTTACACACACATCAGGCTTGTCATCAGCATGAATATTTTAGAGATTTCTTATTCAATTTGCAATAAATGGTTCAATAGCGCCCTCTAGACATTCTTATGAAGCTTTTGCAAATGTTTTGTGTTTTATGATTCAGCTAGATTTGTAAAAATTGGGATACCTATCAGCCTAAGACTTACAAAAAGGTTCCTAAAGCCATATGCTGAATCAAAAAGGAAGTCTGCAATTTTGATTTACTTTGGTATTTGTAGCCATTTTTTGGGGCCTTTTATAGGGGTCATATTTTCAACAGAACTTATCAGATCGTCTTCATTCTTTGGCGTGTTTCATCTTAAGATATTTAAGATGAAAAATTATTGAATTTTTTTATTTTGTCACACGCCTTTGCTGTAGCCATGCATTGTTTGTGAAGAAAAATGCTTTTTTGAGAGTCTAAATATGGGTGAAAACTCACAAAACTTTGCACACACACCAGACCTGTCTGGAACATGAATATTTTATTTAGAGATTTGTTGTGCAATTTGTAATAAATGGCTCAATAGCGCCCTCTAGACATTTTTATGAAGTCTTTCCGATTATATGATTCAGCTAGATGTGTGAATTTTGGCAGGCATGCCGAATATATTCAAAAAGTATTCTATATAGCCATGTGCCAATCCATTTTGATTTTATTTTGTTAATTGTGCATCGTTTTTGGCCTTTCCATGAAACTTTAAAAACACAAAGCATGGCAAAAACGTTTACAATTTAGATGGTTTCCTATTTGACAGTACCCCAACATGCCAGTACCCCGACGTGGCCCGGGTTGCGAGGGATCTTTATAGCTGCTCGCAGCTCTAGTTCTTTGTTATTATTCTTTTCCGCAAACAACCACATTTTTGAGGCACTAAACATGAACGAAAACTCACCAAACTTTACACGCAGATCGGGTCTGGCGAAAAATTTGATATTTTAAAGTCGCCATACATGATAACAGAAAAATGGCTCTGTAGCGCCACCTACATAGGTTTAACGGATCCCTGTCCCGCTACGATTGTCCTATGGCTACGAAAATTGTGTGGCACCTGTAGCACATCCAGATGAACAAAAACCTCTTTGATATGTGTACCCTAAAATAGACAGGAAGTGAGGTATGAGTATTTGAATGTCCAATTTTGGCCCATTTTTGCACATTTACAGGGGTCATACTTTTGCCCGCTTCTCCTATACGGTTAACCCGATTGACTTCAAACTTGGGCTGTACCATCTCAACACCTGGGACAACATCATGGTAAAAAATCTAAAGTTTTTGACATACTATATGACGGTGGCGGGGCATCAAATTTACAGTTTCAAAATTCTTACTTAACGAAGCATTGCCGGTGGTACGTTTAATCTAGAGCTACGAAAATTGGCACACATATGTAACAGACTATGATCTACAAAAAAGCCTGTTGGTGCCATATGCTAAACCTAACAGGAAGTCCGCCAGAGGCGAGGCATCAAATTTTGTGTTTCAAAATTCTTACTTAATGAAGCATTCCCGGCTGTACATTTCACCTAGAGTTACCAAAATTTTAAGACATATGTAACAGCCCTCAAGGTACAAAAAACTCTTTTTGAACCATATGCTAAACCGAACAGGAAGTCCGCCATTTTGATTTACTTTGGAACGTGTTGCCATTTTTTGGGCCATTTCATAGGGGTCTTATTTTAACGAACTCCTCCTACAGAGTTTATCCGATCATCTCCAAACTTTGTGTGATTCATCTTAAGACGTTGAAGATGAAAAGTTATTGAAAGCTTTTTATTTCGTCGCACGCTGTTGCCGTAGCATGCACAGTTTGCAAAGGAAAAAATTCCTTCTTAATGAAGCATTCCCAGTTGTACGAAGCAGCCTAGAGCTACGGAAATTTGGAGACACATGTAACAGCCCACGATGTACAAAAAAGTCTCTTGGTGCCATGTGCTAAACCCAACAGGAAGTCCCGTAGGGGCCGGGCATCACATTTTGAGCTAAAAAAATCTTTAACGAAGCATTCCCGGTTGTACGTTTCACCTAGCGCTATGATAATTTAGAGGCATACATAAGAGCCCACGATGTACAAAAAAGTCTCTTGGAACCATCTGCTAAACCAAACAGGAAGTCCGCCATTTTGATTTACGTTGGGATTTGTAGCCATTTTTTGTGGCCTTTTTTCGGGGTCATATTTTAACGGACTCCTCCTACAAAATTTATCCGACTGTCTTTAAACTTGGTGTGCTTCATCTTAAGATGTTTAAGATGCAAAGTTATCAAAGTTATTTATTTTGTCGCACGCCATTGTCATGGTGATGCATTGTTTGCCAAGTAAAATAATGGGGTTTTTTTTGGTCTAAACATGTGCAAAAACTCATGAAACTTTACACACACATCAGGCTTGTCATAAGCATGAATATTTTAGAGATTTCTTATTCAATTTGCAATACATGGTTCAATAGCGCCCTCTAGACATTTTTATGAAGCTTTTGCAAATGTTTTGTATTTTATGATTCACCTAGATTTGTAAAAATTGGGATACCTATCAGCCTAAGACTTACAAAAAGGTTTCTAAAGCCATATGCTGAATCAAACAGGAAGTCTGCCATTTGGATTTACTTTGGTATTTGTAGCCATTTTTTGGGGCCTTTTCTAGGGGTCATATTTTCAACAGAACTTATCAGATCGTCTTCATTCTTTGGCGTGTTTCATCTTAAGATATTTAAGATGAAAAGTTATTGAATTTTTTTATTTTGCTCTAGCCATGCATTGTTTGTGAAGAAAAATGCTTCTTTGAGAGTCTAAATATGGGCGAAAACTCACAAAACTTTGCACACACACCAGACATGTCTGGAACATGAATATTTTATTTAGATATTTGTTGTGCAATTGTAATAAATGGCTCAATAGCGCCCTTTAGACATTTTTATGAAGTCTTTCCGTTTATATGATTCAGCTAGATGTGTGAATATTGGCAGGCATGCCGAATATATTCAAAAAGTATTCTATATAGCCATGTGCCAATCCATTTTGATTTTATTTTGTTAATTGTGCATCATTTTTGGCCTTTCCATGAAACTTTACAAACACAAAGCATGGCAAAAACGTTTACAATTTAGATGGTTTCCTATTTGACAGTACCCCAACATGCCAGTACCCCGACGTGCAAATACCCCAACGTGGCCCGGGTTGCGAGGGCCCTTTATAGCTGCTCGCAGCTCTAGTTAGGGCCCGAGCAGCGGCGGCGGCGGTGCCGCTGCGAGGCCCTATTGTTTTTGTAGGAATTCTTCTTATTATTATTCTTATTATTATTCTTCTCCGCAAACAATCGCATTTTTGAGACACTAAACGTGACCAAAAACTCACCAAACTTTACACGCACATCAGGCCTGGCGAAAAATTTGATATTTTAAAGTCGCCATACATGATAACAGAAAAATGGTTCCTTAGCGCCCCCTACATAGGTTAAACGGATCCCTGTCCCGCTACGATTGTCCGACGGCTATGAAAATTGTGTGGCACCTGTAGCACATCCCAATGAACAAAAACCTCTTTGAAGTGTGTACCCTAAAATAGACAGAAAGTGAGGTATGAGTATTTAAATGTCCAATTTTTGCCAATTTTTGCACATTTACAGGGGTCATACTTTTGCCCGCTTCTCCTACACGGTTAACCCGATTGACTTCAAACTTGGGATGTACCATCTCAACACCTGGGACAACATCATTGTGAAAAATGAAAAGTTTTTGATATACTATATGACGGCGGCGGCGCATCAAATTTAGAGTTTAAAAATTCTTACTTCACGAAGCATTGCCGGTTGTACGTTTAATCTAGAGCTACAAAAATTGGTACACATATGTAACAGGCTATGACCTACAAAAAACTCTTTTTGAACCATATGCTAAACCTAACAGGAAGTCCACCATTTTGATTTATTTTGGAACGTGTTGCCATTTTTTTGGCCATTTCATTGGGGTCTTATTTTAACGAACTCCCCCTACAGTGTTTATCCGATCATCTTCAAACTTGGTGTGATTCATCTTAAGATGTTGAAGATGAAAAGTTATTGAAAGCTTTGTATTTCGTCGCACGCTGTTGTCATGGCATGCACTGTTTTTAAAGGAAAAAAATATATCCTTCAAGAAGCATTCCCATTTGTACGAAGCAGCTAGAGCTATGAAAATTTGTAGACATATGTAACATCCCAAGATGTACAAAAAAGTCTCTTGGTGCCCTGTGCTAAACCCAACAGGAAGTCCCCCAGGGGCCGGGCATCACATTTTGAGCTAAAAAACTCCTCTTTAACAAAGCATACCCGGCTGTACGTTTCACATAGAGTTACCAACATTTGTAGAGGTGTATAACAGCCCTCGAGGTACAAAAAACTCTTTTTGAACCATATGCTAAACCTAACATGACGTCCGCTATTTTGATTTACTTTGGAATGTGTTGCCATTTTTTTTGGCCATTTCATAGGGGTCATATTTTAACAAACTCCTCCTACAGAGTTTATCCGATCATCTTCAAACTTGGTGTGATTCATCTTAAGATGTTGAAAATGAAAAGTTATTGAAAGTTTTTTATTTCGTCACACGCTGTTGTCGTGGCATGCACTTTTTGCAAAGGAAAAAAAATCCTTCTTAATGAAGCATTCCCAGTTGTACGAAGCAGCTAGAGCGACGAAAAATTGTAGACATATGTAACAGCCCAGGATGTACAAAAAAGTCTCTTGGTGCCATGTGCTAAACCCAACAGGAAGTCCCCCAGGGGCCGGGCATCACATTTTGAGCTAAAAAACTCCTCTTTAACGAAGCATTCCCGGTTGTACGTTTCACCTAGCGCTATGATAATTTGCAGGCATACATAAGAGCCCGTGATGTACAAAAAAAGTCTCTTGGAACCATGTGCTAAACAAAACAGGAAGTCTGCCATTTTGATTTATGATGGGATTTGTTGCCATTTTTTGTGGCCTTTTTCAGGGGTCATATTTTAACGAACCCCTCCTACAAAATTTATCCGACTGTCTTCAAACTTGGTGTGTTTCATCTTAAGATGTTTAAGATGCAAAGTAATCGAAAGTTTTTTATTTTGTAACACGCTGTTGCCATAGCAATGCATTGTTTGTCAAGTGCTGCTTTTTTTTTTTTTATACACATGAAAACTCATGAAACTTTGCAAACACATCAGACTTGTCATGAACATGAATTTTCAGAGATTTATTGTGCAATTTGCAATAAATAGCGCCCTCTAGACATTTTTATGAAGCATTTCCGATTGTATGATTATGCTAGACCTACAAAAAAGTATTATGTAGCCATTTGCCAAACCAAAGAGGAAGTCCGCTATTTTGATTTTATTTTGGGAATTATACATAATTTTTGGCCTTCTTCATTAAACTTTGCACAGACAAGGCATGGAAAAAACTAACATTTTAAATGGTCCTTGTTCCATGTAACAGTTGTCAAGTGCTGCTTTTTTTTTTTTTTTTATACACATGAAAACTCATGAAACTTTGCAAACACATCAGACTTGTCATGAACATGAATTTTCAGAGATTTATTGTGCAATTTGCAATAAATAGCGCCCTCTAGGCATTTTTATGAAGCATTTCCGATTGTATGATTATGCTAGACCTACAAAAAAGTATTATGTAGCCATTTGCCAAACCAAAGAGGAAGTCCGCTATTTTGATTTTATTTTGGGAACTATACATCATTTTTGGCCTTTTTCATTAAACTTTGCACAGACAAGGCATGGAAAAAACTAACATTTTAAATGGACCTTGTTCCATGTAACAGTACCCCAACGTGCCAGTACCCTGACGTGCAAGTAACCCAACGTTGTGCTCAATAGCGCCCTCTATGCATTTTTATGGAGCATTTCCAATTGTATGATTCAAGCGATACACAACTAAAGATGACTTGACCTAGATTTGTGAAAACTGGGAGGCATACCTATTAGCTTAAGACCTACAAAAAGTATTCTGTAGCCGTATGCTAAACCTAAAAGGAAGTCCGCCATTTTGAATTTATTTTGGGAATTGCGCACCATATTTTGCGTTTTGATTAAACTTTGCACACACAAGGCTTGTCAAAAACATTTTAGATGGTCCTTGTCCTATTTTACAGTACCCCAACGTGCCAGTACCCCGACGTGCAAGTACCCCAACGTGGCCCGGGTTGCGAGGGCCCTTTATAGCTGCTCGCAGCTCTAGTTAGGGCCCGAGCAGCGACCGCTGCGAGGTCCCTATTGTTCCTGAAGGAATTCTTCTTCTTCTTCTTCTTCTTCTTCTTTGTTATTATTCTTTTCCGCAAACAACCACATTTTTGAGGCACTAAACATGAACGAAAACTCACCAAACTTTACACGCAGATCGGGTCTGGCGAAAAATTTGATATTTTAAAGTCGCCATACATGATAACAGAAAAATGGCTCTGTAGCGCCACCTACATAGGTTTAACGGATCCCTGTCCCGCTACGATTGTCCTATGGCTACGAAAATTGTGTGGCACCTGTAGCACATCCAGATGAACAAAAACCTCTTTGATATGTGTACCCTAAAATAGACAGGAAGTGAGGTATGAGTATTTGAATGTCCAATTTTGGCCCATTTTTGCACATTTACAGGGGTCATACTTTTGCCCGCTTCTCCTACACGGTTAACCCGATTGACTTCAAACTTGGGCTGTACCATCTCAACACCTGGGACAACATCATGGTAAAAAATCTAAAGTTTTTGACATACTATATGACGGTGGCGGGGCATCAAATTTACAGTTTCAAAATTCTTACTTAACGAAGCATTGCCGGTGGTACGTTTAATCTAGAGCTACGAAAATTGGTACACATATGTAACAGACTATGATCTACAAAAAAGCCTGTTGGTGCCATATGCTAAACCTAACAGGAAGTCCGCCAGAGGCGAGGCATCAAATTTTGTGTTTCAAAATTCTAACTTAATGAAGCATTCCCGGCTGTACATTTCACCTAGAGTTACCAATATTTGAAGACATATGTAACAGCCCTCAAGGTACAAAAAACTCTTTTTGAACCATATGCTAAACCGAACAGGAAGTCCGCCATTTTGATTTACTTTGGAACGTGTTGCCATTTTTTGGGCCATTTCATAGGGGTCTTATTTTAACGAACTCCTCCTACAGAGTTTATCCGATCATCTCCAAACTTGGTGTGATTCATCTTAAGATGTTGAAGATGAAAAGTTATTGAAAGCTTTTTATTTTGTCGCACGCTGTTGCCGTGGCATGCACAGTTTGCAAAGGAAAAAATTACTTCTTAATGAAGCATTCCCAGTTGTACGAAGCAGCTAGAGCTACGAAAATTTGGAGACAAATGTAACAGCCCACGATGTACAAAAAAGTCTCTTGGTGCCATGTGCTAAACCCAACAGGAAGTCCCGTAGGGGCCGGGCATCACATTTTGAGCTAAAAAACTCCTCTTTAACGAAGCATTCCCGGTTGTACGTTTCACCTAGCGCTATGATAATTTAGAGGCATACATAAGAGCCCACGATGTACAAAAAAGTCTCTTGGAACCATGTGCTAAACCAAACAGGAAGTCCGCCATTTTGATTTATGATGGGATTTGTAGACTTTTTTTGTGGCCTTTTTTAGGGGTCATATTTTAACTCCTCCTACAAAATTCATCCGACCGTGTTCAAACTTGGTGTGTTTCATCTTAAGATGTTTAAGATGCAAATTTATCGAAAGTTTTTTATTTTGTCGCACGCTGCTGCTATAGCGATGCATTGGTTGCCAAGTAAAGTGCTGCTTTGTTTTTTTTTATCTATACATGTGTGAAAACTCGTGAAACTTTGCACACACATCAGACTTGTCATTAACATGAATTTTTAGAGATTTCTTGTGCAATTTGCAATAAATCGCACCCTCTATACATTTTTTATGGAGCATTTCCGATTGGATGATTCAAGCGCAAAATAACTAAAGATGACTTGACTTGACCTAGATTTGTGAAAACTCAGAGGCATACCTATTATATTATTATTATTTTTTGTACCTTACAAGATTATCTCTTGTGCCACATTAAACCCCTTTGCAGGCCTGAGCCAAACCACGGTCCATACATTTGATACCACTGCTTTATTTCAATGGTCAAGTACTTCATAACCACACCTACTTATGCTTGTCCTTGCATATATAGTAGACAACAAAGAGCTCTTTCAACAAAAGACATTTCCATCTACAAAGTCATACAAGGTAAGCACTCTATAAATTCTGCAATCACTACACTTCTATTCCTAAATTATCACTTCAAATACCAACAATGGTTAATACAGCTACAAATTTCTTGTATGTTTATGAAGTATGATACTGTATTTATTTCTACTCCTTTGCTTTTCTACAGAACATGAACAAATCAACAAGCAAATTCTCTTTTGATAAAGACCCTCTAATCATCTCCATACGCAAAGATTGCCAACTTTTTTCCGTAAGTATACAATACATAAACTAAACAGGACAACTTTCTCAATCATATACAGTATGCCATACATATATGTATTAAGTTCTCATTTATTAACAGGTTTGTTAAAGGCACCTTTAGTGTGTTTTTCTGTTTGTAATGTTTCTCCACGAGCACGTCTAGCCATTGATATCATGTAGAACACATATGCTAACCTTTTAGAGACAATTGAAGCTTACTTGCACAGTAGCCACTATCTTAACCACTTAATTCACATGTCTACTTGACAACTTATTACATGTAGTGAAATGGTACTTTGTGCGTCTTATGCTTTTTTCTGAACACTGCTTTTCAACTCTTTCCTTAAAACCAATACATGCGGCAATGTTATACTGTATAAATATATATGTCCGTGTGTATATATAACCATTTATGTACCTGTCGTATCCTTACTTTTATTCATCATTTCATCACACAATCCTAAAACATTGCTTTTTGACCCAGAGGATTCAACTATACCATTTTTGCGTGTCTTATTACTTACTAGCTATATTATTTATTAACGGGCAAAAACTATGAATATAAGATCACCGTCAAATATTACGTCTGTAATATCCATATACAGTGCATTACATAATATGCATTTGTATTAAGACACTACCATGCTAAAAATATGCACACGACTGTTCTGTAAACTACACCTAAGACAACCAAACTTCACAGATCTAACATGATTCTTCATTCTTTTTTGTTCTACAGATGTATCAAATGCTGCCACACAGACAGAAGAAGCCACTGAGGACATGCACGAAGACGATGATCACAATATAACAGGACAGGTTAACCCCCCTGAAGTTTTAGCCCGCAGATCAAAGCGTCCTAGGACTAATTCATCCATGGAGGTTACATTATCCTAAGACAGACTATGTGCTAACCCAAACTCTTTGACCCCAAGGGATTCATCTGTCCCAGAAAACTTTTACACTAAAGAGTTTATCTGTCCTAGGGCGCTGTTAACCCCAGGTTAAAGTGTTATTTAATCTGTCCTGTTACAACAGCTATACATAAACAGCTGCATTCCTCTCCTGTTCCATCTCTCGCACTTCTTTCATCTCTTTTTCTCCTCGACTTATACCTATGCTTGCTCATGTGCTTTTTTCCCCTTTAGATGATGTCATTGGTTAGCCTGCTTCAAAGCTACATTTTTTCTTGAATAACTGTCACACATTTACTGTTTGCTGGACCCTACAAAACTGTCACAATACTTCACTATGTCATGAATACATATGTGTTGCACAGCGACACCACATTAAGAGTCATCAAAAAGCTTTTTATTTGATCACACACCATCTCTGTGCCATGCAATGTTTTCAAATAAACAGATGCTGGTTTTGAATATCAAACGAGCGACTTTTCATGAAACTTTGCACACACATCAGAAAGTCCACACTTTTGAATTTATTTTGGGAATTGTGCATCATTTTTGGCCTTTTACTGCACCTTTTTACACACAAGGCACGGCAAATGCATTTCTATTTTCCATGGTCCTTGTCTATTTAACAGTACCCCAACGTGCAAGTCCCCCGACTTGCATATACCCCAACGTGGCCCGGGTTGCGAGGGCCCTTTATAGCTGCTCGCAGCTCTAGTTATTAGGGCCCGAGCAGCGACCGCTGCGAGGTCCCTATTGTTTTTGTAAAAATTATTATTATTATTATTATTATTATTATTATTATTATTATTATTATTATTATTATTATTCTTCTTTATTCTCCGCAAACAATTCCGATTTTGGGTACCTAAATATTCACGAAAACTCACCAAACTTTGCACACTCCTCAGGTCCGGCGAAAAATGTGATATTATGAAGTCGTTATAACAACGCGACTCTATAGCGCCCCCTAGCGTAGAAAAATAAAAACCAAGCCCGACACGTTTGAGCTAGAGCAACGAAAATTGGCAGGCACGTGTAGCACCCCGAGACGCACAAAAAAGTCTATTGGGACCATGTAGCTAAAATGTACAGGAAGTGAGCTATGAATTTTTTAATGTCCAATTTTGGCCTATTTTGGCACATTCACTGTGGTCATGCTTTTTCCCCCTTTGCAAACATTTTTCATCCAATTGACTTCAAACTTGGCATTTATCATCTCAAGACCTAAGAGAACAGCTGGGCAAAACATCTTGCCTTTTCGAAATACTATACGACGGGGGCGGAGCATCAAATATTGCCTTTAAAATTTCATTTGTCCAGAAAGAGCAAATGCTTAATAACTCCCATGTTCAAGCTCCAAAAAATCTCAAACTTCTCAGGCAACGTAATAGTCACAGCCTGAAAACATCTATATGACAAAATTCAGTTATACATATAGCGCCACCTAGTGGTTACAATAAATGTCATACTTTACGTTTTTAGCTACTGTGCTGAGCTTGTTGAAGGGATCCATTTGAAAATTGGTCAGAAAAGCCTTAAGATGTTGATCATGCCCCACACCGAATATTGTAACTTTTCGTCAAAGGGCGTGGCCGCTACGGTGACGCAAAATCTGAAGATTTTTCGTGAAAATAAAAGCTGCATTAACTTGACCGAGATGATCCTATCTTCTCAAAATTTCACACATTTGATGAGAGTCCAGCTCTAAAGACATCTACTAACTTACATTTCATCTAACTGATATCGCCACCTAGTGGCAATTTTTTTTCTTACGAATTTTCTTCTACGTTTTTCTCCAAACACGTTAACTGGACCTACCTCATATTTGCTCAGAGGAGGGTTTCGGCCTTCATGATGTCACAACACGAAGTTTGTGAGTTTTCGCGAATTGCTGTAGGCGTGGCTAAGCGCTGTTCGCCAAGAAAACAACGCCAGTTTTGAGGGTCTAAACATGCACAGAAACTCCTGAAACTTGGCACACACATCTGGCCTGGTAAAATGAGCAATATTTTATTGTTGATTGTGCTATTTTTACAAAAATGACTCAATAGCGCCCCCTCGAAATTTTTAACGAAGCAGCCCCGGTTGTACGTTTAAGCAAGAACGCCGAATATTTTTAAGTGTATGAGGGAGCCCAAGACCTACAAAAAAGTCTCTTGTACCCATATGCTAAAATGAACAGGAAGTGAGCTACGAATTTTTGAATGTCCCATTTTTGACGATTTTTGCACATTCACAGGGGGCAGACTTTTGCCCACTTCTCCTACACGTTTCATCCGACTGAGTTAAGACTTGGCCTGGACCATGTCAAGACCTGAGCCAACGACAGGGGGAAAAATTTTGACTTTTCGAAATACTATATGATGAGGGCGGGGCATCAAAATTTGTGTTTCACAATGAAAAAGGATATGCTTGATAACTCCCCGGTACATGCTCCAAAAAATCCCAAACTTGACATGTATGTTTATCGTCAAGGCCTGAAGTTATCTCTATGACAACATTCAGTTATATATGCAGCGCCACCTAGCCCTTGAGGCATGAAAAAAAAATACCCCACATACGGTATTTTGTACAAAAAATGTACACTCATTCTAAGTGTGATAACTAAGTCATTTATGAATATTTTTTTAGTTTCCACCACTCAAAATGTTCACTGGCATCAGACTTATCCAAACATATATATATTTTTATTTATTTTTGATAGCCTCTATGGACATTAAAAGCAATATCGTGAATGAAGGATATGCTTAATAACTCCACGGTACATGCTCCAAAAAAAAATCCCACACTTGACATGTATGCTTATAATCAAGGCCTGAAGGTATCTCTATGACAACATTCAGTTATAAATACAGCGCCACCTAGCCCTTGAGGCTTATATAAAAAAAAATAAAAAATACCCCACATACGGTATTTTGTACAAAAAATGTACACTCATTCTAAGTGTGATAACTAAGTCATTTATGAATATTCTTTTAGTTTCCACCACTCAAATTGTTCACTGGCTTCACACCGATCCAAACGTATGTACGTTTCCATTTTGTTTTATTCATTTTTGATTGCCCCTTTGGACAATAAAAGTAACATTGTGCAATGAGTACAACGAGCGATGATGTGTATATACACTTTTACAAAAAAATACCAATCAGGGCAACTCATTGCCTAAAAATAAAAAAGGACGCTGATTTTTGCAGGTCTTAACAATCACCAAAACCCGTTGAGCTTGACACACACACTGGCAAAAAAATATTCTACATTTAAACGTTTATTATGCCATTTTCAAAGAAATTTTGCTTCCAATATGCCAGTACCCCAACGTGCCAGTACCCCAACGTGCAAGTACCCCAACGTGCAAGGACCCCAACGTGGCCCGGGCTGCGAGGGCCCTTTATAGCTGCTCGCAGCTCTAGTTATTCTTCTTTTTCTTTGTTATTATTCTTTTCCGCAAACAATCACATTTTTGAGACACTAAACGTGAACGAAAACTCACCAAACTTTACACACACGTCAGGCCTGGCGAAAAATTTGATATTTTAAAGTCGCCGTAGGTGATAACAGAAAAATGGCTCCATAGCGCCACCTACATAGGTTAAACGGATCCCTGTCCCGCTACGATTGTCCGACGGCTATGAAAATTGTGTGGCACCTGTAGCACATCCCGATGAACAAAAACCTCTTTGATGTGTGTACCCTAAAATAGACAGACAGTGAGGTATGATCATCTGAATGTCCAATTTTGGCCCAGTTTTGCACATTTACATGGATCATACTATTGCCCGCTTCTCCTAAACGGTTAACCCGATTGACTTCAAACTTGGGCTGTACCATCTCAACACCTGGGACAACATCATGGTAAAAAATCAAAAAATTTTGACCTACTATATGACGGGGGTGAGGCATCAAATTTAGAGTTTCAAAACTCTTACTAAACGTAGTATTGCCGGTTGTACGTTTAACCTAGAGCTACGAAAATTGGTACACATATGTAACAGACTATGATCTACAAAAAAGTCTGTTGGTGCCATATGCTAAACCCAACAGGAAGTCCGCCAGAGGCGGGGCATCAAATTTTGCGTTTCAAAATTCTTACTTAAAGAAGCATTCCCGGCTGTACGTTTCACCTAGAGTTACAAAAATTTGAAGACATATGTAACAGCCCTCAAGGTACAAAAAACTCTTTTTGAACCATATGCTAAACCTAACAGGAGGTCCACCATTTTGATTTACTTTGGAACGTGTTGCCATTTTTTTGGCCATTTCATAGGGGTCTTATTTTAACGAACTCCTGCTACACTGTTTATCCGATCATCTTCAAACTTGGTGTGATTCATCTTAAGATGTTGAAGATGAAAAGTTATTGAAAGCTTTTCATTTCGTCGCACGCTGTTGTCGTGGCATGCACTTTTTGCAACGGAAGAAAATCCTTCTTAATGAAGCATTTCCAGTTGTACGAAGCAGCTAGAGCTACGAAAATTTGTAGACATATGTAACAGCCCAAGATGGACAAAAAAGTCTCTTGGTGCCCTGTGCTAAACCCAACAGGAAGTCCCCCAGGGCCCGGGCATCACATTTTTAGCTAAAAAACTCCTCTTTAACGAAGAATTCCCGGTTGTACGTTTCACCTAGCGCTATGATAATTTAGAGGCATACATAAGAGCCCACGATGTACAAAAAAGTCTCTTGGAGCCATCTGCTAAACCAAACAGGAAGTCCGCCATTTTGATTTACGTTGGGATTTGTAGCCATTTTTGTGGCCTTTTTTAGGGGTCATATTTTAACGAACTCCTCCTACAAAATTTATCCGACTGTCTTCAAACTTGGTGTGCTTCATCTTAAGATGTTTAAGATGCAAAGTTATCGAAAGTTATTTATTTTGTCGCACGCCGTTGTCATGGCGATGCATTGTTTGCCAAGTAAAATGCTGCTTTTTTTTTGTCTAAACGTGCAAAAACTCATGAAACTTTACACACACATCAGGCTTGTCATAAGCATGAATATTTTAGAGATTTCTTATTCAATTTGCAATAAATGGTTCAATAGCACCCTCTAGACATTTTTATGAAGCTTTTGGAAATGTTTTGTATTTTATGATTCAGCTAGATTTGTAAAAATTGGGATACCTATCAGCCTAAGAATTACAAAAAGGTTTCTAAAGCCATATGCTGAATCAAACAGGAAGTCTGCCATTTTTTATGGGGGTCATATTTTCAACAGAACTTATCAGATCGTCTTCATTCTTTGGCGTGTTTCATCTTAAGATATTTAAGATGAAAAGTTATTGAATTTTTTTATTTTGTCACACGCCTTTGCTGTAGCCATGCATTGTTTGTGAAGAAAAATGCTTTTTTGAGAGTCTAAATATGGGCGAAAACTCACAAAACTTTGCACACACACCAGACCTGTCTGGAACATGAATATTTTATTTAGAGGTTTGTTGTGCAATTTGTAATAAATTGCTCAATAGCGCCCTCTAGACATTTTTGTGAAGTCTTTCCGATTATATGATTCAGCTAGATGTGTCAATATTGGCAGGCATGCCTAATATATTCAAAAAGTATTCTATATAGCCATGTGACAATCCATTTTGATTTTATTTTGTTAATTGTGCATCATTTTTGGCCTTTCCATGAAACTTTACAAACACAAAGCCGGGCAAAAACGTTTACAATTTAGATGGTTTCCTATTTGACAGTACCCCAACATGCCAGGACCCCGACGTGCAAATACCCCAACGTGGCCCGGGTTGCGAGGGCCCTTTATAGCTGCTCGCAGCTCTAGTTATTATTATTATTATTATTATTATTATTCTCCGCAAACAATCGCATTTTTGAGACGCTAAACGTGAACGAAAACTCACCAAACTTTACACGCACATCAGGCCTGGCGAAAAATTTGATATTTTAAAGTCGCCATACATGATAACAGAAAAATGGCTCCATAGCGCCACCTACATAGGTTAAACGGATCCCTGTCCCGCTACGATTGTCCTATGGCGACGAAAATTGTGTGGCACCCGTAGCACATCCAGATGAACAAAAACCTCTTTGATGTGTGTACCCTAAAATAGACAGAAAGTGAGGTATGATCATCTGAATGTCCAATTTTGGCCCAGTTTTGCACATTTACAGGGGTCATACTTTTGCCCGCTTCTCCTACACGGTTAACCCGATTGACTTCAAACTTGGGATGGACCATCTCAACACCTGCGACAACATCATTGTAAAAAATCTAAAGTTTTTGATATACTATATGACGGCGGTGACGCATCAAATTTAGAGTTTAAAAATTCTTACTTCACGAAGCATTGCCGGTTGTACGTTTAATCTAGAGCTACGAAAATTGGTACACATATGTAACAGGCTATGACCTACAAAAAACTCTTTTTGAACCATATGCTAAACCTCACAGGAAGTCCGCCATTTTGATTTATTTTGGAACGTGTTGCCATTTTTTTGGCCATTTCATTGGGGTCTTATTTTAACGAACTCCTCCTACAGTGTTTATCCGATCATCTTCAAACTTGGTGTGATTCATCTTAAGATGTTGAAGATGAAAAGTTATTGAAAGCTTTGTATTTCGTCGCACGCTGTTGTCATGGCATGCACTGTTTGCAAAGGAAAAAAAATATCCTTAAAGAAGCATTCCCATTTGTACGAAGCAGCGAGAGCTACGAAAATTTGTTGACATATGTAACAGCCCAAGATGTACAAAAAAGTCTCTTGGTGCCCTGTGCTAAACCCAACAGGAAGTCCCCCAGGGGCCGGGCATCACATTTTGAGCTAAAAAACTCCTCTTTAACAAAGCATACCCGGCTGTACGTTTCACCTAGAGTTACCAAAATTTGTAGAGGTATATAACAGCCCTCGAGGTACAAAAAACTCTTTTTGAACCATATGCTAAACCTAACAGGACGTCCGCCATTTTGATTTACTTTGGAATGTGTTGCCATTTTTTGGGCCATTTCATAGGGGTCATATTTTAACGAACTCCTCCAACAGAGTTTATCCGATCATCTTCAAACTTGGTGTGACTCATCTTAAGATGTTGAGGATGAAAAGTTATTGAAAGCTCTTTATTTCGTCGCACGCTGTTGTCGTGGCATGCACTTTTTGCAAAGGAAAAAAATCCTTCTTAACTCATTCACTCCCAGCCATTTTGACTGAAGCAACATCCTTCGCTCCCAGTGTTTTACCGGATTTCGACTGATTTTGCAAGGCTCAAAGAATATTGTGTTCTATTGCTATAAAAAATTTTAATAAAAACTAAAAACCTGAAACCTACCAAAAGAAAGATGAGTCTCTTCTTTCATCAGGAAAAAAAAAGTGTATTTATATGTTTCCATTTTGCAGCAATTAGCATCAGAATATAGCCAAGTTTCATCATTATTCACAAATCTTTTGAAAATACTGACAAAAAGAGCATGTAGCAACGTGTCCCTGGCTTATCTCTTATACTCTACTGCCACCTGCTGGGTGTTTTTTGTAATAATTATCATTGCTTTAAGTGACCTCTTCAGGTCAGAAACTGCATCAAAGCCTTTTGTATGCTTTAGCATAAAAACAGTTATATGTTTTTGGGAGTGCAGGACAAGTATTAAAAACGTATTTATACGTTTTTGGGATTGAATGAGTTAGTGAAGCATTCCCAGTTGTACGAAGCAGCTAGAGCGACGAAAAATTGTAGACATATGTAACAGCCCAGGATGTACAAAAAAGTCTCTTGGTGCCATGTGCTAAACCCAACAGGAAGTCCCCCAGGGGCCGGGCATCACATTTTGAGCTAAAAAAAACTCCTCTTTAACGAAGCATTCCTGGTTGTACGTTTCACCTAGCGCTATGATAATTTGCAGGCATACATAAGAGCCCATGATGTACAAAAAAGTCTCTTGGAACCATGTGCTAAACCAAACAGGAAGTCTGCCATTTTGATTTATGATGGGATTTGTTGCCATTTTTTGTGGCCTTTTTCAGGGGTCATATTTTAACGAACCCCTCCTACAAAATTTATCCGACTGTCTTCAAACTTGGTGTGTTTCATCTTAAGATGTTTAAGATGCAAAGTAATCGAAAGTTTTTTATTTTGTAACACGCTGTTGCCATAGCATTGCATTGTTTGTCAAGTGCTGCTTTTTTTTTTTTTTTATACACATGAAAACTCATGAAACTTTGCAAACACATCAGACTTGTCATGAACATGAATTTTCAGAGATTTATTGTGCAATTTGCAATAAATAGCGCCCTCTAGACATTTTTATGAAGCATTTCCGATTGTATGATTATGCTAGACCTACAAAAAAGTATTATGTAGCCATTTGCCAAACCAAAGAGGAAGTCCGCTATTTTGATTTTATTTTGGGAATTATACATCATTTTTGGCCTTTTTCATTAAACTTTGCACAGACAAGGCATGGAAAAAACTAACATTTTAAATGGTCCTTGTTCCATGTAACAGTACCCCAACGTGCCAGTACCCTGACGTGCAAGTAACCCAACGTTGTGCTCAATAGCGCCCTCTATGCATTTTTATGGAGCATTTCCAATTGCATGATTCAAGCGATACACAACTAAAGATGACTTGACCTAGATTTGTGAAAACTGGGAGGCATACCTATTAGCTTAAGACCTACAAAAAGTATTCTGTAGCCGTATGCTAAACCTAAAAGGAAGTCCGCCATTTTGAATTTATTTTGGGAATTGCACACCATATTTTGCGTTTTGATTAAACTTTGCACACACAAGGCTTGTCAAAAACATTTTAGATGGTCCTTGTCCTATTTGACAGTACCCCAACGTGCCAGTACCCCGACGTGCAAGTACCCCAACGTGGCCCGGGTTGCGAGGGCCCTTTATAGCTGCTCGCAGCTCTAGTTCTTCTTCTTCTTCTTCTTCTTTTTCTTTGTTATTATTCTTTTCCGCAAACAACCACATTTTTGAGGCACTAAACATGAACGAAAACTCACCAAACTTTACATGCAGATCGGGTCTGGCGAAAAATTTGATATTTTAAAGTCGCCATACATGATAACAGAAAAATGGCTCTGTAGCGCCACCTACATAGGTTTAACGGATCCCTGTCCCGCTACGATTGTCCTATGGCTACGAAAATTGTGTGGCACCTGTAGCACATCCAGATGAACAAAAACCTCTTTGATATGTGTACCCTAAAATAGACAGGAAGTGAGGTATGAGTATTTGAATGTCCAATTTTGGCCCATTTTTGCACATTTACAGGGGTCATACTTTTGCCCGCTTCTCCTACACGGTTAACCCGATTGACTTCAAACTTGGGCTGTACCATCTCAACACCTGGGACAACATCATGGTAAAAAATCTAAAGTTTTTGACATACTATATGACGGTGGCGGGGCATCAAATTTACAGTTTCAAAATTCTTACTTAACGAAGCATTGCCGGTGGTACGTTTAATCTAGAGCTACGAAAATTGGTCCACATATGTAACAGACTATGATCTACAAAAAAGCCTGTTGGTGCCATATGCTAAACCTAACAGGAAGTCCGCCAGAGGCGAGGCATCAAATTTTGTGTTTCAAAATTCTAACTTAATGAAGCATTCCCGGCTGTACATTTCACCTAGCGTTACCAATATTTGAAGACATATGTAACAGCCCTCAAGGTACAAAAAACTCTTTTTGAACCATATGCTAAACCGAACAGGAAGTCCGCCATTTTGATTTACTTTGGAACGTGTTGCCATTTTTTGGGCCATTTCATAAGGGTCTTATTTTAACGAACTCCTCCTACAGAGTTTATCCGATCATCTCCAAACTTGGTGTGATTCATCTTAAGATGTTGAAGATGAAAAGTTATTGAAAGCTTTTTATTTTGTCGCACGCTGTTGCCGTGGCATGCACAGTTTGCAAAGGAAAAAATTACTTCTTAATGAAGCATTCCCAGTTGTACGAAGCAGCTAGAGCTACGAAAATTTGGAGACAAATGTAACAGCCCACGATGTACAAAAAAGTCTCTTGGTGCCATGTGCTAAACCCAACAGGAAGTCCCGTAGGGGCCGGGCATCACATTTTGAGCTAATTACTCCTCTTTAACGAAGCATTCCCGGTTGTACGTTTCACCTAGCGCTATGATAATTTAGAGGCATACATAAGAGCCCACGATGTACAAAAAAGTCTCTTGGAACCATATGCTAAACCAAACAGGAAGTCCGCCATTTTGATTTATGATGGGATTTGTAGCCTTTTTTTGTGGCCTTTTTTAGGGGTCATATTTTAACTCCTCCTACAAAATTCATCCGACCGTGTTCAAACTTGGTGTGTTTCATCTTAAGATGTTTAAGATGCAAATTTATCGAAAGTTTTTTATTTTGTCGCACGCTGCTGCTATAGCGATGCATTGGTTGCCAAGTAAAGTGCTGCTTTGTTTTTTTTTATCTATACATGTGTGAAAACTCGTGAAACTTTGCACACACATCAGACTTGTCATTAACATGAATTTTTAGAGATTTCTTGTGCAATTTGCAATAAATCGCACCCTCTATACATTTTTTATGGAGCATTTCCGATTGGATGATTCAAGCGCGAAATAACTAAAGATGACTTGACTTGACCTAGATTTGTGAAAACTCAGAGGCATACCTATTACATTATTATTATTTTTTGTACCTTACAAGATTATCTCTTGTGCCACATTAAACCCCTTTGCAGGCCTGAGCCAAACCACGGTCCATACATTTGATACCACTGCTTTATTTCAATGGTCAAGAACTTCATAACCACACCTACTTATGCTTGTCCTTGCATATATAGTAGACAACAAAGAGCTCTTTCAACAAAAGACATTTCCATCTACAAAGTCATACAAGGTAAGCACTCTATAAATTCTGCAATCACTACACTTCTATTCCTAAATTATCACTTCAAATACCAACAATGGTTAATACAGCTACTAATTTCTTGTATGTTTATGAAGTATGATACTGTATTTATTTCTACTCCTTTGCTTTTCTACAGAACATGAACAAATCACCAAGCAAATTCTCTTTTGATAAAGACCCTCTAATCATCTCCATACGCAAAGATTGCCAACTTTTTTCCGTAAGTATACAATACACAAACTAAACAGGACAACTTTCTCAATCATATACAGTATGCCATACATATATGTATTAAGTTCTCATTTATTAACAGGTTTGTTAAAGGCACCTTTAGTGTGTTTTTCTGTTTGTAATGTTTCTCCACGAGCACGTCTAGCCATTGATATCATGTAGAACACATATGCTAACCTTTTAGAGACAATTGAAGCTTACTTGCACAGTAGCCACTATCTTAACCACTTAATTCACATGTCTACTTGACAACTTATTACATGTAGTGAAATGGTACTTTGTGCGTCTTATGCTTTTTTCTGAATACTGCTTTTCAACTCTTTCCTTAAAACCAATACATGCGGTACTGTTATACTGTATAAATATATATGTCCGTGTGTATATATTTGTATATTCTTTCAAATAAACTCGTTTTGACACACACAGCCATTGAATAACATGCAACACGACCACAACGTTTTGCACCAACACGTTACCTCTGCTATTTAGAATCATGGAATCTAACATGACTGATTTTCATTGAATGCTTTGTCATTACAGTATGCATGCATTGATCATGCTTTCAGTCGCAACGACTTATACCAGCGCAGCCTTGATCTTCATTCCCAAATGAACCAACTAGTCCATGTGACTCGAGTCAATCGAGCACTTGAAAAACAGATAGACTTCAAAACCAAGCTTGTGAAAGAACTCCAGACTGCATTGGATATAAAGGATGCATGTGATGCATTTGTCCGTGATGGTAAGCTATATGACATGGAAGACACACAAACACTAACACAGCAAGCATCCCCATCCTACACATTGTGTATAATGAATGACATGTTTGACAATGGACATTTTTACATTTTTTTGTTAATGCACGTTCCTTTTTTTCTGTTAGGAATATCTTGAAGGTAACATTGGACTGTTAACTAAAACACTGACTGATTATTGAGCCGCAATTTCTCAATGTATATAATGTGAATACATACTACACTTGATTACTTTCAAATGTGACTGATATCATGTAGCTATGCTGTGATCTTGCCCTCTTTCATCCACTGATAGACACTTCAAAGTTCTTTTTTTTCTGTATCTTCTCAAAATAACTGACATATTCATGGAAAAGATTGTATTTAAATTCTATCATTATTAATTACTATTATTATGTTTATGTCTTTGCCCCTGATTATGATGTTTCTATACCATAGATTTTTTTTAAAACAAATTTTGGACATACTGTGACTTGACCTTTACAATACTAATTTTTACTAAGAAAAAATCAATCACACACCATAATATTTTATACTTATCCTGCATGTATCTGGACACACCATGCCAAATTTTACACTTACATAACCATTTATGTACCTGTCGTATCCTTACTTTTATTCATCATTTCATCACACAATCCTAAAACATTGCTTTTTGACCCAGAGGATTCAACTATACCATTTTTGCGTGTCTTATTACTTACTAGCTATATTATTTATTAACGGGCAAAAACTATGAATATAAGATCACCGTCAAATATTACGTCTGTAATATCCATATACAGTGCATTACATAATATGCATTTGTATTAAGACACTACCATGCTAAAAATATGCACACGACTGTTCTGTAAACTACACCTAAGACAACCAAACTTCACAGATCTAACATGATTCTTCATTCTTTTTTGTTCTACAGATGTATCAAATGCTGCCACACAGACAGAAGAAGCCACTGAGGACATGCACGAAGACGATGATCACAATATAACAGGACAGGTTAACCCCCCTGAAGTTTTAGCCCGCAGGTCAAAGCGTCCTAGGACTAATTCATCCATGGAGGTTACATTATCCTAAGACAGACTATGTGCTAACCCAAACTCTTTGACCCCAAGGGATTCATCTGTCCCAGAAAACTTTTACACTAAAGAGTTTATCTGTCCTAGGGCGCTGTTAACCCCAGGTTAAAGTGTTATTTAATCTGTCCTGTTACAACAGCTATACATAAACAGCTGCATTCCTCTCCTGTTCCATCTCTCGCACTTCTTTCATCTCTTTTTCTCCTCTACTTATACCTATGCTTGCTCATGTGCTTTTTTCCCCTTTAGATGATGTCATTGGTTAGCCTGCTTCAAAGCTACATTTTTTCTTGAATAACTGTCACACATTTACTGTTTGCTGGACCCTACAAAACTGTCACAATACTTCACTATGTCATGAATACATATGTGTTGCACAGCGACACCACATTAAGAGTCATCAAAAAGCTTTTTATTTGATCACACACCATCTCGGTGCCATGCAATGTTTTCAAATGAACAGATGCTGGTTTTGAATATCAAACGAGCGACTTTTCATGAAACTTTGCACACACATCAGAAAGTCCACACTTTTGAATTTATTTTGGGAATTGTGCATCATTTTTGGCCTTTTACTGCACCTTTTTACACACAAGGCACGGCAAATGCATTTCTATTTTCCATGGTCCTTGTCTATTTAACAGTACCCCAACGTGCAAGTCCCCCGACTTGCATATACCCCAACGTGGCCCGGGTTGCGAGGGCCCTTTATAGCTGCTCGCAGCTCTAGTTATTCTTCTTCTTCTTCTTCTTCTTTTTCTTTGTTATTATTCTTTTCCGCAAACAACCACATTTTTGAGGCACTAAACATGAACGAAAACTCACCAAACTTTACACGCAGATCGGGTCTGGCGAAAAATTTGATATTTTAAAGTCGCCATACATGATAACAGAAAAATGGCTCTGTAGCGCCACCTACATAGGTTTAACGGATCCCTGTCCCGCTACGATTGTCCTATGGCTACGAAAATTGTGTGGCACCTGTAGCACATCCAGATGAACAAAAACCTCTTTGATATGTGTACCCTAAAATAGACAGGAAGTGAGGTATGAGTATTTGAATGTCCAATTTTGGCCCATTTTTGCACATTTACAGGGGTCATACTTTTGCCCGCTTCTCCTACACGGTTAACCCGATTGACTTCAAACTTGGGCTGTACCATCTCAACACCTGGGACAACATCATGGTAAAAAATCTAAAGTTTTTGACATACTATATGACGGTGGCGGGGCATCAAATTTACAGTTTCAAAATTCTTACTTAACGAAGCATTGCCGGTGGTACGTTTAATCTAGAGCTACGAAAATTGGTACACATATGTAACAGACTATGATCTACAAAAAAGCCTGTTGGTGCCATATGCTAAACCTAACAGGAAGTCCGCCAGAGGCGAGGCATCAAATTTTGTGTTTCAAAATTCTAACTTAATGAAGCATTCCCGGCTGTACATTTCACCTAGAGTTACCAATATTTGAAGACATATGTAACAGCCCTCAAGGTACAAAAAACTCTTTTTGAACCATATGCTAAACCGAACAGGAAGTCCGCCATTTTGATTTACTTTGGAACGTGTTGCCATTTTTTGGGCCATTTCATAGGGGTCTTATTTTAACGAACTCCTCCTACAGAGTTTATCCGATCATCTCCAAACTTGGTGTGATTCATCTTAAGATGTTGAAGATGAAAAGTTATTGAAAGCTTTTTATTTTGTCGCACGCTGTTGCCGTGGCATGCACAGTTTGCAAAGGAAAAAATTCCTTCTTAATGAAGCATTCCCAGTTGTACGAAGTAGCTAGAGCTACGAAAATTTGGAGACAAATGTAACAGCCCACGATGTACAAAAAAGTCTCTTGGTGCCATGTGCTAAACCCAACAGGAAGTCCCGTAGGGGCCGGGCATCACATTTTGAGCTAAAAAACTCCTCTTTAACGAAGCATTCCCGGTTGTACGTTTCACCTAGCGCTATGATAATTTAGAGGCATACATAAGAGCCCACGATGTACAAAAAAGTCTCTTGGAACCATGTGCTAAACCAAACAGGAAGTCCGCCATTTTGATTTATGATGGGATTTGTAGCCTTTTTTTGTGGCCTTTTTTAGGGGTCATATTTTAACTCCTCCTACAAAATTGATCCGACCGTGTTCAAACTTGGTGTGTTTCATCTTAAGATGTTTAAGATGCAAATTTATCGAAAGTTTTTTATTTTGTCGCATGCTGCTGCTATAGCGATGCATTGGTTGCCAAGTAAAGTGCTGCTTTGTTTTTTTTTTATCTATACATGTGTGAAAACTCGTGAAACTTTGCACACACATCAGACTTGTCATTAACATGAATTTTTAGAGATTTCTTGTGCAATTTGCAATAAATCGCACCCTCTATACATTTTTTATGGAGCATTTCCGATTGGATGATTCAAGCGCGAAATAACTAAAGATGACTTGACTTGACCTAGATTTGTGAAAACTCAGAGGCATACCTATTATATTATTATTATTTTTTGTACCTTACAAGATTATCTCTTGTGCCACATTAAACCCCTTTGCAGGCCTGAGCCAAACCACGGTCCATACATTTGATACCACTGCTTTATTTCAATGGTCAAGTACTTCATAACCACACCTACTTATGCTTGTCCTTGCATATATAGTAGACAACAAAGAGCTCTTTCAACAAAAGACATTTCCATCTACAAAGTCATACAAGGTAAGCACTCTATAAATTCTGCAATCACTACACTTCTATTCCTAAATTATCACTTCAAATACCAACAATGGTTAATACAGCTACAAATTTCTTGTATGTTTATGAAGTATGATACTGTATTTATTTCTACTCCTTTGCTTTTCTACAGAACATGAACAAATCACCAAGCAAATTCTCTTTTGATAAAGACCCTCTAATCATCTCCATACGCAAAGATTGCCAACTTTTTTCCGTAAGTATACAATACATAAACTAAACAGGACAACTTTCTCAATCATATACAGTATGCCATACATATATGTATTAAGTTCTCATTTATTAACAGGTTTGTTAAAGGCACCTTTAGTGTGTTTTTCTGTTTGTAATGTTTCTCCACGAGCACGTCTAGCCATTGATATCATGTAGAACACATATGCTAACCTTTTAGAGACAATTGAAGCTTACTTGCACAGTAGCCACTATCTTAACCACTTAATTCACATGTCTACTTGGCAACTTATTACATGTAGTGAAATGGTACTTTGTGCGTCTTATGCTTTTTTCTGAACACTGCTTTTCAACTCTTTCCTTAAAACCAATACATGCGGTACTGTTATACTGTATAAATATATATGTCCGTGTGTATATATTTGTATATTCTTTCAAATAAACTCGTTTTGACACACACAGCCATTGAGTAACATGGAAGACACACAAACACTAACACAGCAAGCATCCCCATCCTACACATTGTGTATAATGAATGACATGTTTGACAATGGACATTTTTACATTTTTTTGTTAATGCACGTTCCTTTTTTTCTGTTAGGAATATCTTGAAGGTAACATTGGACTGTTAACTAAAACACTGACTGATTATTGAGCCGCAATTTCTCAATGTATATAATGTGAATACATACTACACTTGATTACTTTCAAATGTGACTGATATCATGTAGCTATGCTGTGATCTTGCCCTCTTTCATCCACTGATAGACACTTCAAAGTTCTTTTTTTTCTGTATCTTCTCAAAATAACTGACATATTCATGGAAAAGATTGTATTTAAATTCTATCATTATTAATTACTATTATTATGTTTATGTCTTTGCCCCTGATTATGATGTTTCTATACCATAGATTTTTTTTTAAAAAAAATGTGGACATACTGTGACTTGACCATTACAATACTAATTTTTACTAAGAAAAAATCAATCACACACCATAATATTTTATACTTATCCTGCATGTATCTGGACACACCATGCCAAATTTTACACTTACATAACCATTTATGTACCTGTCGTATCCTTACTTTTATTCATCATTTCATCACACAATCCTAAAACATTGCTTTTTGACCCAGAGGATTCAACTATACCATTTTTGCGTGTCTTATTACTTACTAGCTATATTATTTATTAACGGGCAAAAACTATGAATATAAGATCACCGTCAAATATTACGTCTGTAATATCCATATACAGTGCATTACATAATATGCATTTGTATTAAGACACTACCATGCTAAAAATATGCACACGACTGTTCTGTAAACTACACCTAAGACAACCAAACTTCACAGATCTAACATGATTCTTCATTCTTTTTTGTTCTACAGATGTATCAAATGCTGCCACACAGACAGAAGAAGCCACTGAGGACATGCACGAAGACGATGATCACAATATAACAGGACAGGTTAACCCCCCTAAAGTTTTAGCCCGCAGGTCAAAGCGTCCTAGGACTAATTCATCCATGGAGGTTACATTATCCTAAGACAGACTATGTGCTAACCCAAACTCTTTGACCCCAAGGGATTCATCTGTCCCAGAAAACTTTTACACTAAAGAGTTTATCTGTCCTAGGGCGCTGTTAACCCCAGGTTAAAGTGTTATTTAATCTGTCCTGTTACAACAGCTATACATAAACAGCTGCATTCCTCTCCTGTTCCATCTCTCGCACTTCTTTCATCTCTTTTTCTCCTCTACTTATACCTATGCTTGCTCATGTGCTTTTTTCCCCTTTAGATGATGTCATTGGTTAGCCTGCTTCAAAGCTACATTTTTTCTTGAATAACTGTCACACATTTACTGTTTGCTGGACCCTACAAAACTGTCACAATACTTCACTATGTCATGAATACATATGTGTTGCACAGCGACACCACATTAAGAGTCATCAAAAAGCTTTTTATTTGATCACACACCATCTCGGTGCCATGCAATGTTTTCAAATGAACAGATGCTGGTTTTGAATATCAAACGAGCGACTTTTCATGAAACTTTGCACACACATCAGAAAGTCCACACTTTTGAATTTATTTTGGGAATTGTGCATCATTTTTGGCCTTTTACTGCACCTTTTTACACACAAGGCACGGCAAATGCATTTCTATTTTCCATGGTCCTTGTCTATTTAACAGTACCCCAACGTGCAAGTCCCCCGACTTGCATATACCCCAACGTGGCCCGGGTTGCGAGGGCCCTTTATAGCTGCTCGCAGCTCTAGTTATTCTTCTTCTTCTTCTTCTTTTTCTTTGTTATTATTCTTTTCCGCAAACAACCACATTTTTGAGGCACTAAACATGAACGAAAACTCACCAAACTTTACACGCAGATCGGGTCTGGCGAAAAATTTGATATTTTAAAGTCGCCATACATGATAACAGAAAAATGGCTCTGTAGCGCCACCTACATAGGTTTAACGGATCCCTGTCCCGCTACGATTGTCCTATGGCTACGAAAATTGTGTGGCACCTGTAGCACATCCAGATGAACAAAAACCTCTTTGATATGTGTACCCTAAAATAGACAGGAAGTGAGGTATGAGTATTTGAATGTCCAATTTTGGCCCATTTTTGCACATTTACAGGGGTCATACTTTTGCCCGCTTCTCCTACACGGTTAACCCGATTGACTTCAAACTTGGGCTGTACCATCTCAACACCTGGGACAACATCATGGTAAAAAATCTAAAGTTTTTGACATACTATATGACGGTGGCGGGGCATCAAATTTACAGTTTCAAAATTCTTACTTAACGAAGCATTGCCGGTGGTACGTTTAATCTAGAGCTACGAAAATTGGTACACATATGTAACAGACTATGATCTACAAAAAAGCCTGTTGGTGCCATATGCTAAACCTAACAGGAAGTCCGCCAGAGGCGAGGCATCAAATTTTGTGTTTCAAAATTCTAACTTAATGAAGCATTCCCGGCTGTACATTTCACCTAGAGTTACCAATATTTGAAGACATATGTAACAGCCCTCAAGGTACAAAAAACTCTTTTTGAACCATATGCTAAACCGAACAGGAAGTCCGCCATTTTGATTTACTTTGGAACGTGTTGCCATTTTTTGGGCCATTTCATAGGGGTCTTATTTTAACGAACTCCTCCTACAGAGTTTATCCGATCATCTCCAAACTTGGTGTGATTCATCTTAAGATGTTGAAGATGAAAAGTTATTGAAAGCTTTTTATTTTGTCGCACGCTGTTGCCGTGGCATGCACAGTTTGCAAAGGAAAAAATTCCTTCTTAATGAAGCATTCCCAGTTGTACGAAGTAGCTAGAGCTACGAAAATTTGGAGACAAATGTAACAGCCCACGATGTACAAAAAAGTCTCTTGGTGCCATGTGCTAAACCCAACAGGAAGTCCCGTAGGGGCCGGGCATCACATTTTGAGCTAAAAAACTCCTCTTTAACGAAGCATTCCCGGTTGTACGTTTCACCTAGCGCTATGATAATTTAGAGGCATACATAAGAGCCCACGATGTACAAAAAAGTCTCTTGGAACCATGTGCTAAACCAAACAGGAAGTCCGCCATTTTGATTTATGATGGGATTTGTAGCCTTTTTTTGTGGCCTTTTTTAGGGGTCATATTTTAACTCCTCCTACAAAATTCATCCGACCGTGTTCAAACTTGGTGTGTTTCATCTTAAGATGTTTAAGATGCAAATTTATCGAAAGTTTTTTATTTTGTCGCACGCTGCTGCTATAGCGATGCATTGGTTGCCAAGTAAAGTGCTGCTTTGTTTTTTTTTATCTATACATGTGTGAAAACTCGTGAAACTTTGCACACACATCAGACTTGTCATTAACATGAATTTTTAGAGATTTCTTGTGCAATTTGCAATAAATCGCACCCTCTATACATTTTTTATGGAGCATTTCCGATTGGATGATTCAAGCGCGAAATAACTAAAGATGACTTGACTTGACCTAGATTTGTGAAAACTCAGAGGCATACCTATTATATTATTATAATTTTTTGTACCTTACAAGATTATCTCTTGTGCCACATTAAACCCCTTTGCAGGCCTGAGCCAAACCACGGTCCATACATTTGATACCACTGCTTTATTTCAATGGTCAAGTACTTCATAACCACACCTACTTATGCTTGTCCTTGCATATATAGTAGACAACAAAGAGCTCTTTCAACAAAAGACATTTCCATCTACAAAGTCATACAAGGTAAGCACTCTATAAATTCTGCAATCACTACACTTCTATTCCTAAATTATCACTTCAAATACCAACAATGGTTAATACAGCTACAAATTTCTTGTATGTTTATGAAGTATGATACTGTATTTATTTCTACTCCTTTGCTTTTCTACAGAACATGAACAAATCACCAAGCAAATTCTCTTTTGATAAAGACCCTCTAATCATCTCCATACGCAAAGATTGCCAACTTTTTTCCGTAAGTATACAATACATAAACTAAACAGGACAACTTTCTCAATCATATACAGTATGCCATACATATATGTATTAAGTTCTCATTTATTAACAGGTTTGTTAAAGGCACCTTTAGTGTGTTTTTCTGTTTGTAATGTTTCTCCACGAGCACGTCTAGCCATTGATATCATGTAGAACACATATGCTAACCTTTTAGAGACAATTGAAGCTTACTTGCACAGTAGCCACTATCTTAACCACTTAATTCACATGTCTACTTGACAACTTATTACATGTAGTGAAATGGTACTTTGTGCGTCTTATGCTTTTTTCTGAACACTGCTTTTCAACTCTTTCCTTAAAACCAATACATGCGGTACTGTTATACTGTATAAATATATATGTCCGTGTGTATATATTTGTATATTCTTTCAAATAAACTCGTTTTGACACACACAGCCATTGAGTAACATGCAACACGACCACAACGTTTTGCACCAACACGTTACCTCTGCTATTTAGAATCATGGAATCTAACATGACTGATTTTCATTGAATGCTTTGTCATTACAGTATGCATGCATTGATCATGCTTCCAGTCGCAACGACTTATACCAGCGCAGCCTTGATCTTCATTCCCAAATGAACCAACTAGTCCATGTGACTCGAGTCAATCGAGCACTTGAAAAACAGATAGACTTCAAAACCAAGCTTGTGAAAGAACTCCAGACTGCATTGGATATAAAGGATGCATGTGATGCATTTGTCCGTGATGGTAAGCTATATGACATGGAAGACACACAAACACTAACACAGCAAGCATCCCCATCCTACACATTGTGTATAATGAATGACATGTTTGACAATGGACATTTTTACATTTTTTTGTTAATGCACGTTCCTTTTTTTCTGTTAGGAATATCTTGAAGGTAACATTGGACTGTTAACTAAAACACTGACTGATTATTGAGCCGCAATTTCTCAATGTATATAATGTGAATACATACTACACTTGATTACTTTCAAATGTGACTGATATCATGTAGCTATGCTGTGATCTTGCCCTCTTTCATCCACTGATAGACACTTCAAAGTTCTTTTTTTTCTGTATCTTCTCAAAATAACTGACATATTCATGGAAAAGATTGTATTTAAATTCTATCATTATTAATTACTATTATTATGTTTATGTCTTTGCCCCTGATTATGATGTTTCTATACCATAGATTTTCTTTAAAAAAAAATTTGGACATACTGTGACTTGACCATTACAATACTAATTTTTACTAAGAAAAAATCAATCACACACCATAATATTTTATACTTATCCTGCATGTATCTGGACACACCATGCCAAATTTTACACTTACATAACCATTTATGTACCTGTCGTATCCTTACTTTTATTCATCATTTCATCACACAATCCTAAAACATTGCTTTTTGACCCAGAGGATTCAACTATACCATTTTTGCGTGTCTTATTACTTACTAGCTATATTATTTATTAACGGGCAAAAACTATGAATATAAGATCACCGTCAAATATTACGTCTGTAATATCCATATACAGTGCATTACATAATATGCATTTGTATTAAGACACTACCATGCTAAAAATATGCACACGACTGTTCTGTAAACTACACCTAAGACAACCAAACTTCACAGATCTAACATGATTCTTCATTCTTTTTTGTTCTACAGATGTATCAAATGCTGCCACACAGACAGAAGAAGCCACTGAGGACATGCACGAAGACGATGATCACAATATAACAGGACAGGTTAACCCCCCTGAAGTTTTAGCCCGCAGGTCAAAGCGTCCTAGGACTAATTCATCCATGGAGGTTACATTATCCTAAGACAGACTATGTGCTAACCCAAACTCTTTGACCCCAAGGGATTCATCTGTCCCAGAAAACTTTTACACTAAAGAGTTTATCTGTCCTAGGGCGCTGTTAACCCCAGGTTAAAGTGTTATTTAATCTGTCCTGTTACAACAGCTATACATAAACAGCTGCATTCCTCTCCTGTTCCATCTCTCGCACTTCTTTCATCTCTTTTTCTCCTCTACTTATACCTATGCTTGCTCATGTGCTTTTTTCCCCTTTAGATGATGTCATTGGTTAGCCTGCTTCAAAGCTACATTTTTTCTTGAATAACTGTCACACATTTACTGTTTGCTGGACCCTACAAAACTGTCACAATACTTCACTATGTCATGAATACATATGTGTTGCACAGCGACACCACATTAAGAGTCATCAAAAAGCTTTTTATTTGATCACACACCATCTCGGTGCCATGCAATGTTTTCAAATGAACAGATGCTGGTTTTGAATATCAAACGAGCGACTTTTCATGAAACTTTGCACACACATCAGAAAGTCCACACTTTTGAATTTATTTTGGGAATTGTGCATCATTTTTGGCCTTTTACTGCACCTTTTTACACACAAGGCACGGCAAATGCATTTCTATTTTCCATGGTCCTTGTCTATTTAACAGTACCCCAACGTGCAAGTCCCCCGACTTGCATATACCCCAACGTGGCCCGGGTTGCGAGGGCCCTTTATAGCTGCTCGCAGCTCTAGTTATTATTCTTCTTCTTCTTCTTCTTTTTCTTTGTTATTATTCTTTTCCGCAAACAACCACATTTTTGAGGCACTAAACATGAACGAAAACTCACCAAACTTTACACGCAGATCGGGTCTGGCGAAAAATTTGATATTTTAAAGTCGCCATACATGATAACAGAAAAATGGCTCTGTAGCGCCACCTACATAGGTTTAACGGATCCCTGTCCCGCTACGATTGTCCTATGGCTACGAAAATTGTGTGGCACCTGTAGCACATCCAGATGAACAAAAACCTCTTTGATATGTGTACCCTAAAATAGACAGGAAGTGAGGTATGAGTATTTGAATGTCCAATTTTGGCCCATTTTTGCACATTTACAGGGGTCATACTTTTGCCCGCTTCTCCTACACGGTTAACCCGATTGACTTCAAACTTGGGCTGTACCATCTCAACACCTGGGACAACATCATGGTAAAAAATCTAAAGTTTTTGACATACTATATGACGGTGGCGGGGCATCAAATTTACAGTTTCAAAATTCTTACTTAACGAAGCATTGCCGGTGGTACGTTTAATCTAGAGCTACGAAAATTGGTACACATATGTAACAGACTATGATCTACAAAAAAGCCTGTTGGTGCCATATGCTAAACCTAACAGGAAGTCCGCCAGAGGCGAGGCATCAAATTTTGTGTTTCAAAATTCTAACTTAATGAAGCATTCCCGGCTGTACATTTCACCTAGAGTTACCAATATTTGAAGACATATGTAACAGCCCTCAAGGTACAAAAAACTCTTTTTGAACCATATGCTAAACCGAACAGGAAGTCCGCCATTTTGATTTACTTTGGAACGTGTTGCCATTTTTTGGGCCATTTCATAGGGGTCTTATTTTAACGAACTCCTCCTACAGAGTTTATCCGATCATCTCCAAACTTGGTGTGATTCATCTTAAGATGTTGAAGATGAAAAGTTATTGAAAGCTTTTTATTTTGTCGCACGCTGTTGCCGTGGCATGCACAGTTTGCAAAGGAAAAAATTCCTTCTTAATGAAGCATTCCCAGTTGTACGAAGTAGCTAGAGCTACGAAAATTTGGAGACAAATGTAACAGCCCACGATGTACAAAAAAGTCTCTTGGTGCCATGTGCTAAACCCAACAGGAAGTCCCGTAGGGGCCGGGCATCACATTTTGAGCTAAAAAACTCCTCTTTAACGAAGCATTCCCGGTTGTACGTTTCACCTAGCGCTATGATAATTTAGAGGCATACATAAGAGCCCACGATGTACAAAAAAGTCTCTTGGAACCATGTGCTAAACCAAACAGGAAGTCCGCCATTTTGATTTATGATGGGATTTGTAGCCTTTTTTTGTGGCCTTTTTTAGGGGTCATATTTTAACTCCTCCTACAAAATTGATCCGACCGTGTTCAAACTTGGTGTGTTTCATCTTAAGATGTTTAAGATGCAAATTTATCGAAAGTTTTTTATTTTGTCGCATGCTGCTGCTATAGCGATGCATTGGTTGCCAAGTAAAGTGCTGCTTTGTTTTTTTTTTATCTATACATGTGTGAAAACTCGTGAAACTTTGCACACACATCAGACTTGTCATTAACATGAATTTTTAGAGATTTCTTGTGCAATTTGCAATAAATCGCACCCTCTATACATTTTTTATGGAGCATTTCCGATTGGATGATTCAAGCGCGAAATAACTAAAGATGACTTGACTTGACCTAGATTTGTGAAAACTCAGAGGCATACCTATTATATTATTATTATTTTTTGTACCTTACAAGATTATCTCTTGTGCCACATTAAACCCCTTTGCAGGCCTGAGCCAAACCACGGTCCATACATTTGATACCACTGCTTTATTTCAATGGTCAAGTACTTCATAACCACACCTACCTATGCTTGTCCTTGCATATATAGTAGACAACAAAGAGCTCTTTCAACAAAAGACATTTCCATCTACAAAGTCATACAAGGTAAGCACTCTATAAATTCTGCAATCACTACACTTCTATTCCTAAATTATCACTTCAAATACCAACAATGGTTAATACAGCTACAAATTTCTTGTATGTTTATGAAGTATGATACTGTATTTATTTCTACTCCTTTGCTTTTCTACAGAACATGAACAAATCACCAAGCAAATTCTCTTTTGATAAAGACTCTCTAATCATCTCCATACGCAAAGATTGCCAACTTTTTTCCGTAAGTATACAATACATAAACTAAACAGGACAACTTTCTCAATCATATACAGTATGCCATACATATATGTATTAAGTTCTCATTTATTAACAGGTTTGTTAAAGGCACCTTTAGTGTGTTTTTCTGTTTGTAATGTTTCTCCACGAGCACGTCTAGCCATTGATATCATGTAGAACACATATGCTAACCTTTTAGAGACAATTGAAGCTTACTTGCACAGTAGCCACTATCTTAACCACTTAATTCACATGTCTACTTGGCAACTTATTACATGTAGTGAAATGGTACTTTGTGCGTCTTATGCTTTTTTCTGAACACTGCTTTTCAACTCTTTCCTTAAAACCAATACATGCGGTACTGTTATACTGTATAAATATATATGTCCGTGTGTATATATTTGTATATTCTTTCAAATAAACTCGTTTTGACACACACAGCCATTGAGTAACATGGAAGACACACAAACACTAACACAGCAAGCATCCCCATCCTACACATTGTGTATAATGAATGACATGTTTGACAATGGACATTTTTACATTTTTTTGTTAATGCACGTTCCTTTTTTTCTGTTAGGAATATCTTGAAGGTAACATTGGACTGTTAACTAAAACACTGACTGATTATTGAGCCGCAATTTCTCAATGTATATAATGTGAATACATACTACACTTGATTACTTTCAAATGTGACTGATATCATGTAGCTATGCTGTGATCTTGCCCTCTTTCATCCACTGATAGACACTTCAAAGTTCTTTTTTTTCTGTATCTTCTCAAAATAACTGACATATTCATGGAAAAGATTGTATTTAAATTCTATCATTATTAATTACTATTATTATGTTTATGTCTTTGCCCCTGATTATGATGTTTCTATACCATAGATTTAAAAAAAAAAAAAATGTGGACATACTGTGACTTGACCATTACAATACTAATTTTTACTAAGAAAAAATCAATCACACACCATAATATTTTATACTTATCCTGCATGTATCTGGACACACCATGCCAAATTTTACACTTACATAACCATTTATGTACCTGTCGTATCCTTACTTTTATTCATCATTTCATCACACAATCCTAAAACATTGCTTTTTGACCCAGAGGATTCAACTATACCATTTTTGCGTGTCTTATTACTTACTAGCTATATTATTTATTAACGGGCAAAAACTATGAATATAAGATCACCGTCAAATATTACGTCTGTAATATCCATATACAGTGCATTACATAATATGCATTTGTATTAAGACACTACCATGCTAAAAATATGCACACGACTGTTCTGTAAACTACACCTAAGACAACCAAACTTCACAGATCTAACATGATTCTTCATTCTTTTTTGTTCTACAGATGTATCAAATGCTGCCACACAGACAGAAGAAGCCACTGAGGACATGCACGAAGACGATGATCACAATATAACAGGACAGGTTAACCCCCCTGAAGTTTTAGCCCGCAGGTCAAAGCGTCCTAGGACTAATTCATCCATGGAGGTTACATTATCCTAAGACAGACTATGTGCTAACCCAAACTCTTTGACCCCAAGGGATTCATCTGTCCCAGAAAACTTTTACACTAAAGAGTTTATCTGTCCTAGGGCGCTGTTAACCCCAGGTTAAAGTGTTATTTAATCTGTCCTGTTACAACAGCTATACATAAACAGCTGCATTCCTCTCCTGTTCCATCTCTCGCACTTCTTTCATCTCTTTTTCTCCTCTACTTATACCTATGCTTGCTCATGTGCTTTTTTCCCCTTTAGATGATGTCATTGGTTAGCCTGCTTCAAAGCTACATTTTTTCTTGAATAACTGTCACACATTTACTGTTTGCTGGACCCTACAAAACTGTCACAATACTTCACTATGTCATGAATACATATGTGTTGCACAGCGACACCACATTAAGAGTCATCAAAAAGCTTTTTATTTGATCACACACCATCTCTGTGCCATGCAATGTTTTCAAATGAACAGATGCTGGTTTTGAATATCAAACGAGCGACTTTTCATGAAACTTTGCACACACATCAGAAAGTCCACACTTTTGAATTTATTTTGGGAATTGTGCATCATTTTTGGCCTTTTACTGCACCTTTTTACACACAAGGCACGGCAAATGCATTTCTATTTTCCATGGTCCTTGTCTATTTAACAGTACCCCAACGTGCAAGTCCCCCGACTTGCATATACCCCAACGTGGCCCGGGTTGCGAGGGCCCTTTATAGCTGCTCGCAGCTCTAGTTCTTCTTTTTATTTTTTGTTATTATTCTTTTCCGCAAACAATCACATTTTTGAGACACTAAACGTGAACGAAAACTCACCAAACTTTACACACACGTCAGGCCTGGCGAAAAATTTGATATTTTAAAGTCGCCATAGGTGATAACAGAAAAATGGCTCCATAGCGCCACCTACATAGGTTAAACAGATCCCTGGCCCGCTACGATTGTCCGACGGCTATGAAAATTGTGTGGCACCTGTAGCACATCCAGATGAACAAAAACCTCTTTGATGTGTGTACCCTAAAATAGACAGGAAGTGAGATATGAGTATTTAAATGTCCAATTTTGGCCAATTTTTGCACATTTACAGGGGTCATACTTTTGCCTGCTTCTCCTACACGGTTAATCCAATTGACTTCAAACTTGGGATGTACCATCTCAAGACCTGGGACAACACCATGGTAAAAAATCTAAAGTTTTCGACATACTATATGACGGCGGTGGGGCATCAAATTTAGAGTTTCAAAACTCTTACTAAACGTAGTATTGCCGGTTGTATGTTTAACCTAGAGCTACGAAAATTGGTACACATATGTAACAGACTATGACCTACAAAAAAGTCTGTTGGTGCCATATGCTAAACCCAACAGGAAGTCCGCCAGAGGCGGGGCATCAAATTTTGAGTTTCAAAATTCTTACTTAATGAAGCATTCCCGGCTGTACGTTTCACCTAGAGTTACCAAAATTTAAAGACATATGTAACAGCCCTCAAGGTACAAAAAAGTCTTTTTGAACCATATGCTAAACCTAACAGAAAGTCCACCATTTTGATTTACTTTGGAACGTGTTCCCATTTTTTTGGCCATTTCATAGGGGTCCTATTTTAACGAACTCCTCTTACAGAGTTTATCCGATCATCTTCAAACTTGGTGTGATTCATCTTAAGATGTTGAAGATGAAAAGTTATTGAAAGCTTTTTATTTCGCTGCACGCTGTTGTCGTGGCATGCACTTGTTTGCAAAGGAAAAAAATTCTTCTTAATGAAGAATTCTCAGTTGTACGAAGCAGCTAGAGCTACGAAAATTTGTAGACATATGTAACAGCCCACGATGTACAAAAAAGTCTCTTGCTGCTTTGTGCTAAACCCAACAGGAAGTCCCGCAAGGGCCGGGCATCACTTTTTGAGCTAAAAAACTCCTCTTTAACGAAGCATTCCCGGTTGTACCTTTCACCTAGCGCTATGATAATTTGGAGGCATACATAAGAGCCCACGATGTACAAAAAAGTCTTTTAGAACCATATGCTAAGCCAAACAGGAAGTCCGGCATTTTGATTTACTTTGCTATTTGTAGCCATTTTTTGGGGGCCTTTTATAGGCCTCATATTTTCTACAAAACTTATCAGATTGTCTTCATTCTTTGGCATGTTTCATCTGAAGTATTGCCGGTTATACGTTTAATCTAGAGCTACGAAAATTGGTACACATATGTAACAGACGATGATCTACAAAAAAGCCTGTTGGTGCCATATGCTAAACCTAACAGGAAGTCCGCCAGAGGCAGGGCATCAAATTTTGCATTTCAAAATTTTTACTTAATGAAGCATTTCCGGCTGTACGTTTCACCTAGAGTGACCAAAATTTGAAGACATATGTAACAGCCCTCGAGGTACAAAAAACTCTTTTTGAACCATATGCTAAACCTAACAGGAAGTCTGCCATTTTGATTTACTTTGGAACATGTTGCCATTTTTTTGGCCATTTCATAGGGGTCTTATTTTAACGAACTCCTCCTACAGAGTTTATCCGATCATCTTCAAACTTGGTGTGATTCATCTTAAGATGTTGACGATGAAAAGTTATTGAAAGCTTTTTATTTCGTCGCACGCTGTTGTCGTGGCATGCACTGTTGGCAAAGGAAAAAAAAATCCTTCTTAATGCAGCGTTCCCAGTTGGACGAAGCAGCTCGAGCTACAAAAATTTGTAGACATATGTACACATTTGTCCACATATATATATTTACATATGCATGTAAAAAAATTATGTCAGGCTAAACTAAATGGTTGATTAGGCCCCACACATTTTCACCTTACCATACCCGGCCCTCTTTGCAAAAGGTTTGAACACTCCTGGCCTAAACCTAGGTGTATACTCAAACTATGCACGCACATAAAGCCTGGAACAAAATGTGTAATTTAGAGGGTTCTTGTTTTGTTTTTTGTATTCCTTATATTTCATGTCATTATACTTGACACACTATTTTTACTACTCACTGAATCAGTTATAAGAACATTTAATTGATACAATCCAATCACATCCTAGAGAATTGAAAACACATTCAATCATGAGGTTGTTAAGACACATTTACTTCTGTAGCACTTAACCACAAACAAGTTGCGACATCCCCTGATCTAACCCTCCAACCGGGCAAGGAAAAACTTTCAGGGGTCATATTTTAACAAACCCCTCCTACAAAATTTATCCGACTGTCTTCAAACTTGGTGTGTTTCATCTTAAGATGTTTAAGATGCAAAGTAATCGAAAGTTTTTTATTTTGTAACACGCTGTTGCCATAGCAATGCATTGTTTGTCAAGTGCTGCTTTTTTTTTTTTATACACATGAAAACTCATGGAACTTTGCAAACACATCAGACTTGTCATGAACATGAATTTTCAGAGATTTATTGTGCAATTTGCAATAAATAGCGCCCTCTAGACCTTTTTATGAAGCATTTCCGATTGTATGATTATGCTAGACCTACAAAAAAGTATTATGTAGCCATTTGCCAAACCAAAGAGGAAGTCCGCTATTTTGATTTTATTTTGGGAATTATACATCATTTTTGGCCTTTTTCATTCAACTTTGCACAGACAAGGCATGGAAAAAACTAACATTTTAAATGGTCCTTGTTCCATGTAACAGTTGTCAAGTGCTGCTTTTTTTTTTTTTTATACACATGAAAACTCATGAAACTTTGCAAACACATCAGACTTGTCATGAACATGAATTTTCAGAGATTTATTGTGCAATTTGCAATAAATAGCGCCCTCTAGACATTTTTATGAAGCATTTCCGATTGTATGATTATGCTAGACCTACAAAAAAGTATTATGTAGCCATTTGCCAAACCAAAGAGGAAGTCCGCTATTTTGATTTTATTTTGGGAATTATACATAATTTTTGGCCTTCTTCATTAAACTTTGCACAGACAAGGCATGGAAAAAACTAACATTTTAAATGGTCCTTGTTCCATGTAACAGTACCCCAACGTGCCAGTACCCTGACGTGCAAGTAACCCAACGTTGTGCTCAATAGCGCCCTCTATGCATTTTTATCTTATTTCCAATTGTATGATTCAAGCGATACACAACTAAAGATGACTTGACCTAGATTTGTGAAAACTGGGAGGCATACCTATTAGCTTAAGACCTACAAAAAGTATTCTGTAGCCGTATGCTAAACCTAAAAGGAAGTCCGCCATTTTGAATTTATTTTGGGAATTGCGCACCATATTTTGCGTTTTGATTAAACTTTGCACACACAAGGCTTGTCAAAAACATTTTAGATGGTCCTTGTCCTATTTGACAGTACCCCAACGTGCCAGTACCCCGACGTGCAAGTACCCCAACGTGGCACGCCTTTGCTGTAGCGATGCATTGTTTGCAAAGAATTTTTTTTTTTATATGATTCAGCTAGATGTGTGAATATTGGGAGGCATACCTATCAGCCGAATACCTCGACAAAGCATTCCATAGCAATGTAAACAAACACAAAAAGCATGGCAAAACATTTACAATTTAGACGGTTTCTTATGAAACAGTACCCTAACGTGCCAGTACCCCGACGTGCAAATACCCCAACGTGGCACGGGTTGCGAGGGCCCTTTATAGCTGCTCGCAGCTCTAGTTCTTCTTCTTCTTCTTCTTTTTCTTTGTTATTATTCTTTTCCGCAAACAACCACATTTTTGAGGCACTAAACATGAACGAAAACTCACCAAACTTTACACGCAGATCGGGCCTGGCGAAAAATTTTATATTTTAAAGTCGCCATACATGATAACAGAAAAATGGCTCTGTAGCGCCACCTACATAGGTTTAACGGATCCCTGTCCCGCTACGATTGTCCTATGGCTACGAAAATTGTGTGGCACCTGTAGCACATCCAGATGAACAAAAACCTCTTTGATATGTGTACCCTAAAATAGACAGGAAGTGAGGTATGAGTATTTGAATGTCCAATTTTGGCCCATTTTTGCACATTTACAGGGGTCATACTTTTGCCCGCTTCTCCTACACGGTAAACCCGATTGACTTCAAACTTGGGCTGTACCATCTCAACACCTGGGACAACATCATGGTAAAAAATCTAAAGTTTTTGACATACTATATGACGGTGGCGGGGCATCAAATTTACAGTTTCAAAATTCTTACTTAACTAAGCATTGCCGGTGGTACGTTTAATTGAGAGCCACGAAAATTGGTACACATATGTAACAGACTATGATCTACAAAAAAGCCTGTTGGTGCCATATGCTAAACCTAACAGGAAGTCCGCCAGAGGCGAGGCATCAAATTTTGTGTTTCAAAATTCTTATTTAATGAAGCATTCCCGGCTGTACATTTCACCTAGAGTTACCAACATTTGAAGACATATGTAACAGCCCTCAAGGTACAAAAAACTCTTTTTGAACCATATGCTAAACCGAACAGGAAGTCCGCCATTTTGATTTACTTTGGAACGTGTTGCCATTTTTTGGGCCATTTCATAGGGGTCTTATTTTAACGAACTCCTCCTACAGAGTTTATCCGATCATCTCCAAGCTTGGTGTGATTCCTCTTAAAATGTTGAATATGAAAAGTTATTGAAAGCTTTTTATTTCGTCGCACCCTGTTGCCGTGGCATGCACAGATTGCGAAGGAAAAAATTCCCTCTTAATGAAGCATTCCCAGTTGTACGAAGCAGCTAGAGCTACGAAAATTTGGAGACAAATTTAACAGCCCACGATGTACAAAAAAGTCTCTTGGTGCCATGTGCTAAACCCAACAGGAAGTCCCGTAGGGGCCGGTCATCACATTTTGAGGTAAAAAAACTCCTCTTTAACGAAGCATTCCCGGTTGTACGTTTCACCTAGCGCTATGATAATTTAGTGGCATACATAAGAGCCCACGATGTACAAAAAAGTCTCTTGGAACCATCTGCTAAACCAAACAGGAAGTCCGCCATTTTGATTTACGTTAGGATTTGTAGCCATTTTTTGTGGCCTTTTTTAGGGGTCATTTTTAACGAACTCCTCCTACAAAATTTATCCGACTGTCTTCAAACTTGGTGTGCTTCATCTTAAGATGTTTAAGATACAAAGTTATCGGAAGTTATTTATTTTGTCGCACGCCGTTTCATGGCGATGGATTGTTTGCCAAGTAAAATGCTGCTTTTTTTTTTTTGGTCTAAACATGTGCAAAAACTCATGAAACTTTACACACACATCAGGCTTGTCATAAGCATGAATATTTTAGAGATTTCTTATTAAATTTGCAATAAATGCTTCAATAGCGCCCTCTAGACATTTTTATGAAGTCTTTCCGATTATATGATTCAGCTAGATGTGTGAATATTGGCAGGCATGCCTAATATATTCAAAAAGTATTCTATATAGCCATGTGCCAATCCATTTTGATTTTATTTTGTTAATTGTGCATCATTTTTGGCCTTTCCATGAAACTTTACAAACACAAAGCATGGCAAAAACGTTTAAAATTTAGATGGTTTCCTATTTGACAGTACCACAACATGCCAGTACCCCGACGTGCAAATACCCCAACGTGGCCCGGGTTGCGAGGGCCCTTTATAGCTGCTCGCAGCTCTAGTTATTCTTATTATTATTATTCTCCGCAAACAATCGCATTTTTGAGACGCTAAACGTGAACGAAAACTCACCAAACTTTACACGCACATCAGGCCTGGCGAAAAATTTGATATTTTAAAGTCGCCATACATGATAACAGAAAAATGGCTCCATAGCACCACCTACATAGGTTAAACGGATCCCTGTCCCGCTACGATTGTCCTATGGCGACGAAAATTGTGTGGCACCCGTAGCACATCCAGATGAACAAAAACCTCTTTGATGTGTGTACCCTAAAATATACAGAAAGTGAGGTATGATCATCTGAATGTCCAATTTTGGCCCAGTTTTGCACATTTACAGGGGTCATACTTTTGCCCGCTTCTCCTACACGGTTAACCCGATTGACTTCAAACTTGGGATGGACCATCTCAACACCTGGGACAACATCATTGTAAAAAATCTAAAGTTTTTGATATACTATATGACGGCGGCGACGCATCAAATTTAGAGTTTAAAAATTCTTACTTCACGAAGCATTGCCGGTTGTACGTTTAATCTAGAGCTACGAAAATTGGTACACATATGTAACAGACTATGACCTACAAAAAACTCTTTTTGAACCATATGCTAAACCTCACAGGAAGTCCACCATTTTGATTTATTTTGGAACATGTTGCCATTTTTTTGGCCATTTCATTGGGGTCTTATTTTAACGAACTCCTCCTACAGTGTTTATCCGATCATCTTCAAACTTGGTGTGATTCATCTTAAGATGTTGAAGATGAAAAGTTATTGAAAGCTTTGTATTTCGTCGCACGCTGTTGTCATGGCATGCACTGTTTGCAAAGGAAAAAAAATATACTTAAAGAAGCATTCCCATTTGTACGAAGCAGCAAGAGCTACGAAAATTTGTAGACATATGTAACAGCCCAAGATGTACAAAAAAGTCTCTTGGTGCCCTGTGCTAAACCCAACAGGAAGTCCCCCAGGGGCCGGGCATCACATTTTGAGCTAAAAAAACTCATCTTTAACAAAGCATACCCGGCTGTACGTTTCACCTAGAGTTACCAAAATTTGTAGAGGTATATAACAGCCCTCGAGGTACAAAAAACTCTTTTTGAACCATATGCTAAACCTAACAGGACGTCCGCCATTTTGATTTACTTTGGAATGTGTTGCCATTTTTTTTGGCCATTTCATAGGGGTCATATTTTAACAAACGCCTCCTACAGAGTTTATCCGATCATCTTCAAACTTGGTGTGATTCATCTTAAGATGTTGAAAATGAAAAGTTATTGAAAGTTTTTTATTTCGTCACACGCTGTTGTCGTGGCATGCACTTTTTGCAAAGGAAAAAAAATCCTTCGTAATGAAGCATTCCCAGTTGTACGAAGCAGCAAGAGCGACGAAAAATTGTAGACATATGTAACAGCCTAGGATGTACAAAAAAGTCTCTTGGTGCCATGTGCTAAACCCAACAGGAAGTCCCGCAGGGGCCGGGAATCACATTTTGAGCTAAAAAAACTCCTCTTTAACGAAGCATTCCCGGTTGTACGTTTCACCTAGCGCAATGATAATTTGGAGGCATAAATAAGAGCCCACGATGTAAAAAAAAAAAGTCTCATGGAACCATCTGCTAAACCAAACAGGAAGTCCGCCATTTTGATTTACGTCGGCATTTGTAGCCATTTTTTGTGGCCTTTCTTAGGGGTCATATTTTCACGAACTCCTCGTACAAAATTCATCCGACCGTCTTCAAACTTGGTGTGTTTCATCTTAAGCTGTTTAAGATGCAAAGTTATCGAAAGTTTTTTATTTTGTCACATGCTGTTGCCATAGCGATGCATTGTTTGCCAAGTAAAGTGCTGCTTATTTTTTTGGTCTATACATGTGTGAAAACTCATGAAACTTTGCACACACATCAGACTTGTTATGAACATGAATTTTTAGAGATTTCTTGTGCAATTTGCAATAAATCGCGCCCTCTATACATTTTTATGGAGCATTTCCATTGGATGATTCAAGCGCGAAATCACTAAAGATGACTTGACTTGACCGAGATTTGTGAAAACTCAGAGGCATACCTATTAGTCTAAGACCTACAAAAAGTATTCTGTAGCCGTATGCTAAACCTAAAAGGAAGTCCGCCATTTTGAATTTATTTTGGGAATTGCACACCATATTTTGCGTTTTGATTAAACTTTGCACACACAAGGCTTGTCAAAAACATTTTAGATGGTCCTTGTCAGAAGACATATGTAACAGCCCTCTAGGTACAAAAAACTCTTTTTGAACCATATGCTAAACCGAACAGGAAGTCCGCCATTTTGATTTACTTTGGAACGTGTTGCCATTTTTTGGGCCATTTCATAGGGGTCTTATTTTAACGAACTCCTCCTACAGAGTTTATCCGATCATCTCCAAACTTGGTGTCATTCATCTTAAAATGTTGAAGATGAAAAGTTATTGAAAGATTTTTATTTCGTCGCACGCTGTTGCCGTGGCATGCACAGATTGCGAAGGAAAAAATTCCCTCTTAATGAAGCATTCCCAGTTGTACGAAGCAGCTAGAGCTACGAAAATTTGGAGACAAATTTAACAGCCCACGATGTACAAAAAAGTCTCTTGGTGCCATGTGCTAAACCCAACAGGAAGTCCCGTAGGGGCCGGTCATCACATTTTGAGGTAAAAAACTCCTCTTTAACGAAGCATTCCCGGTTGTACGTTTCACCTAGCGCTATGATAATTTAGAGGCATACATAAGAGCCCACGATGTACAAAAAAGTCTCTTGGAACCATCTGCTAAACCAAACAGGAAGTCCGCCATTTTGATTTACGTTGGGATTTGTAGCCATTTTTTGTGGCCTTTTTTAGGGGTCATATTTTAACGAACTCCTCCTACAAAATTTATCCGACTGTCTTCAAACTTGGTGTGCTTCATCTTAAGATGTTTAAGATACAAAGTTATCGGAAGTTATTTATTTTGTCGCACGCCGTTTCATGGCGATGGATTGTTTGCCAAGTAAAATGCTGCTTTTTTTTTTTTGGTCTAAACATGTGCAAAAACTCATGAAACTTTACACACACATCAGGCTTGTCATAAGCATGAATATTTTAGAGATTTCTTATTAAATTTGCAATAAATGCTTCAATAGCGCCCTCTAGACATTTTTATGAAGTCTTTCCGATTATATGATTCAGCTAGATGTGTGAATATTGGCAGGCATGCCTAATATATTCAAAAAGTATTCTATATAGCCATGTGCCAATCCATTTTGATTTTATTTTGTTAATTGTGAATCATTTTTGGCCTTTCCATGAAACTTTACAAACACAAAGCATGGCAAAAACGTTTAAAATTTAGATGGTTTCCTATTTGACAGTACCCCAACATGCCAGTACCCCGACGTGCAAATACCCCAACGTGGCCCGGGTTGCGAGGGCCCTTTATAGCTGCTCGCAGCTCTAGTTATTTTTTGTTATTATTCTTTTCCGCAAACAATCACATTTTTGAGACACTAAACGTGAACGAAAACTCACCAAACTTTACACGCAGATCGGGCCTGGCGAAAAATTGGATATTTTAAAGTCGCCATACATGATAACAGAAAAATGGCTCTGTAGCGCCACCTACATAGCTTAAACGGATCCCTGTCCCGCTACGATTGTCCTATGGCTACGAAAATTGTGTGGCACCTGTAGCATATCCAGATGAACAAAAACCTCTTTGATATGTGTACCCTAAAATAGACAGGAAGTGAGATATGAGTATTTAAATGTCCAATTTTGGCCCATTTTTGCACATTTACAGGGGTCATACTTTTGCCCGCTTCTCCTACACGGTTAATCCGATTGACTTCAAACTTGGGATGTACCATCTCAAGACCTGGGACAACACCATGGTAAAAAATCTAAAGTTTTTGACATTCTATATGACGGCGGTGGGGCATCAAATTTAGTGTTTCAAAACTCTTACTAAACGTACCATTGCCGGTTGTACGTTTAACCTTGAGCTACGAAAATTGGTACACATATGTAACAGACTATGATCTACAAAAAACTCTTTTGGTGCCATATGCTAAACCCAACAGGAAGTCCACCAGAGGCGGGGCATCAAATTATGAGTTTCAAAATTCTTACTTAACAAAGCATACCCGGCTGTACGTTTCACCTAGAGTTACCAAAATTTGAAGACATATGTAACAGCCCTCAAGGTACAAAAAACTCTTTTTGAACCATATGCTAAACCTAACAGGAAGTCCGCCATTTTGATTTACTTTGGAACGTGTTGCCACTTTTTTGGCCATTTCATAGGGGTCCTATTTTAACGAACTCCTCCTACAGAGTTTATCCGATCATCTTCAAACTTGGTGTGATTCATCTTAAGATGTTGAAGATGAAAAGTTATTGAAAGCTTTTTATTTCGCCGCACGCTGTTGTCGTGGCATGCACTTGTTTGCAAAGGAAAAATATTCTTCTTAATGAAGAATTCCCAGTTGTACGAAGCAGCTAGAGCTACGAAAATTTGTAGACATATGTAACAGCCCACGATGTACAAAAAAGTCTCTTGCTGCTTTGTGCTAAACCCAACAGGAAGTCCCGCAGGGGCCGGTCATCACATTTTGAGCTAAAAAACTCCTCTTTAACGAAGCATTCCCGGTTGTACGTTTCACCTAGCGCTATGATAATTTGGAGGCATACATAAGAGCCCACGATGTACAAAAAAAGTCTCTTAGAACCATATGCTAAACCAAACAGGAAGTCCGGCATTTTGATTTACGTCGGGATTTGTAGCCATTTTTTGTGGCCTTTTTTAGGGGTCACATTTTAACGAACTCCAACGAAATTTATCCGACTGTCTTCCAACTTGGTGTGTTTCATCTTAAGATGTTTAAGATGCAAAGTTATCGAAAGTTTTTTTTTATTTTGTCGCAAGCCGTTGCCATAGCGATGCATTATTTGCCAAGTAAAATGCTGCTTTTTTTTTTTTTTTTTTGTCTAAACGAGCGAAAACCCATGAAACTTTACACACACATCAGACTTGTCATAAACATGAATATTTTAGAGATTTCTTGTGCAATTTGCAATAAATGGCTCAATAGCTCCCTATAGACATTTTTATGAAGCTTTTGGAAATGTATGATTCAGCTAGATTTGTAAAAATTGGGATACCTATCAGCCTAAGACTGACAAAAAAAGTTTCTAAAGCCATATGCTAAACCAAACAGGAAGTCTGCCATTTTGATTTACTTTGCTATTTGTAGCCATTTTTTGGGGCCTTTTATAGGCCTCATATTTTCTACAAAACTTATCAGATTGTCTTCATTCTTTGGCGTGTTTCATCTGAAGATATTTAAGATGAAAAGTTATTGAAATTTTTTGTCACGCCTTTGCTCTAGCGATGCATTGTTTGCAAAGAAAAATGCTTTTTTTTTTGTCTAAACATGAGCGAAAACTCAAAACTTTGCACACAGATCAGACCTCTCAAGAACATGAATATTTTAGAGATTTGTTGTGCAATTTGTAATAAATGGCTCAATAGCGCCCTCTAGACATTTTTATGAAGTATTTACGATTATATGATTCAGCTAGATGTGTGAATATTTGGAGGCACACCTATCAGCCTAATACCTACAAAAATTATTCTATAGCCATGTGCCAAACCATTTTTATTTTATTTTGTTAATTGTGCATCATTTTTGGCATTTCCATGAAACTTTGCAAGCACAAAGCATGGCAAAAACATTTACAATTTAGACGGTTTCCTATGAAACAGTACCCCAACATGCCAGTACCCCGACGTGCAAGTACCCCAACGTGGCCCAGGTTGCGAGGGCCCTTTATAGCTGCTCGCAGCTCTAGTTAGGGCCCGAGCAGCGGCGGCGGCGGTGCCGCTGCGAGGCCCTATTGTTTTTGTAGGAATTCTTCTTATTATTAGGGCCCGAGCAGCGACCGCTGCGAGGTCCCTATTGTTCCTGAAGGAATTCTTATTAGGGCCCGAGCAGCGACCGCTGCGAGGTCCCTATTGTTCCTGAAGGAATTCTTATTAGGGCCCGAGCAGCGACCGCTGCGAGGTCCCTATTGTTCCTGAAGGAATTCTTATTATTAGGGCCCGAGCAGCGGCGGCGGCGGTGCCGCTGCGAGGCCCTATTGTTTTTGTAGGAATTCTTCTTATTATTATTATTCTTATTATTATTCTTCTCCGCAAACAATCGCATTTTTGAGACGCTAAACGTGAACGAAAACTCACCAAACTTTACACGCACATCAGGCCTGGCGAAAAATTTGATATTTTAAAGTCGCCATACATGATAACAGAAAAATGGCTCCATAGCGCCACCTACATAGGTTAAACGGATCCCTGTCCCGCTACGATTGTCCTATGGCGACGAAAATTGTGTGGCACCCGTAGCACATCCAGATGAACAAAAACCTCTTTGATGTGTGTACCCTAAAATAGACAGAAAGTGAGGTATGATCATCTGACTGTCCAATTTTGGCCCAGTTTTGCACATTTACAGGGGGTCATACTTTTGCCCGCTTCTCCTACACGGTTAACCCGATTAACTTCAAACTTGGGATGGACCATCTCAACACCTGGGACAACATCATTGTAAAAAATCTAAAGTTTTTGATATACTATATGACGTCGGCGACGCATCAAATTTAGAGTTTAAAAATTCTTACTTCATGAAGCATTGCCGGTTGTACGTTTAATCTAGAGCTACGAAAATTTGTACACATATGTAACAGGCTATGACCTACAAAAAACTCTTTTTGAACCATATGCTAAACCTCACAGGAAGTCCGCCATTTTGATTTATTTTGGAACGTGTTGCCATTTTTTTGGCCATTTCATTGGGGTCTTATTTTAACGAACTCCTCCTACAGTGTTTATCCGATCATCTTCAAACTTGGTGTGATTCATCTTAAGATGTTGAAGATGAAAAGTTATTGAAAGCTTTGTATTTCGTCGCACGCTGTTGTCATGGCATGCACTGTTTGCAAAGGAAAAAAAATATCCTTAAAGAAGCATTGCCAGTTGTACGAAGCAGCTAGAGCTACGAAAATTTGTAGACATATGTAACAGCCCAAGATGTACAAAAAAGTCTCTTGGTGCCCTGTGCTAAACCCAACAGGAAGTCCCCCAGGGGCCGGGCATCACATTTTAAGCTAAAAAACTCCTCTTTAACAAAGCATACCCGGCTGTACGTTTCACCTAGAGTTACCAAAATTTGTAGAGGTATATAACAGCCCTCGAGGTACAAAAAACTCTTTTTGAACCATATGCTAAACCTAACAGGATGTCCGCCATTTTTATTTACTTTGGAATGTGTTGCCATTTTTTGGGCCATTTCATAGGGGTCATATTTTAACGAACTCCTCCTACAGAGTTTATCCGATCATCTTCAAACTTGGTGTGACTCATCTTAAGATGTTGAGGATGAAAAGTTATTGAAAGCTCTTTATTTCGTCGCACGCTGTTGTCGTGGCATGCACTTTTTGCAAAGGAAAAAAATCCCTCTTAATGAAGCATTCCCAGTTGTACGAAGTAGCTAGAGCTACAAAAAATTGTAGACATATGTAACAGCCCACAGTGTACAAAAAAGTCTCTTGGTGCCATGTGCTAAACCCAACAGGAAGTCCCCCAGGGGCCGGGCATCACATTTTGAGCTAGAAAACTCCTCTTTAACGAAGCATTCCCGGTTGTAAGTTTCACCTAGCGCGATGATAATTTGCAGGCATACATAAGAGCCCACGATGTACAAAAAAGTCTCTTGGAACCATGTGATAAACCAAACAGGAAGTCTGCCATTTTGATTTACGATGGGATTTGTTGCCATTTTTTGTGGCCTTTTTCAGTTGTCATATTTTAACGAACTCCTCGTACAAAGTTCATCCGACCGTCTTCAAACTTGGTGTGTTTCATCTTAAGATGTTTAAGATGCAAAGTTATCAAAAGTTTTTTATTTTGTCGCACGCTGCTGCTATAGCGATGCAGTTTGCCAAGTGAAGTGCTGCTTTGTTTTTTTATCTATACATGTGTGAAAACTTATGAAACTTTGCAAACACATCAGACTTGTCATGAACATGAATTTTTAGAGATTTATTGTGCAATTTGCAATAAATAGCGCCCTCTAGACATTTTTATGAAGTATTTCCGATTGTATGATTCTGCTAGATTTGTGAAAATTAGGACAGACCCCTATCAGCCTAATACCTACAAAAAAGTATTATGTAGCCATTTGCCAAACCAAAGAGGAAGTCCGCTATTTTGATTTTATTTTGGGAATTATACATCATTTTTGGCCTCTTTCATTAAACTTTGCACAGACAAGGCATGGAAAAAACTAACATTTTAAATGGTCCTTGTTCCATGTAACAGTACCCCAACGTGCCAGTACCCTGACGTGCAAGTAACCCAACGTTGTGCTCAATAGCGCCCTCTATGCATTTTTATGGAGCATTTCCAATTGTATGATTCAAGCGATACACAACTAAAGATGACTTGACCTAGATTTGTGAAAACTGGGAGGCATACCTATTAGCTTAAGACCTACAAAAAGTATTCTGTAGCCGTATGCTAAACCTAAAAGGAAGTCCGCCATTTTGAATTTATTTTGGGAATTGCACACCATATTTTGCGTTTTGATTAAACTTTGCACATACAAGGCTTGTCAAAAACATTTTAGATGGTCCTTGTCCTATTTGACAGTACCCCAACGTGCCAGTACCCCGACGTGCAAGTACCCCAACGTGGTCCGGGTTGCGAGGGCCCTTTATAGCTGCTCGCAGCTCTAGTTCTTCTTCTTTTTATTTGTTATTATTCTTTTCCGCAAACAATCACATTTTTGAGACACTAAACGTGAACGAAAACTCACCAAACTTTACACGCAGATCGGGCCTGGCGAAAAATTTGATATTTTAAAGTCGCCATACATGATAACAGAAAAATGGCTCTGTAGCGCCACCTACATAGCTTAAACGGATCCCTGTCCCGCTACGATTGTCCTACGGCTATGAAAATTGTGTGGCACCTGTAGCATATCCAGATGAACAAAAACCTCTTTGATCTGTGTACCCTAAAATAGACAGGAAGTGAGATATGAGTATTTAAATGTCCAATTTTGGCCAATTTTTGCACATTTACAGGGGTCATACTTTTGCCCGCTTCTCCTACACGGTTAATCCGATTGACTTCAAACTTGGGATGTACCATCTCAGGACCTGGGACAACACCATGGTAAAAAATCTAAAGTTTTTGACAAACTATATGACGGTGGCGGGGCATCAAATTTACAGTTTCAAAATTCTTACTTAACGAAGCATTGCCGGTGGTACGTTTAACCTAGAGCTATGAAAATTGGTACACATATGTAACAGACTATGATCTACAAAAAAGCCTGTTGGTGCCATATGCTAAACCTAACAGGAAGTCCGCCAGAGGCGAGGCATCAAATTTTGTGTTTCAAAATTCTAACTTAATGAAGCATTCCCGGCTGTACATTTCACCTCGAGTTACCAAAATTTGAAGACATATGTAACAGCCCTCAAGGTACAAAAAACTCTTTTTGAACCATATGCTAAACCGAACAGGAAGTCCGCCATTTTGATTTACTTTGGAACGTGTTGCCATTTTTTGGGCCATTTCATAGGGGTCTTATTTTAACGAACTCCTCCTACAGAGTTTATCCGATCATCTCCAAACTTGGTGTGATTCATCTTAAGATGTTGAAGATGAAAAGTTATTGAAAGCTTTTTATTTCGTCGCACGCTGTTGTCGTGGCATGCACAGTTTGCAAAGGAAAAAATTCCTTCTTAATGAAGCATTCCCAGTTGTACGAAGCAGCTAGAGCTACGAAAATTTGGAGACAAATGTAACAGCCCACGATGTACAAAAAAGTCTCTTGGTGCCATGTGCTAAACCCAACAGGAAGTCCCTTGGGGCCGGGCATCACATTTTGAGCTAAAAAACTCCTCTTTAACGAAGCATTCCCGGTTGTACGTTTCACCTAGCGCTATGATGATTTGGAGGCATACATAAGAGCCCACGATGTACAAAAAAGACTCTTAGAACCATATGCTAAACCAAACAGGAAGTCCGGCATTTTGATTCACGCCTTTTTTAGGGGTCACATTTTAACGAACTCCTACGAAATTTATCCGACTGTCTTCCAACTTGGTGTGTTTCATCTTAAGATGTTTAAGATGCAAAGTTATCGAAAGTTTTTTTTATTTTGTCGCAAGCCGTTCCCATAGCGATGCATTATTTGCCAAGTAAAATGCTGCTTTTTTTTTTTTTTTTGTCTAAACGAGCGAAAACTCATGAAACTTTACACACACATCAGACTTGTCATAAACATGAATATTTTAGAGATTTCTTGTGCAATTTGCAATAAATGGCTCAATAGCGCCTTATAGATATTTTTATGAAGCTTTTGGAAATGTATGATTCAGCTAGATTTGTAAAAATTGGGATACCTATCAGCCTAAGACTGACAAAAAAGTTTCTAAAGCCATATGCTAAACCAAACAGGAAGTCTGCCATTTTGATTTACTTTGCTATTTGTAGCCATTTTTGGGGGCCTTTTATAGGCCTCATATTTTCTACAAAACTTATCAGATTATCTTCATTCTTTGGCGTGTTTCATCTGAAGATATTTAAGATGAAAAGTTATTGAAATTGTTTGTCACGCCTTTGCTCTAGCGATGCATTGTTTGCAAAGAAAAATGCTTTTTTTTTTTGAAAGTCTAAACATGAGCGAAAACTCAAAAATTGCACGCAGATCAGACCTCTCAGGAACATGAATATTTTAGAGATTTGTTGTGCAATTTGTAATAAATGGCTCAATAGCGCCCTCTAGACATTTTTTATGAAGTATTTCCGATTATATGATTCAGCTAGATGTGTGAATATTTGGAGGCACACCTATCAGTCTAATACCTACAAAAATTATTCTATAGCCATGTGCCAAACCATTTTGATTTTATTTTGTTAATTGTGCATCATTTTTGGCCTTTCCATGAAACTTTGCAAGCACAAAGCATGGCAAAAACATTTACAATTTAGACGGTTTCCTATGAAACAGTACCCCAACATGTCAGTACCCCGACGTGCAAGTACCCCAACGTGGCCCAGGTTGCGAGGGCCCTTTATAGCTGCTCGCAGCTCTAGTTAGGGCCCGAGCAGCGGCGGCGGCGGTGCCGCTGCGAGGCCCTATTGTTTTTGTAGGAATTCTTCTTATTATTATTATTCTTATTATTATTCTTCTCCGCAAACAATCGCATTTTTGAGACACTAAACGTGACCAAAAACTCACCAAACTTTACACGCACATCAGGCCTGGCGAAAAATTTGATATTTTAAAGTCGCCATACATGATAACAGAAAAATGGTTCCTTAGCGCCCCCTACATAGGTTAAACGGATCCCTGTCCCGCTACGATTGTCCGACGGCTATGAAAATTGTGTGGCACCTGTAGCACATCCCAATGAACAAAAACCTCTTTGAAGTGTGTACCCTAAAATAGACAGAAAGTGAGGTATGAGTATTTAAATGTCCAATTTTTGCCAATTTTTGCACATTTACAGGGGTCATACTTTTGCCCGCTTCTCCTACACGGTTAACCCGATTGACTTCAAACTTGGGATGTACCATCTCAACACCTGGGACAACATCATTGTGAAAAATGAAAAGTTTTTGATATACTATATGACGGCGGCGGCGCATCAAATTTAGAGTTTAAAAATTCTTACTTCACGAAGCATTGCCGGTTGTACGTTTAATCTAGAGCTACAAAAATTGGTACACATATGTAACAGGCTATGACCTACAAAAAACTCTTTTTGAACCATATGCTAAACCTAACAGGAAGTCCACCATTTTGATTTATTTTGGAACGTGTTGCCATTTTTTTGGCCATTTCATTAGGGTCTTATTTTAACGAACTCCTCCTACAGTGTTTATCCGATCATCTTCAAACTTGGTGTGATTCATCTTAAGATGTTGAAGATGAAAAGTTATTGAAAGCTTTGTATTTCGTCGCACGCTGTTGTCATGGCATGCACTGTTTTTAAAGGAAAAAAATATATCCTTCAAGAAGCATTCCCATTTGTACGAAGCAGCTAGAGCTATGAAAATTTGTAGACATATGCAACAGCCCAAGATGTACAAAAAAGTCTCTTGGTGCCCTGTGCTAAACCCAACAGGAAGTCCCCCAGGGGCCGGGCATCACATTTTGAGCTAAAAAACTCCTCTTTAACAAAGCATACCCGGCTGTACGTTTCACATAGAGTTACCAACATTTGTAGAGGTGTATAACAGCCCTCGAGGTACAAAAAACTCTTTTTGAACCATATGCTAAACCTAACATGACGTCCGCTATTTTGATTTACTTTGGAATGTGTTGCCATTTTTTTTGGCCATTTCATAGGGGTCATATTTTAACAAACTCCTCCTACAGAGTTTATCCGATCATCTTCAAACTTGGTGTGATTCATCTTAAGATGTTGAAAATGAAAAGTTATTGAAAGTTTTTTATTTCGTCACACGCTGTTGTCGTGGCATGCACTTTTTGCAAAGGAAAAAAAATCCTTCTTAATGAAGCATTCCCAGTTGTACGAAGCAGCTAGAGCGACGAAAAATTGTAGACATATGTAACAGCCCAGGATGTACAAAAAAGTCTCTTGGTGCCATGTGCTAAACCCAACAGGAAGTCCCCCAGGGGCCGGGCATCACATTTTGAGCTAAAAAACTCCTCTTTAACGAAGCATTCCCGGTTGTACGTTTCACCTAGCGCTATGATAATTTGCAGGCATACATAAGAGCCCGTGATGTACAAAAAAAGTCTCTTGGAACCATGTGCTAAACAAAACAGGAAGTCTGCCATTTTGATTTATGATGGGATTTGTTGCCATTTTTTGTGGCCTTTTTCAGGGGTCATATTTTAACGAACCCCTCCTACAAAATTTATCCGACTGTCTTCAAACTTGGTGTGTTTCATCTTAAGATGTTTAAGATGCAAAGTAATCGAAAGTTTTTTATTTTGTAACACGCTGTTGCCATAGCAATGCATTGTTTGTCAAGTGCTGCTTTTTTTTTTTTTATACACATGAAAACTCATGAAACTTTGCAAACACATCAGACTTGTCATGAACATGAATTTTCAGAGATTTATTGTGCAATTTGCAATAAATAGCGCCCTCTAGACATTTTTATGAAGCATTTCCGATTGTATGATTATGCTAGACCTACAAAAAAGTATTATGTAGCCATTTGCCAAACCAAAGAGGAAGTCCGCTATTTTGATTTTATTTTGGGAAATATACATCATTTTTGGCCTTTTTCATTAAACTTTGCACAGAAAAGGCATGGAAAAAACTAACATTTTAAATGGTCCTTGTTCCATGTAACAGTTGTCAAGTGCTGCTTTTTTTTTTTTTTTTTATACACATGAAAACTCATGAAACTTTGCAAACACATCAGACTTGTCATGAACATGAATTTTCAGAGATTTATTGTGCAATTTGCAATAAATAGCGCCCTCTAGGCATTTTTATGAAGCATTTCCGATTGTATGATTATGCTAGACCTACAAAAAAGTATTATGTAGCCATTTGCCAAACCAAAGAGGAAGTCCGCTATTTTGATTTTATTTTGGGAACTATACATCATTTTTGGCCTTTTTCATTAAACTTTGCACAGACAAGGCATGGAAAAAACTAACATTTTAAATGGTCCTTGTTCCATGTAACAGTACCCCAACGTGCCAGTACCCTGACGTGCAAGTAACCCAACGTTGTGCTCAATAGCGCCCTCTATGCATTTTTATGGAGCATTTCCAATTGTATGATTCAAGCGATACACAACTAAAGATGACTTGACCTAGATTTGTGAAAACTGGGAGGCATACCTATTAGCTTAAGACCTACAAAAAGTATTCTGTAGCCGTATGCTAAACCTAAAAGGAAGTCCGCCATTTTGAATTTATTTTGGGAATTGCGCACCATATTTTGCGTTTTGATTAAACTTTGCACACACAAGGCTTGTCAAAAACATTTTAGATGGTCCTTGTCCTATTTTACAGTACCCCAACGTGCCAGTACCCCGACGTGCAAGTACCCCAACGTGGCCCGGGTTGCGAGGGCCCTTTATAGCTGCTCGCAGCTCTAGTTATTATTATTATTATTATTCTCCGCAAACGATCACATTTTTGAGACACTAAACGTGACCGAAAACTCACCAAACTTTACACGCACATCAGGCCTGGCGAAAAATTTGATATTTTAAAGTCGCCATACATGATAACAGAAAAATGGCTCCTTAGCGCCCCCTACATAGGTTAAACGGATCCCTGTCCCGCTACGATTGTCCGACGGCTATGAAAATTGTGTGGCACCTGTAGCACATCCCAATGAACAAAAACCTCTTTGAAGTGTGTACCCTAAAATAGACAGAAAGTGAGGTATGAGTATTTAAATGTCCAATTTTTGCCAATTTTTGCACATTTACAGGGGTCATACTTTTGCCCGCTTCTCCTACACGGTTAACCCGATTGACTTCAAACTTGGGATGGACCATCTCAACACCTGGGACAACATCATTGTGAAAAATGAAAAGTTTTTGATATAATATATGATGGCGGCGGCGCATCAAATTTAGAGTTTAAAAATTCTTACTTCACGAGGCATTGCCGGTTGTACGTTTAATCTAGAGCTACGAAAATTGGTACACATATGTAACAGACTATGACCTACAAAAAACTCTTTTTGAACCATATGCTAAACCTAACAGGAAGTCCACCATTTTGATTTATTTTGGAACGTGTTGCCATTTTTTTGGCCATTTCATTGGGGCCTTATTTTAACGAACTCCTCCTACAGTGTTTATCCGATCATCTTCAAACTTGGTGTGATTCATCTTAAGATGTTGAAGATGAAAAGTTATTGAAAGCTTTGTATTTCGTCGGACGCTGTTGTCATGGCATGCACTGTTTGCAAAGGAAAAAAAATATCCTTAAAGAAGCATTGCCAGTTGTACGAAGCAGCTAGAGCTACGAAAATTTGTAGACATATGTAACAGCCCAAGATGTACAAAAAAGTCTCTTGGTGCCCTGTGCTAAACCCAACAGGAAGTCCCCCAGGGGCCGGGCATCACATTTTGAGCTAAAAAAACTCCTCTTTAACAAAGCATACCCGGCTGTACGTTTCACCTAGAGTTACCAAAATTTGTAGAGGTATATAACAGCCCTCGAGGTACAAAAAACTCTTTTTGAACCATATGCTAAACCTAACAGGACGTCCGCCATTTTGATTTACTTTGGAATGTGTTGCCATTTTTTTTGGCCATTTCATAGGGGTCATATTTTAACAAACTCCTCCTACAGAGTTTATCCGATCATCTTCAAACTTGGTGTGATTCATCTTAAGATGTTGAAAATGAAAAGTTATTGAAAGTTTTTTATTTCGTCACACGCTGTTATCGTGGCATGCACTTTTTGCAAAGGAAAAAAATCCTTCTTAATGAAGCATTCCCAGTTGTACGAAGCAGCTAGAGCGACGAAAAATTGTAGACATATGTCACAGCCCAGGATGTACAAAAATTTCTCTTGGTGCCATGTGCTAAACGCAACAGGAAGTCCCCCAGGGGCCGGGCATCACATTTTGAGCTAAAAAAAACTCCTCTTTAACGAAGCATTCTCGGTTGTACGTTTCACCTAGCGCTATGATAATTTGCAGGCATACATAAGAGCCCACGATGTACAAAAAAGTCTCTTGGAACCATGTGCTAAACCAAACAGGAAGTCCGCCATTTTGATTTATGATGGGATTTGTTGCCATTTTTTGTGGCCTTTTTCAGGGGTCATATTTTAACGAACCCCTCCTACAAAATTTATCCGACTGTCTTCAAACTTGGTATGTTTCATCTTAAGATGTTTAAGATGCAAAGTAATCCAAAGTTTTTTATTTTGTCACACGCTGTTGACATAGCAATGCATCGAATTGCACACCATATTTTGTATTTTGATTAAACAGACAAAGCATTCCCGGTTGTACGTTTCACCTAAAGCTATGATAATTTGCAGGCAAACATAAGAGCTCAGGATGTACAAAAAAAGTCTCTTGGAGCCATATGCTAAACCAATCAGGAAGTCCACCATTTTGATTTACGTTGGGATTTGTAGCCATTTTTTGTGGCCTTTTTTAGGGGTCATATTTTAACGAACTCCTCCTACAAAATTTATCCGACTGTCTTTAAACTTGGTGTGCTTCATCTTAAGATGTTTAAGATGCAAAGTTATCGAAAGTTATTTATTTTGTCGCACGCCGTTGTCATGGCGATGCATTGTTTGCCAAGTAAAATGTTGCTTTTTTGTTTTGGTCTAAACATGTGCAAAAACTCATGAAAATGTACACACACATCAGGCTTGTCATCAGCATGAATATTTTAGAGATTTCTTATTCAATTTGCAATAAATGGTTCAATAGCGCCCTCTAGACATTTTTATGAAGCTTTTGCAAATGTTTTGTGTTTTATGATTCAGCTAGATTTGTAAAAATTGGGATACCTATCAGCCTAAGACTTACAAAAAGGTTTCTAAAGCCATATGCTGAATCAAAAAGGAAGTCTGCCATTTTGATTTACTTTGGTATTTGTAGCCATTTTTTGGGGCCTTTTATAGGGGTCATATTTTCAACAGAACTTATCAGATCGTCTTCATTCTTTGGCGTGTTTCATCTTAAGATATTTAAGATGAAAAGTTATTGAATTTTTTTATTTTGTCACACTCCTTTGCTGTAGCCATGCATTGTTTGTGAAGAAAAATGCTTTTTTGAGAGTCTAAATATGGGTGAAAACTCACAAAACTTTGCGCACACACCAGACCTGTCTGGAACATGAATATTTTATTTAGAGATTTGTTGTGCAATTTGTAATAAATGGCTCAATAGCGCCCTCTAGACATTTTTATGAAGTCTTTCCGATTATATGATTCAGCTAGATGTGTGAATATTGGCAGGCATGCCGAATATATTCAAAAAGTATTCTATATAGCCATGTGCCAATCCATTTTGATTTTATTTTGTTAATTGTGCATCGTTTTTGGCCTTTCCATGAAACTTTAAAAACACAAAGCATGGCAAAAACGTTTACAATTTAGATGGTTTCCTATTTGACAGTACCCCAACATGCCAGTACCCCGACGTGCAAATACCCCAACGTGGCCCGGGTTGCGAGGGCCCTTTATAGCTGCTCGCAGCTCTAGTTATTCTTCTTCTTCTTCTTCTTCTTCTTTTTCTTTGTTATTATTCTTTTCCGCAAACAACCACATTTTTGAGGCACTAAACATGAACGAAAACTCACCAAACTTTACACGCAGATCGGGCCTGGCGAAAAATTTGATATTTTAAAGTCGGCATACATGATAACAGAAAAATGGCTCTGTAGCGCCACCTACATAGGTTTAACGGATCCCTGTCCCGCTACGATTGTCCTATGGCTACGAAAATTGTGTGGCACCTGTAGCACATCCAGATGAACAAAAACCTCTTTGATATGTGTACCCTAAAATAGACAGGAAGTGAGGTATGAGTATTTGAATGTCCAATTTTGGCCCATTTTTGCACATTTACAGGGGTCATACTTTTGCCCGCTTCTCCTACACGGTTAACCCGATTGACTTCAAACTTGGGCTGTACCATCTCAACACCTGGGACAACATCATGGTAAAAAATCTAAAGTTTTTGACATACTATATGACGGTGGCGGGGCATCAAATTTACAGTTTCAAAATTCTTACTTAACGAAGCATTGCCGGTGGTACGTTTAATCTAGAGCTACGAAAATTGGTACACATATGTAACAGACTATGATCTACAAAAAAGCCTGTTGGTGCCATATGCTAAACCTAACAGGAAGTCCGCCAGAGGCGAGGCATCAAATTTTGTGTTTCAAAATTCTAACTTAATGAAGCATTCCCGGCTGTACATTTCACCTAGAGTTACCAATATTTGAAGACATATGTAACAGCCCTCAAGGTACAAAAAACTCTTTTTGAACCATATGCTAAACCGAACAGGAAGTCCGCCATTTTGATTTACTTTGGAACGTGTTGCCATTTTTTGGGCCATTTCATAGGGGTCTTATTTTAACGAACTCCTCCTACAGAGTTTATCCGATCATCTCCAAACTTGGTGTGATTCATCTTAAGATGTTGAAGATGAAAAGTTATTGAAAGCTTTTTATTTTGTCGCACGCTGTTGCCGTGGCATGCACAGTTTGCAAAGGAAAAAATTCCTTCTTAATGAAGCATTCCCAGTTGTACGAAGCAGCTAGAGCTACGAAAATTTGGAGACAAATGTAACAGCCCACGATGTACAAAAAAGTCTCTTGGTGCCATGTGCTAAACCCAACAGGAAGTCCCGTAGGGGCCGGGCATCACATTTTGAGCTAAAAAACTCCTCTTTAACGAAGCATTCCCGGTTGTACGTTTCACCTAGCGCTATGATAATTTAGAGGCATACATAAGAGCCCACGATGTACAAAAAAAGTCTCTTGGAACCATGTGCTAAACCAAACAGGAAGTCCGCCATTTTGATTTATGATGGGATTTGTAGCCTTTTTTTGTGGCCTTTTTTAGGGGTCATATTTTAACTCCTCCTACAAAATTCACCCGACCGTGTTCAAACTTGGTGTGTTTCATCTTAAGATGTTTAAGATGCAAATTTATCGAAAGTTTTTTATTTTGTCGCACGCTGCTGCTATAGCGATGCATTGGTTGCCAAGTAAAGTGCTGCTTTGTTTTTTTTTATCTATACATGTGTGAAAACTCGTGAAACTTTGCACACACATCAGACTTGTCATTAACATGAATTTTTAGAGATTTCTTGTGCAATTTGCAATAAATCGCACCCTCTATACATGTTTTATGGAGCATTTCCGATTGGATGATTCAAGCGCGAAATAACTAAAGATGACTTGACTTGACCTAGATTTGTGAAAACTCAGAGGCATACCTATTATATTATTATTATTTTTTGTACCTTACAAGATTATCTCTTGTGCCACATTAAACCCCTTTGCGGGCCTGAGCCAAACCACGGTCCATACATTTGATACCACTGCTTTATTTCAATGGTCAAGTACTTCATAACCACACCTACTTATGCTTGTCCTTGCATATATAGTAGACAACAAAGAGCTCTTTCAACAAAAGACATTTCCATCTACAAAGTCATACAAGGTAAGCACTCTATAAATTCTGCAATCACTACACTTCTATTCCTAAATTATCACTTCAAATACCAACAATGGTTAATACAGCTACAAATTTCTTGTATGTTTATGAAGTATGATACTGTATTTATTTCTACTCCTTTGCTTTTCTACAGAACATGAACAAATCACCAAGCAAATTCTCTTTTGATAAAGACCCTCTAATCATCTCCATACGCAAAGATTGCCAACTTTTTTCCGTAAGTATACAATACATAAACTAAACAGGACAACTTTCTCAATCATATACAGTATGCCATACATATATGTATTAAGTTCTCATTTATTAACAGGTTTGTTAAAGGCACCTTTAGTGTGTTTTTCTGTTTATAATGTTTCTCCACGAGCACGTCTAGCCATTGATATCATGTAGAACACATATGCTAACCTTTTAGAGACAATTGAAGCTTACTTGCACAGTAGCCACTATCTTAACCACTTAATTCACATGTCTACTTGACAACTTATTACATGTAGTGAAATGGTACTTTGTGCGTCTTATGCTTTTTTCTGAACACTGCTTTTCAACTCTTTCCTTAAAACCAATACATGCGGTACTGTTATACTGTATAAATATATATGTCCGTGTGTATATATTTGTATATTCTTTCAAATAAACTCGTTCTGACACACACAGCCATTGAGTAACATGCAACACGACCACAACGTTTTGCACCAACACGTTACCTCTGCTATTTAGAATCATGGAATCTAACATGACTGATTTTCATTGAATGCTTTGTCATTACAGTATGCATGCATTGATCATGCTTCCAGTCGCAACGACTTATACCAGCGCAGCCTTGATCTTCATTCCCAAATGAACCAACTAGTCCATGTGACTCGAGTCAATCGAGCACTTGAAAAACAGATAGACTTCAAAACCAAGCTTGTGAAAGAACTCCAGACTGCATTGGATATAAAGGATGCATGTGATGCATTTGTCCGTGATGGTAAGCTATATGACATGGAAGACACACAAACACTAACACAGCAAGCATCCCCATCCTACACATTGTGTATAATGAATGACATGTTTGACAATGGACATTTTTACATTTTTTTGTTAATGCACGTTCCTTTTTTTCTGTTAGGAATATCTTGAAGGTAACATTGGACTGTTAACTAAAACACTGACTGATTATTGAGCCGCAATTTCTCAATGTATATAATGTGAATACATACTACACTTGATTACTTTCAAATGTGACTGATATCATGTAGCTATGCTGTGATCTTGCCCTCTTTCATCCACTGATAGACACTTCAAAGTTCTTTTTTTTCTGTATCTTTGACAAGGCGGGGTCAAGTAGGACTCAGACGCAGGCGTAAGGTAGGCCACCAAGGCAGCAGGTTTATTTCCGGCCAACAGTGGTCTCCTCTCAAACTGAGAGGAGAACAGGGAGGGGAAAAAGTGGAGAACAAAAAGCGCTCCACTAGGGAGGAAAAAACAGGCAAAAGGTACTGGGGACAACAGAAAGCGCTCCGCTAGGGAGGAAAAAGGGCACAAGGCAAAAGGGGTAACTAAAGGCGCTCCAAAAGGGAGGAAAAGGCACAAAAACAAGGCAACAACGCTAGGCAACATGAACGGGGACATAAGGACTGTGGACGCTTCCATGCACTGACGGTGACACTTCGGCAACGGAGGGGAGAATGCAGGTGGCTTTTATTGTGTGGGTTGATTGGTGGCAGGTGGTGATAATCATGGGCGGGGACCGGTAATGAGTGAGCGGCAGGAAGGGCAAGTGACCTGGGGTGAGAGGAGAGTTTAGGATTTCAGAGTAAAACGGGAAACCGAGACACAAAAATAAAAGCATGAGCCGCCACGCCTGGTGGCGGCGTGACAGTACCCCCCCCTCAACGGCCGGCTCTTGACGGCCCAGGAATGTCAGGGTGATCTTCATAAAATTCATCAATTAAAGAGGGATCAACGATGAACCGGGAGGGGACCCATTGCCTTTCCTCCGGGCCGTATCCCTCCCAGTCCACCAGGTATTGTCTTCCGCGGCCCCGATTACGAACATCCAAAAGTTTCCTAACCTTGTAAACGGGGCCGCCTTCAATCATCTCCGGGGGGGGCGGGTCGGGTTCGGAGGGCACCAGTGTGCTTTCATGAACAGGCTTGACTTGGCTGACATGGAATGTAGGATGAACTCTGAGGGATCGTGGCAGACGGAGTCGAACGGCGGCAGGTCCTATGGACTTGGTTACTGGAAAAGGCCCCACAAAGCGCGGGGCCAACTTTGGACATGGTACCTTGAGCCTGAGGTGTTTGGCTGATAGCCAAACTCGCTGGCCTGGGCGGTATTCTGGTGCCGGTCTCCTCTTCCGGTCGGCGGCCCTCTTCACCCGGTCTCCCTGGCGTTGAAGCGCCGTCCGGGCCGCCGACCAGACCTTGTGGCACCGACGGATCATGGCCTTGACCGAGGGGACCGTTGCCTCCTCTTCCAGTTCGGCGAAGAATGGCGGATCGTAGCCGTGGACGCATTTAAAAGGGGTGAGACCTGTGGCAGATGTGGGCAAAGAGTTGTGCGCGAGCTCGACCCATACTAGATACTTGCTCCAGGTTGTCGGGTTCTGGGAGACGAGGCATCGGAGACCGGTTTCGAGCTGCTGGTTCAGCCGTTCTGCCTGCCCATTGGCCTCAGGATGGTACCCAGAAGTCAGGTTAGCTTTGGCACCTAGGGCTTTACAAAATTGAGTCCAAAAACGGGAGACGAACTGTGGTCCACGGTCGGAAACGATGTGTAAGGGGAAACCATAAAACCTGAATATGTGGTGGATCATGATGTCGGCTGTGGTCTTGGCGGATGGGAGCTTGGTTAATGGGATGAAACGAACCATCTTAGAGAATCTGTCGACGACTGTGAGGATTGTGGTTTTACCATGGGATGGTGGTAGTCCGGTCACAAAATCCACTGAAATTTCCGCCCATGGTCTGGATGGGATTGGTAGTGGCTGGAGTAGACCCATCCGGGACTGGTTTGACGTCTTGTTGCGGGCACAGGTAGGACAGGCAGCTACGTAGTCCTTGATTGTGGTCTCCATTGCCGGCCACCAGAATCTCCGGGCGACAGCATACATGGTCCTGCGGACTCCAGGATGGCAAAATAATCGTGAAGTATGGGCCCAGTGTATTACCTGGGCCCTCAGTTCCTCAGGCACAAAGAGTCGGCGTGGTGGGCATGACGTGGGGGGAGTGACGTTCCGTAGTGCCTCTTTGACGTCGTCCTCAATTTGCCACCTCATGGCCCCGACTATGCAGTCCCGGGGCAGAATGGTCTCAGGCTCGGCTTCCAGTGGTTCGGACTCGTGAATTCTTGACAAAGCGTCAGCCTTGACGTTCTTACTGCCGGGTCTGTAGGTCAGAGAGAAAACGAAGCGGTTAAAAAACAAAGACCATCTGGCCTGTCGAGGGTTGAGTCTTTTGGCCTGGCGTAGGTATTCCAGATTTCGGTGGTCGGTCCAGATCACGAAGGGGAGTTCGGCGCCTTCCAACCAGTGTCTCCACTCTTCGAGAGCCACCTTTACAGCTAGGAGCTCCCGATCACCGACTGAGTAGTTGCGTTCTGCTTTAGATAATTTTCGTGAGAGGAAGGCGCAGGGATGTGTCTTGCCGTCCTCCTGACAACGCTGAGACAGTACTGCCCCAATTCCAATACTCGAGGCGTCCACCTCCACCACGAACTGGCGTTTGGGGTCAGGGACTCTGAGGATTGGCGCATTGGTGAAGCGAGCCTTTAAGTCCTTGAATGCTCTTTCTGCTTCCGTGTTCCACCTAAATCGAACCTGTGGGGAGGTCAAGGCGTGCAGAGGGGCGGCAATGGTGCTGAAGTTTCTGATAAATCGCCGGTAGAAGTTGGCGAATCCGAGGAATTGTTGCACCTTCTTTCGTGAGTCCGGCGTGGGCCAATCTCTCACGGCGCTGACCTTGTCCGCTTCCATCTCCACTTTTCCGGGTGACACGACGAATCCCAAGAAGGAGATGGTGTTGACGTGGAACAGGCTCTTTTCTGCTTTCACGTAAAGCCGGTGATCCAGCAGGCGTTGCAAGACTCGGTTCACGTGGTTTCGATGGTTTGCTTGGTCAGGAGAGTAGATCAGGATATCATCCAGGTAGACGTACACGAAGTGGTCGATGAAATCTTTGAGTACTTCGTTTATCATGGCCTGGAAGACGGCGGGAGCATTCGTGAGGCCAAATGGCATGACCAGGTATTCATAATGTCCCCGAGGAGTGTTGAAGCCTGTCTTCCATTCGTCTCCCTCACGGATCCGAATGAGGTGATAGGCGTTCCGCAGATCGAGCTTCGTGAAGATCTTGGCTTGTTGCAGCTGATCGAACACAGAGGACATCAAGGGCAATGGGTACCGGTTCTTGACAGTGATGTCGTTCAAAGGACTGTAATCAATGCAGGGGCGTAGGGATCCATCCTTTTTACTCACAAAGAAAAAGCCTGCTCCTGCAGGCGAGGAAGACGGTCGGATGAGGCCGGCTTTCAAGGAGTCATCAATGTAGTTGTTCATGGCCTGGCGTTCGGGTCCTGAGACTGAGTACAGTCTCCCCTTGGGAATGGTTGAACCGGGAATCAGATCGATCGGGCAGTCATATGGGCGGTGTGGAGGGAGAGTCATGGCTTTGGTCTTGCTGAAGACCTCCCGCAGATGGTGGTAGCAGGAGGGAACAGTGTGCAAGTTCGGGTACTCTTCTTGAGCCGGTGGGACGAGAGTCACCTGGTGAACCTGGGCTGTGGAGTTTCGGAGTGCGGGTTGTTCCGACCCGTGAGAGCTGCAGTCCTTTCCCCACTCCAGAACAACTCCAGTGTTCCAGTCGATTCTGGGGCTATGTATACACAGCCAAGGGTGTCCCAGCACCAAAGTGGGGGAAGCAGCGTGGAAAACGTGGAAACGGAGAGTCTCGAAGTGAGGTCCGACTCGGACTTCCAGAGGTTCAGTAATATGGGTGATTTTGAAGAGCTCCTTGCCATTCAGCGCTTTAGCCAGGATGGTCGCGGAAAGGGGTTCGGTGGAGCATCGTATTTGCCTTACGAGCTCCCAGTCCATGAGACTTTCGTCGGATCCGGAGTCGATAAGGGCTGACAGAACTGTGGTGACATTGTGGTGAGTTATCTGAATTTGCGTGAGTCTGTGGTTCTTGGCTGGTCGGGGTGACGGAGAACTCACCGGAGGGTTGCCCTTCGTGGTGCAGGCTTCCACCAAGTGTCCAAGACCACCACAATAATAGCAACGGCCCTCTCGGCGTCGGCGCTGTCTCTCCTCCGGCGAAAGCCGAGCCCTTCCCAGTTGCATGGGTTCGTCGCTGGCGAGGTCCACCTCTCCTGGTTCCGGTCGGGAAGGAAAGATGGGTCGCAGCCTTCTGGCCTCCGGTGGCCGCGTCCAGGGGGTGGGTTCCTCTCTCCTTCGCGGTCCGCCGATCTTGGCCAGCTCCTGACGACGATGATCGGTCCGGATGGCGAGGGAAATCAAGGCGTCCAAGTCCGCGGGGAGATCTACGGGAACCAGAAGCTCTTGAATGACAGGTGAGAGTCCTTTCAAAAAATGGTCGTGAAGTGCGATGTCGTTCCAGCCACTGTTTGTTGCCAACGTTCGAAAGTGAACTGCATAGTCGCTGACAGATTCTTTGCCTTGCTGAAGTCGGCTCAGTGCTCGTGCCTTCTCTCGGTCATTGTTTTCTGGATCAAAAACTTGGCGCAAAGCGATTTGAAAGTCCTGTACGCTTTGGCAGACCGAGGAACCCCTGGCCCATTCCGCGGTTGCCCAGGTTTTGGCCCGACCCGTCAGGTGAGACACCATGAAGGCCACTCGGGATCGGGCTGTGGGAAATGCCTGTGGTAACTGTTCATAATGAATGTCGCATTCCGTGAGGAAAGTCTGACAGCGTCCGGGTTCACCGGAGTATCGTTCTGGGGAGGCCAGTCTCAATCCTACCCCGGTGAATGGCGTGGTCGATACAGAGAACTCAGGGTGAGGAATCTGTCCAGTGGGAGCTGGCGCTCGACGCCGTGAAAGGCTTACCAGCTCGTGGACCTGGCTGGTCAATTCCTCCATCCGGGACAGCATGGTCTGTTGGATCCGGTCCTGGTTGTTGAGCCGGGTCTCCTGGCTCTGCAGTGCGGCCTCGACCGTGCCTGCTGGGTCCATGCTGGCCGAAGTGTACTGACAAGGCGGGGTCAAGTAGGACTCAGACGCAGGCGTAAGGTAGGCCACCAAGGCAGCAGGTTTATTTCCGGCCAACAGTGGTCTCCTCTCAAACTGAGAGGAGAACAGGGAGGGGAAAAAGTGGAGAACAAAAAGCGCTCCACTAGGGAGGAAAAAACAGGCAAAAGGTACTGGGGACAACAGAAAGCGCTCCGCTAGGGAGGAAAAAGGGCACAAGGCAAAAGGGGTAACTAAAGGCGCTCCAAAAGGGAGGAAAAGGCACAAAAACAAGGCAACAACGCTAGGCAACATGAACGGGGACATAAGGACTGTGGACGCTTCCATGCACTGACGGTGACACTTCGGCAACGGAGGGGAGAATGCAGGTGGCTTTTATTGTGTGGGTTGATTGGTGGCAGGTGGTGATAATCATGGGCGGGGACCGGTAATGAGTGAGCGGCAGGAAGGGCAAGTGACCTGGGGTGAGAGGAGAGTTTAGGATTTCAGAGTAAAACGGGAAACCGAGACACAAAAATAAAAGCATGAGCCGCCACGCCTGGTGGCGGCGTGACAATCTTCTCAAAATAACTGACATATTCATGGAAAAGATTGTATTTAAATTCTATCATTATTAATTACTATTATTATGTTTATGTCTTTGCCCCTGATTATGATGTTTCTATACCATAGATTTTTTTTAAAACAAATTTTGGACATACTGTGACTTGACCTTTACAATACTAATTTTTACTAAGAAAAAATCAATCACACACCATAATATTTTATACTTATCCTGCATGTATCTGGACACACCATGCCAAATTTTACACTTACATAACCATTTATGTACCTGTCGTATCCTTACTTTTATTCATCATTTCATCACACAATCCTAAAACATTGCTTTTTGACCCAGAGGATTCAACTATACCATTTTTGCGTGTCTTATTACTTACTAGCTATATTATTTATTAACGGGCAAAAACTATGAATATAAGATCACCGTCAAATATTACGTCTGTAATATCCATATACAGTGCATTACATAATATGCATTTGTATTAAGACACTACCATGCTAAAAATATGCACACGACTGTTCTGTAAACTACACCTAAGACAACCAAACTTCACAGATCTAACATGATTCTTCATTCTTTTTTGTTCTACAGATGTATCAAATGCTGCCACACAGACAGAAGAAGCCACTGAGGACATGCACGAAGACGATGATCACAATATAACAGGACAGGTTAACCCCCCTGAAGTTTTAGCCCGCAGGTCAAAGCGTCCTAGGACTAATTCATCCATGGAGGTTACATTATCCTAAGACAGACTATGTGCTAACCCAAACTCTTTGACCCCAAGGGATTCATCTGTCCCAGAAAACTTTTACACTAAAGAGTTTATCTGTCCTAGGGCGCTGTTAACCCCAGGTTAAAGTGTTATTTAATCTGTCCTGTTACAACAGCTATACATAAACAGCTGCATTCCTCTCCTGTTCCATCTCTCGCACTTCTTTCATCTCTTTTTCTCCTCTACTTATACCTATGCTTGCTCATGTGCTTTTTTCCCCTTTAGATGATGTCATTGGTTAGCCTGCTTCAAAGCTACATTTTTTCTTGAATAACTGTCACACATTTACTGTTTGCTGGACCCTACAAAACTGTCACAATACTTCACTATGTCATGAATACATATGTGTTGCACAGCGACACCACATTAAGAGTCATCAAAAAGCTTTTTATTTGATCACACACCATCTCGGTGCCATGCAATGTTTTCAAATGAACAGATGCTGGTTTTGAATATCAAACGAGCGACTTTTCATGAAACTTTGCACACACATCAGAAAGTCCACACTTTTGAATTTATTTTGGGAATTGTGCATCATTTTTGGCCTTTTACTGCACCTTTTTACACACAAGGCACGGCAAATGCATTTCTATTTTCCATGGTCCTTGTCTATTTAACAGTACCCCAACGTGCAAGTCCCCCGACTTGCATATACCCCAACGTGGCCCGGGTTGCGAGGGCCCTTTATAGCTGCTCGCAGCTCTAGTTATTCTTCTTCTTCTTCTTCTTTTTCTTTGTTATTATTCTTTTCCGCAAACAACCACATTTTTGAGGCACTAAACATGAACGAAAACTCACCAAACTTTACACGCAGATCGGGTCTGGCGAAAAATTTGATATTTTAAAGTCGCCATACATGATAACAGAAAAATGGCTCTGTAGCGCCACCTACATAGGTTTAACGGATCCCTGTCCCGCTACGATTGTCCTATGGCTACGAAAATTGTGTGGCACCTGTAGCACATCCAGATGAACAAAAACCTCTTTGATATGTGTACCCTAAAATAGACAGGAAGTGAGGTATGAGTATTTGAATGTCCAATTTTGGCCCATTTTTGCACATTTACAGGGGTCATACTTTTGCCCGCTTCTCCTACACGGTTAACCCGATTGACTTCAAACTTGGGCTGTACCATCTCAACACCTGGGACAACATCATGGTAAAAAATCTAAAGTTTTTGACATACTATATGACGGTGGCGGGGCATCAAATTTACAGTTTCAAAATTCTTACTTAACGAAGCATTGCCGGTGGTACGTTTAATCTAGAGCTACGAAAATTGGTACACATATGTAACAGACTATGATCTACAAAAAAGCCTGTTGGTGCCATATGCTAAACCTAACAGGAAGTCCGCCAGAGGCGAGGCATCAAATTTTGTGTTTCAAAATTCTAACTTAATGAAGCATTCCCGGCTGTACATTTCACCTAGAGTTACCAATATTTGAAGACATATGTAACAGCCCTCAAGGTACAAAAAACTCTTTTTGAACCATATGCTAAACCGAACAGGAAGTCCGCCATTTTGATTTACTTTGGAACGTGTTGCCATTTTTTGGGCCATTTCATAGGGGTCTTATTTTAACGAACTCCTCCTACAGAGTTTATCCGATCATCTCCAAACTTGGTGTGATTCATCTTAAGATGTTGAAGATGAAAAGTTATTGAAAGCTTTTTATTTTGTCGCACGCTGTTGCCGTGGCATGCACAGTTTGCAAAGGAAAAAATTCCTTCTTAATGAAGCATTCCCAGTTGTACGAAGTAGCTAGAGCTACGAAAATTTGGAGACAAATGTAACAGCCCACGATGTACAAAAAAAGTCTCTTGGTGCCATGTGCTAAACCCAACAGGAAGTCCCGTAGGGGCCGGGCATCACATTTTGAGCTAAAAAACTCCTCTTTAACGAAGCATTCCCGGTTGTACGTTTCACCTAGCGCTATGATAATTTAGAGGCATACATAAGAGCCCACGATGTACAAAAAAGTCTCTTGGAACCATGTGCTAAACCAAACAGGAAGTCCGCCATTTTGATTTATGATGGGATTTGTAGCCTTTTTTTGTGGCCTTTTTTAGGGGTCATATTTTAACTCCTCCTACAAAATTCATCCGACCGTGTTCAAACTTGGTGTGTTTCATCTTAAGATGTTTAAGATGCAAATTTATCGAAAGTTTTTTATTTTGTCGCACGCTGCTGCTATAGCGATGCATTGGTTGCCAAGTAAAGTGCTGCTTTGTTTTTTTTTATCTATACATGTGTGAAAACTCGTGAAACTTTGCACACACATCAGACTTGTCATTAACATGAATTTTTAGAGATTTCTTGTGCAATTTGCAATAAATCGCACCCTCTATACATTTTTTATGGAGCATTTCCGATTGGATGATTCAAGCACGAAATAACTAAAGATGACTTGACTTGACCTAGATTTGTGAAAACTCAGAGGCATACCTATTATATTATTATAATTTTTTGTACCTTACAAGATTATCTCTTGTGCCACATTAAACCCCTTTGCAGGCCTGAGCCAAACCACGGTCCATACATTTGATACCACTGCTTTATTTCAATGGTCAAGTACTTCATAACCACACCTACTTATGCTTGTCCTTGCATATATAGTAGACAACAAAGAGCTCTTTCAACAAAAGACATTTCCATCTACAAAGTCATACAAGGTAAGCACTCTATAAATTCTGCAATCACTACACTTCTATTCCTAAATTATCACTTCAAATACCAACAATGGTTAATACAGCTACAAATTTCTTGTATGTTTATGAAGTATGATACTGTATTTATTTCTACTCCTTTGCTTTTCTACAGAACATGAACAAATCACCAAGCAAATTCTCTTTTGATAAAGACCCTCTAATCATCTCCATACGCAAAGATTGCCAACTTTTTTCCGTAAGTATACAATACATAAACTAAACAGGACAACTTTCTCAATCATATACAGTATGCCATACATATATGTATTAAGTTCTCATTTATTAACAGGTTTGTTAAAGGCACCTTTAGTGTGTTTTTCTGTTTGTAATGTTTCTCCACGAGCACGTCTAGCCATTGATATCATGTAGAACACATATGCTAACCTTTTAGAGACAATTGAAGCTTACTTGCACAGTAGCCACTATCTTAACCACTTAATTCACATGTCTACTTGACAACTTATTACATGTAGTGAAATGGTACTTTGTGCGTCTTATGCTTTTTTCTGAACACTGCTTTTCAACTCTTTCCTTAAAACCAATACATGCGGTACTGTTATACTGTATAAATATATATGTCCGTGTGTATATATTTGTATATTCTTTCAAATAAACTCGTTTTGACACACACAGCCATTGAGTAACATGCAACACGACCACAACGTTTTGCACCAACACGTTACCTCTGCTATTTAGAATCATGGAATCTAACATGACTGATTTTCATTGAATGCTTTGTCATTACAGTATGCATGCATTGATCATGCTTCCAGTCGCAACGACTTATACCAGCGCAGCCTTGATCTTCATTCCCAAATGAACCAACTAGTCCATGTGACTCGAGTCAATCGAGCACTTGAAAAACAGATAGACTTCAAAACCAAGCTTGTGAAAGAACTCCAGACTGCATTGGATATAAAGGATGCATGTGATGCATTTGTCCGTGATGGTAAGCTATATGACATGGAAGACACACAAACACTAACACAGCAAGCATCCCCATCCTACACATTGTGTATAATGAATGACATGTTTGACAATGGACATTTTTACATTTTTTTGTTAATGCACGTTCCTTTTTTTCTGTTAGGAATATCTTGAAGGTAACATTGGACTGTTAACTAAAACACTGACTGATTATTGAGCCGCAATTTCTCAATGTATATAATGTGAATACATACTACACTTGATTACTTTCAAATGTGACTGATATCATGTAGCTATGCTGTGATCTTGCCCTCTTTCATCCACTGATAGACACTTCAAAGTTCTTTTTTTTCTGTATCTTCTCAAAATAACTGACATATTCATGGAAAAGATTGTATTTAAATTCTATCATTATTAATTACTATTATTATGTTTATGTCTTTGCCCCTGATTATGATGTTTCTATACCATAGATTTTTTTTTAAAAATTTTTTGGACATACTGTGACTTGACCATTACAATACTAATTTTTACTAAGAAAAAATCAATCACACACCATAATATTTTATACTTATCCTGCATGTATCTGGGCACACCATGCCAAATTTTACACTTACATAACCATTTATGTACCTGTCGTATCCTTACTTTTATTCATCATTTCATCACACAATCCTAAAACATTGCTTTTTGACCCAGAGGATTCAACTATACCATTTTTGCGTGTCTTATTACTTACTAGCTATATTATTTATTAACGGGCAAAAACTATGAATATAAGATCACCGTCAAATATTACGTCTGTAATATCCATATACAGTGCATTACATAATATGCATTTGTATTAAGACACTACCATGCTAAAAATATGCACACGACTGTTCTGTAAACTACACCTAAGACAACCAAACTTCACAGATCTAACATGATTCTTCATTCTTTTTTGTTCTACAGATGTATCAAATGCTGCCACACAGACAGAAGAAGCCACTGAGGACATGCACGAAGACGATGATCACAATATAACAGGACAGGTTAACCCCCCTGAAGTTTTAGCCCGCAGGTCAAAGCGTCCTAGGACTAATTCATCCATGGAGGTTACATTATCCTAAGACAGACTATGTGCTAACCCAAACTCTTTGACCCCAAGGGATTCATCTGTCCCAGAAAACTTTTACACTAAAGAGTTTATCTGTCCTAGGGCGCTGTTAACCCCAGGTTAAAGTGTTATTTAATCTGTCCTGTTACAACAGCTATACATAAACAGCTGCATTCCTCTCCTGTTCCATCTCTCGCACTTCTTTCATCTCTTTTTCTCCTCTACTTATACCTATACTTGCTCATGTGCTTTTTTCCCCTTTAGATGATGTCATTGGTTAGCCTGCTTCAAAGCTACATTTTTTCTTGAATAACTGTCACACATTTACTGTTTGCTGGACCCTACAAAACTGTCACAATACTTCACTATGTCATGAATACATATGTGTTGCACAGCGACACCACATTAAGAGTCATCAAAAAGCTTTTTATTTGATCACACACCATCTCTGTGCCATGCAATGTTTTCAAATGAACAGATGCTGGTTTTGAATATCAAACGAGCGACTTTTCATGAAACTTTGCACACACATCAGAAAGTCCACACTTTTGAATTTATTTTGGGAATTGTGCATCATTTTTGGCCTTTTACTGCACCTTTTTACACACAAGGCACGGCAAATGCATTTCTATTTTCCATGGTCCTTGTCTATTTAACAGTACCCCAACGTGCAAGTCCCCCGACTTGCATATACCCCAACGTGGCCCGGGTTGCGAGGGCCCTTTATAGCTGCTCGCAGCTCTAGTTATTCTTCTTCTTCTTCTTTTTCTTTGTTATTATTCTTTTCCGCAAACAACCACATTTTTGAGGCACTAAACATGAACGAAAACTCACCAAACTTTACACGGAGATCGGGCCTGGCGAAAAATTTGATATTTTAAAGTCGCCATACATGATACATGAAAAATGGCTCTGTAGCGCCACCTACATAGGTTTAACGGATCCCTGTCCCGCTACGATTGTCCTATGGCTACGAAAATTGTGTGGCACCTGTAGCACATCCAGATGAACAAAAACCTCTTTGATATGTGTACCCTAAAATAGACAGAAAGTGAGGTATGAGTATTTGAATGTCCAATTTTGGCCCATTTTTGCACATTTACAGGGGTCATACTTTTGCCCGCTTCTCCTACACGGTTAACCCGATTGACTTCAAACTTGGGCTGTACCATCTCAACACCTGGGACAACATCATGGTAAAAAATCTAAAGTTTTTGACATACTATATGACGGTGGCGGGGCATCAAATTTACAGTTTCAAAATTCTTACTTAACAAAGCATTGCCGTGGTACGTTTAATTGAGAGCCACGAAAATTGGTACACATATGTAACAGACTATGATCTACAAAAAACTCTTTTTGAACCATATGCTAAACCTAACAGGAAGTCCGCCAGAGGCGAGGCATCAAATTTTGTGTTTCAAAATTCTTATTTAATGAAGCATTCCCGGCTGTACATTTCACCTAGAGTTACCAACATTTGAAGACATATGTAACAGCCCTCAAGGTACAAAAAACTCTTTTTGAACCATATGCTAAACCGAACAGGAAGTCCGCCATTTTGATTTACTTTGGAACGTGTTGCCATTTTTTGGGCCATTTCATAGGGGTCTTATTTTAACGAACTCCTCCTACAGAGTTTATCCGATCATCTTCAAACTTGGTGTGATTCATCTTAAAATGTTGAAGATGAAAAGTTATTGAAAGCTTTTTATTTCGTCGCACGCTATTGCCGTGGCATGCACAGTTTGCAAAGGAAAAAATTCCCTCTTAATGAAGCATTCACAGTTGTACGAAGCAGCTCGAGCTACGAAAATTTGGAGACAAATTTAACAGCCCCCAATTTACAAAAAAGTCTCTTGGTGCCATGTGCTAAACCCAACAGGAAGTCCCGTAAGGGCCGGTCATCACATTTTGAGGTAAAAAACTCCTCTTTAACAAAGCATTCCCGGTTGTACGTTTCACCTAGCGCTATGATAATTTAGAGGCATACATAAGAGCCCACGATGTACAAAAAAAGTCTCTTGGAACCATCTGCTAAACCAAACAGGAAGTCCGCCATTTTGATTTACGTTGGGATTTGTAGCCATTTTTTGTGGCCTTTTTTAGGGGTCATATTTTAACGAATTCCTCCTACAAAATTTATCCGACTGTCTTCAAACTTGGTGTGCTTCATCTTAAGATGTTTAAGATACAAAGTTATCGAAAGTTATTTATTTTGTCCCACACCGTTTCATGGCGATGCATTGTTTGCCAAGTAAAATGCTGCTTTTTTTTTTGGTCTAAACATGTGCAAAAACTCATGAAACTTTACACACACATCAGGCTTGTCATAAGCATGAATATTTTAGAGATTTCTTATTAAATTTGCAATAAATGCTTCAATAGCGCCCTCTAGACATTTTTATGAAGTCTTTCCGATTATATGATTCAGCTAGATGTGTGAATATTGGCAGGCATGCCTAATATATTCAAAAAGTATTCTATATATCCATGTGCCAATCCATTTTGATTTTATTTTGTTAATTGTGCATCATTTTTGGCCTTTCCATGAAACTTTACAAACACAAAGCATGGCAAAAACGTTTAAAATTTAGATGGTTTCCTATTTGACAGTACCCCAGCATGCCAGTACCCCGACGTGCAAATACCCCAACGTGGCCCGGGTTGCGAGGGCCCTTTATAGCTGCTCGCAGCTCTAGTTATTCTTATTATTCTTCTCCGCAAACAATCGCATTTTTGAGACACTAAACGTGACCGAAAACTCACCAAACTTTACACGCACATCAGGCCTGGCGAAAAATTTGATATTTTAAAGTCGCCATACATAATAACAGAAAAATGGCTCCTTAGCGCCCCCTACATAGGTTAAACGGATCCCTGTCCCGCTACGATTGTCCGACGGCTATGAAAATTGTGTGGCACCTGTAGCACATCCCAATGAACAAAATCCTCTTTGAAGTGTGTCCCCTAAAATAGACAGAAAGTGAGGTATGAGTATTTAAATGTCCAATTTTTGCCAATTTTTGCACATTTACAGGGGTCATACTTTTGCCTGCTTCTCCTACACGGTTAACCCGATTGACTTCAAACTTGGGATGTACCATCTCAACATCTGGGACAACATCATTGTGAAAAATGAAAAGTTTTTGATATACTATATGACGGCGGCGGCGCATCAAATTTAGAGTTTAAAAATTCTTACTTCACGAAGCATTGCCGGTTGTACGTTTAATCTAGAGCTACGAAAATTGGTACACATATGTAACAGGCTATGACCTACAAAAAACTCTTTTTGAACCATATGCTAAACCTAACAGGAAGTCCACCATTTTGATTTATTTTGGAACGTGTTGCCATTTTTTTGGCCATTTCATTGGGGTCTTATTTTAACGAACTCCTCCTACAGTGTTTATCCGATCATCTTCAAACTTGGTGTGATTCATCTTAAGATGTTGAAGATGAAAAGTTATTGAAAGCTTTGTATTTCGTCGCACGCTGTTGTCATGGCATGCACTGTTTTTAAAGGAAAAAAAAATATCCTTAAAGAAGCATTCCTATTTGTACGAAGCAGCTAGAGCTACGAAAATTTGTAGACATATGTAACAGCCCAAGATGTACAAAAAAGTCTCTTGGTGCCCTGTGCTAAACCCAACAGGAAGTCCCCCAGGGGCCGGGCATCACATTTTGAGCTAAAAAACTCCTCTTTAACAAAGCATACCCGGCTGTACGTTTCACATAGAGTTACCAAAATTTGTAGAGGTATATAACAGCCTTCGAGGTACAAAAAACTCTTTTTGAACCATATGCTAAACCTAACAGGACGTCCGCCATTTTGATTTACTTTGGAATGTGTTGCCATTTTTTTTGGCCATTTCATAGGGGTCATATTTTAACAAACTCCTCCTACAGAGTTTATCCGATCATCTTCAAACTTGGTGTGATTCATCTTAAGATGTTGAAAATGAAAAGTTATTGAAAGTTTTTTATTTCGTCACACGCTGTTGTCGTGGCATGCACTTTTTGCAAAGGAAAAAAATCCTTCTTAATGAAGCATTCCCAGTTGTACGAAGCAGCTAGAGCGACGAAAAATTGTAGACATATGTAACAGCCCAGGATGTACAAAAAAGTCTCTTGGTGCCATGTGCTAAACCCAACAGGAAGTCCCCCAGGGGCCGGGCATCACATTTTGAGGTAAAAAACTCCTCTTTAACGAAGCATTCCCGGTTGTACGTTTCACCTAGCGCTATGATAATTTGCAGGCATACATAAGAGCCCATGATGTACAAAAAAGTCTCTGGGAACCATGTGCTAAACCAAACAGGTAGTCTGCCATTTTGATTTATGATGGGATTTGTTGCCATTTTTTGTGGCCTTTTTCAGGGGTCATATTTTAACGAACCCCTCCTACAAAATTTATCCGACTGTCTTCAAACTTGGTGTGTTTCATCTTAAGATGTTTAAGATGCAAAGTAATCGAAAGTTTTTTATTTTGTAACACGCTGTTGCCATAGCAATGCATTGTTTGTCAAGTGCTGTTTTTTTTTTTTATACACATGAAAACTCATGAAACTTTGCAAACACATCAGACTTGTCATGAACATGAATTTTTAGAGATTTATTGTGCAATTTGCAATAAATAGCGCCCTCTAGACATTTTTATGAAGCATTTCCGATTGTATGATTATGCTAGACCTACAAAAAAGTATTATGTAGCCATTTGCCAAACCAAAGAGGAAGTCCGCTATTTTGATTTTATTTTGGGAATTATACATCATTTTTGGCCTTTTTCATTAAACTTTGCACAGACAAGGCATGGAAAAAACTAACATTTTAAATGGTCCTTGTTCCATGTAACAGTACCCCAACGTGCCAGTACCCTGACGTGCAAGTAACCCAACGTTGTGCTCAATAGCGCCCTCTATGCATTTTTATGGAGCATTTCCAATTGTATGATTCAAGCGATACACAACTAAAGATGACTTGACCAAGATTTATGAAAACTGGGAGGCATACCTATTAGCTTAAGACCTACAAAAGGTATTCTGTAGCCGTATGCTAAACCTAAAAGGAAGTCCACCATTTTGAATTTATTTTGGGAATTGCACACCATATTTTGCGTTTTGATTAAACTTTGCACACACAAGGCTTGTCAAAAACATTTTAGATGGTCCTTGTCCTATTTGACAGTACCCCGACGTGCAAGTACCCCAACGTGGCCCGGGTTGCGAGGGCCCTTTATAGCTGCTCGCAGCTCTAGTTCTTCTTCTTCTTCTTCTTCTTCTTCTTCTTCTTTTTCTTTGTTATTATTCTTTTCCGCAAACAACCACATTTTTGAGGCACTAAACATGAACGAAAACTCACCAAACTTTACACGCAGTTCGGGCCTGGCGAAAAATTTGATATTTTAAAGTCGCCATACATGATAACAGAAAAATGGCTCTGTAGCGCCACCTACATAGGTTTAACGGATCCCTGTCCCGCTACGATTGTCCTATGGCTACGAAAATTGTGTGGCACCTGTAGCACATCCAGATGAACAAAAACCTCTTTGATATGTGTACCCTAAAATAGACAGGAAGTGAGGTATGAGTATTTGAATGTCCAATTTTGGCCCATTTTTGCACATTTACAGGGGTCATACTTTTGCCCGCTTCTCCTACACGGTTAACCCGATTGACTTCAAACTTGGGCTGTACCATCTCAACACCTGGGACAACATCATGGTAAAAAATCTAAAGTTTTTGACATACTATATGACGGTGGCGGGGCATCAAATTTACAGTTTCAAAATTCTTACTTAACAAAGCATTGCCGGTGGTACGTTTAATTGAGAGCCACGAAAATTGGTACACATATGTAACAGACTATGATCTACAAAAAAGCCTGTTGGTGCCATATGCTAAACCTAACAGGAAGTCCGCCAGAGGCGAGGCATCAAATTTTGTGTTTCAAAATTCTTATTTAATGAAGCATTCCCGGCTGTACATTTCACCTACAGTTACCAACATTTGAAGACATATGTAACAGCCCTCAAGGTACAAAAAACTCTTTTTGAACCAAATGCTAAACCGAACAGGAAGTCCGCCATTTTGATTTACTTTGGAACGTGTTGCCATTTTTTGGGCCATTTCATAGGGGTCTTATTTTAATGAACTCCTCCTACAGAGTTTATCCGATCATCTCCAAACTTGGTGTGATTCATCTTAAAATGTTGAAGATGAAAAGTTATTGAAAGCTTTTTATTTCGTCGCATGCTGTTGCCGTGGCATGCACAGTTTGCAAAGGAAAAAATTCCCTCTTAATGAAGCATTCCCAGTTGTACGAAGCAGCTAGAGCTACGAAAATTTGGAGACAAATTTAACAGCCCACGATGTACAAAAAAAGTCTCTTGGTGCCATGTGCTAAACCCAACAGGAAGTCCCGTAGGGGCCGGTCATCACATTTTGAGGTAAAAAACTCCTCTTTAACGAAGCATTCCCGGTTGTACGTTTCACCTAGCGCTATGATAATTTAGAGGCATACATAAGAGCCTTCTTCTTCTTCTTTAGGGCCCGAGCAGTAACTCCTCCTCACTAGTCTGATGGATTATACATAAATTACCAATATTGTTAATGCTTGAACAATATGCTAGATCAATAACATAAATAACAACAATCATACATCACTAATAGGCACTTATCATAATTTTCTTTCTTTTATGATAGAATTTAAATACAATCTTTTCCATGAATATGTCAGTTATTTTGAGAAGATACAGAAAAAAAAGAACTTTGAAGTGTCTATCAGTGGATGAAAGAGGGCAAGATCACAGCATAGCTACATGATATCAGTCAGCCATTTGCCAAACCAAAGAGGAAGTCCGCTATTTTGATTTTATTTTGGGAATTATACATCATTTTTGGCCTTTTTCATTAAACTTTGCACAGACAAGGCATGGAAAAAAATAACATTTTAAATGGTCCTTGTTCCATGTAACAGTACCCCAACGTGCCAGTCCCCTGACGTGCAAGTAACCCAACATTGTGCTCAATAGCGCCCTCTATGCATTTTTATGGAGCATTTCCAATTGTATGATTCAAGCGATACACAACTAAAGATGACTTGACCTAGATTTGTGAAAACTGGGAGGCATACCTATTAGCTTAAGACCTACAAAAAGTATTCTGTAGCCGTATGCTAAACCTAAAAGGAAGTCCGCCATTTTGAATTTATTTTGGGAATTGCGCACCATATTTTGCGTTTTGATTAAACTTTGCACACACAAGGCTTGTCAAAAACATTTTAGATGGTCCTTGTCCTATTTGACAGTACTCCAACGTGCCAGTACCCCGACGTGCAAGTACCCCAACGTGGCCCGGGTTGCGAGGGCCCTTTATAGCTGCTCGCAGCTCTAGTTGTTATTGGTATTGCTATACCAATCAGTCAATAATTCTGTTTATGAAAACATTTGTTTCAAAATATACAAGTACAATCATGTACAAAAGTAAGAAATAGTCATTGATAAATCTCTCAAGTACAAGTAAGAAAAAAAAATGCTGAAAAGAATACTCAAGTACTGAGTAACTGCTTTGAACATAGTCTGATTTATTTAAAAAAAAAAATGTCATCAGACAAAAATATAAAATTATGTGCAAATGCTGGCATCTTCAAATCATAAAAAAATACCACTACCTATATATATATCTTACTCATCTTGTAATTTGTACGGGTCTTGTCTCCATTCCATGTCAGGTGTCTGGGCGCATTATCAGCATCCTGATTAGCATCTGGCCGTACATGTAAAGTCCAACGTATAAAATGCCAACCTCCTCCTCTTCCTCCAACTCTTTAAAAAACGTGGTTCTCCTCATTTTCGCTCAACCTATCGCTGACATCGCTGTCTGAATCGACGTTTGAGTGGCTTTGTATAGCGTCTGCATGGAGCGCTGCCGTCGCTGTTCCCGGTGTGACGTATCACTTCCGGGTTTGTCGTCCGCCAGGCTCGAACTTCGGAAAAGCGATTATTTCGTCAAATATATAACATATAATTATTTTTTCATACTTTATTTGTTGGACAGTGTTTCAATGCTTCAGTTGTGACCCTATATGGTATTTTATGAAATTACTTCACATTTGGCCTTTAAGAAATTCACGCCTCCTGGGGTATATATCGTCTGGTTCCACATTACTTACGGTATCCGCACAATGTTAAATATCAACTTTTCCCCCCCTTCATTTTCAATGGGACAGACATTGAACTTTTTCTAGGTGTCACTTTCCACACCCACTTCCATACATAGAACTTAGAATTAACAGGTGTTTGGTACTGCTTGTTGGCACAGTTGGTAAAGTGCATTGTCGAGTATCCAGGTCATCATTCCATAATTTATCTCTCAATTTACTTCAAAAGCATTCCACATGCATTCAAAATCTTAGCATTCAGCTTTCAGCATTCCCACGCAATTTATCCAGGAATTGCACTTAGTTTAGTTGGAAAGGGTGTTCTATTTTGTTGCAGTTCCCTCACTCTCACTTTTCTGATCCACGTGATTGCCTTCAAATGTCACAGCTTGCGCTTACCTGCCAACACCTTCGCAGTTTTGATGGCTTGTCTTTCAGCCTGCACGTGTTTTTTTTCCCTCCCCCTGCTGCAGTTTAAACGATGTCACTGTCGATGATGAGCAGCTGCCCGATGGAGTCCTCCTTTCGCGTGGAGCACCACGAGGCCCGGGTCTGGTGATGAAATCGGGTCTGGTCGTCGATCACAATAAGGTCCGACTTGAGGAGCGTGAGGAACAACTGCTCAACAGGCTGTGAGTGACACGCGAAGAAACGCAAAATCCGTCAAACTTTGTTTTGTTGTCATGTTGTTTGACTAAGTTGAGCTTCATCACGTATTGTTGATTTTTTCCCTCTCGTATTCATGCTTGCCTTGTGGTTGCGTTCGTCTGGAATTTTGACGCGGATGTTTTTGTGTCTACAAGACAAGCACAACTGAAGCTGCTGCTGCAACTGCTGCAACTGCCGTACGTCAGAACGTCATGAAGATGCAGATCAATGTCGAAGGTTGGACTTCCATCAGTCCTCAAATAAATTCTTCTTTTCAAGCATGAAAGCATTACTTCCAACCAATACATTGACAGCCTTGTAATGGACAGCAGTGTGGCAATTTACATTTGATGGCGCAATATTTAGCGGTCAACTAATCAATCACTCTGAAAAGCCACCATTCTGTAAACTAATATATCCCATCACCAATCATTTTTGAGGTCAACTTCTACTCAAGCACCTGCGACTGAAGCCAACCAACCATCACGATACAATATTATCACATGAAGGTTACGATACGATAATTAGCACAACAGTGGGGAGGTTGCCGATACAAAAAAAGGATAAATAAATAAATAAATAAAATAAAATGTAAAAAAAAGATGTCACGTCGACCTCAGCCGACAGAAAGAGGTTCCCAAAAAGGCAGACCCAGAAAGGAAAATACAATTTAGAAATTTATTTACAGAAGAACTCGTGGAAAACCTTAACAGAAAGCGCTGGTAAACACAACCAGGATAAGTAAACAACAATTGCGAGCACAAAGGCTGGAGAAAAACACGAACCGAAAAATACTTGCAAAAGGCAAGGTACAAAGGAGTAACAGAAAACGCTTGCAAAAAGTATGCAAGGGAGTAAATACAAAATAGAACAAGGCAAATATGCCACCAATCAATTATCACCAAAAATGCCGTGGATATACTCACACGTAAATATAAATACAAACACAAGAACACTATCCAATAAGACTATGACTATGACTATGGACGTTGCTATGAATCAAAAAGGGGTGCAGAGAATTCTTGTCGCTAGTAGCAGTGAGCAAGGAATAATCCGACAGTGGACTGCTGTGCCCGGAGTCCTTTTCAAGTCCACTAATTGATTAGTAAACACACCCCAGGTGTGGTGCTGGAGGAAACGCCCACTCACTATTGGGGAGGAGAAAAACAAAACAGCACTGAGAGCAGGATCATGACAGTACCCTCCCCTCAACGGACGCCCCCTGGCGGACCACCTGGTTTTGACGGATGCGCCTCATGGAAAGTGCGCAGAAGCGATGGATCCAGGATCCAGGAGCGGGGAACCCACTGACGCTCCTCTGGCCCATAGCCCTCCCAATCGACCAGATACTGGAACCCCTTTCCCCGGCGCCTAGAGTCTAGAATCTCTTTCACAGTGTATACCGGGTCTCCATCAACCAGTCGAGGAGGTGGTGGCGGTGCCGCAGGAGGGTTCAGTGGGCTCGGAGTGTCTGGCTTGAGTAGGGACACATGGAAAACAGGATGGATCTTAAGGTTGGGAGGCAGGCGAAGTCGCACCGAAACAGGATTGACAACCGATTCCACTTCAAAGGGGCCGATGAAGCGGGGGCCCAACTTCCGAGAGCTTCCAGCCAAATGCAGGTCCCGGGTGCTCAGCCAAACGTGGTCCTTGGGCTGGTAGTTGGGTGCCGGGTGCCTCCGACGGTCTGCGATCTGTCGGTTTCGTGCTGCGGTTCGGGACAATGCTGCACGAGTCTCACGCCATACCTGATGGGCCCTCTTGAGATGCAGCTGCACCGAGGGTAGGTCCACCGTTCCCTCCTGGGACGGAAATAACGGTGGCTGGTATCCGTATGCAGACATGAACGGTGATCGACCTGTGGCAGTGGAGACAAGGGTATTATGTGCATACTCCACCCATGGCAAGTGCGAGGTCCAGGTTGTCGGATTTTGAAGGCATACGCAGCGGAGGGCTGCCTCAAGGTCCTGGTTAGCCCTCTCAGTTTGACCGTTCGTCTGGGGGTGGTATCCTGATGATAGGCTTGCGGTGGCTCCCAACACCCGACAGAATTTCCCCCACACCTGGGAGACAAATTGTGGCCCACGATCAGACACCACGTTAAGCGGAAGTCCATGTAGTCGGAAAACGTGCTTGACCAGAAGCTGTGCAGTCTCCCAGGCTGATGGGAGTTTGACCAAGGCTACAAAATGGGCTAGCTTGGAGAATCGATCCACAACAGTCAAAATGACAGATCTTCCTCGGGATGTTGGCAGGCCAGTGACAAAGTCCATAGAGATGTGAGACCATGGTTGCGATGGGACAGGCAGAGGGCGGAGCAGACCTGCTGGCCTTTGGTGAGATGATTTTCCACTGGCACAGGCAGCGCAGGCTCCCACAAACTCTGCGACGTCTCTCCGCATTTCAGGCCACCAGAATCTTTGTCCGAGAAGGGTTAGAGTCCGGTTTATCCCGGGATGGCAGGCGATCTTTGACTCGTGTCCCCACCGCAGCACCTCAGGACGTAAATTTGCTGGCACAAACAGCTTCCCAGTAGGGCACTCACCCGGAACCTGTGCACCCTCCAGGGCTTCTATGACCTTCCTCTCCACGTCCCACTGAAGGGCCCCCGCAAAACAATGTTCTGGCAGGATAGTCTCCGACCGCTGCTCATTGGCTGCTGGCTCATGAATGCGGGACAGAGCATCCGGTTTCTGGTTCTTGGACCCCTGGCGGTATGAAAGCGTAAAGCTGAATCGGGTGAAAAACATGGCCCACCTGGCTTGACGAGAGTTGAGTCTTTTGGCAGAACGAAGGTATGCCAGATTCTTGTGATCAGTGTAGATTGTGAATGGTTCCTTTGTTCCTTCTAGCCAGTGTCTCCACTCCTGTAATGCGAGCACTATAGCCAGCAATTCCCGGTTTCCCACATCATAATTTGCCTCGACGGGACTCAGCTGCTTGGAGAAGTAGGCACAGGGGTGGAGCCTCTGGTCGACCGGAGAGCGCTGGGACAGGACAGCCCCCATTCCTGAATCGGATGCATCAACCTCGACCACAAATGGAAAATCAGTATTAGCATGAGTCAAAACTGGTGGATTAGAAAACATTCGTTTCAGTTCCCTGAAGGCCTGTTCTGCACCCGAATTCCATTTAAAAGGCATCTTGCTTGATGTCAGACGTGTAAGGGGAGCGGCTTTCTGGCTATAGTTTCTAATAAACCGGCGGTAGAAATTGGAGAACCCCAGAAACCGTTGTAACTGTTTTCTCGTTGTTGGGGTTGGCCAGTCCACTACTGCTTGTGTTTTACTGGGGTCAGCCCGTAGCTGACCCCCTTCTACAATAAAGCCCAAGAACGGGACAGACGTAGCGTGAAACTCACACTTTTCCGCCTTGACATACAGTCGATTCTCTAATAATCTTTCAAGAACCAACCGCACATGTTGGCGATGTTCCTCTAGATCGCGGGAGAAAATAAGTATGTCATCAAGATAAACAAAGCAAAAAATATTCAGCATATCCCGCAAGACGTCATTGATAAGGCACTGGAACACTGCTGGGGCATTAGTTAATCCAAATGGCATAACAAGGTACTCGAAGTGTCCCAGGGGTGTCTTAAATGCTGTTTTCCACTCATCTCCTTCCCGTATTCTAACCAAATAGTACGCACTACGGAGGTCAAGCTTCGTAAAAATAGTTGCAGCCTGCAGCGGTGCAAATGCTGAATCCAACAAGGGCAGGGGATACTTATTTTTGACGGTAATTTCATTTAGGCCCCGGTAATCGACACATGGCCGTAAAGTCTTATCGATAAAGAAAAATCCTGCCCCCCCGGGTGATCTAGAAGGGCAGATGATACCAGCTGCCAAGGAAGTAGTGATGTATTCCCTCAAGGCTTCCCGTTCAGGTTGAGACACCTGATACAATCTAGAACTTGGTAGTGGGGTATTAGGAATCAAATCTATGGCGCAGTCGTAAGGTCGATGGGGGGGGCAATGACTGTGCACGAGCTTTACTAAACACTTTCCATAAATCGTGGTATTCAGCTGGTACATTATCTAAGCAAATAGCTTCGGAGTTGGGGTCGACTGGCGGTACCGATCCACCATCGGCCGATTTCAGACAGTGAGCATAACAAAAAGGACTCCAGTTTTCTAAGGCGGGTTTTTCCCAGTCGATGTCTGGGTTGTGCAATTTTAGCCACGGCTACCCCAAAACAACAGGAGCAGCTCGAGAGGGCATAACAAAAAACCTAATTTGCTCCACGTGGTTACCTGAAAGTTTCAATACTAGTGGGCTAGTAATTAGACAAATTTCTGCCAGGAGACGCCCATTAAGATCCAATACTCTCTTTACTTTACTTAGCGTCTCCACAGGACAGTTCAGGGTCTCTACCATACACTCATCAATAAAACTGTCATCAGCCCCAGAATCAACCAGCGCAATTACTCTCACACTTTTTCCGTAGCCGGACACTTCTCCTGACAGTTCTAGTCTCTTACTCTGTTGGCTTATGTTAGAGTCTGGACTTGGTTTGGGCTCTTCACACTCATACTCACACTGTTCATCGGTGGCTTGCGCCGACTGCCGGTTGCCTAGTTGAGTGGATTGATGACATTTGCGTGCTTGCCTCGCCTGGCAGGAAGCCACCTGGTGTCCTGATTGACCGCAGTAGAAACAAGCTCCTGCCAGGAGGCGCCGTTGTCTCTCCTCATGGCGCAAACGACCTCCTTCTAGCTGCATTGGTTCCTCCAAGGCAGCAGGTGATCCCAGGGCGGCTGAGGAGTCGGTGTCCGGGGTGAGAGGACGTGCTTGATTGTCCAGGGGGGCACTCCTAACTGCGCCGAGCCGCTCCCATGCACGTTCCCTGCGCCGCTCCCTCAGTCGGTTGTCAAGGCGGATGGTCAGCGAGCGATATTAGTTCCTCCAAGTCCGAGGTATCGTCCCGCACTGCTAGTTCATCTTTAACTGCCGAGTTTAGTCCACGGCGAAACAGACAACATAGTGCTCGGTCATTGAAGCCACTCTCGGCAGCCAGGATGCGGAATGAAATAGAGTAATCCACCACCGACTGCCGCCCTTGCACCAAGTCCAGAAGCTGATTTCCAGCCTCCCTTCCCTTTACCGGGTGATCAAAGACACGTCTAAACTCCAAAACAAACGTCGGAAAGGAAGACCGGAGATCAGGTTGCGCATTGCTCACCGCCATAGCCCAAGTAGCTGCTTTGCCAGCCAAGAGACTCATTACAAATGCCACTTTAGCATTGTCCTGTGCATAAGTCAACGGTTGCTGGTCAAAAATAAGAGAGCAATGATGCAAAAAAGTACCACAACTTCCAGGTTGTCCATCATACCTCGGCGGGTGGGGCAAAACGGGCTCTCTAACAGTGACCAAGGGCGAAGACGCCCCAACTGTGGTCTTGACAGGGGCGAGGTGCTCACACCGGGAACACAATTCATTTAACTGGCCAGCTAGCCTGCTTACAACATTCTGAAGCTCAACCAAGGAGGCTTCGTTTTGCCCAACCCGTCTCACTTGGCTGTCCAAAGCGCATCTCACCTTTACTGGGTCTACGGGATCCATGGTGGTCGGATTATTCTGTCACGTCGACCTCAGCCGACAGAAAGAGGTTCCCAAAAAGGCAGACCCAGAAAGGAAAATACAATTTAGAAATTTATTTACAGAAGAACTCGTGGAAAACCTTAACAGAAAGCGCTGGTAAACACAACCAGGATAAGTAAACAACAATTGCGAGCACAAAGGCTGGAGAAAAACACGAACCGAAAAATACTTGCAAAAGGCAAGGTACAAAGGAGTAACAGAAAACGCTTGCAAAAAGTATGCAAGGGAGTAAATACAAAATAGAACAAGGCAAATATGCCACCAATCAATTATCACCAAAAATGCCGTGGATATACTCACACGTAAATATAAATACAAACACAAGAACACTATCCAATAAGACTATGACTATGACTATGACTATGAACGTTGCTATGAATCAAAAAGGGGTGCAGAGAATTCTTGTCGCTAGTAGCAGTGAGCAAGGAATAATCCGACAGTGGACTGCTGTGCCCGGAGTCCTTTTCATGTCCACTAATTGATTAGTAAACACACCCCAGGTGTGGTGCTGGAGGAAACGCCCACTCACTATTGGGGAGGAGAAAAACAAAACAGCACTGAGAGCAGGATCATGACAAAAGACAAATATTGTGCTTTTGTACATTATCTACAATTGCTAATAACACTTAATATTGATGCACTTACTTGCCAATGCAAGCCCACATTGAGATCCCCACATATTGACTCGGTTTATATACATATAAGGGCCAAAACATGCCTTGTATATTAAATGGCACTAAAAAACTAGCCACTAGAGGGTGCTAGAACTGCACAAATGGAAATCAACTGACGTTTTTTTTTTAAACAGATGTGCTGCTTTTAACTCTTTAAATCCCACGAATTTTCTGACAAGATAACTCCCGAATCCCACCGGATTTTGCACATTTTCACCCATTTTCAAGGCTTATTAGAATATTGTGTGCTATGACTAAATAAACATGGTGGGTGTCGTTTGAAAGATTGGGTTCTCCTCTTTCATTAGAAAAAAAAGTATGGTTCTACCTTATTCTATTCTTTATTAATTATCATTTGAAAATGGCTTGATTTGACATAATTCAAGAATCTCGGGCAAAATAAGGAGAAATTAAGCTTTTTGTGAAATGATGCAATTTCTGCAAAATAGTGACTTTTAAAGTAATATTTTTTGGTTTAGTGACATGTCAAATATCTCAACAGTCCTTACATTCCATAAAACCTGAAAACAAAATGAAAATGTGGTTTTGATAGCAAAATAAGTATTTATTTACATATCTGATTACGTGTGTAAACAGCAATATTTTCACATTTGACAAACTATTTACAAAATGTTGACCATTTACAGGAATGTACGTGTGGGGGTGTGTGCGTGGGTGTGTGTGTGTGCGTGTGCGCGCTATTCACATACTATACAGGGCATCAACAGCAACATTTTCACATTTGATAAACTATTTACAAATTTTGGGCTATTTACAAGATGTGTATGCATGTTTTTTTTTCCCCTCAAATCCAATAGTGTCTTTTTGTGTGGTACCGTGTGAAACAGTCTCCTGTGTGCAAAGGGACATTACAAGATTTGCATACTTTGGTTGTTTCTCTGCGCTGGCCCCTGCACACGCAAACTCGACACCTTCTTGTTGGTTTTGTCTTTGATATGGTGGGCCGGAGAGGTATCAGGGTATGTTTTGCCATTCGTCCGTCCAGCCTACTGTCCGGGTCATTGTAGGGTGACCTGGCATTGGACCCAATTTCGTCCGAGGCCTCACCTTCACTTTCTTCCCGTTCCTCTTGTTTGGTCACATGTCGCGCTCGCGTCCAGGACTTCACCACCTTGCGTATGTATGTCAAAAATTTCATACGCTGTCCTGGGTTTTTTGCTCGGAAAATGACAAAAGAGTTCAACATGGTCAGCTGGAAGGGGTACGCGACAAACTTTTTTGCCCAATTCATGGACTTGCGCATGAAGGGGTAATACGAGGTGTTTTGGTCAAGTTTGTCTACCCCTCAGGTAACCAATCACAGCTCACCTGTTTTCTAGGTTTGGTCATGTGACATTCACAAGCTGAGCTGTGATTGGTTACCTGGGCCCTTGTGATGTCATTTTCAGACGACAGCAAGTTGCAAAATGTGTTTTTAAAGGTACTAATTGTACATAAAAAAATAATGAAAATATCAAATTTATTATAGGCAAAATATTAATGTTTGACTGCCAGAAATGGCTAAATAAGTAAAGTATCCCTTTAAACAATATTGTCCTTCAGCATGTCAGTCACTTATGTCACTTCTGCTATCCGGGTTACCAGGAGCGCTGTCCGGGCTACCAGGAGTGCCCTCCGCGTTACCAGGAGGGCCGTCCGGGTTACCAGGAGGGCTGTCCGGGTTACCAGGAGTGCCCTCCGGGTTACCAGGAGGGCCGTCCAGGTTACCAGGAGTGCTGTCCGGGTTACAAGGAGTGCCCTCCGTGTTACCAGGAGTGCCTTCCGGGTTACCAGGAGTGCGAATTCACCATTGAGTTGAATGGCCGGGTTACCAGGAGGGCTGTCCGGGTTACCAGGAGTGCTGTCCGGGTTTCCAGGAGTGCGAATTCCCCATTGAGTTGAATGGCCGGGTTACCAGGAGGGCTGTCCGGGTTACCAGGAGTGCCCTCCGGGTTACCAGGAGTGCTGTCCGGGTTACCAGGACTGCTGTCCGGGTTACCAGGAGGGCTGTCCGGGTTACCAGGAGTGCCCTCCGGGTTACCAGGAGGGCTGTCCGGGTTACCAGGAGTGCTGTCCGGGTTACCAGGAGGGCTGTCCGGGTTACCAGGAGTGCGAATTCCCCATTGAGTTGTATGGCCGGGTTACCAGGAGTGCTGTCCGGGTTACCAGGAGGGCTGTCCGGGTTACCAGGAGTGCTGTCCGGGTTACCAGGAGTGCTGTCCGGGTTACCAGGAGTGCTGTCCGGGTTACCAGGAGGGCTGTCCGCGTTACCAGGAGGGCCGTCCGGGTTACCAGGAGGGCTGTCCGGGTTACCAGGAGTGCGAATTCCCCATTGAGTTGAATGGCCGGGTTACCAGGAGGGCTGTCCGGGTTACCAGGAGTGCCCTCCGGGTTACCAGGAGTGCTCTCCGGGTTACCAGGAGTGCTGTCCGGGTTACCAGGAGGGCCGTACAGGTTGCCAGGAGTGCTGTCCGGGTTACCAGGAGGGCTGTCCGGGTTACCAGGAGTGCGAATTCCCCATTGAGTTGAATGGCCGGGTTACCAGGACTGCTGTCCGGGTTACCAGGAGGGCTGTCCGGGTTACCAGGAGTGCCCTCCGGGTTACCAGGAGGGCTGTCCGGGTTACCAGGAGTGCTGTCCAGGTTACCAGGAGGGCTGTCCGGGTTACCAGGAGTGCGAATTCCCCATTGAGTTGTATGGCCGGGTTACCAGGAGTGCTGTCCGGGTTACCAGGAGGGCTGTCCGGGTTACCAGGAGTGCTGTCCGGGTTACCAGGAGTGCTGTCCGGGTTACCAGGAGTGCTGTCCGGGTTACCAGGAGGGCTGTCCGGGTTACCAGGAGTGCTGTCCAGGTTACCAGGAGTGCGAATTCCCCATTGAGTTGAATGGCCGGATTACCAGGACTGCTGTCCGGGTTACCAGGAGGGCTGTCCGGGTTACCAGGAGTGCCCTCCAGGTTACCAGGAGGGCTGTCCGGGTTACCAGGAGTGCCGTCCGGGTTACCAGGAGTGCCCTCCGGGTTACCAGGAGGGCTGTCCGGGTTACCAGGAGTGCTGTCCGGGTTACCAGGAGTGCTGTCCGGGTTACCAGGAGTGCTGTCCGGGTTACTAGGAGGGCTGTCCGCGTTACCAGGAGGGCCGTCCGGGTTACCAGGAGGGCTGTCCGGGTTACCAGGAGTGCGAATTCCCCATTGAGTTGAATGGCCGGGTTACCAGGAGGGCTGTCCGGGTTACCAGGAGTGCCCTCCGGGTTACCAGGAGTGCTCTCCGGGTTACCAGGAGTGCTGTCCGGGTTACCAGGAGGGCCGTACAGGTTGCCAGTAGTGCTGTCCGGGTTACCAGGAGGGCTGTCCGGGTTACCAGGAGTGCGAATTCCCCATTGAGTTGTATGGCCGGGTTACCAGGAGTGCTGTCCGGGTTACCAGGAGGGCCGTCCGGGTTACCAGGAGTGCCCTCCGGGTTACCAGGAGTGCTGTCCGGGTTACCAGGAGTGCTGTCCGGGTTACCAGGAGTGCTGTCCGGGTTACCAGGAGGGCTGTCCGGGTTACCAGGAGGGCTGTCCGGGTTACCAGGAGTGCCCTCCAGGTTACCAGGAGGGCTGTCCGGGTTACCAGGAGTGCCGTCCGGGTTACCAGGAGTGCCCTCCGGGTTACAGGAGGGCTGTCCGGGTTACCAGGAGTGCGAATTCCCCATTGAGTTGAATGGCCGGGTTACCAGGACTGCTGTCCGGGTTACCAGGAGGGCTGTCCGGGTTACCAGGAGTGCGAATTCCCCATTGAGTTGTATGGCCGGGTGACCAGGAGTGCTGTCCGGGTTACCAGGAGTGCTGTCCGGGTTACCAGGAGTGCTGTCCGGGTTACCAGGACTGCTGTCCGGGTTACCAGGAGCGCTGTCCGGGCTACCAGGAGTGCCCTCCGCGTTACCAGGAGGGCCGTCCGGGTTACCAGGAGGGCTGTCCGGGTTACCAGGAGTGCGAATTCCCCATTGAGTTGAATGGCCGGGTTACCAGGAGGGCTGTCCGGGTTACCAGGAGTGCCCTCCGGGTTACCAGGAGTGCTCTCCGGGTTACCAGGAGTGCTGTCCGGGTTACCAGGAGGGCCGTACAGGTTGCCAGGAGTGCTGTCCGGGTTACCAGGAGGGCTGTCCGGGTTACCAGGAGTGCGAATTCCCCATTGAGTTGAATGGCCGGGTTACCAGGAGTGCTGTCCGGGTTACCAGGAGGGCCGTCCGGGTTACCAGGAGTGCCCTCCGGGTTACCAGGAGGGCTGTCCGGGTTACCAGGAGGGCTGTCCGGGTTACCAGGAGTGCCCACCGGGTTACCAGGAGGGCTGTCCGGGTTACCAGGAGTGCTGTCCGGGTTACCAGGAGTGCCCTCCGGGTTACCAGGTGTGCTGTCCGGGTTACCAGGAGGGCTGTCCGGGTTACCAGGAGTGCGAATTCCCCATTGAGTTGAATGGCCGGGTTACCAGGACTGCTGTCCGGGTTACCAGGAGGGCTGTCCGGGTTACCAGGAGTGCCCTCCGGGTTACCAGGAGGGCTGTCCGGGTTACCAGGAGTGCTGTCCGGGTTACCAGGAGGGCTGTCCGGGTTACCAGGAGTGCGAATTCCCCATTGAGTTGTATGGCCGGGTTACCAGGAGTGCCCTCCGGGTTACCAGGTGTGCTGTCCGGGTTACCAGGAGGGCTGTCCGGGTTACCAGGAGTGCGAATTCCCCATTGAGTTGAATGGCCGGGTTACCAGGACTGCTGTCCGGGTTACCAGGAGGGCTGTCCGGGTTACCAGGAGTGCCCTCCGAGTTACCAGGAGGGCTGTCCGGGTTACCAGGAGTGCTGTCCGGGTTACCAGGAGGGCTGTCCGGGTTACCAGGAGGGCTGTCCGGGTTACCAGGAGTGCGAATTCCCCATTGAGTTGTATGGCCGGGTTACCAGGAGTGCTGTCCGGGTTACCAGGAGGGCCGTCCGGGTTACCAGGAGTGCCCTCCGGGTTACCAGGAGTGCTGTCCGGGTTACCAGGAGTGCCCTCAAGGTTAACAGGAGGGCTGTCCGGGTTACCAGGAGGGCTGTCCGGGTTACCAGGAGTGCGAATTCCCCATTGAGTTGTATGGCCGGGTTACCAGGAGTGCTGTCCGGGTTACCAGGAGTGCTGTCCGGGTTACCAGGAGTGCTGTCCGGGTTACCAGGACTGCTGTCCGGGTTACCAGGAGCGCTGTCCGGGCTACCAGGAGTGCCCTCCGCGTTACCAGGAGGGCCGTCCGGGTTACCAGGAGGGCTGTCCGGGTTACCAGGAGTGCGAATTCCCCATTGAGTTGAATGGCCGGGTTACCAGGAGGGCTGTCCGGGTTACCAGGAGTGCCCTCCGGGTTACCAGGAGTGCTCTCCGGGTTACCAGGAGTGCTGTCCGGGTTACCAGGAGGGCCGTACAGGTTGCCAGGAGTGCTGTCCGGGTTACCAGGAGGGCTGTCCGGGTTACCAGGAGTGCAAATTCCCCATTGAGTTGAATGGCCGGGTTACCAGGAGTGCTGTCCGGGTTACCAGGAGGGCCGTCCGGGTTACCAGGAGTGCCCTCCGGGTTACCAGGAGTGCTGTCCGGGTTACCAGGAGGGCTGTCCGGGTTACCAGGAGGGCTGTCCGGGTTACCAGGAGTGCCCTCCGGGTTACCAGGAGGGCTGTCCGGGTTACCAGGAGTGCTGTCCGGGTTACCAGGAGTGCCCTCCGGGTTACCAGGTGTGCTGTCCGGGTTACCAGGAGGGCTGTCCGGGTTACCAGGAGTGCGAATTCCCCATTGAGTTGAATGGCCGGGTTACCAGGACTGCTGTCCGGGTTACCAGGAGGGCTGTCCGGGTTACCAGGAGTGCCCTCCGGGTTACCAGGAGGGCTGTCCGGGTTACCAGGAGTGCTGTCCGGGTTACCAGGAGGGCTGTCCGGGTTACCAGGAGGGCTGTCCGGGTTACCAGGAGGGCTGTCTGGGTTACCAGGAGTGCTGTCCGGGTTACCAGGAGTGCTGTCCGGGTTACCAGGAGGGCTGTCCGGGTTACCAGGAGTGCCCTCCGGGTTACCAGGAGTGCTGTCCGGGTTACCAGGAGTGCTGTCCGGGTTACCAGGAGGGCTGTCCGGGTTACCAGGAGTGCGAATTCCCCATTGAGTTGTATGGCTGGGTTACCAGGAGGGCTGTCCGGGTTACCAGGAGTGCCCTCCGGGTTACCAGGAGTGCTGTCCGGGTTACCAGGAGTGCCCTCCGGGTTACCAGGAGGGCTGTCCGGGTTACCAGGAGGGCTGTCCGGGTTACTAGGAGTGCCCTCCGGGTTACCAGGAGTGCTGTTCGGGTTACCAGGAGTGCTGTCCGGGTTACCAGGAGTGCGAATTCCCCATTGAGTTGAATGGCCGGGTTACCAGGACTGCTGTCCGGGTTACCAGGAGGGCTGTCCGGGTTACCAGGAGTGCGAATTCCCCATTGAGTTGTATGGCCGGGTTACCAGGAGTGCTGTCCGGGTTACCAGGAGGGCTGTCCGGGTTACCAGGAGTGCCCTCCGGGTTACCAGGAGTGCTGTCCGGGTTACCAGGACTGCTGTCCGGGTTACCAGGAGGGCTGTCCGGGTTACCAGGAGTGCCCTCCGGGTTACCAGGAGGGCTGTCCGGGTTACCAGGAGTGCTGTCCGGGTTACCAGGAGGGCTGTCCGGGTTACCAGGAGTGCGAATTCCCCATTGAGTTGTATGGCCGGGTTACCAGGAGTGCTGTCCGGGTTACCAGGAGGGCTGTCCGGGTTACCAGGAGTGCTGTCCGGGTTACCAGGAGTGCTGTCCGGGTTACCAGGAGTGCTGTCCGGGTTGCCAGGAGGGCTGTCCGCGTTACCAGGAGGGCCGTCCGGGTTACCAGGAGGGCTGTCCGGGTTACCAGGAGTGCGAATTCCCCATTGAGTTGAATGGCCGGGTTACCAGGAGGGCTGTCCGGGTTACCAGGAGTGCCCTCCGGGTTACCAGGAGTGCTCTCCGGGTTACCAGGAGTGCTGTCCGGGTTACCAGGAGGGCCGTACAGGTTGCCAGGAGTGCTGTCCGGGTTACCAGGAGGGCTGTCCGGGTTACCAGGAGTGCGAATTCCCCATTGAGTTGAATGGCCGGGTTACCAGGACTGCTGTCCGGGTTACCAGGAGGGCTGTCCGGGTTACCAGGAGTGCCCTCCGGGTTACCAGGAGGGCTGTCCGGGTTACCAGGAGTGCTGTCCAGGTTACCAGGAGGGCTGTCCGGGTTACCAGGAGTGCGAATTCCCCATTGAGTTGTATGGCCGGGTTACCAGGAGTGCTGTCCGGGTTACCAGGAGGGCTGTCCGGGTTACCAGGAGTGCTGTCCGGGTTACCAGGAGGGCTGTCCGGGTTACCAGGAGTGCCCTCCGGGTTACCAGGAGGGCTGTCCGGGTTACCAGGAGGGCTGTCCGGGTTACCAGGAGTGCTGTCCGGGTTACCAGGAGGCCTGTCCGGGTTACCAGGAGGGCTGTCCGGATTACCAGGAGTGCGAATTCCCCATTGAGTTGTATGGCCGGGTTACCAGGAGTGCTGTCCAGGTTACCAGGAGGGCTGTCCGGGTTACCAGGAGTGCCCTCCGGGTTACCAGGAGGGCTGTCCGGGTTACCAGGAGTGCTGTCCGGGTTACCAGGAGTGCCCTCCGGGTTACCAGGTGTGCTGTCCGGGTTACCAGGAGGGCTGTCCGGGTTACCAGGAGTGCGAATTCCCCATTGAGTTGAATGGCCGGGTTACCAGGACTGCTGTCCGGGTTACCAGGAGGGCTGTCCGGGTTACCAGGAGTGCCCTCCGGGTTACCAGGAGGGCTGTCCGGGTTACCAGGAGTGCTGTCCGGGTTACCAGGAGGGCTGTCCGGGTTACCAGGAGTGCGAATTCCCCATTGAGTTGTATGGCCGGGTTACCAGGAGGGCTGTCCGGGTTACCAGGAGTGCCCTCCGGGTTACCAGGAGGGCTGTCCGGGTTACCAGGAGTGCTGTCCAGGTTACCAGGAGGGCTGTCCGGGTTACCAGGAGTGCGAATTCCCCATTGAGTTGTATGGCCGGGTTACCAGGAGTGCTGTCCGGGTTACCAGGAGGGCTGTCCGGGTTACCAGGAGTGCTGTCCGGGTTACCAGGAGTGCTGTCCGGGTTACCAGGAGTGCTGTCCGGGTTACCAGGAGGGCTTTCCGGGTTACCAGGAGTGCTGTCCAGGTTACCAGGAGTGCGAATTCCCCATTGAGTTGAATGGCCGGGTTACCAGGACTGCTGTCCGGGTTACCAGGAGGGCTGTCCGGGTTACCAGGAGTGCCCTCCAGGTTACCAGGAGGGCTGTCCGGGTTACCAGGAGTGCCGTCCGGGTTACCAGGAGTGCCCTCCGGGTTACCAGGAGGGCTGTCCGGGTTACCAGGAGTGCTGTCCGGGTTACCAGGAGTGCCCTCCGGGTTACCAGGAGTGCTCTCCGGGTTACCAGGAGTGCTGTCCGGGTTACCAGGAGGGCCGTACAGGTTGCCAGGAGTGCTGTCCGGGTTACCAGGAGGGCTGTCCGGGTTACCAGGAGTGCGAATTCCCCATTGAGTTGTATGGCCGGGTTACCAGGAGTGCTGTCCGGGTTACCAGGAGGGCCGTCCGGGTTACCAGGAGTGCCCTGCGGGTTACCAGGAGTGCTGTCCGGGTTACCAGGAGTGCTGTCCGGGTTACCAGGAGTGCTGTCCGGGTTACCAGGAGGGCTGTCCGGGTTACCAGGAGGGCTGTCCGGGTTACCAGGAGTGCTGTCCGGGTTTCCAGGAGTGCGAATTCCCCATTGAGTTGAATGGCCGGGTTACCAAGAGGGCTGTCCGGGTTACCAGGAGTGCCCTCCGGGTTACCAGGAGTGCCGTCCGGGTTACCAGGAGTGCCCTCCGGGTTACCAGGAGGGCTGTCCGGGTTACCAGGAGTGCCCTCCGGGTTACCAGGAGGGCCGTCCGGGTTACCAGGAGTGCTGTCCGGGTTACCAGGAGGGCTGTCCGGGTTACCAGGAGTGCGAATTCCCCATTGAGTTGTATGGCCGGGTTACCAGGAGTGCTGTCCGGGTTACCAGGAGGGCTGTCCGGGTTACCAGGAGTGCTGTCCGGGTTACCAGGAGTGCTGTCCGGGTTACCAGGAGTGCTGTCCGGGTTACCAGGAGGGCTGTCCGCGTTACCAGGAGGGCCGTCCGGGTTACCAGGAGGGCTGTCCGGGTTACCAGGAGTGCGAATTCCCCATTGAGTTGAATGGCCGGGTTACCAGGAGGGCTGTCCGGGTTACCAGGAGTGCCCTCCGGGTTACCAGGAGTGCTCTCCGGGTTACCAGGAGTGCTGTCCGGGTTACCAGGAGGGCCGTACAGGTTGCCAGGAGTGCCGTCCGGGTTACCAGGAGGGCTGTCCGGGTTACCAGGAGTGCGAATTCCCCATTGAGTTGAATGGCCGGGTTACCAGGACTGCTGTCCGGGTTACCAGGAGGGCTGTCCGGGTTACCAGGAGTGCCCTCCGGGTTACCAGGAGGGCTGTCCGGGTTACCAGGAGTGCTGTCCAGGTTACCAGGAGGGCTGTCCGGGTTACCAGGAGTGCGAATTCCCCATTGAGTTGTATGGCCGGGTTACCAGGAGTGCTGTCCGGGTTACCAGGAGGGCTGTCCGCGTTACCAGGAGGGCCGTCCGGGTTACCAGGAGGGCTGTCCGGGTTACCAGGAGTGCGAATTCCCCATTGAGTTGAATGGCCGGGTTACCAGGAGGGCTGTCCGGGTTACCAGGAGTGCCCTCCGGGTTACCAGGAGTGCTCTCCGGGTTACCAGGAGTGCTGTCCGGGTTACCAGGAGGGCCGTACAGGTTGCCAGGAGTGCTGTCCGGGTTACCAGGAGGGCTGTCCGGGTTACCAGGAGTGCGAATTCCCCATTGAGTTGTATGGCCGGGTTACCAGGAGTGCTGTCCGGGTTACCAGGAGGGCCGTCCGGGTTACCAGGAGTGCCCTCCGGGTTACCAGGAGTGCTGTCCGGGTTACCAGGAGTGCTGTCCGGGTTACCAGGAGTGCTGTCCGGGTTACCAGGAGGGCTGTCCGGGTTACCAGGAGGGCTGTCCGGGTTACCAGGAGTGCCCTCCAGGTTACCAGGAGGGCTGTCCGGGTTACCAGGAGTGCCGTCCGGGTTACCAGGAGTGCCCTCCGGGTTACAGGAGGGCTGTCCGGGTTACCAGGAGTGCGAATTCCCCATTGAGTTGAATGGCCGGGTTACCAGGACTGCTGTCCGGGTTACCAGGAGGGCTGTCCGGGTTACCAGGAGTGCGAATTCCCCATTGAGTTGTATGGCCGGGTGACCAGGAGTGCTGTCCGGGTTACCAGGAGTGCTGTCCGGGTTACCAGGAGTGCTGTCCGGGTTACCAGGACTGCTGTCCGGGTTACCAGGAGCGCTGTCCGGGCTACCAGGAGTGCCCTCCGCGTTACCAGGAGGGCCGTCCGGGTTACCAGGAGGGCTGTCCGGGTTACCAGGAGTGCGAATTCCCCATTGAGTTGAATGGCCGGGTTACCAGGAGGGCTGTCCGGGTTACCAGGAGTGCCCTCCGGGTTACCAGGAGTGCTCTCCGGGTTACCAGGAGTGCTGTCCGGGTTACCAGGAGGGCCGTACAGGTTGCCAGGAGTGCTGTCCGGGTTACCAGGAGGGCTGTCCGGGTTACCAGGAGTGCGAATTCCCCATTGAGTTGAATGGCCGGGTTACCAGGACTGCTGTCCGGGTTACCAGGAGGGCTGTCCGGGTTACCAGGAGTGCCCTCCGGGTTACCAGGAGTGCTGTCCGGGTTACCAGGAGGGCTGTCCGGGTTACCAGGAGTGCGAATTCCCCATTGAGTTGTATGGCCGGGTTACCAGGAGGGCTGTCCGGGTTACCAGGAGTGCCCTCCGGGTTACCAGGAGGGCTGTCCGGGTTACCAGGAGTGCTGTCCAGGTTACCAGGAGGGCTGTCCGGGTTACCAGGAGTGCGAATTCCCCATTGAGTTGTATGGCCGGGTTACCAGGAGTGCTGTCCGGGTTACCAGGAGGGCTGTCCGGGTTACCAGGAGTGCTGTCCGGGTTACCAGGAGTGCTGTCCGGGTTACCAGGAGTGCTGTCCGGGTTACCAGGAGGGCTTTCCGGGTTACCAGGAGTGCTGTCCAGGTTACCAGGAGTGCGAATTCCCCATTGAGTTGAATGGCCGGGTTACCAGGACTGCTGTCCGGGTTACCAGGAGGGCTGTCCGGGTTACCAGGAGTGCCCTCCAGGTTACCAGGAGGGCTGTCCGGGTTACCAGGAGTGCCGTCCGGGTTACCAGGAGTGCCCTCCGGGTTACCAGGAGGGCTGTCCGGGTTACCAGGAGTGCTGTCCGGGTTACCAGGAGTGCTGTCCGGGTTACCAGGAGTGCTGTCCGGGTTACCAGGAGGGCTGTCCGCGTTACCAGGAGGGCCGTCCGGGTTACCAGGAGGGCTGTCCGGGTTACCAGGAGTGCGAATTCCCCATTGAGTTGAATGGCCGGGTTACCAGGAGGGCTGTCCGGGTTACCAGGAGTGCCCTCCGGGTTACCAGGAGTGCTCTCCGGGTTACCAGGAGGGCTGTCCGGGTTACCAGGAGTGCCCTCCGGGTTACCAGGAGTGCTCTCCGGGTTACCAGGAGTGCTGTCCGGGTTACCAGGAGGGCCGTACAGGTTGCCAGGAGTGCTGTCCGGGTTACCAGGAGGGCTGTCCGGGTTACCAGGAGTGCGAATTCCCCATTGAGTTGTATGGCCGGGTTACCAGGAGTGCTGTCCGGGTTACCAGGAGGGCCGTCCGGGTTACCAGGAGTGCCCTGCGGGTTACCAGGAGTGCTGTCCGGGTTACCAGGAGTGCTGTCCGGGTTACCAGGAGTGCTGTCCGGGTTACCAGGAGGGCTGTCCGGGTTACCAGGAGGGCTGTCCGGGTTACCAGGAGTGCGAATTCCCCATTGAGTTGAATGGCCGGGTTACCAGGAGGGCTGTCCAGGTTACCAGGAGTGCGAATTCCCCATTGAGTTGAATGGCCGGGTTACCAGGACTGCTGTCCGGGTTACCAGGAGGGCTGTCCGGGTGACCAGGAGTGCTGGCCCGGTTACCAGGATTGCCCTCCGGGTTACCAGGAGGGCTGTCCGGGTTACCAGGAGTACGAATTCCCCATTGAGTTGAATGGCCGGGTTACCAGGACTGCTATCCGGGTTACCAGGAGCGCTGTCCGGGCTACCAGGAGTGCCCTCCGCGTTACCAGGAGGGCCGTCCGGGTTACCAGGAGGGCTGTCCGGGTTACCAGGAGTGCCCTCCGGGTTACCAGGAGGGCCGTCCAGGTTACCAGGAGTGCTGTCCGGGTTACAAGGAGTGCCCTCCGTGTTACCAGGAGTGCCTTCCGGGTTACCAGGAGTGCGAATTCACCATTGAGTTGAATGGCCGGGTTACCAGGAGGGCTGTCCGGGTTACCAGGAGTGCTGTCCGGGTTTCCAGGAGTGCGAATTCCCCATTGAGTTGAATGGCCGGGTTACCAGGAGGGCTGTCCGGGTTACCAGGAGTGCCCTCCGGGTTACCAGGAGTGCCGTCCGGGTTACCAGGAGTGCCCTCCGGGTTACCAGGAGGGCTGTCCGGGTTACCAGGAGTGCCCTCCGGGTTACCAGGAGGGCTGTCCGGGTTACCAGGAGTGCTGTCCGGGTTACCAGGAGGGCTGTCCGGGTTACCAGGAGTGCGAATTCCCCATTGAGTTGTATGGCCGGGTTACCAGGAGTGCTGTCCGGGTTACCAGGAGGGCTGTCCGGGTTACCAGGAGTGCTGTCCGGGTTACCAGGAGTGCTGTCCGGGTTACCAGGAGTGCTGTCCGGGTTACCAGGAGGGCTGTCCGCGTTACCAGGAGGGCCGTCCGGGTTACCAGGAGGGCTGTCCGGGTTACCAGGAGTGCGAATTCCCCATTGAGTTGAATGGCCGGGTTACCAGGAGGGCTGTCCGGGTTACCAGGAGTGCCCTCCGGGTTACCAGGAGTGCTCTCCGGGTTACCAGGAGTGCTGTCCGGGTTACCAGGAGGGCCGTACAGGTTGCCAGGAGTGCTGTCCGGGTTACCAGGAGGGCTGTCCGGGTTACCAGGAGTGCGAATTCCCCATTGAGTTGAATGGCCGGGTTACCAGGACTGCTGTCCGGGTTACCAGGAGGGCTGTCCGGGTTACCAGGAGTGCCCTCCGGGTTACCAGGAGTGCTGTCCAGGTTACCAGGAGGGCTGTCCGGGTTACCAGGAGTGCTCTCCGGGTTACCAGGAGTGCTGTCCGGGTTACCAGGAGGGCCGTACAGGTTGCCAGGAGTGCTGTCCGGGTTACCAGGAGGGCTGTCCGGGTTACCAGGAGTGCGAATTCCCCATTGAGTTGAATGGCCGGGTTACCAGGAGGGCTGTCCGGGTTACCAGGAGGGCTGTCCGGGTTACCAGGAGTGCTGTCCAGGTTACCAGGAGTGCGAATTCCCCATCAGTTGAATGGCCGGGTTACCAGGACTGCTGTCCGGGTTACCAGGAGGGCTGTCCGGGTTACCAGGAGTGCCCTCCAGGTTACCAGGAGGGCTGTCCGGGTTACCAGGAGTGCCGTCCGGGTTACCAGGAGTGCCCTCCGGGTTACCAGGAGGGCTGTCCGGGTTACCAGGAGTGCGAATTCCCCATTGAGTTGAATGGCCGGGTTACCAGGACTGCTGTCCGGGTTACCAGGAGGGCTGTCCGGGTTACCAGGAGTGCGAATTCCCCATTGAGTTGTATGGCCGGGTTACCAGGAGTGCTGTCCGGGTTACCAGGAGTGCTGTCCGGGTTACCAGGAGTGCTGTCCGGGTTACCAGGACTGCTGTCCGGGTTACCAGGAGCGCTGTCCGGGCTACCAGGAGTGCCCTCCGCGTTACCAGGAGGGCCGTCCGGGTTACCAGGAGGGCTGTCCGGGTTACCAGGAGTGCGAATTCCCCATTGAGTTGAATGGCCGGGTTACCAGGAGGGCTGTCCGGGTTACCAGGAGTGCCCTCCGGGTTACCAGGAGTGCTCTCCGGGTTACCAGGAGTGCTGTCCGGGTTACCAGGAGGGCCGTACAGGTTGCCAGGAGTGCTGTCCGGGTTACCAGGAGGGCTGTCCGGGTTACCAGGAGTGCGAATTCCCCATTGAGTTGAATGGCCGGGTTACCAGGAGTGCTGTCCGGGTTACCAGGAGGGCCGTCCGGGTTACCAGGAGTGCCCTCCGGGTTACCAGGAGTGCTGTCCGGGTTACCAGGAGGGCTGTCCGGGTTACCAGGAGGGCTGTCCGGGTTACCAGGAGTGCCCTCCGGGTTACCAGGAGGGCTGTCCGGGTTACCAGGAGTGCTGTCCGGGTTACCAGGAGTGCCCTCCGGGTTACCAGGTGTGCTGTCCGGGTTACCAGGAGGGCTGTCCGGGTTACCAGGAGTGCGAATTCCCCATTGAGTTGAATGGCCGGGTTACCAGGACTGCTGTCCGGGTTACCAGGAGGGCTGTCCGGGTTACCAGGAGTGCCCTCCGGGTTACCAGGAGGGCTGTCCGGGTTACCAGGAGGGCTGTCCGGGTTACCAGGAGGGCTGTCCGGGTTACCAGGAGTGCTGTCCGGGTTACCAGGAGTGCTGTCCGGGTTACCAGGAGGGCTGTCCGGGTTACCAGGAGTGCCCTCCGGGTTACCAGGAGTGCTGTCCGGGTTACCAGGAGTGCTGTCCGGGTTACCAGGAGGGCTGTCCGGGTTACCAGGAGTGCGAATTCCCCATTGAGTTGTATGGCTGGGTTACCAGGAGGGCTGTCCGGGTTACCAGGAGTGCCCTCCGGGTTACCAGGAGTGCTGTCCGGGTTACCAGGAGTGCCCTCCGGGTTACCAGGAGGGCTGTCCGGGTTACCAGGAGGGCTGTCCGGGTTACTAGGAGTGCCCTCCGGGTTACCAGGAGTGCTGTTCGGGTTACCAGGAGTGCTGTCCGGGTTACCAGGAGTGCGAATTCCCCATTGAGTTGAATGGCCGGGTTACCAGGACTGCTGTCCGGGTTACCAGGAGGGCTGTCCGGGTTACCAGGAGTGCGAATTCCCCATTGAGTTGTATGGCCGGGTTACCAGGAGTGCTGTCCGGGTTACCAGGAGGGCTGTCCGGGTTACCAGGAGTGCCCTCCGGGTTACCAGGAGTGCTGTCCGGGTTACCAGGACTGCTGTCCGGGTTACCAGGAGGGCTGTCCGGGTTACCAGGAGTGCCCTCCGGGTTACCAGGAGGGCTGTCCGGGTTACCAGGAGTGCTGTCCGGGTTACCAGGAGGGCTGTCCGGGTTACCAGGAGTGCGAATTCCCCATTGAGTTGTATGGCCGGGTTACCAGGAGTGCTGTCCGGGTTACCAGGAGGGCTGTCCGGGTTACCAGGAGTGCTGTCCGGGTTACCAGGAGTGCTGTCCGGGTTACCAGGAGTGCTGTCCGGGTTGCCAGGAGGGCTGTCCGCGTTACCAGGAGGGCCGTCCGGGTTACCAGGAGGGCTGTCCGGGTTACCAGGAGTGCGAATTCCCCATTGAGTTGAATGGCCGGGTTACCAGGAGGGCTGTCCGGGTTACCAGGAGTGCCCTCCGGGTTACCAGGAGTGCTCTCCGGGTTACCAGGAGTGCTGTCCGGGTTACCAGGAGGGCCGTACAGGTTGCCAGGAGTGCTGTCCGGGTTACCAGGAGGGCTGTCCGGGTTACCAGGAGTGCGAATTCCCCATTGAGTTGAATGGCCGGGTTACCAGGACTGCTGTCCGGGTTACCAGGAGGGCTGTCCGGGTTACCAGGAGTGCCCTCCGGGTTACCAGGAGGGCTGTCCGGGTTACCAGGAGTGCTGTCCAGGTTACCAGGAGGGCTGTCCGGGTTACCAGGAGTGCGAATTCCCCATTGAGTTGTATGGCCGGGTTACCAGGAGTGCTGTCCGGGTTACCAGGAGGGCTGTCCGGGTTACCAGGAGTGCTGTCCGGGTTACCAGGAGTGCTGTCCGGGTTACCAGGAGTGCTGTCCGGGTTACCAGGAGGGCTGTCCGGGTTACCAGGAGTGCTGTCCAGGTTACCAGGAGTGCGAATTCCCCATTGAGTTGAATGGCCGGGTTACCAGGACTGCTGTCCGGGTTACCAGGAGGGCTGTCCGGGTTACCAGGAGGGCTGTCCGGGTTACCAGGAGTGCTGTCCGGGTTACCAGGAGTGCTGTCCGGGTTACCAGGAGTGCTGTTCGGGTTACCAGGAGTGCGAATTCCCCATTGAGTTGTATGGCCGGGTTACCAGGAGTGCTGTCCGGGTTACCAGGAGGGCCGTCCGGGTTACCAGGAGTGCCCTCCGGGTTACCAGGAGTGCTGTCCGGGTTACCAGGAGTGCTGTCCGGGTTACCAGGAGTGCTGTCCGGGTTACCAGGAGGGCTGTCCGGGTTACCAGGAGGGCTGTCCGGGTTACCAGGAGTGCCCTCCAGGTTACCAGGAGGGCTGTCCGGGTTACCAGGAGTGCCGTCCGGGTTACCAGGAGTGCCCTCCGGGTTACCAGGAGGGCTGTCCGGGTTACCAGGAGTGCGAATTCCCCATTGAGTTGAATGGCCGGGTTACCAGGACTGCTGTCCGGGTTACCAGGAGGGCTGTACGGGTTACCAGGAGTGCGAATTCCCCATTGAGTTGTATGGCCGGGTGACCAGGAGTGCTGTCCGGGTTACCAGGAGTGCTGTCCGGGTTACCAGGAGTGCTGTCCGGGTTACCAGGACTGCTGTCCGGGTTACCAGGAGCGCTGTCCGGGCTACCAGGAGTGCCCTCCGCGTTACCAGGAGGGCCGTCCGGGTTACCAGGAGGGCTGTCCGGGTTACCAGGAGTGCGAATTCCCCATTGAGTTGAATGGCCGGGTTACCAGGAGGGCCGTCCGGGTTACCAGGCGGGCTGTCCGGGTTACCAGGAGTGCGAATTCCCCATTGAGTTGAATGGCCGGGTTACCAGGAGGGCTGTCCGGGTTACCAGGAGTGCCCTCCGGGTTACCAGGAGTGCTCTCCGGGTTACCAGGAGTGCTGTCCGGGTTACCAGGAGGGCCGTACAGGTTGCCAGGAGTGCTGTCCGGGTTACCAGGAGGGCTGTCCGGGTTACCAGGAGTGCGAATTCCCCATTGAGTTGAATGGCCGGGTTACCAGGAGTGCTGTCCGGGTTACCAGGAGGGCCGTCCGGGTTACCAGGAGTGCCCTCCGGGTTACCAGGAGTGCTGTCCGGGTTACCAGGAGGGCTGTCCGGGTTACCAGGAGGGCTGTCCGGGTTACCAGGAGTGCCCTCCGGGTTACCAGGAGGGCTGTCCGGGTTACCAGGAGTGCTGTCCGGGTTACCAGGAGTGCCCTCCGGCTTACCAGGTGTGCTGTCCGGGTTACCAGGAGTGCGAATTCCCCATTGAGTTGAATGGCCGGGTTACCAGGACTGCTGTCCGGGTTACCAGGAGGGCTGTCCGGGTTACCAGGAGTGCCCTCCGGGTTACCAGGAGGGCTGTCCCGGTTACCAGGAGTGCTGTCCGGGTTACCAGGAGGGCTGTCCGGGTTACCAGGAGTGCGAATTCCCCATTGAGTTGTATGGCCGGGTTACCAGGAGTGCTGTCCGGGTTACCAGGAGGGCCGTCCGGGTTACCAGGAGGGCTGTCCGGGTTACCAGGAGTGCTGTCCGGGTTACCAGGAGGGCTGTCCGGGTTACCAGGAGTGCTGTCCGGGTTACCAGGAGGCCTGTCCGGGTTACCAGGAGGGCTGTCCGGATTACCAGGAGTGCGAATTCCCCATTGAGTTGTATGGCCGGGTTACCAGGAGTGCTGTCCAGGTTACCAGGAGGGCTGTCCGGGTTACCAGGAGTGCCCTCCGGGTTACCAGGAGGGCTGTCCGGGTTACCAGGAGTGCTGTCCGGGTTACCAGGAGTGCCCTCCGGGTTACCAGGTGTGCTGTCCGGGTTACCAGGAGGGCTGTCCGGGTTACCAGGAGTGCGAATTCCCCATTGAGTTGAATGGCCGGGTTACCAGGACTGCTGTCCGGGTTACCAGGAGGGCTGTCCGGGTTACCAGGAGTGCCCTCCGGGTTACCAGGAGGGCTGTCCGGGTTACCAGGAGTGCTGTCCGGGTTACCAGGAGGGCTGTCCGGGTTACCAGGAGTGCGAATTCCCCATTGAGTTGTATGGCCGGGTTACCAGGAGGGCTGTCCGGGTTACCAGGAGTGCCCTCCGGGTTACCAGGAGGGCTGTCCGGGTTACCAGGAGTGCTGTCCAGGTTACCAGGAGGGCTGTCCGGGTTACCAGGAGTGCGAATTCCCCATTGAGTTGTATGGCCGGGTTACCAGGAGTGCTGTCCGGGTTACCAGGAGGGCTGTCCGGGTTACCAGGAGTGCTGTCCGGGTTACCAGGAGTGCTGTCCGGGTTACCAGGAGTGCTGTCCGGGTTACCAGGAGGGCTTTCCGGGTTACCAGGAGTGCTGTCCAGGTTACCAGGAGTGCGAATTCCCCATTGAGTTGAATGGCCGGGTTACCAGGACTGCTGTCCGGGTTACCAGGAGGGCTGTCCGGGTTACCAGGAGTGCCCTCCAGGTTACCAGGAGGGCTGTCCGGGTTACCAGGAGTGCCGTCCGGGTTACCAGGAGTGCCCTCCGGGTTACCAGGAGTGCTGTCCGGGTTACCAGGAGTGCTGTCCGGGTTACCAGGAGTGCTGTCCGGGTTACCAGGAGGGCTGTCCGCGTTACCAGGAGGGCCGTCCGGGTTACCAGGAGGGCTGTCCGGGTTACCAGGAGTGCGAATTCCCCATTGAGTTGAATGGCCGGGTTACCAGGAGGGCTGTCAGGGTTACCAGGAGTGCCCTCCGGGTTACCAGGAGTGCTCTCCGGGTTACCAGGAGTGCTGTCCGGGTTACCAGGAGGGCCGTACAGGTTGCCAGGAGTGCTGTCCGGGTTACCAGGAGGGCTGTCCGGGTTACCAGGAGTGCGAATTCCCCATTGAGTTGTATGGCCGGGTTACCAGGAGTGCTGTCCGGGTTACCAGGAGGGCCGTCCGGGTTACCAGGAGTGCCCTGCGGGTTACCAGGAGTGCTGTCCGGGTTACCAGGAGTGCTGTCCGGGTTACCAGGAGTGCTGTCCGGGTTACCAGGAGGGCTGTCCGGGTTACCAGGAGTGCGAATTCCCCATTGAGTTGAATGGCCGGGTTACCAGGAGGGCTGTCCAGGTTACCAGGAGTGTGAATTCCCCATTGAGTTGAATGGCCGGGTTACCAGGACTGCTGTCCGGGTTACCAGGAGGGCTGTCCGGGTGACCAGGAGTGCTGGCCCGGTTACCAGGATTGCCCTCCGGGTTACCAGGAGGGCTGTCCGGGTTACCAGGAGTACGAATTCCCCATTGAGTTGAATGGCCGGGTTACCAGGACTGCTATCCGGGTTACCAGGAGCGCTGTCCGGGCTACCAGGAGTGCCCTCCGCGTTACCAGGAGGGCCGTCCGGGTTACCAGGAGGGCTGTCCGGGTTACCAGGAGTGCCCTCCGGGTTACCAGGAGGGCCGTCCAGGTTACCAGGAGTGCTGTCCGGGTTACAAGGAGTGCCCTCCGTGTTACCAGGAGTGCCTTCCGGGTTACCAGGAGTGCGAATTCACCATTGAGTTGAATGGCCGGGTTACCAGGAGGGCTGTCCGGGTTACCAGGAGTGCTGTCCGGGTTTCCAGGAGTGCGAATTCCCCATTGAGTTGAATAGCCGGGTTACCAGGAGGGCTGTCCGGGTTACCAGGAGTGCCCTCCGGGTTACCAGGAGTGCTGTCCGGGTTACCAGGACTGCTGTCCGGGTTACCAGGAGGGCTGTCCGGGTTACCAGGAGTGCCCTCCGGGTTACCAGGAGGGCTGTCCGGGTTACCAGGAGTGCTGTCCGGGTTACCAGGAGGGCTGTCCGGGTTACCAGGAGTGCGAATTCCCCATTGAGTTGTATGGCCGGGTTACCAGGAGTGCTGTCCGGGTTACCAGGAGGGCTGTCCGGGTTACCAGGAGTGCTGTCCGGGTTACCAGGAGTGCTGTCCGGGTTACCAGGAGTGCTGTCCGGGTTACCAGGAGGGCTGTCCGCGTTACCAGGAGGGCCGTCCGGGTTACCAGGAGGGCTGTCCGGGTTACCAGGAGTGCGAATTCCCCATTGAGTTGAATGGCCGGGTTACCAGGAGGGCTGTCCGGGTTACCAGGAGTGCCCTCCGGGTTACCAGGAGTGCTCTCCGGGTTACCAGGAGTGCTGTCCGGGTTACCAGGAGTGCTGTCCGGGTTACCAGGAGGGCTGTCCGGGTTACCAGGAGTGCGAATTCCCCATTGAGTTGAATGGCCGGGTTACCAGGACTGCTGTCCGGGTTACCAGGAGGGCTGTCCGGGTTACCAGGAGTGCCCTCCGGGTTACCAGGAGGGCTGTCCGGGTTACCAGGAGTGCTGTCCAGGTTACCAGGAGGGCTGTCCGGGTTACCAGGAGTGCGAATTCCCCATTGAGTTGTATGGCCGGGTTACCAGGAGTGCTGTCCGGGTTACCAGGAGGGCTGTCCGGGTTACCAGGAGTGCTGTCCGGGTTACCAGGAGTGCTGTCCGGGTTACCAGGAGTGCTGTCCGGGTTACCAGGAGGGCTGTCCGGGTTACCAGGAGTGCTGTCCAGGTTACCAGGAGTGCGAATTCCCCATTGAGTTGAATGGCCGGATTACCAGGACTGCTGTCCGGGTTACCAGGAGGGCTGTCCGGGTTACCAGGAGTGCCCTCCAGGTTACCAGGAGGGCTGTCCGGGTTACCAGGAGTGCCGTCCGGGTTACCAGGAGTGCCCTCCGGGTTACCAGGAGGGCTGTCCGGGTTACCAGGAGTGCTGTCCGGGTTACCAGGAGTGCTGTCCGGGTTACCAGGAGTGCTGTCCGGGTTACTAGGAGGGCTGTCCGCGTTACCAGGAGGGCCGTCCGGGTTACCAGGAGGGCTGTCCGGGTTACCAGGAGTGCGAATTCCCCATTGAGTTGAATGGCCGGGTTACCAGGAGGGCTGTCCGGGTTACCAGGAGTGCCCTCCGGGTTACCAGGAGTGCTCTCCGGGTTACCAGGAGTGCTGTCCGGGTTACCAGGAGGGCCGTACAGGTTGCCAGTAGTGCTGTCCGGGTTACCAGGAGGGCTGTCCGGGTTACCAGGAGTGCGAATTCCCCATTGAGTTGTATGGCCGGGTTACCAGGAGTGCTGTCCGGGTTACCAGGAGGGCCGTCCGGGTTACCAGGAGTGCCCTCCGGGTTACCAGGAGTGCTGTCCGGGTTACCAGGAGTGCTGTCCGGGTTACCAGGAGTGCTGTCCGGGTTACCAGGAGGGCTGTCCGGGTTACCAGGAGGGCTGTCCGGGTTACCAGGAGTGCCCTCCAGGTTACCAGGAGGGCTGTCCGGGTTACCAGGAGTGCCGTCCGGGTTACCAGGAGTGCCCTCCGGGTTACAGGAGGGCTGTCCGGGTTACCAGGAGTGCGAATTCCCCATTGAGTTGAATGGCCGGGTTACCAGGACTGCTGTCCGGGTTACCAGGAGGGCTGTCCGGGTTACCAGGAGTGCGAATTCCCCATTGAGTTGTATGGCCGGGTGACCAGGAGTGCTGTCCGGGTTACCAGGAGTGCTGTCCGGGTTACCAGGAGTGCTGTCCGGGTTACCAGGACTGCTGTCCGGGTTACCAGGAGCGCTGTCCGGGCTACCAGGAGTGCCCTCCGCGTTACCAGGAGGGCCGTCCGGGTTACCAGGAGGGCTGTCCGGGTTACCAGGAGTGCGAATTCCCCATTGAGTTGAATGGCCGGGTTACCAGGAGGGCTGTCCGGGTTACCAGGAGTGCCCTCCGGGTTACCAGGAGTGCTCTCCGGGTTACCAGGAGTGCTGTCCGGGTTACCAGGAGGGCCGTACAGGTTGCCAGGAGTGCTGTCCGGGTTACCAGGAGGGCTGTCCGGGTTACCAGGAGTGCGAATTCCCCATTGAGTTGAATGGCCGGGTTACCAGGAGTGCTGTCCGGGTTACCAGGAGGGCCGTCCGGGTTACCAGGAGTGCCCTCCGGGTTACCAGGAGGGCTGTCCGGGTTACCAGGAGGGCTGTCCGGGTTACCAGGAGTGCCCACCGGGTTACCAGGAGGGCTGTCCGGGTTACCAGGAGTGCTGTCCGGGTTACCAGGAGTGCCCTCCGGGTTACCAGGTGTGCTGTCCGGGTTACCAGGAGGGCTGTCCGGGTTACCAGGAGTGCGAATTCCCCATTGAGTTGAATGGCCGGGTTACCAGGACTGCTGTCCGGGTTACCAGGAGGGCTGTCCGGGTTACCAGGAGTGCCCTCCGGGTTACCAGGAGGGCTGTCCGGGTTACCAGGAGTGCTGTCCGGGTTACCAGGAGGGCTGTCCGGGTTACCAGGAGTGCGAATTCCCCATTGAGTTGTATGGCCGGGTTACCAGGAGTGCCCTCCGGGTTACCAGGTGTGCTGTCCGGGTTACCAGGAGGGCTGTCCGGGTTACCAGGAGTGCGAATTCCCCATTGAGTTGAATGGCCGGGTTACCAGGACTGCTGTCCGGGTTACCAGGAGGGCTGTCCGGGTTACCAGGAGTGCCCTCCGAGTTACCAGGAGGGCTGTCCGGGTTACCAGGAGTGCTGTCCGGGTTACCAGGAGGGCTGTCCGGGTTACCAGGAGGGCTGTCCGGGTTACCAGGAGTGCGAATTCCCCATTGAGTTGTATGGCCGGGTTACCAGGAGTGCTGTCCGGGTTACCAGGAGGGCCGTCCGGGTTACCAGGAGTGCCCTCCGGGTTACCAGGAGTGCTGTCCGGGTTACCAGGAGTGCCCTCAAGGTTAACAGGAGGGCTGTCCGGGTTACCAGGAGGGCTGTCCGGGTTACCAGGAGTGCGAATTCCCCATTGAGTTGTATGGCCGGGTTACCAGGAGTGCTGTCCGGGTTACCAGGAGTGCTGTCCGGGTTACCAGGAGTGCTGTCCGGGTTACCAGGACTGCTGTCCGGGTTACCAGGAGCGCTGTCCGGGCTACCAGGAGTGCCCTCCGCGTTACCAGGAGGGCCGTCCGGGTTACCAGGAGGGCTGTCCGGGTTACCAGGAGTGCGAATTCCCCATTGAGTTGAATGGCCGGGTTACCAGGAGGGCTGTCCGGGTTACCAGGAGTGCCCTCCGGGTTACCAGGAGTGCTCTCCGGGTTACCAGGAGTGCTGTCCGGGTTACCAGGAGGGCCGTACAGGTTGCCAGGAGTGCTGTCCGGGTTACCAGGAGGGCTGTCCGGGTTACCAGGAGTGCAAATTCCCCATTGAGTTGAATGGCCGGGTTACCAGGAGTGCTGTCCGGGTTACCAGGAGGGCCGTCCGGGTTACCAGGAGTGCCCTCCGGGTTACCAGGAGTGCTGTCCGGGTTACCAGGAGGGCTGTCCGGGTTACCAGGAGGGCTGTCCGGGTTACCAGGAGTGCCCTCCGGGTTACCAGGAGGGCTGTCCGGGTTACCAGGAGTGCTGTCCGGGTTACCAGGAGTGCCCTCCGGGTTACCAGGTGTGCTGTCCGGGTTACCAGGAGGGCTGTCCGGGTTACCAGGAGTGCGAATTCCCCATTGAGTTGAATGGCCGGGTTACCAGGACTGCTGTCCGGGTTACCAGGAGGGCTGTCCGGGTTACCAGGAGTGCCCTCCGGGTTACCAGGAGGGCTGTCCGGGTTACCAGGAGTGCTGTCCGGGTTACCAGGAGGGCTGTCCGGGTTACCAGGAGGGCTGTCCGGGTTACCAGGAGGGCTGTCTGGGTTACCAGGAGTGCTGTCCGGGTTACCAGGAGTGCTGTCCGGGTTACCAGGAGGGCTGTCCGGGTTACCAGGAGTGCCCTCCGGGTTACCAGGAGTGCTGTCCGGGTTACCAGGAGTGCTGTCCGGGTTACCAGGAGGGCTGTCCGGGTTACCAGGAGTGCGAATTCCCCATTGAGTTGTATGGCTGGGTTACCAGGAGGGCTGTCCGGGTTACCAGGAGTGCCCTCCGGGTTACCAGGAGTGCTGTCCGGGTTACCAGGAGTGCCCTCCGGGTTACCAGGAGGGCTGTCCGGGTTACCAGGAGGGCTGTCCGGGTTACTAGGAGTGCCCTCCGGGTTACCAGGAGTGCTGTTCGGGTTACCAGGAGTGCTGTCCGGGTTACCAGGAGTGCGAATTCCCCATTGAGTTGAATGGCCGGGTTACCAGGACTGCTGTCCGGGTTACCAGGAGGGCTGTCCGGGTTACCAGGAGTGCGAATTCCCCATTGAGTTGTATGGCCGGGTTACCAGGAGTGCTGTCCGGGTTACCAGGAGGGCTGTCCGGGTTACCAGGAGTGCCCTCCGGGTTACCAGGAGTGCTGTCCGGGTTACCAGGACTGCTGTCCGGGTTACCAGGAGGGCTGTCCGGGTTACCAGGAGTGCCCTCCGGGTTACCAGGAGGGCTGTCCGGGTTACCAGGAGTGCTGTCCGGGTTACCAGGAGGGCTGTCCGGGTTACCAGGAGTGCGAATTCCCCATTGAGTTGTATGGCCGGGTTACCAGGAGTGCTGTCCGGGTTACCAGGAGGGCTGTCCGGGTTACCAGGAGTGCTGTCCGGGTTACCAGGAGTGCTGTCCGGGTTACCAGGAGTGCTGTCCGGGTTGCCAGGAGGGCTGTCCGCGTTACCAGGAGGGCCGTCCGGGTTACCAGGAGGGCTGTCCGGGTTACCAGGAGTGCGAATTCCCCATTGAGTTGAATGGCCGGGTTACCAGGAGGGCTGTCCGGGTTACCAGGAGTGCCCTCCGGGTTACCAGGAGTGCTCTCCGGGTTACCAGGAGTGCTGTCCGGGTTACCAGGAGGGCCGTACAGGTTGCCAGGAGTGCTGTCCGGGTTACCAGGAGGGCTGTCCGGGTTACCAGGAGTGCGAATTCCCCATTGAGTTGAATGGCCGGGTTACCAGGACTGCTGTCCGGGTTACCAGGAGGGCTGTCCGGGTTACCAGGAGTGCCCTCCGGGTTACCAGGAGGGCTGTCCGGGTTACCAGGAGTGCTGTCCAGGTTACCAGGAGGGCTGTCCGGGTTACCAGGAGTGCGAATTCCCCATTGAGTTGTATGGCCGGGTTACCAGGAGTGCTGTCCGGGTTACCAGGAGGGCTGTCCGGGTTACCAGGAGTGCTGTCCGGGTTACCAGGAGGGCTGTCCGGGTTACCAGGAGTGCCCTCCGGGTTACCAGGAGGGCTGTCCGGGTTACCAGGAGGGCTGTCCGGGTTACCAGGAGTGCTGTCCGGGTTACCAGGAGGCCTGTCCGGGTTACCAGGAGGGCTGTCCGGATTACCAGGAGTGCGAATTCCCCATTGAGTTGTATGGCCGGGTTACCAGGAGTGCTGTCCAGGTTACCAGGAGGGCTGTCCGGGTTACCAGGAGTGCCCTCCGGGTTACCAGGAGGGCTGTCCGGGTTACCAGGAGTGCTGTCCGGGTTACCAGGAGTGCCCTCCGGGTTACCAGGTGTGCTGTCCGGGTTACCAGGAGGGCTGTCCGGGTTACCAGGAGTGCGAATTCCCCATTGAGTTGAATGGCCGGGTTACCAGGACTGCTGTCCGGGTTACCAGGAGGGCTGTCCGGGTTACCAGGAGTGCCCTCCGGGTTACCAGGAGGGCTGTCCGGGTTACCAGGAGTGCTGTCCGGGTTACCAGGAGGGCTGTCCGGGTTACCAGGAGTGCGAATTCCCCATTGAGTTGTATGGCCGGGTTACCAGGAGGGCTGTCCGGGTTACCAGGAGTGCCCTCCGGGTTACCAGGAGGGCTGTCCGGGTTACCAGGAGTGCTGTCCAGGTTACCAGGAGGGCTGTCCGGGTTACCAGGAGTGCGAATTCCCCATTGAGTTGTATGGCCGGGTTACCAGGAGTGCTGTCCGGGTTACCAGGAGGGCTGTCCGGGTTACCAGGAGTGCTGTCCGGGTTACCAGGAGTGCTGTCCGGGTTACCAGGAGTGCTGTCCGGGTTACCAGGAGGGCTTTCCGGGTTACCAGGAGTGCTGTCCAGGTTACCAGGAGTGCGAATTCCCCATTGAGTTGAATGGCCGGGTTACCAGGACTGCTGTCCGGGTTACCAGGAGGGCTGTCCGGGTTACCAGGAGTGCCCTCCAGGTTACCAGGAGGGCTGTCCGGGTTACCAGGAGTGCCGTCCGGGTTACCAGGAGTGCCCTCCGGGTTACCAGGAGGGCTGTCCGGGTTACCAGGAGTGCTGTCCGGGTTACCAGGAGTGCCCTCCGGGTTACCAGGAGTGCTCTCCGGGTTACCAGGAGTGCTCTCCGGGTTACCAGGAGTGCTGTCCGGGTTACCAGGAGGGCCGTACAGGTTGCCAGGAGTGCTGTCCGGGTTACCAGGAGGGCTGTCCGGGTTACCAGGAGTGCGAATTCCCCATTGAGTTGTATGGCCGGGTTACCAGGAGTGCTGTCCGGGTTACCAGGAGGGCCGTCCGGGTTACCAGGAGTGCCCTGCGGGTTACCAGGAGTGCTGTCCGGGTTACCAGGAGTGCTGTCCGGGTTACCAGGAGGGCTGTCCGGGTTACCAGGAGTGCTGTCCGGGTTTCCAGGAGTGCGAATTCCCCATTGAGTTGAATGGCCGGGTTACCAAGAGGGCTGTCCGGGTTACCAGGAGTGCCCTCCGGGTTACCAGGAGTGCCGTCCGGGTTACCAGGAGTGCCCTCCGGGTTACCAGGAGGGCTGTCCGGGTTACCAGGAGTGCCCTCCGGGTTACCAGGAGGGCTGTCCGGGTTACCAGGAGTGCTGTCCGGGTTACCAGGAGGGCTGTCCGGGTTACCAGGAGTGCGAATTCCCCATTGAGTTGTATGGCCGGGTTACCAGGAGTGCTGTCCGGGTTACCAGGAGGGCTGTCCGGGTTACCAGGAGTGCTGTCCGGGTTACCAGGAGTGCTGTCCGGGTTACCAGGAGTGCTGTCCGGGTTACCAGGAGGGCTGTCCGCGTTACCAGGAGGGCCGTCCGGGTTACCAGGAGGGCTGTCCGGGTTACCAGGAGTGCGAATTCCCCATTGAGTTGAATGGCCGGGTTACCAGGAGGGCTGTCCGGGTTACCAGGAGTGCCCTCCGGGTTACCAGGAGTGCTCTCCGGGTTACCAGGAGTGCTGTCCGGGTTACCAGGAGGGCCGTACAGGTTGCCAGGAGTGCCGTCCGGGTTACCAGGAGGGCTGTCCGGGTTACCAGGAGTGCGAATTCCCCATTGAGTTGAATGGCCGGGTTACCAGGACTGCTGTCCGGGTTACCAGGAGGGCTGTCCGGGTTACCAGGAGTGCCCTCCGGGTTACCAGGAGGGCTGTCCGGGTTACCAGGAGTGCTGTCCAGGTTACCAGGAGGGCTGTCCGGGTTACCAGGAGTGCGAATTCCCCATTGAGTTGTATGGCCGGGTTACCAGGAGTGCTGTCCGGGTTACCAGGAGGGCTGTCCGCGTTACCAGGAGGGCCGTCCGGGTTACCAGGAGGGCTGTCCGGGTTACCAGGAGTGCGAATTCCCCATTGAGTTGAATGGCCGGGTTACCAGGAGGGCTGTCCGGGTTACCAGGAGTGCCCTCCGGGTTACCAGGAGTGCTCTCCGGGTTACCAGGAGTGCTGTCCGGGTTACCAGGAGGGCCGTACAGGTTGCCAGGAGTGCTGTCCGGGTTACCAGGAGGGCTGTCCGGGTTACCAGGAGTGCGAATTCCCCATTGAGTTGTATGGCCGGGTTACCAGGAGTGCTGTCCGGGTTACCAGGAGGGCCGTCCGGGTTACCAGGAGTGCCCTCCGGGTTACCAGGAGTGCTGTCCGGGTTACCAGGAGTGCTGTCCGGGTTACCAGGAGTGCTGTCCGGGTTACCAGGAGGGCTGTCCGGGTTACCAGGAGGGCTGTCCGGGTTACCAGGAGTGCCCTCCAGGTTACCAGGAGGGCTGTCCGGGTTACCAGGAGTGCCGTCCGGGTTACCAGGAGTGCCCTCCGGGTTACAGGAGGGCTGTCCGGGTTACCAGGAGTGCGAATTCCCCATTGAGTTGAATGGCCGGGTTACCAGGACTGCTGTCCGGGTTACCAGGAGGGCTGTCCGGGTTACCAGGAGTGCGAATTCCCCATTGAGTTGTATGGCCGGGTGACCAGGAGTGCTGTCCGGGTTACCAGGAGTGCTGTCCGGGTTACCAGGAGTGCTGTCCGGGTTACCAGGACTGCTGTCCGGGTTACCAGGAGCGCTGTCCGGGCTACCAGGAGTGCCCTCCGCGTTACCAGGAGGGCCGTCCGGGTTACCAGGAGGGCTGTCCGGGTTACCAGGAGTGCGAATTCCCCATTGAGTTGAATGGCCGGGTTACCAGGAGGGCTGTCCGGGTTACCAGGAGTGCCCTCCGGGTTACCAGGAGTGCTCTCCGGGTTACCAGGAGTGCTGTCCGGGTTACCAGGAGGGCCGTACAGGTTGCCAGGAGTGCTGTCCGGGTTACCAGGAGGGCTGTCCGGGTTACCAGGAGTGCGAATTCCCCATTGAGTTGAATGGCCGGGTTACCAGGACTGCTGTCCGGGTTACCAGGAGGGCTGTCCGGGTTACCAGGAGTGCCCTCCGGGTTACCAGGAGTGCTGTCCGGGTTACCAGGAGGGCTGTCCGGGTTACCAGGAGTGCGAATTCCCCATTGAGTTGTATGGCCGGGTTACCAGGAGGGCTGTCCGGGTTACCAGGAGTGCCCTCCGGGTTACCAGGAGGGCTGTCCGGGTTACCAGGAGTGCTGTCCAGGTTACCAGGAGGGCTGTCCGGGTTACCAGGAGTGCGAATTCCCCATTGAGTTGTATGGCCGGGTTACCAGGAGTGCTGTCCGGGTTACCAGGAGGGCTGTCCGGGTTACCAGGAGTGCTGTCCGGGTTACCAGGAGTGCTGTCCGGGTTACCAGGAGTGCTGTCCGGGTTACCAGGAGGGCTTTCCGGGTTACCAGGAGTGCTGTCCAGGTTACCAGGAGTGCGAATTCCCCATTGAGTTGAATGGCCGGGTTACCAGGACTGCTGTCCGGGTTACCAGGAGGGCTGTCCGGGTTACCAGGAGTGCCCTCCAGGTTACCAGGAGGGCTGTCCGGGTTACCAGGAGTGCCGTCCGGGTTACCAGGAGTGCCCTCCGGGTTACCAGGAGGGCTGTCCGGGTTACCAGGAGTGCTGTCCGGGTTACCAGGAGTGCTGTCCGGGTTACCAGGAGTGCTGTCCGGGTTACCAGGAGGGCTGTCCGCGTTACCAGGAGGGCCGTCCGGGTTACCAGGAGGGCTGTCCGGGTTACCAGGAGTGCGAATTCCCCATTGAGTTGAATGGCCGGGTTACCAGGAGGGCTGTCCGGGTTACCAGGAGTGCCCTCCGGGTTACCAGGAGTGCTCTCCGGGTTACCAGGAGGGCTGTCCGGGTTACCAGGAGTGCCCTCCGGGTTACCAGGAGTGCTCTCCGGGTTACCAGGAGTGCTGTCCGGGTTACCAGGAGGGCCGTACAGGTTGCCAGGAGTGCTGTCCGGGTTACCAGGAGGGCTGTCCGGGTTACCAGGAGTGCGAATTCCCCATTGAGTTGTATGGCCGGGTTACCAGGAGTGCTGTCCGGGTTACCAGGAGGGCCGTCCGGGTTACCAGGAGTGCCCTGCGGGTTACCAGGAGTGCTGTCCGGGTTACCAGGAGTGCTGTCCGGGTTACCAGGAGTGCTGTCCGGGTTACCAGGAGGGCTGTCCGGGTTACCAGGAGGGCTGTCCGGGTTACCAGGAGTGCGAATTCCCCATTGAGTTGAATGGCCGGGTTACCAGGAGGGCTGTCCAGGTTACCAGGAGTGCGAATTCCCCATTGAGTTGAATGGCCGGGTTACCAGGACTGCTGTCCGGGTTACCAGGAGGGCTGTCCGGGTGACCAGGAGTGCTGGCCCGGTTACCAGGATTGCCCTCCGGGTTACCAGGAGGGCTGTCCGGGTTACCAGGAGTACGAATTCCCCATTGAGTTGAATGGCCGGGTTACCAGGACTGCTATCCGGGTTACCAGGAGCGCTGTCCGGGCTACCAGGAGTGCCCTCCGCGTTACCAGGAGGGCCGTCCGGGTTACCAGGAGGGCTGTCCGGGTTACCAGGAGTGCCCTCCGGGTTACCAGGAGGGCCGTCCAGGTTACCAGGAGTGCTGTCCGGGTTACAAGGAGTGCCCTCCGTGTTACCAGGAGTGCCTTCCGGGTTACCAGGAGTGCGAATTCACCATTGAGTTGAATGGCCGGGTTACCAGGAGGGCTGTCCGGGTTACCAGGAGTGCTGTCCGGGTTTCCAGGAGTGCGAATTCCCCATTGAGTTGAATGGCCGGGTTACCAGGAGGGCTGTCCGGGTTACCAGGAGTGCCCTCCGGGTTACCAGGAGTGCCGTCCGGGTTACCAGGAGTGCCCTCCGGGTTACCAGGAGGGCTGTCCGGGTTACCAGGAGTGCCCTCCGGGTTACCAGGAGGGCTGTCCGGGTTACCAGGAGTGCTGTCCGGGTTACCAGGAGGGCTGTCCGGGTTACCAGGAGTGCGAATTCCCCATTGAGTTGTATGGCCGGGTTACCAGGAGTGCTGTCCGGGTTACCAGGAGGGCTGTCCGGGTTACCAGGAGTGCTGTCCGGGTTACCAGGAGTGCTGTCCGGGTTACCAGGAGTGCTGTCCGGGTTACCAGGAGGGCTGTCCGCGTTACCAGGAGGGCCGTCCGGGTTACCAGGAGGGCTGTCCGGGTTACCAGGAGTGCGAATTCCCCATTGAGTTGAATGGCCGGGTTACCAGGAGGGCTGTCCGGGTTACCAGGAGTGCCCTCCGGGTTACCAGGAGTGCTCTCCGGGTTACCAGGAGTGCTGTCCGGGTTACCAGGAGGGCCGTACAGGTTGCCAGGAGTGCTGTCCGGGTTACCAGGAGGGCTGTCCGGGTTACCAGGAGTGCGAATTCCCCATTGAGTTGAATGGCCGGGTTACCAGGACTGCTGTCCGGGTTACCAGGAGGGCTGTCCGGGTTACCAGGAGTGCCCTCCGGGTTACCAGGAGTGCTGTCCAGGTTACCAGGAGGGCTGTCCGGGTTACCAGGAGTGCTCTCCGGGTTACCAGGAGTGCTGTCCGGGTTACCAGGAGGGCCGTACAGGTTGCCAGGAGTGCTGTCCGGGTTACCAGGAGGGCTGTCCGGGTTACCAGGAGTGCGAATTCCCCATTGAGTTGAATGGCCGGGTTACCAGGAGTGCTGTCCGGGTTACCAGGAGGGCCGTCCGGGTTACCAGGAGTGCCCTCCGGGTTACCAGGAGTGCTGTCCGGGTTACCAGGAGGGCTGTCCGGGTTACCAGGAGGGCTGTCCGGGTTACCAGGAGTGCCCACCGGGTTACCAGGAGGGCTGTCCGGGTTACCAGGAGTGCTGTCCGGGTTACCAGGAGTGCCCTCCGGGTTACCAGGTGTGCTGTCCGGGTTACCAGGAGGGCTGTCCGGGTTACCAGGAGTGCGAATTCCCCATTGAGTTGAATGGCCGGGTTACCAGGACTGCTGTCCGGGTTACCAGGAGGGCTGTCCGGGTTACCAGGAGTGCCCTCCGGGTTACCAGGAGGGCTGTCCGGGTTACCAGGAGTGCTGTCCGGGTTACCAGGAGGGCTGTCCGGGTTACCAGGAGTGCGAATTCCCCATTGAGTTGTATGGCCGGGTTACCAGGAGTGCCCTCCGGGTTACCAGGTGTGCTGTCCGGGTTACCAGGAGGGCTGTCCGGGTTACCAGGAGTGCGAATTCCCCATTGAGTTGAATGGCCGGGTTACCAGGACTGCTGTCCGGGTTACCAGGAGGGCTGTCCGGGTTACCAGTAGTGCCCCCTGGGTTACCAGGAGGGCTGTCCGGGTTACCAGGAGTGCTGTCCGGGTTACCAGGAGGGCTGTCCGGGTTACCAGGAGTGCGAATTCCCCATTGAGTTGAATGGCCGGGTTACCAGGAGTGCTGTCCGGGTTACCAGGAGGGCCGTCCGGGTTACCAGGAGTGCCCTCCGGGTTACCAGGAGTGCTGTCCGGGTTACCAGGAGGGCTGTCCGGGTTACCAGGAGGGCTGTCCGGGTTACCAGGAGTGCCCACCGGGTTACCAGGAGGGCTGTCCGGGTTACCAGGAGTGCTGTCCGGGTTACCAGGAGTGCCCTCCGGGTTACCAGGTGTGCTGTCCGGGTTATCAGGAGGGCTGTCCGGGTTACCAGGAGTGCGAATTCCCCATTGAGTTGAATGGCCGGGTTACCAGGACTGCTGTCCGGGTTACCAGGAGGGCTGTCCGGGTTACCAGGAGTGCCCTCCGGGTTACCAGGAGGGCTGTCCGGGTTACCAGGAGTGCTGTCCGGGTTACCAGGAGGGCTGTCCGGGTTACCAGGAGTGCGAATTCCCCATTGAGTTGTATGGCCGGGTTACCAGGAGTGCCCTCCGGGTTACCAGGTGTGCTGTCCGGGTTACCAGGAGGGCTGTCCGGGTTACCAGGAGTGCGAATTCCCCATTGAGTTGAATGGCCGGGTTACCAGGACTGCTGTCCGGGTTACCAGGAGGGCTGTCCGGGTTACCAGTAGTGCCCCCTGGGTTACCAGGAGGGCTGTCCGGGTTACCAGGAGTGCTGTCCGGGTTACCAGGAGGGCTGTCCGGGTTACCAGGAGTGCGAATTCCCCATTGAGTTGAATGGCCGGGTTACCAGGAGTGCTGTCCGGGTTACCAGGAGGGCCGTCCGGGTTACCAGGAGTGCCCTCCGGGTTACCAGGAGTGCTGTCCGGGTTACCAGGAGGGCTGTCCGGGTTACCAGGAGGGCTGTCCGGGTTACCAGGAGTGCCCACCGGGTTACCAGGAGGGCTGTCCGGGTTACCAGGAGTGCTGTCCGGGTTACCAGGAGTGCCCTCCGGGTTACCAGGTGTGCTGTCCGGGTTATCAGGAGGGCTGTCCGGGTTACCAGGAGTGCGAATTCCCCATTGAGTTGAATGGCCGGGTTACCAGGACTGCTGTCCGGGTTACCAGGAGGGCTGTCCGGGTTACCAGGAGTGCCCTCCGGGTTACCAGGAGGGCTGTCCGGGTTACCAGGAGTGCTGTCCGGGTTACCAGGAGGGCTGTCCGGGTTACCAGGAGTGCGAATTCCCCATTGAGTTGTATGGCCGGGTTACCAGGAGTGCCCTCCGGGTTACCAGGTGTGCTGTCCGGGTTACCAGGAGGGCTGTCCGGGTTACCAGGAGTGCGAATTCCCCATTGAGTTGAATGGCCGGGTTACCAGGACTGCTGTCCGGGTTACCAGGAGGGCTGTCCGGGTTACCAGTAGTGCCCCCTGGGTTACCAGGAGGGCTGTCCGGGTTACCAGGAGTGCTGTCCGGGTTACCAGGAGGGCTGTCCGGGTTACCAGGAGTGCGAATTCCCCATTGAGTTGTATGGCCGGGTTACCAGGAGTGCTGTCCGGGTTACCAGGAGTGCTGTCCGGGTTACCAGGAGTGCTGTCCGGGTTACCAGAAGGGCTGTCCGGGTTACCAGGAGTGCTGTCCGGGTTACCAGGAGTGCCCTCCGGGTTACCAGGAGGGCCGTCCAGGTTACCAGGAGCGCCGTCCGGGTTACCAGGACTGCCCTCCGGGTTACCAGGAGGGCTGTCCGGGTTACCAGGAGTGCGAATTCCCCATTGAGTTGTATGGCCGGGTTACCAGGAGGGCTGTCCGGGTTACCAGGAGTGCCCTCCGGGTTACCAGGAGTGCTCTCCGGGTTACCAGGAGTGCTGTCCGGGTTACCAGGAGGGCCGTACAGGTTGCCAGGAGTGCTGTCCGGGTTACCAGGAGGGCTGTCCGGGTTACCAGGAGTGCGAATTCCCCATTGAGTTGAATGGCCGGGTTACCAGGACTGCTGTCCGGGTTACCAGGAGTGCTGTCCGGGTTACCAGGAGTGCTGTCCGGGTTACCAGGAGGGCTGTCCGGGTTACCAGGAGGGCTGTCCGGGTTACCAGGAGTGCTGTCCAGGTTACCAGGAGTGCGAATTCCCCATTGAGTTGAATGGCCGGGTTACCAGGACTGCTGTCCGGGTTACCAGGAGGGCTGTCCGGGTTACCAGGAGTGCTGTCCGGGTTACCAGGAGTGCTGTCCGGGTTACCAGGAGTGCTGTCCGGGTTACCAGGAGGGCTGTCCGCGTTACCAGGAGGGCCGTCCGGGTTACCAGGAGGGCTGTCCGGGTTACCAGGAGTGCGAATTCCCCATTGAGTTGAATGGCCGGGTTACCAGGAGGGCTGTCCGGGTTACCAGGAGTGCCCTCCGGGTTACCAGGAGTGCTCTCCGGGTTACCAGGAGTGCTGTCCGGGTTACCAGGAGGGCCGTACAGGTTGCCAGGAGTGCTGTCCGGGTTACCAGGAGGGCTGTCCGGGTTACCAGGAGTGCGAATTCCCCATTGAGTTGAATGGCCGGGTTACCAGGACTGCTGTCCGGGTTACCAGGAGGGCTGTCCGGGTTACCAGGAGTGCCCTCCGGGTTACCAGGAGGGCTGTCCGGGTTACCAGGAGTGCTGTCCAGGTTACCAGGAGTGCTGTCCGGGTTACCAGGAGTGCTGTCCGGGTTACCAGGAGTGCTGTCCGGGTTACCAGGAGGGCTGTCCGCGTTACCAGGAGGGCCGTCCGGGTTACCAGGAGGGCTGTCCGGGTTACCAGGAGTGCGAATTCCCCATTGAGTTGAATGGCCGGGTTACCAGGAGGGCCGTACAGGTTGCCAGGAGTGCTGTCCGGGTTACCAGGAGGGCTGTCCGGGTTACCAGGAGTGCGAATTCCCCATTGAGTTGAATGGCCGGGTTACCAGGACTGCTGTCCGGGTTACCAGGAGGGCTGTCCGGGTTACCAGGAGTGCCCTCCGGGTTACCAGGAGGGCTGTCCGGGTTACCAGGAGTGCTGTCCAGGTTACCAGGAGGGCTGTCCGGGTTACCAGGAGTGCGAATTCCCCATTGAGTTGTATGGCCGGGTTACCAGGAGTGCTGTCCGGGTTACCAGGAGGGCTGTCCGCGTTACCAGGAGGGCCGTCCGGGTTACCAGGAGGGCTGTCCGGGTTACCAGGAGTGCGAATTCCCCATTGAGTTGAATGGCCGGGTTACCAGGAGGGCTGTCCGGGTTACCAGGAGTGCCCTCCGGGTTACCAGGAGTGCTCTCCGGGTTACCAGGAGTGCTGTCCGGGTTACCAGGAGGGCCGTACAGGTTGCCAGGAGTGCTGTCCGGGTTACCAGGAGGGCTGTCCGGGTTACCAGGAGTGCGAATTCCCCATTGAGTTGTATGGCCGGGTTACCAGGAGTGCTGTCCGGGTTACCAGGAGGGCCGTCCGGGTTACCAGGAGTGCCCTCCGGGTTACCAGGAGTGCTGTCCGGGTTACCAGGAGTGCTGTCCGGGTTACCAGGAGTGCTGTCCGGGTTACCAGGAGGGCTGTCCGGGTTACCAGGAGGGCTGTCCGGGTTACCAGGAGTGCCCTCCAGGTTACCAGGAGGGCTGTCCGGGTTACCAGGAGTGCCGTCCGGGTTACCAGGAGTGCCCTCCGGGTTACAGGAGGGCTGTCCGGGTTACCAGGAGTGCGAATTCCCCATTGAGTTGAATGGCCGGGTTACCAGGACTGCTGTCCGGGTTACCAGGAGGGCTGTCCGGGTTACCAGGAGTGCGAATTCCCCATTGAGTTGTATGGCCGGGTGACCAGGAGTGCTGTCCGGGTTACCAGGAGTGCTGTCCGGGTTACCAGGAGTGCTGTCCGGGTTACCAGGACTGCTGTCCGGGTTACCAGGAGCGCTGTCCGGGCTACCAGGAGTGCCCTCCGCGTTACCAGGAGGGCCGTCCGGGTTACCAGGAGGGCTGTCCGGGTTACCAGGAGTGCGAATTCCCCATTGAGTTGAATGGCCGGGTTACCAGGAGGGCTGTCCGGGTTACCAGGAGTGCCCTCCGGGTTACCAGGAGTGCTCTCCGGGTTACCAGGAGTGCTGTCCGGGTTACCAGGAGGGCCGTACAGGTTGCCAGGAGTGCTGTCCGGGTTACCAGGAGGGCTGTCCGGGTTACCAGGAGTGCGAATTCCCCATTGAGTTGAATGGCCGGGTTACCAGGAGTGCTGTCCGGGTTACCAGGAGGGCCGTCCGGGTTACCAGGAGTGCCCTCCGGGTTACCAGGAGGGCTGTCCGGGTTACCAGGAGGGCTGTCCGGGTTACCAGGAGTGCCCACCGGGTTACCAGGAGGGCTGTCCGGGTTACCAGGAGTGCTGTCCGGGTTACCAGGAGTGCCCTCCGGGTTACCAGGTGTGCTGTCCGGGTTACCAGGAGGGCTGTCCGGGTTACCAGGAGTGCGAATTCCCCATTGAGTTGAATGGCCGGGTTACCAGGACTGCTGTCCGGGTTACCAGGAGGGCTGTCCGGGTTACCAGGAGTGCCCTCCGGGTTACCAGGAGGGCTGTCCGGGTTACCAGGAGTGCTGTCCGGGTTACCAGGAGGGCTGTCCGGGTTACCAGGAGTGCGAATTCCCCATTGAGTTGTATGGCCGGGTTACCAGGAGTGCCCTCCGGGTTACCAGGTGTGCTGTCCGGGTTACCAGGAGGGCTGTCCGGGTTACCAGGAGTGCGAATTCCCCATTGAGTTGAATGGCCGGGTTACCAGGACTGCTGTCCGGGTTACCAGGAGGGCTGTCCGGGTTACCAGGAGTGCCCTCCGAGTTACCAGGAGGGCTGTCCGGGTTACCAGGAGTGCTGTCCGGGTTACCAGGAGGGCTGTCCGGGTTACCAGGAGGGCTGTCCGGGTTACCAGGAGTGCGAATTCCCCATTGAGTTGTATGGCCGGGTTACCAGGAGTGCTGTCCGGGTTACCAGGAGGGCCGTCCGGGTTACCAGGAGTGCCCTCCGGGTTACCAGGAGTGCTGTCCGGGTTACCAGGAGTGCCCTCAAGGTTAACAGGAGGGCTGTCCGGGTTACCAGGAGGGCTGTCCGGGTTACCAGGAGTGCGAATTCCCCATTGAGTTGTATGGCCGGGTTACCAGGAGTGCTGTCCGGGTTACCAGGAGTGCTGTCCGGGTTACCAGGAGTGCTGTCCGGGTTACCAGGACTGCTGTCCGGGTTACCAGGAGCGCTGTCCGGGCTACCAGGAGTGCCCTCCGCGTTACCAGGAGGGCCGTCCGGGTTACCAGGAGGGCTGTCCGGGTTACCAGGAGTGCGAATTCCCCATTGAGTTGAATGGCCGGGTTACCAGGAGGGCTGTCCGGGTTACCAGGAGTGCCCTCCGGGTTACCAGGAGTGCTCTCCGGGTTACCAGGAGTGCTGTCCGGGTTACCAGGAGGGCCGTACAGGTTGCCAGGAGTGCTGTCCGGGTTACCAGGAGGGCTGTCCGGGTTACCAGGAGTGCAAATTCCCCATTGAGTTGAATGGCCGGGTTACCAGGAGTGCTGTCCGGGTTACCAGGAGGGCCGTCCGGGTTACCAGGAGTGCCCTCCGGGTTACCAGGAGTGCTGTCCGGGTTACCAGGAGGGCTGTCCGGGTTACCAGGAGGGCTGTCCGGGTTACCAGGAGTGCCCTCCGGGTTACCAGGAGGGCTGTCCGGGTTACCAGGAGTGCTGTCCGGGTTACCAGGAGTGCCCTCCGGGTTACCAGGTGTGCTGTCCGGGTTACCAGGAGGGCTGTCCGGGTTACCAGGAGTGCGAATTCCCCATTGAGTTGAATGGCCGGGTTACCAGGACTGCTGTCCGGGTTACCAGGAGGGCTGTCCGGGTTACCAGGAGTGCCCTCCGGGTTACCAGGAGGGCTGTCCGGGTTACCAGGAGTGCTGTCCGGGTTACCAGGAGGGCTGTCCGGGTTACCAGGAGGGCTGTCCGGGTTACCAGGAGGGCTGTCTGGGTTACCAGGAGTGCTGTCCGGGTTACCAGGAGTGCTGTCCGGGTTACCAGGAGGGCTGTCCGGGTTACCAGGAGTGCCCTCCGGGTTACCAGGAGTGCTGTCCGGGTTACCAGGAGTGTTGTCCGGGTTACCAGGAGGGCTGTCCGGGTTACCAGGAGTGCGAATTCCCCATTGAGTTGTATGGCTGGGTTACCAGGAGGGCTGTCCGGGTTACCAGGAGTGCCCTCCGGGTTACCAGGAGTGCTGTCCGGGTTACCAGGAGTGCCCTCCGGGTTACCAGGAGGGCTGTCCGGGTTACCAGGAGGGCTGTCCGGGTTACTAGGAGTGCCCTCCGGGTTACCAGGAGTGCTGTTCGGGTTACCAGGAGTGCTGTCCGGGTTACCAGGAGTGCGAATTCCCCATTGAGTTGAATGGCCGGGTTACCAGGACTGCTGTCCGGGTTACCAGGAGGGCTGTCCGGGTTACCAGGAGTGCGAATTCCCCATTGAGTTGTATGGCCGGGTTACCAGGAGTGCTGTCCGGGTTACCAGGAGGGCTGTCCGGGTTACCAGGAGTGCCCTCCGGGTTACCAGGAGTGCTGTCCGGGTTACCAGGACTGCTGTCCGGGTTACCAGGAGGGCTGTCCGGGTTACCAGGAGTGCCCTCCGGGTTACCAGGAGGGCTGTCCGGGTTACCAGGAGTGCTGTCCGGGTTACCAGGAGGGCTGTCCGGGTTACCAGGAGTGCGAATTCCCCATTGAGTTGTATGGCCGGGTTACCAGGAGTGCTGTCCGGGTTACCAGGAGGGCTGTCCGGGTTACCAGGAGTGCTGTCCGGGTTACCAGGAGTGCTGTCCGGGTTACCAGGAGTGCTGTCCGGGTTGCCAGGAGGGCTGTCCGCGTTACCAGGAGGGCCGTCCGGGTTACCAGGAGGGCTGTCCGGGTTACCAGGAGTGCGAATTCCCCATTGAGTTGAATGGCCGGGTTACCAGGAGGGCTGTCCGGGTTACCAGGAGTGCCCTCCGGGTTACCAGGAGTGCTCTCCGGGTTACCAGGAGTGCTGTCCGGGTTACCAGGAGGGCCGTACAGGTTGCCAGGAGTGCTGTCCGGGTTACCAGGAGGGCTGTCCGGGTTACCAGGAGTGCGAATTCCCCATTGAGTTGAATGGCCGGGTTACCAGGACTGCTGTCCGGGTTACCAGGAGGGCTGTCCGGGTTACCAGGAGTGCCCTCCGGGTTACCAGGAGGGCTGTCCGGGTTACCAGGAGTGCTGTCCAGGTTACCAGGAGGGCTGTCCGGGTTACCAGGAGTGCGAATTCCCCATTGAGTTGTATGGCCGGGTTACCAGGAGTGCTGTCCGGGTTACCAGGAGGGCTGTCCGGGTTACTAGGAGTGCCCTCCGGGTTACCAGGAGTGCTGTTCGGGTTACCAGGAGTGCTGTCCGGGTTACCAGGAGTGCGAATTCCCCATTGAGTTGAATGGCCGGGTTACCAGGACTGCTGTCCGGGTTACCAGGAGGGCTGTCCGGGTTACCAGGAGTGCGAATTCCCCATTGAGTTGTATGGCCGGGTTACCAGGAGTGCTGTCCGGGTTACCAGGAGGGCTGTCCGGGTTACCAGGAGTGCCCTCCGGGTTACCAGGAGTGCTGTCCGGGTTACCAGGACTGCTGTCCGGGTTACCAGGAGGGCTGTCCGGGTTACCAGGAGTGCCCTCCGGGTTACCAGGAGGGCTGTCCGGGTTACCAGGAGTGCTGTCCGGGTTACCAGGAGGGCTGTCCGGGTTACCAGGAGTGCGAATTCCCCATTGAGTTGTATGGCCGGGTTACCAGGAGTGCTGTCCGGGTTACCAGGAGGGCTGTCCGGGTTACCAGGAGTGCTGTCCGGGTTACCAGGAGTGCTGTCCGGGTTACCAGGAGTGCTGTCCGGGTTGCCAGGAGGGCTGTCCGCGTTACCAGGAGGGCCGTCCGGGTTACCAGGAGGGCTGTCCGGGTTACCAGGAGTGCGAATTCCCCATTGAGTTGAATGGCCGGGTTACCAGGAGGGCTGTCCGGGTTACCAGGAGTGCCCTCCGGGTTACCAGGAGTGCTCTCCGGGTTACCAGGAGTGCTGTCCGGGTTACCAGGAGGGCCGTACAGGTTGCCAGGAGTGCTGTCCGGGTTACCAGGAGGGCTGTCCGGGTTACCAGGAGTGCGAATTCCCCATTGAGTTGAATGGCCGGGTTACCAGGACTGCTGTCCGGGTTACCAGGAGGGCTGTCCGGGTTACCAGGAGTGCCCTCCGGGTTACCAGGAGGGCTGTCCGGGTTACCAGGAGTGCTGTCCAGGTTACCAGGAGGGCTGTCCGGGTTACCAGGAGTGCGAATTCCCCATTGAGTTGTATGGCCGGGTTACCAGGAGTGCTGTCCGGGTTACCAGGAGGGCTGTCCGGGTTACCAGGAGTGCTGTCCGGGTTACCAGGAGGGCTGTCCGGGTTACCAGGAGTGCCCTCCGGGTTACCAGGAGGGCTGTCCGGGTTACCAGGAGGGCTGTCCGGGTTACCAGGAGTGCTGTCCGGGTTACCAGGAGGCCTGTCCGGGTTACCAGGAGGGCTGTCCGGATTACCAGGAGTGCGAATTCCCCATTGAGTTGTATGGCCGGGTTACCAGGAGTGCTGTCCAGGTTACCAGGAGGGCTGTCCGGGTTACCAGGAGTGCCCTCCGGGTTACCAGGAGGGCTGTCCGGGTTACCAGGAGTGCTGTCCGGGTTACCAGGAGTGCCCTCCGGGTTACCAGGTGTGCTGTCCGGGTTACCAGGAGGGCTGTCCGGGTTACCAGGAGTGCGAATTCCCCATTGAGTTGAATGGCCGGGTTACCAGGACTGCTGTCCGGGTTACCAGGAGGGCTGTCCGGGTTACCAGGAGTGCCCTCCGGGTTACCAGGAGGGCTGTCCGGGTTACCAGGAGTGCTGTCCGGGTTACCAGGAGGGCTGTCCGGGTTACCAGGAGTGCGAATTCCCCATTGAGTTGTATGGCCGGGTTACCAGGAGGGCTGTCCGGGTTACCAGGAGTGCCCTCCGGGTTACCAGGAGGGCTGTCCGGGTTACCAGGAGTGCTGTCCAGGTTACCAGGAGGGCTGTCCGGGTTACCAGGAGTGCGAATTCCCCATTGAGTTGTATGGCCGGGTTACCAGGAGTGCTGTCCGGGTTACCAGGAGGGCTGTCCGGGTTACCAGGAGTGCTGTCCGGGTTACCAGGAGTGCTGTCCGGGTTACCAGGAGTGCTGTCCGGGTTACCAGGAGGGCTTTCCGGGTTACCAGGAGTGCTGTCCAGGTTACCAGGAGTGCGAATTCCCCATTGAGTTGAATGGCCGGGTTACCAGGACTGCTGTCCGGGTTACCAGGAGGGCTGTCCGGGTTACCAGGAGTGCCCTCCAGGTTACCAGGAGGGCTGTCCGGGTTACCAGGAGTGCCGTCCGGGTTACCAGGAGTGCCCTCCGGGTTACCAGGAGGGCTGTCCGGGTTACCAGGAGTGCTGTCCGGGTTACCAGGAGTGCCCTCCGGGTTACCAGGAGTGCTCTCCGGGTTACCAGGAGTGCTCTCCGGGTTACCAGGAGTGCTGTCCGGGTTACCAGGAGGGCTGTCCGGGTTACCAGGAGTGCCCTCCGGGTTACCAGGAGTGCTCTCCGGGTTACCAGGAGTGCTGTCCGGGTTACCAGGAGGGCCGTACAGGTTGCCAGGAGTGCTGTCCGGGTTACCAGGAGGGCTGTCCGGGTTACCAGGAGTGCGAATTCCCCATTGAGTTGTATGGCCGGGTTACCAGGAGTGCTGTCCGGGTTACCAGGAGGGCCGTCCGGGTTACCAGGAGTGCCCTGCGGGTTACCAGGAGTGCTGTCCGGGTTACCAGGAGTGCTGTCCGGGTTACCAGGAGTGCTGTCCGGGTTACCAGGAGGGCTGTCCGGGTTACCAGGAGGGCTGTCCGGGTTACCAGGAGTGCTGTCCGGGTTTCCAGGAGTGCGAATTCCCCATTGAGTTGAATGGCCGGGTTACCAGGAGGGCTGTCCGGGTTACCAGGAGTGCCCTCCGGGTTACCAGGAGTGCCGTCCGGGTTACCAGGAGTGCCCTCCGGGTTACCAGGAGGGCTGTCCGGGTTACCAGGAGTGCCCTCCGGGTTACCAGGAGGGCTGTCCGGGTTACCAGGAGTGCTGTCCGGGTTACCAGGAGGGCTGTCCGGGTTACCAGGAGTGCGAATTCCCCATTGAGTTGTATGGCCGGGTTACCAGGAGTGCTGTCCGGGTTACCAGGAGGGCTGTCCGGGTTACCAGGAGTGCTGTCCGGGTTACCAGGAGTGCTGTCCGGGTTACCAGGAGTGCTGTCCGGGTTACCAGGAGGGCTGTCCGCGTTACCAGGAGGGCCGTCCGGGTTACCAGGAGGGCTGTCCGGGTTACCAGGAGTGCGAATTCCCCATTGAGTTGAATGGCCGGGTTACCAGGAGGGCTGTCCGGGTTACCAGGAGTGCCCTCCGGGTTACCAGGAGTGCTCTCCGGGTTACCAGGAGTGCTGTCCGGGTTACCAGGAGGGCCGTACAGGTTGCCAGGAGTGCCGTCCGGGTTACCAGGAGGGCTGTCCGGGTTACCAGGAGTGCGAATTCCCCATTGAGTTGAATGGCCGGGTTACCAGGACTGCTGTCCGGGTTACCAGGAGGGCTGTCCGGGTTACCAGGAGTGCCCTCCGGGTTACCAGGAGGGCTGTCCGGGTTACCAGGAGTGCTGTCCAGGTTACCAGGAGGGCTGTCCGGGTTACCAGGAGTGCGAATTCCCCATTGAGTTGTATGGCCGGGTTACCAGGAGTGCTGTCCGGGTTACCAGGAGGGCTGTCCGCGTTACCAGGAGGGCCGTCCGGGTTACCAGGAGGGCTGTCCGGGTTACCAGGAGTGCGAATTCCCCATTGAGTTGAATGGCCGGGTTACCAGGAGGGCTGTCCGGGTTACCAGGAGTGCCCTCCGGGTTACCAGGAGTGCTCTCCGGGTTACCAGGAGTGCTGTCCGGGTTACCAGGAGGGCCGTACAGGTTGCCAGGAGTGCTGTCCGGGTTACCAGGAGGGCTGTCCGGGTTACCAGGAGTGCGAATTCCCCATTGAGTTGTATGGCCGGGTTACCAGGAGTGCTGTCCGGGTTACCAGGAGGGCCGTCCGGGTTACCAGGAGTGCCCTCCGGGTTACCAGGAGTGCTGTCCGGGTTACCAGGAGTGCTGTCCGGGTTACCAGGAGTGCTGTCCGGGTTACCAGGAGGGCTGTCCGGGTTACCAGGAGGGCTGTCCGGGTTACCAGGAGTGCCCTCCAGGTTACCAGGAGGGCTGTCCGGGTTACCAGGAGTGCCGTCCGGGTTACCAGGAGTGCCCTCCGGGTTACAGGAGGGCTGTCCGGGTTACCAGGAGTGCGAATTCCCCATTGAGTTGAATGGCCGGGTTACCAGGACTGCTGTCCGGGTTACCAGGAGGGCTGTCCGGGTTACCAGGAGTGCGAATTCCCCATTGAGTTGTATGGCCGGGTGACCAGGAGTGCTGTCCGGGTTACCAGGAGTGCTGTCCGGGTTACCAGGAGTGCTGTCCGGGTTACCAGGACTGCTGTCCGGGTTACCAGGAGCGCTGTCCGGGCTACCAGGAGTGCCCTCCGCGTTACCAGGAGGGCCGTCCGGGTTACCAGGAGGGCTGTCCGGGTTACCAGGAGTGCGAATTCCCCATTGAGTTGAATGGCCGGGTTACCAGGAGGGCTGTCCGGGTTACCAGGAGTGCCCTCCGGGTTACCAGGAGTGCTCTCCGGGTTACCAGGAGTGCTGTCCGGGTTACCAGGAGGGCCGTACAGGTTGCCAGGAGTGCTGTCCGGGTTACCAGGAGGGCTGTCCGGGTTACCAGGAGTGCGAATTCCCCATTGAGTTGAATGGCCGGGTTACCAGGACTGCTGTCCGGGTTACCAGGAGGGCTGTCCGGGTTACCAGGAGTGCCCTCCGGGTTACCAGGAGTGCTGTCCGGGTTACCAGGAGGGCTGTCCGGGTTACCAGGAGTGCGAATTCCCCATTGAGTTGTATGGCCGGGTTACCAGGAGGGCTGTCCGGGTTACCAGGAGTGCCCTCCGGGTTACCAGGAGGGCTGTCCGGGTTACCAGGAGTGCTGTCCAGGTTACCAGGAGGGCTGTCCGGGTTACCAGGAGTGCGAATTCCCCATTGAGTTGTATGGCCGGGTTACCAGGAGTGCTGTCCGGGTTACCAGGAGGGCTGTCCGGGTTACCAGGAGTGCTGTCCGGGTTACCAGGAGTGCTGTCCGGGTTACCAGGAGTGCTGTCCGGGTTACCAGGAGGGCTTTCCGGGTTACCAGGAGTGCTGTCCAGGTTACCAGGAGTGCGAATTCCCCATTGAGTTGAATGGCCGGGTTACCAGGACTGCTGTCCGGGTTACCAGGAGGGCTGTCCGGGTTACCAGGAGTGCCCTCCAGGTTACCAGGAGGGCTGTCCGGGTTACCAGGAGTGCCGTCCGGGTTACCAGGAGTGCCCTCCGGGTTACCAGGAGGGCTGTCCGGGTTACCAGGAGTGCTGTCCGGGTTACCAGGAGTGCTGTCCGGGTTACCAGGAGTGCTGTCCGGGTTACCAGGAGGGCTGTCCGCGTTACCAGGAGGGCCGTCCGGGTTACCAGGAGGGCTGTCCGGGTTACCAGGAGTGCGAATTCCCCATTGAGTTGAATGGCCGGGTTACCAGGAGGGCTGTCCGGGTTACCAGGAGTGCCCTCCGGGTTACCAGGAGTGCTCTCCGGGTTACCAGGAGGGCTGTCCGGGTTACCAGGAGTGCCCTCCGGGTTACCAGGAGTGCTCTCCGGGTTACCAGGAGTGCTGTCCGGGTTACCAGGAGGGCCGTACAGGTTGCCAGGAGTGCTGTCCGGGTTACCAGGAGGGCTGTCCGGGTTACCAGGAGTGCGAATTCCCCATTGAGTTGTATGGCCGGGTTACCAGGAGTGCTGTCCGGGTTACCAGGAGGGCCGTCCGGGTTACCAGGAGTGCCCTGCGGGTTACCAGGAGTGCTGTCCGGGTTACCAGGAGTGCTGTCCGGGTTACCAGGAGTGCTGTCCGGGTTACCAGGAGGGCTGTCCGGGTTACCAGGAGGGCTGTCCGGGTTACCAGGAGTGCGAATTCCCCATTGAGTTGAATGGCCGGGTTACCAGGAGGGCTGTCCAGGTTACCAGGAGTGCGAATTCCCCATTGAGTTGAATGGCCGGGTTACCAGGACTGCTGTCCGGGTTACCAGGAGGGCTGTCCGGGTGACCAGGAGTGCTGGCCCGGTTACCAGGATTGCCCTCCGGGTTACCAGGAGGGCTGTCCGGGTTACCAGGAGTACGAATTCCCCATTGAGTTGAATGGCCGGGTTACCAGGACTGCTATCCGGGTTACCAGGAGCGCTGTCCGGGCTACCAGGAGTGCCCTCCGCGTTACCAGGAGGGCCGTCCGGGTTACCAGGAGGGCTGTCCGGGTTACCAGGAGTGCCCTCCGGGTTACCAGGAGGGCCGTCCAGGTTACCAGGAGTGCTGTCCGGGTTACAAGGAGTGCCCTCCGTGTTACCAGGAGTGCCTTCCGGGTTACCAGGAGTGCGAATTCACCATTGAGTTGAATGGCCGGGTTACCAGGAGGGCTGTCCGGGTTACCAGGAGTGCTGTCCGGGTTTCCAGGAGTGCGAATTCCCCATTGAGTTGAATGGCCGGGTTACCAGGAGGGCTGTCCGGGTTACCAGGAGTGCCCTCCGGGTTACCAGGAGTGCCGTCCGGGTTACCAGGAGTGCCCTCCGGGTTACCAGGAGGGCTGTCCGGGTTACCAGGAGTGCCCTCCGGGTTACCAGGAGGGCTGTCCGGGTTACCAGGAGTGCTGTCCGGGTTACCAGGAGGGCTGTCCGGGTTACCAGGAGTGCGAATTCCCCATTGAGTTGTATGGCCGGGTTACCAGGAGTGCTGTCCGGGTTACCAGGAGGGCTGTCCGGGTTACCAGGAGTGCTGTCCGGGTTACCAGGAGTGCTGTCCGGGTTACCAGGAGTGCTGTCCGGGTTACCAGGAGGGCTGTCCGCGTTACCAGGAGGGCCGTCCGGGTTACCAGGAGGGCTGTCCGGGTTACCAGGAGTGCGAATTCCCCATTGAGTTGAATGGCCGGGTTACCAGGAGGGCTGTCCGGGTTACCAGGAGTGCCCTCCGGGTTACCAGGAGTGCTCTCCGGGTTACCAGGAGTGCTGTCCGGGTTACCAGGAGGGCCGTACAGGTTGCCAGGAGTGCTGTCCGGGTTACCAGGAGGGCTGTCCGGGTTACCAGGAGTGCGAATTCCCCATTGAGTTGAATGGCCGGGTTACCAGGACTGCTGTCCGGGTTACCAGGAGGGCTGTCCGGGTTACCAGGAGTGCCCTCCGGGTTACCAGGAGTGCTGTCCAGGTTACCAGGAGGGCTGTCCGGGTTACCAGGAGTGCTCTCCGGGTTACCAGGAGTGCTGTCCGGGTTACCAGGAGGGCCGTACAGGTTGCCAGGAGTGCTGTCCGGGTTACCAGGAGGGCTGTCCGGGTTACCAGGAGTGCGAATTCCCCATTGAGTTGAATGGCCGGGTTACCAGGAGTGCTGTCCGGGTTACCAGGAGGGCCGTCCGGGTTACCAGGAGTGCCCTCCGGGTTACCAGGAGTGCTGTCCGGGTTACCAGGAGGGCTGTCCGGGTTACCAGGAGGGCTGTCCGGGTTACCAGGAGTGCCCACCGGGTTACCAGGAGGGCTGTCCGGGTTACCAGGAGTGCTGTCCGGGTTACCAGGAGTGCCCTCCGGGTTACCAGGTGTGCTGTCCGGGTTACCAGGAGGGCTGTCCGGGTTACCAGGAGTGCGAATTCCCCATTGAGTTGAATGGCCGGGTTACCAGGACTGCTGTCCGGGTTACCAGGAGGGCTGTCCGGGTTACCAGGAGTGCCCTCCGGGTTACCAGGAGGGCTGTCCGGGTTACCAGGAGTGCTGTCCGGGTTACCAGGAGGGCTGTCCGGGTTACCAGGAGTGCGAATTCCCCATTGAGTTGTATGGCCGGGTTACCAGGAGTGCCCTCCGGGTTACCAGGTGTGCTGTCCGGGTTACCAGGAGGGCTGTCCGGGTTACCAGGAGTGCGAATTCCCCATTGAGTTGAATGGCCGGGTTACCAGGACTGCTGTCCGGGTTACCAGGAGGGCTGTCCGGGTTACCAGTAGTGCCCCCTGGGTTACCAGGAGGGCTGTCCGGGTTACCAGGAGTGCTGTCCGGGTTACCAGGAGGGCTGTCCGGGTTACCAGGAGTGCGAATTCCCCATTGAGTTGAATGGCCGGGTTACCAGGAGTGCTGTCCGGGTTACCAGGAGGGCCGTCCGGGTTACCAGGAGTGCCCTCCGGGTTACCAGGAGTGCTGTCCGGGTTACCAGGAGGGCTGTCCGGGTTACCAGGAGGGCTGTCCGGGTTACCAGGAGTGCCCACCGGGTTACCAGGAGGGCTGTCCGGGTTACCAGGAGTGCTGTCCGGGTTACCAGGAGTGCCCTCCGGGTTACCAGGTGTGCTGTCCGGGTTATCAGGAGGGCTGTCCGGGTTACCAGGAGTGCGAATTCCCCATTGAGTTGAATGGCCGGGTTACCAGGACTGCTGTCCGGGTTACCAGGAGGGCTGTCCGGGTTACCAGGAGTGCCCTCCGGGTTACCAGGAGGGCTGTCCGGGTTACCAGGAGTGCTGTCCGGGTTACCAGGAGGGCTGTCCGGGTTACCAGGAGTGCGAATTCCCCATTGAGTTGTATGGCCGGGTTACCAGGAGTGCCCTCCGGGTTACCAGGTGTGCTGTCCGGGTTACCAGGAGGGCTGTCCGGGTTACCAGGAGTGCGAATTCCCCATTGAGTTGAATGGCCGGGTTACCAGGACTGCTGTCCGGGTTACCAGGAGGGCTGTCCGGGTTACCAGTAGTGCCCCCTGGGTTACCAGGAGGGCTGTCCGGGTTACCAGGAGTGCTGTCCGGGTTACCAGGAGGGCTGTCCGGGTTACCAGGAGTGCGAATTCCCCATTGAGTTGTATGGCCGGGTTACCAGGAGTGCTGTCCGGGTTACCAGGAGTGCTGTCCGGGTTACCAGGAGTGCTGTCCGGGTTACCAGAAGGGCTGTCCGGGTTACCAGGAGTGCTGTCCGGGTTACCAGGAGTGCCCTCCGGGTTACCAGGAGGGCCGTCCAGGTTACCAGGAGCGCCGTCCGGGTTACCAGGACTGCCCTCCGGGTTACCAGGAGGGCTGTCCGGGTTACCAGGAGTGCGAATTCCCCATTGAGTTGTATGGCCGGGTTACCAGGAGGGCTGTCCGGGTTACCAGGAGTGCCCTCCGGGTTACCAGGAGTGCTCTCCGGGTTACCAGGAGTGCTGTCCGGGTTACCAGGAGGGCCGTACAGGTTGCCAGGAGTGCTGTCCGGGTTACCAGGAGGGCTGTCCGGGTTACCAGGAGTGCGAATTCCCCATTGAGTTGAATGGCCGGGTTACCAGGACTGCTGTCCGGGTTACCAGGAGTGCTGTCCGGGTTACCAGGAGTGCTGTCCGGGTTACCAGGAGGGCTGTCCGGGTTACCAGGAGGGCTGTCCGGGTTACCAGGAGTGCTGTCCAGGTTACCAGGAGTGCGAATTCCCCATTGAGTTGAATGGCCGGGTTACCAGGACTGCTGTCCGGGTTACCAGGAGGGCTGTCCGGGTTACCAGGAGTGCCCTCCGGGTTACTAGGAGGGATGTCCGGGTGACCAGGAGTGCTGTCCGGGTTACCAGGAGGGCTGTCCGGGTTACCAGGAGGGCTGTCCGGGTTACCAGGAGTGCTGTCCAGGTTACCAGGAGTGCGAATTCCCCATTGAGTTGAATGGCCGGGTTACCAGGACTGCTGTCCGGGTTACCAGGAGGGCTGTCCGGGTGACCAGGAGTGCTGGCCCGGTTACCAGGATTGCCCTCCGGGTTACCAGGAGGGCTGTCCGGGTTACCAGGAGTGCGAATTCCCCATTGAGTTGTATGGCCGGGTTACCAGGAGTGCTGTCCGGGTTACCAGGAGGGCTGTCCGGGTTACCAGGAGTGCTGTCCGGGTTACCAGGAGTGCTGTCCGGGTTACCAGGAGTGCTGTCCGGGTTACCAGGAGGGCTGTCCGCGTTACCAGGAGGGCCGTCCGGGTTACCAGGAGGGCTGTCCGGGTTACCAGGAGTGCGAATTCCCCATTGAGTTGAATGGCCGGGTTACCAGGAGGGCTGTCCGGGTTACCAGGAGTGCCCTCCGGGTTACCAGGAGTGCTCTCCGGGTTACCAGGAGTGCTGTCCGGGTTACCAGGAGGGCCGTACAGGTTGCCAGGAGTGCTGTCCGGGTTACCAGGAGGGCTGTCCGGGTTACCAGGAGTGCGAATTCCCCATTGAGTTGAATGGCCGGGTTACCAGGACTGCTGTCCGGGTTACCAGGAGGGCTGTCCGGGTTACCAGGAGTGCCCTCCGGGTTACCAGGAGGGCTGTCCGGGTTACCAGGAGTGCTGTCCAGGTTACCAGGAGTGCTGTCCGGGTTACCAGGAGTGCTGTCCGGGTTACCAGGAGTGCTGTCCGGGTTACCAGGAGGGCTGTCCGCGTTACCAGGAGGGCCGTCCGGGTTACCAGGAGGGCTGTCCGGGTTACCAGGAGTGCGAATTCCCCATTGAGTTGAATGGCCGGGTTACCAGGAGGGCTGTCCGGGTTACCAGGAGTGCCCTCCGGGTTACCAGGAGTGCTCTCCGGGTTACCAGGAGTGCTGTCCGGGTTACCAGGAGGGCCGTACAGGTTGCCAGGAGTGCTGTCCGGGTTACCAGGAGGGCTGTCCGGGTTACCAGGAGTGCGAATTCCCCATTGAGTTGAATGGCCGGGTTACCAGGACTGCTGTCCGGGTTACCAGGAGGGCTGTCCGGGTTACCAGGAGTGCCCTCCGGGTTACCAGGAGGGCTGTCCGGGTTACCAGGAGTGCTGTCCAGGTTACCAGGAGGGCTGTCCGGGTTACCAGGAGTGCGAATTCCCCATTGAGTTGTATGGCCGGGTTACCAGGAGTGCTGTCCGGGTTACCAGGAGGGCTGTCCGCGTTACCAGGAGGGCCGTCCGGGTTACCAGGAGGGCTGTCCGGGTTACCAGGAGTGCGAATTCCCCATTGAGTTGAATGGCCGGGTTACCAGGAGGGCTGTCCGGGTTACCAGGAGTGCCCTCCGGGTTACCAGGAGTGCTCTCCGGGTTACCAGGAGTGCTGTCCGGGTTACCAGGAGGGCCGTACAGGTTGCCAGGAGTGCTGTCCGGGTTACCAGGAGGGCTGTCCGGGTTACCAGGAGTGCGAATTCCCCATTGAGTTGTATGGCCGGGTTACCAGGAGTGCTGTCCGGGTTACCAGGAGGGCCGTCCGGGTTACCAGGAGTGCCCTCCGGGTTACCAGGAGTGCTGTCCGGGTTACCAGGAGTGCTGTCCGGGTTACCAGGAGTGCTGTCCGGGTTACCAGGAGGGCTGTCCGGGTTACCAGGAGGGCTGTCCGGGTTACCAGGAGTGCCCTCCAGGTTACCAGGAGGGCTGTCCGGGTTACCAGGAGTGCCGTCCGGGTTACCAGGAGTGCCCTCCGGGTTACAGGAGGGCTGTCCGGGTTACCAGGAGTGCGAATTCCCCATTGAGTTGAATGGCCGGGTTACCAGGACTGCTGTCCGGGTTACCAGGAGGGCTGTCCGGGTTACCAGGAGTGCGAATTCCCCATTGAGTTGTATGGCCGGGTGACCAGGAGTGCTGTCCGGGTTACCAGGAGTGCTGTCCGGGTTACCAGGAGTGCTGTCCGGGTTACCAGGACTGCTGTCCGGGTTACCAGGAGCGCTGTCCGGGCTACCAGGAGTGCCCTCCGCGTTACCAGGAGGGCCGTCCGGGTTACCAGGAGGGCTGTCCGGGTTACCAGGAGTGCGAATTCCCCATTGAGTTGAATGGCCGGGTTACCAGGAGGGCTGTCCGGGTTACCAGGAGTGCCCTCCGGGTTACCAGGAGTGCTCTCCGGGTTACCAGGAGTGCTGTCCGGGTTACCAGGAGGGCCGTACAGGTTGCCAGGAGTGCTGTCCGGGTTACCAGGAGGGCTGTCCGGGTTACCAGGAGTGCGAATTCCCCATTGAGTTGAATGGCCGGGTTACCAGGAGTGCTGTCCGGGTTACCAGGAGGGCCGTCCGGGTTACCAGGAGTGCCCTCCGGGTTACCAGGAGTGCTGTCCGGGTTACCAGGAGGGCTGTCCGGGTTACCAGGAGGGCTGTCCGGGTTACCAGGAGTGACCACCGGGTTACCAGGAGGGCTGTCCGGGTTACCAGGAGTGCTGTCCGGGTTACCAGGAGTGCCCTCCGGGTTACCAGGTGTGCTGTCCGGGTTACCAGGAGGGCTGTCCGGGTTACCAGGAGTGCGAATTCCCCATTGAGTTGAATGGCCGGGTTACCAGGACTGCTGTCCGGGTTACCAGGAGGGCTGTCCGGGTTACCAGGAGTGCCCTCCGGGTTACCAGGAGGGCTGTCCGGGTTACCAGGAGTGCTGTCCGGGTTACCAGGAGGGCTGTCCGGGTAACCAGGAGTGCGAATTCCCCATTGAGTTGTATGGCCGGGTTACCAGGAGTGCCCTCCGGGTTACCAGGTGTGCTGTCCGGGTTACCAGGAGGGCTGTCCGGGTTACCAGGAGTGCGAATTCCCCATTGAGTTGAATGGCCGGGTTACCAGGACTGCTGTCCGGGTTACCAGGAGGGCTGTCCGGGTTACCAGTAGTGCCCCCTGGGTTACCAGGAGGGCTGTCCGGGTTACCAGGAGTGCTGTCCGGGTTACCAGGAGGGCTGTCCGGGTTACCAGGAGTGCGAATTCCCCATTGAGTTGTATGGCCGGGTTACCAGGAGTGCTGTCCGGGTTACCAGGAGGGCCGTCCGGGTTACCAGGAGTGCCCTCCGGGTTACCAGGAGTGCTGTCTGGGTTACCAGGAGTGCCCTCAAGGTTAACAGGAGGGCTGTCCGGGTTACCAGGAGGGCTGTCCGGGTTACTAGGAGTGCCCTCCGGGTTACCAGGAGTGCTGTTCGGGTTACCAGGAGTGCTGTCCGGGTTACCAGGAGTGCGAATTCCCCATTGAGTTGAATGGCCGGGTTACCAGGACTGCTGTCCGGGTTACCAGGAGGGCTGTCCGGGTTACCAGGAGTGCGAATTCCCCATTGAGTTGTATGGCCGGGTTACCAGGAGTGCTGTCCGGGTTACCAGGAGGGCTGTCCGGGTTACCAGGAGTGCCCTCCGGGTTACCAGGAGTGCTGTCCGGGTTACCAGGAGTGCTGTCCGGGTTACCAGAAGGGCTGTCCGGGTTACCAGGAGTGCTGTCCGGGTTACCAGGAGTGCCCTCCGGGTTACCAGGAGGGCCGTCCAGGTTACCAGGAGCGCCGTCCGGGTTACCAGGACTGCCCTCCGGGTTACCAGGAGGGCTGTCCGGGTTACCAGGAGTGCGAATTCCCCATTGAGTTGTATGGCCGGGTTACCAGGAGGGCTGTCCGGGTTACCAGGAGTGCCCTCCGGGTTACCAGGAGTGCTCTCCGGGTTACCAGGAGTGCTGTCCGGGTTACCAGGAGGGCCGTACAGGTTGCCAGGAGTGCTGTCCGGGTTACCAGGAGGGCTGTCCGGGTTACCAGGAGTGCGAATTCCCCATTGAGTTGAATGGCCGGGTTACCAGGACTGCTGTCCGGGTTACCAGGAGTGCTGTCCGGGTTACCAGGAGTGCTGTCCGGGTTACCAGGAGGGCTGTCCGGGTTACCAGGAGGGCTGTCCGGGTTACCAGGAGTGCTGTCCAGGTTACCAGGAGTGCGAATTCCCCATTGAGTTGAATGGCCGGGTTACCAGGACTGCTGTCCGGGTTACCAGGAGGGCTGTCCGGGTTACCAGGAGTGCCCTCCGGGTTACTAGGAGGGATGTCCGGGTGACCAGGAGTGCTGTCCGGGTTACCAGGAGGGCTGTCCGGGTTACCAGGAGGGCTGTCCGGGTTACCAGGAGTGCTGTCCAGGTTACCAGGAGTGCGAATTCCCCATTGAGTTGAATGGCCGGGTTACCAGGACTGCTGTCCGGGTTACCAGGAGGGCTGTCCGGGTGACCAGGAGTGCTGGCCCGGTTACCAGGATTGCCCTCCGGGTTACCAGGAGGGCTGTCCGGGTTACCAGGAGTGCGAATTCCCCATTGAGTTGTATGGCCGGGTTACCAGGAGTGCTGTCCGGGTTACCAGGAGGGCTGTCCGGGTTACCAGGAGTGCTGTCCGGGTTACCAGGAGTGCTGTCCGGGTTACCAGGAGTGCTGTCCGGGTTACCAGGAGGGCTGTCCGCGTTACCAGGAGGGCCGTCCGGGTTACCAGGAGGGCTGTCCGGGTTACCAGGAGTGCGAATTCCCCATTGAGTTGAATGGCCGGGTTACCAGGAGGGCTGTCCGGGTTACCAGGAGTGCCCTCCGGGTTACCAGGAGTGCTCTCCGGGTTACCAGGAGTGCTGTCCGGGTTACCAGGAGGGCCGTACAGGTTGCCAGGAGTGCTGTCCGGGTTACCAGGAGGGCTGTCCGGGTTACCAGGAGTGCGAATTCCCCATTGAGTTGAATGGCCGGGTTACCAGGACTGCTGTCCGGGTTACCAGGAGGGCTGTCCGGGTTACCAGGAGTGCCCTCCGGGTTACCAGGAGGGCTGTCCGGGTTACCAGGAGTGCTGTCCAGGTTACCAGGAGGGCTGTCCGGGTTACCAGGAGTGCGAATTCCCCATTGAGTTGTATGGCCGGGTTACCAGGAGTGCTGTCCGGGTTACCAGGAGGGCTGTCCGCGTTACCAGGAGGGCCGTCCGGGTTACCAGGAGGGCTGTCCGGGTTACCAGGAGTGCGAATTCCCCATTGAGTTGAATGGCCGGGTTACCAGGAGGGCTGTCCGGGTTACCAGGAGTGCCCTCCGGGTTACCAGGAGTGCTCTCCGGGTTACCAGGAGTGCTGTCCGGGTTACCAGGAGGGCCGTACAGGTTGCCAGGAGTGCTGTCCGGGTTACCAGGAGGGCTGTCCGGGTTACCAGGAGTGCGAATTCCCCATTGAGTTGTATGGCCGGGTTACCAGGAGTGCTGTCCGGGTTACCAGGAGGGCCGTCCGGGTTACCAGGAGTGCCCTCCGGGTTACCAGGAGTGCTGTCCGGGTTACCAGGAGTGCTGTCCGGGTTACCAGGAGTGCTGTCCGGGTTACCAGGAGGGCTGTCCGGGTTACCAGGAGGGCTGTCCGGGTTACCAGGAGTGCCCTCCAGGTTACCAGGAGGGCTGTCCGGGTTACCAGGAGTGCTGTCCGGGTTACCAGGACTGCTGTCCGGGTTACCAGGAGCGCTGTCCGGGTTACCAGGAGTGCGAATTCCCCATTGAGTTGAATGGCCGGGTTACCAGGAGGGCTGTCCGGGTTACCAGGAGTGCCCTCCGGGTTACCAGGAGTGCTCTCCGGGTTACCAGGAGTGCTGTCCGGGTTACCAGGAGGGCCGTACAGGTTGCCAGGAGTGCTGTCCGGGTTACCAGGAGTGCTGTCCGGGTTACCAGGAGTGCGAATTCCCCATTGAGTTGAATGGCCGGGTTACCAGGAGTGCTGTCCGGGTTACCAGGAGGGCCGTCCGGGTTACCAGGAGTGCCCTCCGGGTTACCAGGAGTGCTGTCCGGGTTACCAGGAGGGCTGTCCGGGTTACCAGGAGGGCTGTCCGGGTTACCAGGAGTGCCCACCGGGTTACCAGGAGGGCTGTCCGGGTTACCAGGAGTGCTGTCCGGGTTACCAGGAGTGCCCTCCGGGTTACCAGGTGTGCTGTCCGGGTTACCAGGAGGGCTGTCCGGGTTACCAGGAGTGCGAATTCCCCATTGAGTTGAATGGCCGGGTTACCAGGACTGCTGTCCGGGTTACCAGGAGGGCTGTCCGGGTTACCAGGAGTGCCCTCCGGGTTACCAGGAGGGCTGTCCGGGTTACCAGGAGTGCTGTCCGGGTTACCAGGAGGGCTGTCCGGGTTACCAGGAGTGCGAATTCCCCATTGAGTTGTATGGCCGGGTTACCAGGAGTGCCCTCCGGGTTACCAGGTGTGCTGTCCGGGTTACCAGGAGGGCTGTCCGGGTTACCAGGAGTGCGAATTCCCCATTGAGTTGAATGGCCGGGTTACCAGGACTGCTGTCCGGGTTACCAGGAGGGCTGTCCGGGTTACCAGTAGTGCCCCCTGGGTTACCAGGAGGGCTGTCCGGGTTACCAGGAGTGCTGTCCGGGTTACCAGGAGGGCTGTCCGGGTTACCAGGAGTGCGAATTCCCCATTGAGTTGTATGGCCGGGTTACCAGGAGTGCTGTCCGGGTTACCAGGAGGGCCGTCCGGGTTACCAGGAGTGCCCTCCGGGTTACCAGGAGTGCTGTCTGGGTTACCAGGAGTGCCCTCAAGGTTAACAGGAGGGCTGTCCGGGTTACCAGGAGGGCTGTCCGGGTTACTAGGAGTGCCCTCCGGGTTACCAGGAGTGCTGTTCGGGTTACCAGGAGTGCTGTCCGGGTTACCAGGAGTGCGAATTCCCCATTGAGTTGAATGGCCGGGTTACCAGGACTGCTGTCCGGGTTACCAGGAGGGCTGTCCGGGTTACCAGGAGTGCGAATTCCCCATTGAGTTGTATGGCCGGGTTACCAGGAGTGCTGTCCGGGTTACCAGGAGGGCTGTCCGGGTTACCAGGAGTGCCCTCCGGGTTACCAGGAGTGCTGTCCGGGTTACCAGGAGTGCTGTCCGGGTTACCAGAAGGGCTGTCCGGGTTACCAGGAGTGCTGTCCGGGTTACCAGGAGTGCCCTCCGGGTTACCAGGAGGGCCGTCCAGGTTACCAGGAGCGCCGTCCGGGTTACCAGGACTGCCCTCCGGGTTACCAGGAGGGCTGTCCGGGTTACCAGGAGTGCGAATTCCCCATTGAGTTGTATGGCCGGGTTACCAGGAGGGCTGTCCGGGTTACCAGGAGTGCCCTCCGGGTTACCAGGAGTGCTCTCCGGGTTACCAGGAGTGCTGTCCGGGTTACCAGGAGGGCCGTACAGGTTGCCAGGAGTGCTGTCCGGGTTACCAGGAGGGCTGTCCGGGTTACCAGGAGTGCGAATTCCCCATTGAGTTGAATGGCCGGGTTACCAGGACTGCTGTCCGGGTTACCAGGAGTGCTGTCCGGGTTACCAGGAGTGCTGTCCGGGTTACCAGGAGGGCTGTCCGGGTTACCAGGAGGGCTGTCCGGGTTACCAGGAGTGCTGTCCAGGTTACCAGGAGTGCGAATTCCCCATTGAGTTGAATGGCCGGGTTACCAGGACTGCTGTCCGGGTTACCAGGAGGGCTGTCCGGGTTACCAGGAGTGCCCTCCGGGTTACTAGGAGGGATGTCCGGGTGACCAGGAGTGCTGTCCGGGTTACCAGGAGGGCTGTCCGGGTTACCAGGAGGGCTGTCCGGGTTACCAGGAGTGCTGTCCAGGTTACCAGGAGTGCGAATTCCCCATTGAGTTGAATGGCCGGGTTACCAGGACTGCTGTCCGGGTTACCAGGAGGGCTGTCCGGGTGACCAGGAGTGCTGGCCCGGTTACCAGGATTGCCCTCCGGGTTACCAGGAGGGCTGTCCGGGTTACCAGGAGTACGAATTCCCCATTGAGTTGAATGGCCGGGTTACCAGGACTGCTGTCCGGGTTACCAGGAGCGCTGTCCGGGTTACCAGGAGTGCTGTCCGGGTTACCAGGAGGGCTGTCCGGGTTACCAGGAGTGCCCTCCGGGTTACCAGGAGTGCTGTCCGGGTTACCAGGAGTGCTGTCCGGGTTACCAGGAGGGCTGTCCGGGTTACCAGGAGGGCTGTCCGGGTTACCAGGAGTGCTGTCCAGGTTACCAGGAGTGCGAATTCCCCATTCAGTTGAATGGCCGGGTTACCAGGACTGCTGTCCGGGTTACCAGGAGGGCTGTCCGGGTTACCAGGAGTGCCCTCCAGGTTACCAGGAGGGCTGTCCGGGTTACCAGGAGTGCCGTCCGGGTTACCAGGAGTGCCCTCCGGGTTACCAGGAGGGCTGTCCGGGTTACCAGGAGTGCGAATTCCCCATTGAGTTGAATGGCCGGGTTACCAGGACTGCTGTCCGGGTTACCAGGAGGGCTGTCCGGGTTACCAGGAGTGCGAATTCCCCATTGAGTTGTATGGCCGGGTTACCAGGAGTGCTGTCCGGGTTACCAGGAGTGCTGTCCGGGTTACCAGGAGTGCTGTCCGGGTTACCAGGAGGGCTGTCCGGGTTACCAGGAGTGCGAATTCCCCATTCAGTTGAATGGCCGGGTTACCAGGACTGCTGTCCGGGTTACCAGGAGGGCTGTCCGGGTTACCAGGAGTGCCCTCCAGGTTACCAGGAGGGCTGTCCGGGTTACCAGGAGTGCCGTCCGGGTTACCAGGAGTGCCCCCCGGGTTACCAGGAGGGCTGTCCGGGTTACCAGGAGTGCGAATTCCCCATTGAGTTGAATGGCCGGGTTACCAGGACTGCTGTCCGGGTTACCAGGAGGGCTGTCCGGGTTACCAGGAGTGCGAATTCCCCATTGAGTTGTATGGCCGGGTTACCAGGAGTGCTGTCCGGGTTACCAGGAGTGCTGTCCGGGTTACCAGGAGTGCTGTCCGGGTTACCAGGACTGCTGTCCGGGTTACCAGGAGCGCTGTCCGGGCTACCAGGAGTGCCCTCCGCGTTACCAGGAGGGCCGTCCGGGTTACCAGGAGGGCTGTCCGGGTTACCAGGAGTGCGAATTCCCCATTGAGTTGAATGGCCGGGTTACCAGGAGGGCTGTCCGGGTTACCAGGAGTGCCCTCCGGGTTACCAGGAGTGCTCTCCGGGTTACCAGGAGTGCTGTCCGGGTTACCAGGAGGGCCGTACAGGTTGCCAGGAGTGCTGTCCGGGTTACCAGGAGGGCTGTCCGGGTTACCAGGAGTGCGAATTCCCCATTGAGTTGAATGGCCGGGTTACCAGGACTGCTGTCCGGGTTACCAGGAGGGCTGTCCGGGTTACCAGGAGTGCCCTCCGGGTTACCAGGAGGGCTGTCCGGGTTACCAGGAGTGCTGTCCGGGTTACCAGGAGGGCTGTCCGGGTTACCAGGAGTGCTGTCCGGGTTACCAGGAGTGCTGTCCGGGTTACCAGGAGTGCTGTCCGGGTTACCAGGAGGGCTGTCCGCGTTACCAGGAGGGCCGTCCGGGTTACCAGGAGGGCTGTCCGGGTTACCAGGAGTGCGAATTCCCCATTGAGTTGAATGGCCGGGTTACCAGGAGGGCTGTCCGCGTTACCAGGAGTGCCCTCCGGGTTACCAGGAGGGCTGTCCGGGTTACCAGGAGTGCTGTCCGGGTTACCAGGAGGGCTGTCCGCGTTACCAGGAGTGCCCTCCGGGTTACCAGGAGTGCTCTCCGGGTTACCAGGAGTGCTGTCCGGGTTACCAGGAGGGCCGTACAGGTTGCCAGGAGTGCTGTCCGGGTTACCAGGAGGGCTGTCCGGGTTACCAGGAGTGCGAATTCCCCATTGAGTTGAATGGCCGGGTTACCAGGACTGCTGTCCGGGTTACCAGGAGGGCTGTCCGGGTTACCAGGAGTGCCCTCCGGGTTACCAGGAGGGCTGTCCGGGTTACCAGGAGTGCTGTCCGGGTTACCAGGAGGGCTGTCCGGGTTACCAGGAGTGCGAATTCCCCATTGAGTTGTATGGCCGGGTTACCAGGAGTGCTGTCCGGGTTACCAGGAGGGCTGTCCGGGTTACCAGGAGGGCTGTCCGGGTTACCAGGAGTGCCCTCCGGGTTACCAGGAGGGATATCCGGGTGACCAGGAGTGCTGTCCCGGTTACCAGGATTGCCCTCCGGGTTACCAGGAGGGCTGTCCGGGTTACCAGGAGTACGAATTCCCCATTGAGTTGAATGGCCGGGTTTCCAGGACTGCTGTCCGGGTTACCAGGAGGGCTGTCCGGGTTACCAGGAGTGCTGTCCAGGTTACCAGGAGTGCGAATTCCCCATTGAGTTGAATGGCCGGGTTACCAGGAGTGCTGTCCGGGTTACCAGGAGGGCTGTCCGGGTTACCAGGAGTGCTGTCCGGGTTACCAGGAGTGCTGTCCAGGTTACCAGGAGTGCGAATTCCCCATTGAGTTGTATGGCCGGGTTACCAGGAGTGCTGTCCGGGTTACCAGGAGGGCTGTCCGGGTTACCAGGAGTGCCCTCCGGGTTACCAGGAGGGCTGTCCGGGTTACCAGGAGTGCGAATTCCCCATTGAGTTGAATGGCCGGGTTACCAGGACTGCTGTCCGGGTTACCAGGAGGGCTGTCCGGGTTACCAGGAGTGCCCTCCGGGTTACCAGGAGGGATGTCCGGGTGACCAGGAGTGCTGTCCCGGTTACCAGGATTGCCCTCCGGGTTACCAGGAGGGCTGTCCGGGTTACCAGGAGTACGAATTCCCCATTGAGTTGAATGGCCGGGTTTCCAGGACTGCTGTCCGGGTTACCAGGAGCGCTGTCCGGGTTACCAGGAGTGCTGTCCGGGTTACAAGGAGTGCCCTCCGTGTTACCAGGAGTGCCTTCCGGGTTACCAGGAGTGCGAATTCCCCATTGAGTTGAATGGCCGGGTTACCAGGAGTGCTGTCCGGGTTACCAGGAGTGCTGTCCGGGTTTCCAGGAGTGCTGTCCGGGTTACCAGGAGTGCCGTCCGGGTTACCAGGAGTGCCCTCCGGGTTACCAGGAGTGCTGTCCGGGTTACCAGGAGTGCCCTCCGGGTTACCAGGACTGCTGTCCGGGTTACCAGGAGGGCTGTCCGGGTTACCAGGAGTGCGAATTCCCCATTGAGTTGAATGGCCGGGTTACCAGGACTGCTGTCCGGGTTACCAGGAGGGCTGTCCGGGTTACCAGGAGTGCGAATTCCCCATTGAGTTGTATGGCCGGGTTACCAGGAGGGCTGTCCGGGTTACCAGGAGTGCCCTCCGGGTTACCAGGAGTGCTCTCCGGGTTACCAGGAGTGCTGTCCGGGTTACCAGGAGGGCCGTACAGGTTGCCAGGAGTGCTGTCCGGGTTACCAGGAGGGCTGTCCGGGTTACCAGGAGTGCGAATTCCCCATTGAGTTGAATGGCCGGGTTACCAGGACTGCTGTCCGGGTTACCAGGAGTGCTGTCCGGGTTACCAGGAGTGCTGTCCGGGTTACCAGGAGGGCTGTCCGGGTTACCAGGAGGGCTGTCCGGGTTACCAGGAGTGCTGTCCAGGTTACCAGGAGTGCGAATTCCCCATCAGTTGAATGGCCGGGTTACCAGGACTGCTGCTACCAGGAGTGCCCTCCGGGTTACCAGGAGTGCTGTCCGGGTTACCAGGAGTGCTGTCCGGGTTACCAGGAGTGCTGTCCGGGTTACCAGGAGGGCTGTCCGCGTTACCAGGAGGGCCGTCCGGGTTACCAGGAGGGCTGTCCGGGTTACCAGGAGTGCGAATTCCCCATTGAGTTGAATGGCCGGGTTACCAGGAGGGCTGTCCGGGTTACCAGGAGTGCCCTCCGGGTTACCAGGAGTGCTCTCCGGGTTACCAGGAGTGCTGTCCGGGTTACCAGGAGGGCCGTACAGGTTGCCAGGAGTGCTGTCCGGGTTACCAGGAGGGCTGTCCGGGTTACCAGGAGTGCGAATTCCCCATTGAGTTGTATGGCCGGGTTACCAGGAGTGCTGTCCGGGTTACCAGGAGGGCCGTCCGGGTTACCAGGAGTGCCCTGCGGGTTACCAGGAGTGCTGTCCGGGTTACCAGGAGTGCTGTCCGGGTTACCAGGAGTGCTGTCCGGGTTACCAGGAGGGCTGTCCGGGTTACCAGGAGTGCGAATTCCCCATTGAGTTGAATGGCCGGGTTACCAGGAGGGCTGTCCAGGTTACCAGGAGTGCGAATTCCCCATTGAGTTGAATGGCCGGGTTACCAGGACTGCTGTCCGGGTTACCAGGAGGGCTGTCCGGGTGACCAGGAGTGCTGGCCCGGTTACCAGGATTGCCCTCCGGGTTACCAGGAGGGCTGTCCGGGTTACCAGGAGTACGAATTCCCCATTGAGTTGAATGGCCGGGTTACCAGGACTGCTATCCGGGTTACCAGGAGCGCTGTCCGGGCTACCAGGAGTGCCCTCCGCGTTACCAGGAGGGCCGTCCGGGTTACCAGGAGGGCTGTCCGGGTTACCAGGAGTGCCCTCCGGGTTACCAGGAGGGCCGTCCAGGTTACCAGGAGTGCTGTCCGGGTTACAAGGAGTGCCCTCCGTGTTACCAGGAGTGCCTTCCGGGTTACCAGGAGTGCGAATTCACCATTGAGTTGAATGGCCGGGTTACCAGGAGGGCTGTCCGGGTTACCAGGAGTGCTGTCCGGGTTTCCAGGAGTGCGAATTCCCCATTGAGTTGAATGGCCGGGTTACCAGGAGGGCTGTCCGGGTTACCAGGAGTGCCCTCCGGGTTACCAGGAGTGCTGTCCGGGTTACCAGGACTGCTGTCCGGGTTACCAGGAGGGCTGTCCGGGTTACCAGGAGTGCCCTCCGGGTTACCAGGAGGGCTGTCCGGGTTACCAGGAGTGCTGTCCGGGTTACCAGGAGGGCTGTCCGGGTTACCAGGAGTGCGAATTCCCCATTGAGTTGTATGGCCGGGTTACCAGGAGTGCTGTCCGGGTTACCAGGAGGGCTGTCCGGGTTACCAGGAGTGCTGTCCGGGTTACCAGGAGTGCTGTCCGGGTTACCAGGAGTGCTGTCCGGGTTACCAGGAGGGCTGTCCGCGTTACCAGGAGGGCCGTCCGGGTTACCAGGAGGGCTGTCCGGGTTACCAGGAGTGCGAATTCCCCATTGAGTTGAATGGCCGGGTTACCAGGAGGGCTGTCCGGGTTACCAGGAGTGCCCTCCGGGTTACCAGGAGTGCTCTCCGGGTTACCAGGAGTGCTGTCCGGGTTACCAGGAGGGCCGTACAGGTTGCCAGGAGTGCTGTCCGGGTTACCAGGAGGGCTGTCCGGGTTACCAGGAGTGCGAATTCCCCATTGAGTTGAATGGCCGGGTTACCAGGACTGCTGTCCGGGTTACCAGGAGGGCTGTCCGGGTTACCAGGAGTGCCCTCCGGGTTACCAGGAGGGCTGTCCGGGTTACCAGGAGTGCTGTCCAGGTTACCAGGAGGGCTGTCCGGGTTACCAGGAGTGCGAATTCCCCATTGAGTTGTATGGCCGGGTTACCAGGAGTGCTGTCCGGGTTACCAGGAGGGCTGTCCGGGTTACCAGGAGTGCTGTCCGGGTTACCAGGAGTGCTGTCCGGGTTACCAGGAGTGCTGTCCGGGTTACCAGGAGGGCTGTCCGGGTTACCAGGAGTGCTGTCCAGGTTACCAGGAGTGCGAATTCCCCATTGAGTTGAATGGCCGGATTACCAGGACTGCTGTCCGGGTTACCAGGAGTGCCCTCCAGGTTACCAGGAGGGCTGTCCGGGTTACCAGGAGTGCCGTCCGGGTTACCAGGAGTGCCCTCCGGGTTACCAGGAGGGCTGTCCGGGTTACCAGGAGTGCTGTCCGGGTTACCAGGAGTGCTGTCCGGGTTACCAGGAGTGCTGTCCGGGTTACCAGGAGGGCTGTCCGCGTTACCAGGAGGGCCGTCCGGGTTACCAGGAGGGCTGTCCGGGTTACCAGGAGTGCGAATTCCCCATTGAGTTGAATGGCCGGGTTACCAGGAGGGCTGTCCGGGTTACCAGGAGTGCCCTCCGGGTTACCAGGAGTGCTCTCCGGGTTACCAGGAGTGCTGTCCGGGTTACCAGGAGGGCCGTACAGGTTGCCAGGAGTGCTGTCCGGGTTACCAGGAGGGCTGTCCGGGTTACCAGGAGTGCGAATTCCCCATTGAGTTGTATGGCCGGGTTACCAGGAGTGCTGTCCGGGTTACCAGGAGGGCCGTCCGGGTTACCAGGAGTGCCCTCCGGGTTACCAGGAGTGCTGTCCGGGTTACCAGGAGTGCTGTCCGGGTTACCAGGAGTGCTGTCCGGGTTACCAGGAGGGCTGTCCGGGTTACCAGGAGGGCTGTCCGGGTTACCAGGAGTGCCCTCCAGGTTACCAGGAGGGCTGTCCGGGTTACCAGGAGTGCCGTCCGGGTTACCAGGAGTGCCCTCCGGGTTACAGGAGGGCTGTCCGGGTTACCAGGAGTGCGAATTCCCCATTGAGTTGAATGGCCGGGTTACCAGGACTGCTGTCCGGGTTACCAGGAGGGCTGTCCGGGTTACCAGGAGTGCGAATTCCCCATTGAGTTGTATGGCCGGGTGACCAGGAGTGCTGTCCGGGTTACCAGGAGTGCTGTCCGGGTTACCAGGAGTGCTGTCCGGGTTACCAGGACTGCTGTCCGGGTTACCAGGAGCGCTGTCCGGGCTACCAGGAGTGCCCTCCGCGTTACCAGGAGGGCCGTCCGGGTTACCAGGAGGGCTGTCCGGGTTACCAGGAGTGCGAATTCCCCATTGAGTTGAATGGCCGGGTTACCAGGAGGGCTGTCCGGGTTACCAGGAGTGCCCTCCGGGTTACCAGGAGTGCTCTCCGGGTTACCAGGAGTGCTGTCCGGGTTACCAGGAGGGCCGTACAGGTTGCCAGGAGTGCTGTCCGGGTTACCAGGAGGGCTGTCCGGGTTACCAGGAGTGCGAATTCCCCATTGAGTTGAATGGCCGGGTTACCAGGAGTGCTGTCCGGGTTACCAGGAGGGCCGTCCGGGTTACCAGGAGTGCCCTCCGGGTTACCAGGAGTGCTGTCCGGGTTACCAGGAGGGCTGTCCGGGTTACCAGGAGGGCTGTCCGGGTTACCAGGAGTGCCCACCGGGTTACCAGGAGGGCTGTCCGGGTTACCAGGAGTGCTGTCCGGGTTACCAGGAGTGCCCTCCGGGTTACCAGGTGTGCTGTCCGGGTTACCAGGAGGGCTGTCCGGGTTACCAGGAGTGCGAATTCCCCATTGAGTTGAATGGCCGGGTTACCAGGACTGCTGTCCGGGTTACCAGGAGGGCTGTCCGGGTTACCAGGAGTGCCCTCCGGGTTACCAGGAGGGCAGTCCGGGTTACCAGGAGTGCTGTCCGGGTTACCAGGAGGGCTGTCCGGGTTACCAGGAGTGCGAATTCCCCATTGAGTTGTATGGCCGGGTTACCAGGAGTGCCCTCCGGGTTACCAGGTGTGCTGTCCGGGTTACCAGGAGGGCTGTCCGGGTTACCAGGAGTGCGAATTCCCCATTGAGTTGAATGGCCGGGTTACCAGGACTGCTGTCCGGGTTACCAGGAGGGCTGTCCGGGTTACCAGGAGTGCCCTCCGAGTTACCAGGAGGGCTGTCCGGGTTACCAGGAGTGCTGTCCGGGTTACCAGGAGGGCTGTCCGGGTTACCAGGAGGGCTGTCCGGGTTACCAGGAGTGCGAATTCCCCATTGAGTTGTATGGCCGGGTTACCAGGAGTGCTGTCCGGGTTACCAGGAGGGCCGTCCGGGTTACCAGGAGTGCCCTCCGGGTTACCAGGAGTGCTGTCCGGGTTACCAGGAGTGCCCTCAAGGTTAACAGGAGGGCTGTCCGGGTTACCAGGAGGGCTGTCCGGGTTACCAGGAGTGCGAATTCCCCATTGAGTTGTATGGCCGGGTTACCAGGAGTGCTGTCCGGGTTACCAGGAGTGCTGTCCGGGTTACCAGGAGTGCTGTCCGGGTTACCAGGACTGCTGTCCGGGTTACCAGGAGCGCTGTCCGGGCTACCAGGAGTGCCCTCCGCGTTACCAGGAGGGCCGTCCGGGTTACCAGGAGGGCTGTCCGGGTTACCAGGAGTGCGAATTCCCCATTGAGTTGAATGGCCGGGTTACCAGGAGGGCTGTCCGGGTTACCAGGAGTGCCCTCCGGGTTACCAGGAGTGCTCTCCGGGTTACCAGGAGTGCTGTCCGGGTTACCAGGAGGGCCGTACAGGTTGCCAGGAGTGCTGTCCGGGTTACCAGGAGGGCTGTCCGGGTTACCAGGAGTGCAAATTCCCCATTGAGTTGAATGGCCGGGTTACCAGGAGTGCTGTCCGGGTTACCAGGAGGGCCGTCCGGGTTACCAGGAGTGCCCTCCGGGTTACCAGGAGTGCTGTCCGGGTTACCAGGAGGGCTGTCCGGGTTACCAGGAGGGCTGTCCGGGTTACCAGGAGTGCCCTCCGGGTTACCAGGAGGGCTGTCCGGGTTACCAGGAGTGCTGTCCGGGTTACCAGGAGTGCCCTCCGGGTTACCAGGTGTGCTGTCCGGGTTACCAGGAGGGCTGTCCGGGTTACCAGGAGTGCGAATTCCCCATTGAGTTGAATGGCCGGGTTACCAGGACTGCTGTCCGGGTTACCAGGAGGGCTGTCCGGGTTACCAGGAGTGCCCTCCGGGTTACCAGGAGGGCTGTCCGGGTTACCAGGAGTGCTGTCCGGGTTACCAGGAGGGCTGTCCGGGTTACCAGGAGGGCTGTCCGGGTTACCAGGAGGGCTGTCTGGGTTACCAGGAGTGCTGTCCGGGTTACCAGGAGTGCTGTCCGGGTTACCAGGAGGGCTGTCCGGGTTACCAGGAGTGCCCTCCGGGTTACCAGGAGTGCTGTCCGGGTTACCAGGAGTGCTGTCCGGGTTACCAGGAGGGCTGTCCGGGTTACCAGGAGTGCGAATTCCCCATTGAGTTGTATGGCTGGGTTACCAGGAGGGCTGTCCGGGTTACCAGGAGTGCCCTCCGGGTTACCAGGAGTGCTGTCCGGGTTACCAGGAGTGCCCTCCGGGTTACCAGGAGGGCTGTCCGGGTTACCAGGAGGGCTGTCCGGGTTACTAGGAGTGCCCTCCGGGTTACCAGGAGTGCTGTTCGGGTTACCAGGAGTGCTGTCCGGGTTACCAGGAGTGCGAATTCCCCATTGAGTTGAATGGCCGGGTTACCAGGACTGCTGTCCGGGTTACCAGGAGGGCTGTCCGGGTTACCAGGAGTGCGAATTCCCCATTGAGTTGTATGGCCGGGTTACCAGGAGTGCTGTCCGGGTTACCAGGAGGGCTGTCCGGGTTACCAGGAGTGCCCTCCGGGTTACCAGGAGTGCTGTCCGGGTTACCAGGACTGCTGTCCGGGTTACCAGGAGGGCTGTCCGGGTTACCAGGAGTGCCCTCCGGGTTACCAGGAGGGCTGTCCGGGTTACCAGGAGTGCTGTCCGGGTTACCAGGAGGGCTGTCCGGGTTACCAGGAGTGCGAATTCCCCATTGAGTTGTATGGCCGGGTTACCAGGAGTGCTGTCCGGGTTACCAGGAGGGCTGTCCGGGTTACCAGGAGTGCTGTCCGGGTTACCAGGAGTGCTGTCCGGGTTACCAGGAGTGCTGTCCGGGTTACCAGGAGGGCTGTCCGCGTTACCAGGAGGGCCGTCCGGGTTACCAGGAGGGCTGTCCGGGTTACCAGGAGTGCGAATTCCCCATTGAGTTGAATGGCCGGGTTACCAGGAGGGCTGTCCGGGTTACCAGGAGTGCCCTCCGGGTTACCAGGAGTGCTCTCCGGGTTACCAGGAGTGCTGTCCGGGTTACCAGGAGGGCCGTACAGGTTGCCAGGAGTGCTGTCCGGGTTACCAGGAGGGCTGTCCGGGTTACCAGGAGTGCGAATTCCCCATTGAGTTGAATGGCCGGGTTACCAGGACTGCTGTCCGGGTTACCAGGAGGGCTGTCCGGGTTACCAGGAGTGCCCTCCGGGTTACCAGGAGGGCTGTCCGGGTTACCAGGAGTGCTGTCCAGGTTACCAGGAGGGCTGTCCGGGTTACCAGGAGTGCGAATTCCCCATTGAGTTGTATGGCCGCGTTACCAGGAGTGCTGTCCGGGTTACCAGGAGGGCTGTCCGCGTTACCAGGAGGGCCGTCCGGGTTACCAGGAGGGCTGTCCGGGTTACCAGGAGTGCGAATTCCCCATTGAGTTGAATGGCCGGGTTACCAGGAGGGCTGTCCGGGTTACCAGGAGTGCCCTCCGGGTTACCAGGAGTGCTCTCCGGGTTACCAGGAGTGCTGTCCGGGTTACCAGGAGGGCCGTACAGGTTGCCAGGAGTGCTGTCCGGGTTACCAGGAGGGCTGTCCGGGTTACCAGGAGTGCGAATTCCCCATTGAGTTGTATGGCCGGGTTACCAGGAGTGCTGTCCGGGTTACCAGGAGGGCCGTCCGGGTTACCAGGAGTGCCCTCCGGGTTACCAGGAGTGCTGTCCGGGTTACCAGGAGTGCTGTCCGGGTTACCAGGAGTGCTGTCCGGGTTACCAGGAGGGCTGTCCGGGTTACCAGGAGGGCTGTCCGGGTTACCAGGAGTGCCCTCCAGGTTACCAGGAGGGCTGTCCGGGTTACCAGGAGTGCCGTCCGGGTTACCAGGAGTGCCCTCCGGGTTACAGGAGGGCTGTCCGGGTTACCAGGAGTGCGAATTCCCCATTGAGTTGAATGGCCGGGTTACCAGGACTGCTGTCCGGGTTACCAGGAGGGCTGTCCGGGTTACCAGGAGTGCGAATTCCCCATTGAGTTGTATGGCCGGGTGACCAGGAGTGCTGTCCGGGTTACCAGGAGTGCTGTCCGGGTTACCAGGAGTGCTGTCCGGGTTACCAGGACTGCTGTCCGGGTTACCAGGAGCGCTGTCCGGGCTACCAGGAGTGCCCTCCGCGTTACCAGGAGGGCCGTCCGGGTTACCAGGAGGGCTGTCCGGGTTACCAGGAGTGCGAATTCCCCATTGAGTTGAATGGCCGGGTTACCAGGAGGGCGGTCCGGGTTACCAGGAGTGCCCTCCGGGTTACCAGGAGTGCTCTCCGGGTTACCAGGAGTGCTGTCCGGGTTACCAGGAGGGCCGTACAGGTTGCCAGGAGTGCTGTCCGGGTTACCAGGAGGGCTGTCCGGGTTACCAGGAGTGCGAATTCCCCATTGAGTTGAATGGCCGGGTTACCAGGAGTGCTGTCCGGGTTACCAGGAGGGCCGTCCGGGTTACCAGGAGTGCCCTCCGGGTTACCAGGAGTGCTGTCCGGGTTACCAGGAGGGCTGTCCGGGTTACCAGGAGGGCTGTCCGGGTTACCAGGAGTGCCCACCGGGTTACCAGGAGGGCTGTCCGGGTTACCAGGAGTGCTGTCCGGGTTACCAGGAGTGCCCTCCGGGTTACCAGGTGTGCTGTCCGGGTTATCAGGAGGGCTGTCCGGGTTACCAGGAGTGCGAATTCCCCATTGAGTTGAATGGCCGGGTTACCAGGACTGCTGTCCGGGTTACCAGGAGGGCTGTCCGGGTTACCAGGAGTGCCCTCCGGGTTACCAGGAGGGCTGTCCGGGTTACCAGGAGTGCTGTCCGGGTTACCAGGAGGGCTGTCCGGGTTACCAGGAGTGCGAATTCCCCATTGAGTTGTATGGCCGGGTTACCAGGAGTGCCCTCCGGGTTACCAGGTGTGCTGTCCGGGTTACCAGGAGGGCTGTCCGGGTTACCAGGAGTGCGAATTCCCCATTGAGTTGAATGGCCGGGTTACCAGGACTGCTGTCCGGGTTACCAGGAGGGCTGTCCGGGTTACCAGTAGTGCCCCCTGGGTTACCAGGAGGGCTGTCCGGGTTACCAGGAGTGCTGTCCGGGTTACCAGGAGGGCTGTCCGGGTTACCAGGAGTGCGAATTCCCCATTGAGTTGTATGGCCGGGTTACCAGGAGTGCTGTCCGGGTTACCAGGAGGGCCGTCCGGGTTACCAGGAGTGCCCTCCGGGTTACCAGGAGTGCTGTCTGGGTTACCAGGAGTGCCCTCAAGGTTAACAGGAGGGCTGTCCGGGTTACCAGGAGGGCTGTCCGGGTTACTAGGAGTGCCCTCCGGGTTACCAGGAGTGCTGTTCGGGTTACCAGGAGTGCTGTCCGGGTTACCAGGAGTGCGAATTCCCCATTGAGTTGAATGGCCGGGTTACCAGGACTGCTGTCCGGGTTACCAGGAGGGCTGTCCGGGTTACCAGGAGTGCGAATTCCCCATTGAGTTGTATGGCCGGGTTACCAGGAGTGCTGTCCGGGTTACCAGGAGGGCTGTCCGGGTTACCAGGAGTGCCCTCCGGGTTACCAGGAGTGCTGTCCGGGTTACCAGGAGTGCTGTCCGGGTTACCAGAAGGGCTGTCCGGGTTACCAGGAGTGCTGTCCGGGTTACCAGGAGTGCCCTCCGGGTTACCAGGAGGGCCGTCCAGGTTACCAGGAGCGCCGTCCGGGTTACCAGGACTGCCCTCCGGGTTACCAGGAGGGCTGTCCGGGTTACCAGGAGTGCGAATTCCCCATTGAGTTGTATGGCCGGGTTACCAGGAGGGCTGTCCGGGTTACCAGGAGTGCCCTCCGGGTTACCAGGAGTGCTCTCCGGGTTACCAGGAGTGCTGTCCGGGTTACCAGGAGGGCCGTACAGGTTGCCAGGAGTGCTGTCCGGGTTACCAGGAGGGCTGTCCGGGTTACCAGGAGTGCGAATTCCCCATTGAGTTGAATGGCCGGGTTACCAGGACTGCTGTCCGGGTTACCAGGAGTGCTGTCCGGGTTACCAGGAGTGCTGTCCGGGTTACCAGGAGGGCTGTCCGGGTTACCAGGAGGGCTGTCCGGGTTACCAGGAGTGCTGTCCAGGTTACCAGGAGTGCGAATTCCCCATTGAGTTGAATGGCCGGGTTACCAGGACTGCTGTCCGGGTTACCAGGAGGGCTGTCCGGGTTACCAGGAGTGCCCTCCGGGTTACTAGGAGGGATGTCCGGGTGACCAGGAGTGCTGTCCGGGTTACCAGGAGGGCTGTCCGGGTTACCAGGAGGGCTGTCCGGGTTACCAGGAGTGCTGTCCAGGTTACCAGGAGTGCGAATTCCCCATTGAGTTGAATGGCCGGGTTACCAGGACTGCTGTCCGGGTTACCAGGAGGGCTGTCCGGGTGACCAGGAGTGCTGGCCCGGTTACCAGGATTGCCCTCCGGGTTACCAGGAGGGCTGTCCGGGTTACCAGGAGTACGAATTCCCCATTGAGTTGAATGGCCGGGTTACCAGGACTGCTGTCCGGGTTACCAGGAGCGCTGTCCGGGTTACCAGGAGTGCTGTCCGGGTTACCAGGAGGGCTGTCCGGGTTACCAGGAGTGCCCTCCGGGTTACCAGGAGTGCTGTCCGGGTTACCAGGAGTGCTGTCCGGGTTACCAGGAGGGCTGTCCGGGTTACCAGGAGGGCTGTCCGGGTTACCAGGAGTGCTGTCCAGGTTACCAGGAGTGCGAATTCCCCATTCAGTTGAATGGCCGGGTTACCAGGACTGCTGTCCGGGTTACCAGGAGGGCTGTCCGGGTTACCAGGAGTGCCCTCCAGGTTACCAGGAGGGCTGTCCGGGTTACCAGGAGTGCCGTCCGGGTTACCAGGAGTGCCCTCCGGGTTACCAGGAGGGCTGTCCGGGTTACCAGGAGTGCGAATTCCCCATTGAGTTGAATGGCCGGGTTACCAGGACTGCTGTCCGGGTTACCAGGAGGGCTGTCCGGGTTACCAGGAGTGCGAATTCCCCATTGAGTTGTATGGCCGGGTTACCAGGAGTGCTGTCCGGGTTACCAGGAGTGCTGTCCGGGTTACCAGGAGTGCTGTCCGGGTTACCAGGAGGGCTGTCCGGGTTACCAGGAGTGCGAATTCCCCATTCAGTTGAATGGCCGGGTTACCAGGACTGCCCTCCAGGTTACCAGGAGGGCTGTCCGGGTTACCAGGAGTGCCGTCCGGGTTACCAGGAGTGCCCCCCGGGTTACCAGGAGGGCTGTCCGGGTTACCAGGAGTGCGAATTCCCCATTGAGTTGAATGGCCGGGTTACCAGGACTGCTGTCCGGGTTACCAGGAGGGCTGTCCGGGTTACCAGGAGTGCGAATTCCCCATTGAGTTGTATGGCCGGGTTACCAGGAGTGCTGTCCGGGTTACCAGGAGTGCTGTCCGGGTTACCAGGAGTGCTGTCCGGGTTACCAGGACTGCTGTCCGGGTTACCAGGAGGGCTGTCCGGGTTACCAGGAGTGCGAATTCCCCATTGAGTTGTATGGCCGGGTTACCAGGAGTGCTGTCCGGGTTACCAGGAGTGCTGTCCGGGTTACCAGGAGTGCTGTCCGGGTTACCAGGACTGCTGTCCGGGTTACCAGGAGGGCTGTCCGGGTTACCAGGAGTGCGAATTCCCCATTGAGTTGAATGGCCGGGTTACCAGGACTGCTGTCCGGGTTACCAGGAGGGCTGTCCGGGTTACCAGGAGTGCGAATTCCCCATTGAGTTGTATGGCCGGGTTACCAGGAGTGCTGTCCGGGTTACCAGGAGTGCTGTCCGGGTTACCAGGAGTGCTGTCCGGGTTACCAGGACTGCTGTCCGGGTTACCAGGAGGGCTGTCCGGGTTACCAGGAGTGCGAATTCCCCATTGAGTTGAATGGCCGGGTTACCAGGAGGGCTGTCCGGGTTACCAGGAGTGCCCTCCGGGTTACCAGGAGTGCTCTCCGGGTTACCAGGAGTGCTGTCCGGGTTACCAGGAGGGCCGTACAGGTTGCCAGGAGTGCTGTCCGGGTTACCAGGAGGGCTGTCCGGGTTACCAGGAGTGCTGTCCGGGTTACCAGGAGGGCTGTCCGCGTTACCAGGAGGGCCGTCCGGGTTACCAGGAGGGCTGTCCGGGTTACCAGGAGTGCGAATTCCCCATTGAGTTGAATGGCCGGGTTACCAGGAGGGCTGTCCGCGTTACCAGGAGTGCCCTCCGGGTTACCAGGAGTGCCCTCCGGGTTACCAGGAGGGCTGTCCGGGTTACCAGGAGTGCTGTCCGGGTTACCAGGAGTGCTGTCCGGGTTACCAGGAGTGCTGTCCGGGTTACCAGGAGTGCTGTCCGGGTTACCAGGAGGGCTGTCCGCGTTACCAGGAGGGCCGTCCGGGTTACCAGGAGGGCTGTCCGGGTTACCAGGAGTGCGAATTCCCCATTGAGTTGAATGGCCGGGTTACCAGGAGGGCTGTCCGCGTTACCAGGAGTGCCCTCCGGGTTACCAGGAGTGCCCTCCGGGTTACCAGGAGGGCTGTCCGGGTTACCAGAAGTGCTGTCCGGGTTACCAGGAGGGCTGTCCGGGTTACCAGGAGTGCTGTCCGGGTTACCAGGAGGGCTGTCCGCGTTACCAGGAGTGCCCTCCGGGTTACCAGGAGTGCTCTCCGGGTTACCAGGAGTGCTGTCCGGGTTACCAGGAGGGCCGTACAGGTTGCCAGGAGTGCTGTCCGGGTTACCAGGAGGGCTGTCCGGGTTACCAGGAGTGCGAATTCCCCATTGAGTTGAATGGCCGGGTTACCAGGACTGCTGTCCGGGTTACCAGGAGGGCTGTCCGGGTTACCAGGAGTGCCCTCCGGGTTACCAGGAGGGCTGTCCGGGTTACCAGGAGTGCTGTCCGGGTTACCAGGAGGGCTGTCCGGGTTACCAGGAGTGCGAATTCCCCATTGAGTTGTATGGCCGGGTTACCAGGAGTGCTGTCCGGGTTACCAGGAGGGCTGTCCGGGTTACCAGGAGGGCTGTCCGGGTTACCAGGAGTGCCCTCCGGGTTACCAGGAGGGATATCCGGGTGACCAGGAGTGCTGTCCCGGTTACCAGGATTGCCCTCCGGGTTACCAGGAGGGCTGTCCGGGTTACCAGGAGTACGAATTCCCCATTGAGTTGAATGGCCGGGTTTCCAGGACTGCTGTCCGGGTTACCAGGAGGGCTGTCCGGGTTACCAGGAGTGCTGTCCAGGTTACCAGGAGTGCGAATTCCCCATTGAGTTGAATGGCCGGGTTACCAGGAGTGCTGTCCGGGTTACCAGGAGGGCTGTCCGGGTTACCAGGAGTGCTGTCCGGGTTACCAGGAGTGCTGTCCAGGTTACCAGGAGTGCGAATTCCCCATTGAGTTGTATGGCCGGGTTACCAGGAGTGCTGTCCGGGTTACCAGGAGGGCTGTCCGGGTTACCAGGAGTGCCCTCCGGGTTACCAGGAGGGCTGTCCGGGTTACCAGGAGTGCGAATTCCCCATTGAGTTGAATGGCCGGGTTACCAGGACTGCTGTCCGGGTTACCAGGAGGGCTGTCCGGGTTACCAGGAGTGCCCTCCGGGTTACCAGGAGGGATGTCCGGGTGACCAGGAGTGCTGTCCCGGTTACCAGGATTGCCCTCCGGGTTACCAGGAGGGCTGTCCGGGTTACCAGGAGTACGAATTCCCCATTGAGTTGAATGGCCGGGTTTCCAGGACTGCTGTCCGGGTTACCAGGAGCGCTGTCCGGGTTACCAGGAGTGCTGTCCGGGTTACAAGGAGTGCCCTCCGTGTTACCAGGAGTGCCTTCCGGGTTACCAGGAGTGCGAATTCCCCATTGAGTTGAATGGCCGGGTTACCAGGAGTGCTGTCCGGGTTACCAGGAGTGCTGTCCGGGTTTCCAGGAGTGCTGTCCGGGTTACCAGGAGTGCCGTCCGGGTTACCAGGAGTGCCCTCCGGGTTACCAGGAGTGCTGTCCGGGTTACCAGGAGTGCCCTCCGGGTTACCAGGACTGCTGTCCGGGTTACCAGGAGGGCTGTCCGGGTTACCAGGAGTGCGAATTCCCCATTGAGTTGAATGGCCGGGTTACCAGGACTGCTGTCCGGGTTACCAGGAGGGCTGTCCGGGTTACCAGGAGTGCGAATTCCCCATTGAGTTGTATGGCCGGGTTACCAGGAGGGCTGTCCGGGTTACCAGGAGTGCCCTCCGGGTTACCAGGAGTGCTCTCCGGGTTACCAGGAGTGCTGTCCGGGTTACCAGGAGGGCCGTACAGGTTGCCAGGAGTGCTGTCCGGGTTACCAGGAGGGCTGTCCGGGTTACCAGGAGTGCGAATTCCCCATTGAGTTGAATGGCCGGGTTACCAGGACTGCTGTCCGGGTTACCAGGAGTGCTGTCCGGGTTACCAGGAGTGCTGTCCGGGTTACCAGGAGGGCTGTCCGGGTTACCAGGAGGGCTGTCCGGGTTACCAGGAGTGCTGTCCAGGTTACCAGGAGTGCGAATTCCCCATTGAGTTGAATGGCCGGGTTACCAGGACTGCTGTCCGGGTTACCAGGAGGGCTGTCCGGGTGACCAGGAGTGCTGGCCCGGTTACCAGGATTGCCCTCCGGGTTACCAGGAGGGCTGTCCGGGTTACCAGGAGTACGAATTCCCCATTGAGTTGAATGGCCGGGTTACCAGGACTGCTGTCCGGGTTACCAGGAGCGCTGTCCGGGTTACCAGGAGTGCTGTCCGGGTTACCAGGAGGGCTGTCCGGGTTACCAGGAGTGCTGTCCGGGTTTCCAGGAGTGCTGTCCGGGTTACCAGGAGTGCCGTCCGGGTTACCAGGAGTGCCCTCCGGGTTACCAGGAGTGCTGTCCGGGTTACCAGGAGTGCGAATTCCCCATTGAGTTGAATGGCCGGGTTACCAGGACTGCTGTCCGGGTTACCAGGAGGGCTGTCCGGGTTACCAGGAGTGCGAATTCCCCATTGAGTTGTATGGCCGGGTTACCAGGAGTGCTGTCCGGGTTACCAGGAGGGCTGTCCGGGTTACCAGGAGTGCCCTCCGGGTTACCAGGAGTGCTGTCCGGGTTACCAGGAGTGCTGTCCGGGTTACCAGGAGGGCTGTCCGGGTTACCAGGAGTGCTGTCCGGGTTACCAGGAGTGCCCTCCGGGTTACCAGGAGGGCCGTCCAGGTTACCAGGAGCGCCGTCCGGGTTACCAGGACTGCCCTCCGGGTTACCAGGAGGGCTGTCCGGGTTACCAGGAGTGCGAATTCCCCATTGAGTTGAATGGCCGGGTTACCAGGACTGCTGTCCGGGTTACCAGGAGGGCTGTCCGGGTTACCAGGAGTGCCCTCCGGGTTACCAGGAGGGATGTCCGGGTGACCAGGAGTGCTGTCCCGGTTACCAGGATTGCCCTCCGGGTTACCAGGAGGGCTGTCCGGGTTACCAGGAGTACGAATTCCCCATTGAGTTGAATGGCCGGGTTTCCAGGACTGCTGTCCGGGTTACCAGGAGCGCTGTCCGGGTTACCAGGAGGGCTGTCCGGGTTACCAGGAGTGCTGTCCGGGTTACAAGGAGTGCCCTCCGTGTTACCAGGAGTGCCTTCCGGGTTACCAGGAGTGCGAATTCCCCATTGAGTTGAATGGCCGGGTTACCAGGAGTGCTGTCCGGGTTACCAGGAGTGCCGTCCGGGTTACCAGGAGTGCCCTCCGGGTTACCAGGAGTGCTGTCCGGGTTACCAGGAGTGCCCTCCGGGTTACCAGGAGGGCTGTCCGGGTTACCAGGAGGGCTGCCCGGGTTACCAGGAGTGCTGTCCGGGTTACCAGGAGGGCTGTCCGGGTTACCAGGAGTGCTGTCCGGGTTACCAGGAGTGCTGTCCGGGTTACCAGGAGTGCTGTCCGGGTTACCAGGAGGGCTGTCCGCGTTACCAGGAGTGCTGTCCGGGTTACCAGGAGGGCTGCCCGGGTTACTAGGAGTGCCCTCCGGGTTACCAGGAGTGCTGTCCGGGTTACCAGGAGTTCCCTCCGGGTTACCAGGAGGGCTGTCCGGGTTACCAGGAGTGCTGTCCGGGTTACCAGGAGGGCTGTCCGGGTTACCAGGAGTGCCCTCCGGGTTACCAGGAGGGCTGTCCGGGTTACCAGGAGTGCTGTCCGGGTTACCAGGAGGGCTGTCCGGGTTACCAGGAGTGCTGTCCGGGTTACCAGGAGTGCTGTCCGGGTTACCAGGAGTGCTGTCCGGGTTACCAGGAGGGCCGTCCGCGTTACCAGGAGGGCCGTCCGGGTTACCAGGAGGGCTGTCCGGGTTACCAGGAGTGCGAATTCCCCATTGAGTTGAATGGCCGGGTTACCAGGAGGGCTGTCCGCGTTACCAGGAGTGCCCTCCGGGTTACCAGGAGTGCTCTCCGGGTTACCAGGAGTGCTGTCCGGGTTACCAGGAGGGCCGTACAGGTTGCCAGGAGTGCTGTCCGGGTTACCAGGAGGGCTGTCCGGGTTACCAGGAGTGCGAATTCCCCATTGAGTTGAATGGCCGGGTTACCAGGAGGGCTGTCCGCGTTACCAGGAGTGCCCTCCGGGTTACCAGGAGTGCTCTCCGGGTTACCAGGAGTGCTGTCCGGGTTACCAGGAGGGCCGTACAGGTTGCCAGGAGTGCTGTCCGGGTTACCAGGAGGGCTGTCCGGGTTACCAGGAGTGCGAATTCCCCATTGAGTTGAATGGCCGGGTTACCAGGACTGCTGTCCGGGTTACCAGGAGGGCTGTCCGGGTTACCAGGAGTGCCCTCCGGGTTACCAGGAGGGCTGTCCGGGTTACCAGGAGTGCTGTCCGGGTTACCAGGAGGGCTGTCCGCGTTACCAGGAGGGCCGTCCGGGTTACCAGGAGGGCTGTCCGGGTTACCAGGAGTGCCCTCCGGGTTACCAGGAGTGCTGTCCGGGTTACCAGGAGTGCTGTCCGGGTTTCCAGGAGTGCCGTCCGGGTTACCAGGAGTGCCGTCCGGGTTACCAGGAGTGCCCTCCGGGTTACCAGGAGTGCTGTCCGGGTTACCAGGAGTGCCCTCCGGGTTACCAGGAGTGCTCTCCGGGTTACCAGGAGTGCGAATTCCCCATTGAGTTGAATGGCCGGGTTACCAGGACTGCTGTCCGGGTTACCAGGAGGGCTGTCCGGGTTACCAGGAGTGCCCTCCGGGTTACCAGGAGGGATGTCCGGGTGACCAGGAGTGCCCTCCGGGTTACCAGGAGGGCTGTCCGGGTTACCAGGAGGGCTGCCCGGGTTACTAGGAGTGCCCTCCGGGTTACCAGGAGTGCTGTCCGGGTTACCAGGAGTGCTGTCCGGGTTACAAGGAGTGCCCTCCGTGTTACCAGGAGTGCCTTCCGGGTTACCAGGAGTGCGAATTCCCCATTGAGTTGAATGGCCGGGTTACCAGGAGGGCTGTCCGGGTTACCAGGAGTGCGAATTCCCCATTGAGTTGTATGGCCGGGTTACCAGGAGGGCTGTCCGGGTTACCAGGAGTGCCCTCCGGGTTACCAGGAGTGCTCTCCGGGTTACCAGGAGTGCTGTCCGGGTTACCAGGAGGGCCGTACAGGTTGCCAGGAGTGCTGTCCGGGTTACCAGGAGGGCTGTCCGGGTTACCAGGAGTGCGAATTCCCCATTGAGTTGAATGGCCGGGTTACCAGGACTGCTGTCCGGGTTACCAGGAGTGCTGTCCGGGTTACCAGGAGTGCTGTCCGGGTTACCAGGAGGGCTGGCCGGGTTACCAGGAGGGCTGTCCGGGTTACCAGGAGTGCTGTCCAGGTTACCAGGAGTGCGAATTCCCCATTGAGTTGAATGGCCGGGTTACCAGGACTGCTGTCCGGGTTACCAGGAGGGCTGTCCGGGTTACCAGGAGTGCCCTCCGGGTTACTAGGAGGGATGTCCGGGTGACCAGGAGTGCTGTCCGGGTTACCAGGAGGGCTGTCCGGGTTACCAGGAGGGCTGTCCGGGTTACCAGGAGTGCTGTCCAGGTTACCAGGAGTGCGAATTCCCCATTGAGTTGAATGGCCGGGTTACCAGGACTGCTGTCCGGGTTACCAGGAGGGCTGTCCGGGTGACCAGGAGTGCTGGCCCGGTTACCAGGATTGCCCTCCGGGTTACCAGGAGGGCTGTCCGGGTTACCAGGAGTACGAATTCCCCATTGAGTTGAATGGCCGGGTTACCAGGACTGCTGTCCGGGTTACCAGGAGCGCTGTCCGGGTTACCAGGAGTGCTGTCCGGGTTACCAGGAGGGCTGTCCGGGTTACCAGGAGTGCCCTCCGGGTTACCAGGAGTGCTGTCCGGGTTACCAGGAGTGCTGTCCGGGTTACCAGGAGGGCTGTCCGGGTTACCAGGATTGCCCTCCGGGTTACCAGGAGGGCTGTCCGGGTTACCAGGAGTACGAATTCCCCATTGAGTTGAATGGCCGGGTTTCCAGGACTGCTGTCCGGGTTACCAGGAGCGCTGTCCGGGTTACCAGGAGGGCTGCACCAGGAGTGCTGTCCGGGTTACAAGGAGTGCCCTCCGTGTTACCAGGAGTGCCTTCCGGGTTACCAGGAGTGCGAATTCCCCATTGAGTTGAATGGCCGGGTTACCAGGAGGGCTGTCCGGGTTACCAGGAGTGCTGTCCGGGTTACCAGGAGGGCTGCCCGGGTTACTAGGAGTGCCCTCCGGGTTACCAGGAGTGCTGTCCGGGTTACCAGGAGTGCCCTCCGGGTTACCAGGAGGGCTGTCCGGGTTACCAGGAGTGCTGTCCGGGTTACCAGGAGGGCTGTCCGGGTTACCAGGAGTGCCCTCCGGGTTACCAGGAGGGCTGTCCGGGTTACCAGGAGTGCTGTCCGGGTTACCAGGAGGGCTGTCCGGGTTACCAGGAGTGCTGTCCGGGTTACCAGGAGTGCTGTCCGGGTTACCAGGAGTGCTGTCCGGGTTACCAGGAGGGCTGTCCGCGTTACCAGGAGGGCCGTCCGGGTTACCAGGAGGGCTGTCCGGGTTACCAGGAGTGCGAATTCCCCATTGAGTTGAATGGCCGGGTTACCAGGAGGGCTGTCCGCGTTACCAGGAGTGCCCTCCGGGTTACCAGGAGTGCTCTCCGGGTTACCAGGAGTGCTGTCCGGGTTACCAGGAGGGCCGTACAGGTTGCCAGGAGTGCTGTCCGGGTTACCAGGAGGGCTGTCCGGGTTACCAGGAGTGCGAATTCCCCATTGAGTTGAATGGCCGGGTTACCAGGACTGCTGTCCGGGTTACCAGGAGGGCTGTCCGGGTTACCAGGAGTGCCCTCCGGGTTACCAGGAGGGCTGTCCGGGTTACCAGGAGGGCCGTACAGGTTGCCAGGAGTGCTGTCCGGGTTACCAGGAGGGCTGTCCGGGTTACCAGGAGTGCGAATTCCCCATTGAGTTGAATGGCCGGGTTACCAGGAGGGCTGTCCGGGTTACCAGGAGTGCTGTCCGGGTTACCAGGAGGGCTGCCCGGGTTACTAGGAGTGCCCTCCGGGTTACCAGGAGTGCTGTCCGGGTTACCAGGAGTGCCCTCCGGGTTACCAGGAGGGCTGTCCGGGTTACCAGGAGTGCTGTCCGGGTTACCAGGAGGGCTGTCCGGGTTACCAGGAGTGCCCTCCGGGTTACCAGGAGGGCTGTCCGGGTTACCAGGAGTGCTGTCCGGGTTACCAGGAGGGCTGTCCGGGTTACCAGGAGTGCTGTCCGGGTTACCAGGAGTGCTGTCCGGGTTACCAGGAGTGCTGTCCGGGTTACCAGGAGGGCTGTCCGCGTTACCAGGAGGGCCGTCCGGGTTACCAGGAGGGCTGTCCGGGTTACCAGGAGTGCGAATTCCCCATTGAGTTGAATGGCCGGGTTACCAGGAGGGCTGTCCGCGTTACCAGGAGTGCCCTCCGGGTTACCAGGAGTGCTCTCCGGGTTACCAGGAGTGCTGTCCGGGTTACCAGGAGGGCCGTACAGGTTGCCAGGAGTGCTGTCCGGGTTACCAGGAGGGCTGTCCGGGTTACCAGGAGTGCGAATTCCCCATTGAGTTGAATGGCCGGGTTACCAGGACTGCTGTCCGGGTTACCAGGAGGGCTGTCCGGGTTACCAGGAGTGCCCTCCGGGTTACCAGGAGGGCTGTCCGGGTTACCAGGAGTGCTGTCCGGGTTACCAGGAGGGCTGTCCGGGTTACCAGGAGTGCGAATTCCCCATTGAGTTGTATGGCCGGGTTACCAGGAGTGCTGTCCGGGTTACCAGGAGGGCTGTCCGGGTTACCAGGAGGGCTGTCCGGGTTACCAGGAGTGCCCTCCGGGTTACCAGGAGGGATGTCCGGGTGACCAGGAGTGCTGTCCCGGTTACCAGGATTGCCCTCCGGGTTACCAGGAGGGCTGTCCGGGTTACCAGGAGTACGAATTCCCCATTGAGTTGAATGGCCGGGTTTCCAGGACTGCTGTCCGGGTTACCAGGAGGGCTGTCCGGGTTACCAGGAGTGCTGTCCAGGTTACCAGGAGTGCGAATTCCCCATTGAGTTGAATGGCCGGGTTACCAGGAGTGCTGTCCGGGTTACCAGGAGGGCTGTCCGGGTTACCAGGAGTGCTGTCCGGGTTACCAGGAGTGCTGTCCAGGTTACCAGGAGTGCGAATTCCCCATTGAGTTGTATGGCCGGGTTACCAGGAGTGCTGTCCGGGTTACCAGGAGGGCTGTCCGGGTTACCAGGAGTGCCCTCCGGGTTACCAGGAGGGCTGTCCGGGTTACCAGGAGTGCGAATTCCCCATTGAGTTGAATGGCCGGGTTACCAGGACTGCTGTCCGGGTTACCAGGAGGGCTGTCCGGGTTACCAGGAGTGCCCTCCGGGTTACCAGGAGGGATGTCCGGGTGACCAGGAGTGCTGTCCCGGTTACCAGGATTGCCCTCCGGGTTACCAGGAGGGCTGTCCGGGTTACCAGGAGTACGAATTCCCCATTGAGTTGAATGGCCGGGTTTCCAGGACTGCTGTCCGGGTTACCAGGAGCGCTGTCCGGGTTACCAGGAGTGCTGTCCGGGTTACAAGGAGTGCCCTCCGTGTTACCAGGAGTGCCTTCCGGGTTACCAGGAGTGCGAAATCCCCATTGAGTTGAATGGCCGGGTTACCAGGAGTGCTGTCCGGGTTACCAGGAGGGCTGTCCGCGTTACCAGGAGGGCCGTCCGGGTTACCAGGAGGGCTGTCCGGGTTACCAGGAGTGCCCTCCGGGTTACCAGGAGTGCTGTCCGGGTTACCAGGAGTGCCCTCCGGGTTACCAGGAGGGCTGTCCGGGTTACCAGGAGTGCTGTCCGGGTTTCCAGGAGTGCTGTCCGGGTTACCAGGAGTGCCGTCCGGGTTACCAGGAGTGCCCTCCGGGTTACCAGGAGTGCTGTCCGGGTTACCAGGAGTGCCCTCCGGGTTACCAGGAGTGCTCTCCGGGTTACCAGGAGTGCGAATTCCCCATTGAGTTGAATGGCCGGGTTACCAGGACTGCTGTCCGGGTTACCAGGAGGGCTGTCCGGGTTACCAGGAGTGCCCTCCGGGTTACCAGGAGGGATGTCCGGGTGACCAGGAGTGCCCTCCGGGTTACCAGGAGGGCTGTCCGGGTTACCAGGAGGGCTGCCCGGGTTACTAGGAGTGCCCTCCGGGTTACCAGGAGTGCTGTCCGGGTTACCAGGAGTGCTGTCCGGGTTACAAGGAGTGCCCTCCGTGTTACCAGGAGTGCCTTCCGGGTTACCAGGAGTGCGAATTCCCCATTGAGTTGAATGGCCGGGTTACCAGGAGGGCTGTCCGGGTTACCAGGAGTGCTGTCCGGGTTTCCAGGAGTGCTGTCCGGGTTACCAGGAGTGCCGTCCGGGTTACCAGGAGTGCCCTCCGGGTTACCAGGAGTGCTGTCCGGGTTACCAGGAGTGCGAATTCCCCATTGAGTTGAATGGCCGGGTTACCAGGACTGCTGTCCGGGTTACCAGGAGGGCTGTCCGGGTTACCAGGAGTGCGAATTCCCCATTGAGTTGTATGGCCGGGTTACCAGGAGTGCTGTCCGGGTTACCAGGAGGGCTGTCCGGGTTACCAGGAGTGTCCTCCGGGTTACCAGGAGTGCTGTCCGGGTTACCAGGAGTGCTGTCCGGGTTACCAGGAGGGCTGTCCGGGTTACCAGGAGTGCTGTCCGGGTTACCAGGAGTGCCCTCCGGGTTACCAGGAGGGCCGTCCAGGTTACCAGGAGCGCCGTCCGGGTTACCAGGACTGCCCTCCGGGTTACCAGGAGGGCTGTCCGGGTTACCAGGAGTGCGAATTCCCCATTGAGTTGAATGGCCGGGTTACCAGGAGTGCTGTCCGGGTTACCAGGAGTGCTGTCCGGGTTTCCAGGAGTGCTGTCCGGGTTACCAGGAGTGCCGTCCGGGTTACCAGGAGTGCCCTCCGGGTTACCAGGAGTGCTGTCCGGGTTACCAGGAGTGCCCTCCGGGTTACCAGGAGGGCTGTCCGGGTTACCAGGAGGGCTGTCCGGGTTACTAGGAGTGCCCTCCGGGTTACCAGGAGTGCTGTCCGGGTTACCAGGAGTGCCCTCCGGGTTACCAGGAGGGCTGTCCGGGTTACCAGGAGTGCTGTCCGGGTTTCCAGGAGTGCTGTCCGGGTTACCAGGAGTGCCGTCCGGGTTACCAGGAGTGCCCTCCGGGTTACCAGGAGTGCTGTCCGGGTTACCAGGAGTGCGAATTCCCCATTGAGTTGAATGGCCGGGTTACCAGGACTGCTGTCCGGGTTACCAGGAGTGCTGTCCGGGTTACCAGGAGTGCGAATTCCCCATTGAGTTGTATGGCCGGGTTACCAGGAGGGCTGTCCGGGTTACCAGGAGTGCCCTCCGGGTTACCAGGAGTGCTCTCCGGGTTACCAGGAGTGCTGTCCGGGTTACCAGGAGGGCCGTACAGGTTGCCAGGAGTGCTGTCCGGGTTACCAGGAGGGCTGTCCGGGTTACCAGGAGTGCGAATTCCCCATTGAGTTGAATGGCCGGGTTACCAGGACTGCTGTCCGGGTTACCAGGAGTGCTGTCCGGGTTACCAGGAGTGCTGTCCGGGTTACCAGGAGGGCTGTCCGGGTTACCAGGAGGGCTGTCCGGGTTACCAGGAGTGCTGTCCAGGTTACCAGGAGTGCGAATTCCCCATTGAGTTGAATGGCCGGGTTACCAGGACTGCTGTCCGGGTTACCAGGAGGGCTGTCCGGGTTACCAGGAGTGCCCTCCGGGTTACTAGGAGGGATGTCCGGGTGACCAGGAGTGCTGTCCGGGTTACCAGGAGGGCTGTCCGGGTTACCAGGAGGGCTGTCCGGGTTACCAGGAGTGCTGTCCAGGTTACCAGGAGTGCGAATTCCCCATTGAGTTGAATGGCCGGGTTACCAGGACTGCTGTCCGGGTTACCAGGAGGGCTGTCCGGGTGACCAGGAGTGCTGGCCCGGTTACCAGGATTGCCCTCCGGGTTACCAGGAGGGCTGTCCGGGTTACCAGGAGTACGAATTCCCCATTGAGTTGAATGGCCGGGTTACCAGGAGGGCTGTCCGGGTTACCAGGAGTGCCCTCCGGGTTACCAGGAGTGCTGTCCGGGTTACCAGGAGTGCTGTCCGGGTTACCAGGAGGGCTGTCCGGGTTACCAGGATTGCCCTCCGGGTTACCAGGAGGGCTGTCCGGGTTACCAGGAGTACGAATTCCCCATTGAGTTGAATGGCCGGGTTTCCAGGACTGCTGTCCGGGTTACCAGGAGCGCTGTCCGGGTTACCAGGAGGGCTGCACCAGGAGTGCTGTCCGGGTTACAAGGAGTGCCCTCCGTGTTACCAGGAGTGCCTTCCGGGTTACCAGGAGTGCGAATTCCCCATTGAGTTGAATGGCCGGGTTACCAGGAGGGCTGTCCGGGTTACCAGGAGTGCTGTCCGGGTTTCCAGGAGTGCGAATTTCCCATTGAGTTGAATGGCCGGGTTACCAGGACTGCTGTCCGGGTTACCAGGAGCGCTGTCCGGGTTACCAGGAGTGCGAATTCCCCATTGAGTTGAATGGCCGGGTTACCAGGACTGCTGTCCGGGTTACCAGGAGGGCTGTCCGGGTTACCAGGAGTGCCCTCCGGGTTACCAGGAGGGCTGTCCGGGTTACCAGGAGTGCTGTCCGGGTTACCAGGAGGGCTGTCCGGGTTACCAGGAGTGCGAATTCCCCATTGAGTTGTATGGCCGGGTTACCAGGAGTGCTGTCCGGGTTACCAGGAGGGCTGTCCGGGTTACCAGGAGGGCTGTCCGGGTTACCAGGAGTGCCCTCCGGGTTACCAGGAGGGATGTCCGGGTGACCAGGAGTGCTGTCCCGGTTACCAGGATTGCCCTCCGGGTTACCAGGAGGGCTGTCCGGGTTACCAGGAGTACGAATTCCCCATTGAGTTGAATGGCCGGGTTTCCAGGACTGCTGTCCGGGTTACCAGGAGGGCTGTCCGGGTTACCAGGAGTGCTGTCCAGGTTACCAGGAGTGCGAATTCCCCATTGAGTTGAATGGCCGGGTTACCAGGAGTGCTGTCCGGGTTACCAGGAGGGCTGTCCGGGTTACCAGGAGTGCTGTCCGGGTTACCAGGAGTGCTGTCCAGGTTACCAGGAGTGCGAATTCCCCATTGAGTTGTATGGCCGGGTTACCAGGAGTGCTGTCCGGGTTACCAGGAGGGCTGTCCGGGTTACCAGGAGTGCCCTCCGGGTTACCAGGAGGGCTGTCCGGGTTACCAGGAGTGCGAATTCCCCATTGAGTTGAATGGCCGGGTTACCAGGACTGCTGTCCGGGTTACCAGGAGGGCTGTCCGGGTTACCAGGAGTGCCCTCCGGGTTACCAGGAGGGATGTCCGGGTGACCAGGAGTGCTGTCCCGGTTACCAGGATTGCCCTCCGGGTTACCAGGAGGGCTGTCCGGGTTACCAGGAGTACGAATTCCCCATTGAGTTGAATGGCCGGGTTTCCAGGACTGCTGTCCGGGTTACCAGGAGCGCTGTCCGGGTTACCAGGAGTGCTGTCCGGGTTACAAGGAGTGCCCTCCGTGTTACCAGGAGTGCCTTCCGGGTTACCAGGAGTGCGAATTCCCCATTGAGTTGAATGGCCGGGTTACCAGGAGTGCTGTCCGGGTTACCAGGAGTGCTGTCCGGGTTTCCAGGAGTGCTGTCCGGGTTACCAGGAGTGCCGTCCGGGTTACCAGGAGTGCCCTCCGGGTTACCAGGAGTGCTGTCCGGGTTACCAGGAGTGCCCTCCGGGTTACCAGGAGGGCTGTCCGGGTTACCAGGAGGGCTGCCCGGGTTACTAGGAGTGCCCTCCGGGTTACCAGGAGTGCTGTCCGGGTTTCCAGGAGTGCCCTCCGGGTTACCAGGAGGGCTGTCCGGGTTACCAGGAGTGCTGTCCGGGTTACCAGGAGGGCTGTCCGGGTTACCAGGAGTGCCCTCCGGGTTACCAGGAGGGCTGTCCGGGTTACCAGGAGTGCTGTCCGGGTTACCAGGAGGGCTGTCCGGGTTACCAGGAGTGCTGTCCGGGTTACCAGGAGTGCTGTCCGGGTTACCAGGAGTGCTGTCCGGGTTACCAGGAGGGCTGTCCGCGTTACCAGGAGGGCCGTCCGGGTTACCAGGAGGGCTGTCCAGGTTACCAGGAGTGCGAATTCCCCATTGAGTTGAATGGCCGGGTTACCAGGAGGGCTGTCCGCGTTACCAGGAGTGCCCTCCGGGTTACCAGGAGTGCTCTCCGGGTTACCAGGAGTGCTGTCCGGGTTACCAGGAGGGCCGTACAGGTTGCCAGGAGTGCTGTCCGGGTTACCAGGAGGGCTGTCCGGGTTACCAGGAGTGCGAATTCCCCATTGAGTTGAATGGCCGGGTTACCAGGACTGCTGTCCGGGTTACCAGGAGGGCTGTCCGGGTTACCAGGAGTGCCCTCCGGGTTACCAGGAGGGCTGTCCGGGTTACCAGGAGTGCTGTCCGGGTTACCAGGAGGGCTGTCCGGGTTACCAGGAGTGCGAATTCCCCATTGAGTTGTATGGCCGGGTTACCAGGAGTGCTGTCCGGGTTACCAGGAGGGCTGTCCGGGTTACCAGGAGGGCTGTCCGGGTTACCAGGAGTGCCCTCCAGGTTACCAGGAGGGCTGTCCGGGTTACCAGGAGTGCTGTCCGGGTTACCAGGAGTGCTGTCCAGGTTACCAGGAGTGCGAATTCCCCATTGAGTTGAATGGCCGGGTTACCAGGAGTGCTGTCCGGGTTACCAGGAGGGCTGTCCGGGTTACCAGGAGTGCTGTCCGGGTTACCAGGAGTGCTGTCCAGGTTACCAGGAGTGCGAATTCCCCATTGAGTTGTATGGCCGGGTTACCAGGAGTGCTGTCCGGGTTACCAGGAGGGCTGTCCGGGTTACCAGGAGTGCCCTCCGGGTTACCAGGAGTGCTCTCCGGGTTACCAGGAGTGCGAATTCCCCATTGAGTTGAATGGCCGGGTTACCAGGAGTGCTGTCCGGGTTACCAGGAGGGCTGTCCGGGTTACCAGGAGTGCCCTCCGGGTTACCAGGAGGGCTGTCCGGGTTACCAGGAGTGATGTCCGGGTGACCAGGAGTGCTGTCCCGGTTACCAGGATTGCCCTCCGGGTTACCAGGAGTGCGAATTCCCCATTGAGTTGAATGGCCGGGTTACCAGGAGGGCTGTCCGGGTTACCAGGAGCGCTGTCCGGGTTACCAGGAGGGCTGTCCGGGTTACCAGGAGTGCTGTCCGGGTTACAAGGAGTGCCCTCCGTGTTACCAGGAGTGCCTTCCGGGTTACCAGGAGTGCGAATTCCCCATTGAGTTGAATGGCCGGGTTACCAGGAGGGCTGTCCGGGTTACCAGGAGTGCTGTCCGGGTTTCCAGGAGTGCTGTCCGGGTTACCAGGAGTGCCGTCCGGGTTACCAGGAGTGCCCTCCGGGTTACCAGGAGTGCTGTCCGGGTTACCAGGAGTGCGAATTCCCCATTGAGTTGAATGGCCGGGTTACCAGGACTGCTGTCCGGGTTACCAGGAGGGCTGTCCGGGTTACCAGGAGTGCGAATTCCCCATTGAGTTGTATGGCCGGGTTACCAGGAGTGCTGTCCGGGTTACCAGGAGGGCTGTCCGGGTTACCAGGAGTGCCCTCCGGGTTACCAGGAGTGCTGTCCGGGTTACCAGGAGTGCTGTCCGGGTTACCAGGAGGGCTGTCCGGGTTACCAGGAGTGCTGTCCGGGTTACCAGGAGTGCCCTCCGGGTTACCAGGAGGGCCGTCCAGGTTACCAGGAGCGCCGTCCGGGTTACCAGGACTGCCCTCCGGGTTACCAGGAGGGCTGTCCGGGTTACCAGGAGTGCGAATTCCCCATTGAGTTGAATGGCCGGGTTACCAGGAGTGCTGTCCGAGTTACCAGGAGTGCTGTCCGGGTTTCCAGGAGTGCTGTCCGGGTTACCAGGAGTGCCGTCCGGGTTACCAGGAGTGCCCTCCGGGTTACCAGGAGTGCTGTCCGGGTTACCAGGAGTGCCCTCCGGGTTACCAGGAGGGCTGTCCGGGTTACCAGGAGGGCTGTCCGGGTTACTAGGAGTGCCCTCCGGGTTACCAGGAGTGCTGTCCGGGTTACCAGGAGTGCCCTCCGGGTTACCAGGAGGGCTGTCCGGGTTACCAGGAGTGCTGTCCGGGTTTCCAGGAGTGCTGTCCGGGTTACCAGGAGTGCCGTCCGGGTTACCAGGAGTGCCCTCCGGGTTACCAGGAGTGCTGTCCGGGTTACCAGGAGTGCGAATTCCCCATTGAGTTGAATGGCCGGGTTACCAGGACTGCTGTCCGGGTTACCAGGAGGGCTGTCCGGGTTACCAGGAGTGCGAATTCCCCATTGAGTTGTATGGCCGGGTTACCAGGAGGGCTGACCGGGTTACCAGGAGGGCTGTCCGGGTTACCAGGAGTGCCCTCCGGGTTACCAGGAGTGCTGTCCGGGTTACCAGGAGTGCTGTCCGGGTTACCAGGAGTGCTGTCCGGGTTACCAGGAGTGCTGTCCAGGTTACCAGGAGTGCGAATTCCCCATTGAGTTGAATGGCCGGGTTACCAGGAGTGCTGTCCGGGTTACCAGGAGGGCTGTCCGGGTTACCAGGAGTGCTGTCCGGGTTACCAGGAGTGCTGTCCAGGTTACCAGGAGTGCGAATTCCCCATTGAGTTGTATGGCCGGGTTACCAGGAGTGCTGTCCGGGTTACCAGGAGGGCTGTCCGGGTTACCAGGAGTGCCCTCCGGGTTACCAGGAGTGCTCTCCGGGTTACCAGGAGTGCGAATTCCCCATTGAGTTGAATGGCCGGGTTACCAGGACTGCTGTCCGGGTTACCAGGAGGGCTGTCCGGGTTACCAGGAGTGCCCTCCGGGTTACCAGGAGGGATGTCCGGGTGACCAGGAGTGCTGTCCGGGTTACCAGGAGTACGAATTCCCCATTGAGTTGAAGGGCCGGGTTTCCAGGACTGCTGTCCGGGTTACCAGGAGCGCTGTCCGGGTTACCAGGAGGGCTGTCCGGGTTACCAGGAGTGCTGTCCGGGTTACAAGGAGTGCCCTCCGTGTTACCAGGAGTGCCTTCCGGGTTACCAGGAGTGCGAATTCCCCATTGAGTTGAATGGCCGGGTTACCAGGAGGGCTGTCCGGGTTACCAGGAGTGCTGTCCTGGTTTCCAGGAGTGCTGTCCGGGTTACCAGGAGTGCCGTCCGGGTTACCAGGAGTGCCCTCCGGGTTACCAGGAGTGCTGTCCGGGTTACCAGGAGTGCGAATTCCCCATTGAGTTGAATGGCCGGGTTACCAGGACTGCTGTCCGGGTTACCAGGAGGGCTGTCCGGGTTACCAGGAGTGCGAATTCCCCATTGAGTTGTATGGCCGGGTTACCAGGAGTGCTGTCCGGGTTACCAGGAGGGCTGTCCGGGTTACCAGGAGTGCCCTCCGGGTTACCAGGAGTGCTGTCCGGGTTACCAGGAGTGCTGTCCGGGTTACCAGGAGGGCTGTCCGGGTTACCAGGAGTGCTGTCCGGGTTACCAGGAGTGCCCTCCGGGTTACCAGGAGGGCCGTCCAGGTTACCAGGAGCGCCGTCCGGGTTACCAGGACTGCCCTCCGGGTTACCAGGAGGGCTGTCCGGGTTACCAGGAGTGCGAATTCCCCATTGAGTTGAATGGCCGGGTTACCAGGAGTGCTGTCCGGGTTACCAGGAGTGCTGTCCGGGTTTCCAGGAGTGCTGTCCGGGTTACCAGGAGTGCCGTCCGGGTTACCAGGAGTGCCCTCCGGGTTACCAGGAGTGCTGTCCGGGTTACCAGGAGTGCCCTCCGGGTTACCAGGAGGGCTGTCCGGGTTACCAGGAGGGCTGTCCGGGTTACTAGGAGTGCCCTCCGGGTTACCAGGAGTGCTGTCCGGGTTACCAGGAGTGCCCTCCGGGTTACCAGGAGGGCTGTCCGGGTTACCAGGAGTGCTGTCCGGGTTTCCAGGAGTGCTGTCCGGGTTACCAGGAGTGCCGTCCGGGTTACCAGGAGTGCCCTCCGGGTTACCAGGAGTGCTGTCCGGGTTACCAGGAGTGCGAATTCCCCATTGAGTTGAATGGCCGGGTTACCAGGACTGCTGTCCGGGTTACCAGGAGGGCTGTCCGGGTTACCAGGAGTGCGAATTCCCCATTGAGTTGTATGGCCGGGTTACCAGGAGGGCTGTCCGGGTTACCAGGAGTGCCCTCCGGGTTACCAGGAGTGCTCTCCGGGTTACCAGGAGTGCTGTCCGGGTTACCAGGAGGGCCGTACAGGTTGCCAGGAGTGCTGTCCGGGTTACCAGGAGGGCTGTCCGGGTTACCAGGAGTGCGAATTCCCCATTGAGTTGAATGGCCGGGTTACCAGGACTGCTGTCCGGGTTACCAGGAGTGCTGTCCGGGTTACCAGGAGTGCTGTCCGGGTTACCAGGAGTGCTGTCCAGGTTACCAGGAGTGCGAATTCCCCATTGAGTTGAATGGCCGGGTTACCAGGACTGCTGTCCGGGTTACCAGGAGGGCTGTCCGGGTTACCAGGAGTGCCCTCCGGGTTACAAGGAGGGATGTCCGGGTGACCAGGAGTGCTGTCCGGGTTACCAGGAGGGCTGTCCGGGTTACCAGGAGGGCTGTCCGGGTTACCAGGAGTGCTGTCCAGGTTACCAGGAGTGCGAATTCCCCATTGAGTTGAATGGCCGGGTTACCAGGACTGCTGTCCGGGTTACCAGGAGGGCTGTCCGGGTGACCAGGAGTGCTGGCCCGGTTACCAGGATTGCCCTCCGGGTTACCAGGAGGGCTGTCCAGGTTACCAGGAGTGCGAATTCCCCATTGAGTTGAATGGCCGGGTTACCAGGACTGCTGTCCGGGTTACCAGGAGCGCTGTCCGGGTTACCAGGAGTGCTGTCCGGGTTACCAGGAGGGCTGTCCGGATTACCAGGAGTGCCCTCCGGGTTACCAGGAGTGCTGTCCGGGTTACCAGGAGTGCTGTCCGGGTTACCAGGAGGGCTGTCCGGGTTACCAGGATTGCCCTCCGGGTTACCAGGAGGGCTGTCCGGGTTACCAGGAGTACGAATTCCCCATTGAGTTGAATGGCCGGGTTTCCAGGACTGCTGTCCGGGTTACCAGGAGCGCTGTCCGGGTTACCAGGAGGGCTGTCCGGGTTACCAGGAGTGCTGTCCGGGTTACAAGGAGTGCCCTCCGTGTTACCAGGAGTGCCTTCCGGGTTACCAGGAGTGCGAATTCCCCATTGAGTTGAATGGCCGGGTTACCAGGAGGGCTGTCCGGGTTACCAGGAGTGCTGTCCGGGTTTCCAGGAGTGCTAATTTCCCATTGAGTTGAATGGCCGGGTTACCAGGACTGCTGTCCGGGTTACCAGGAGCGCTGTCCGGGTTACCAGGAGGGCTGTCCGGGTTACCAGGAGTGCCCTCCGGGTTACCAGGAGGGATGTCCGGGTGACCAGGAGTGCTGTCCCGGTTACCAGGATTGCCCTCCGGGTTACCAGGAGGGCTGTCCGGGTTACCAGGAGTACGAATTCCCCATTGAGTTGAATGGCCGGGTTTCCAGGACTGCTGTCCGGGTTACCAGGAGCGCTGTCCGGGTTACCAGGAGGGCTGTCCGGGTTACCAGGAGTGCTGTCCGGGTTACAAGGAGTGCCCTCCGTGTTACCAGGAGTGCCTTCCGGGTTACCAGGAGTGCGAATTCCCCATTGAGTTGAATGGCCGGGTTACCAGGAGGGCTGTCCGGGTTACCAGGAGTGCTGTCCGGGTTTCCAGGAGTGCTGTCCGGGTTACCAGTAGTGCCGTCCGGGTTACCAAGAGTGCCCTCCGGGTTACCAGGAGTGCTGTCCGGGTTACCAGGAGTGCTGTCCGGGTTACCAGGAGGGCTGTCCGGGTTACCAGGATTGCCCTCCGGGTTACCAGGAGGGCTGTCCGGGTTACCAGGAGTACGAATTCCCCATTGAGTTGAATGGCCGGGTTTCCAGGACTGCTGTCCGGGTTACCAGGAGCGCTGTCCGGGTTACCAGGAGGGCTGTCCGGGTTACCAGGAGTGCTGTCCGGGTTACAAGGAGTGCCCTCCGTGTTACCAGGAGTGCCTTCCGGGTTACCAGGAGTGCGAATTCCCCATTGAGTTGAATGGCCGGGTTACCAGGAGGGCTGTCCGGGTTACCAGGAGTGCTGTCCGGGTTTCCAGGAGTGCTAATTTCCCATTGAGTTGAATGGCCGGGTTACCAGGACTGCTGTCCGGGTTACCAGGAGCGCTGTCCGGGTTACCAGGAGGGCTGTCCGGGTTACCAGGAGTGCCCTCCGGGTTACCAGGAGGGATGTCCGGGTGACCAGGAGTGCTGTCCCGGTTACCAGGATTGCCCTCCGGGTTACCAGGAGGGCTGTCCGGGTTACCAGGAGTACGAATTCCCCATTGAGTTGAATGGCCGGGTTTCCAGGACTGCTGTCCGGGTTACCAGGAGCGCTGTCCGGGTTACCAGGAGGGCTGTCCGGGTTACCAGGAGGGCTGTCCGGGTTACCAGGAGTGCTGTCCGGGTTTCCAGGAGTGCTAATTTCCCATTGAGTTGAATGGCCGGGTTACCAGGACTGCTGTCCGGGTTACCAGGAGCGCTGTCCGGGTTACCAGGAGGGCTGTCCGGGTTACCAGGAGTGCCCTCCGGGTTACCAGGAGGGATGTCCGGGTGACCAGCAGTGCTGTCCCGGTTACCAGGATTGCCCTCCGGGTTACCAGGAGGGCTGTCCGGGTTACCAGGAGTACGAATTCCCCATTGAGTTGAATGGCCGGGTTTCCAGGACTGCTGTCCGGGTTACCAGGAGCGCTGTCCGGGTTACCAGGAGGGCTGTCCGGGTTTCCAGGAGTGCTGTCCGGGTTACCAGTAGTGCCGTCCGGGTTACCAGGAGTGCCCTCCGGGTTACCAGGAGTGCTGTCCGGGTTACCAGGAGTGCGAATTCCCCATTGAGTTGAATGGCCGGGTTACCAGGACTGCTGTCCGGGTTACCAGGAGGGCTGTCCGGGTTACCAGGAGTGCGAATTCCCCATTGAGTTGTATGGCCGGGTTACCAGGAGTGCTGTCCGGGTTACCAGGAGGGCTGTCCGGGTTACCAGGAGTGCCCTCCGGGTTACCAGGAGTGCTGTCCGGGTTACCAGGAGTGCTGTCCGGGTTACCAGGAGGGCTGTCCGGGTTACCAGGAGTGCTGTCCGGGTTACCAGGAGTGCCCTCCGGGTTACCAGGAGGGCCGTCCAGGTTACCAGGAGCGCCGTCCGGGTTACCAGGACTGCCCTCCGGGTTACCAGGAGGGCTGTCCGGGTTACCAGGAGTGCGAATTCCCCATTGAGTTGAATGGCCGGGTTACCAGGAGTGCTGTCCGGGTTACCAGGAGTGCTGTCCGGGTTTCCAGGAGTGCTGTCCGGGTTACCAGGAGTGCCGTCCGGGTTACCAGGAGTGCCCTCCGGGTTACCAGGAGTGCTGTCCGGGTTACCAGGAGTGCCCTCCGGGTTACCAGGAGGGCTGTCCGGGTTACCAGGAGGGCTGTCCGGGTTACTAGGAGTGCCCTCCGGGTTACCAGGAGTGTGTCCGGGTTACCAGGAGTGCCCTCCGGGTTACCAGGAGGGCTGTCCGGGTTACCAGGAGTGCTGTCCGGGTTTCCAGGAGTGCTGTCCGGGTTACCAGGAGTGCCGTCCGGGTTACCAGGAGTGCCCTCCGGGTTACCAGGAGTGCTGTCCGGGTTACCAGGAGTGCGAATTCCCCATTGAGTTGAATGGCCGGGTTACCAGGACTGCTGTCCGGGTTACCAGGAGGGCTGTCCGGGTTACCAGGAGTGCGAATTCCCCATTGAGTTGTATGGCCGGGTTACCAGGAGGGCTGTCCGGGTTACCAGGAGTGCCCTCCGGGTTACCAGGAGTGCTCTCCGGGTTACCAGGAGTGCTGTCCGGGTTACCAGGAGGGCCGTACAGGTTGCCAGGAGTGCTGTCCGGGTTACCAGGAGGGCTGTCCGGGTTACCAGGAGTGCGAATTCCCCATTGAGTTGAATGGCCGGGTTACCAGGACTGCTGTCCGGGTTACCAGGAGTGCTGTCCGGGTTACCAGGAGTGCTGTCCGGGTTACCAGGAGGGCTGTCCGGGTTACCAGGAGTGCTGTCCAGGTTACCAGGAGTGCTGTCCGGGTTACCAGGAGTGCCCTCCGGGTTACCAGGAGTGCTGTCCGGGTTACCAGGAGGGCCGTACAGGTTGCCAGGAGTGCTGTCCGGGTTACCAGGAGGGCTGTCCGGGTTACCAGGAGTGCGAATTCCCCATTGAGTTGAATGGCCGGGTTACCAGGACTGCTGTCCGGGTTACCAGGAGTGCTGTCCGGGTTACCAGGAGTGCTGTCCGGGTTACCAGGAGGGCTGTCCGGGTTACCAGGAGGGCTGTCCGGGTTACCAGGAGTGCTGTCCAGGTTACCAGGAGTGCGAATTCCCAATTGAGTTGAATGGCCGGGTTACCAGGACTGCTGTCCGGGTTACCAGGAGGGCTGTCCGGGTTACCAGGAGTGCCCTCCGGGTTACTAGGAGGGATGTCCGGGTGACCAGGAGTGCTGTCCGGGTTACCAGGAGGGCTGTCCGGGTTACCAGGAGGGCTGTCCGGGTTATCAGGAGTGCTGTCCAGGTTACCAGGAGTGCGAATTCCCCATTGAGTTGAATGGCCGGGTTACCAGGACTGCTGTCCGGGTTACCAGGAGGGCTGTCCGGGTGACCAGGAGTGCTGGCCCGGTTACCAGGATTGCCCTCCGGGTTACCAGGAGGGCTGTCCGGGTTACCAGGAGTACGAATTCCCCATTGAGTTGAATGGCCGGGTTACCAGGACTGCTGTCCGGGTTACCAGGAGCGCTGTCCGGGTTACCAGGAGTGCTGTCCGGGTTACCAGGAGGGCTGTCCGGGTTACCAGGAGTGCCCTCCGGGTTACCAGGAGTGCTGTCCGGGTTACCAGGAGTGCTGTCCGGGTTACCAGGAGGGCTGTCCGGGTTACCAGGATTGCCCTCCGGGTTACCAGGAGGGCTGTCCGGGTTACCAGGAGTACGAATTCCCCATTGAGTTGAATGGCCGGGTTTCCAGGACTGCTGTCCGGGTTACCAGGAGCGCTGTCCGGGTTACCAGGAGGGCTGTCCGGGTTACCAGGAGTGCTGTCCGGGTTACAAGGAGTGCCCTCCGTGTTACCAGGAGTGCCTTCCGGGTTACCAGGAGTGCGAATTCCCCATTGAGTTGAATGGCCGGGTTACCAGGAGGGCTGTCCGGGTTACCAGGAGTGCTGTCCGGGTTTCCAGGAGTGCTAATTTCCCATTGAGTTGAATGGCCGGGTTACCAGGACTGCTGTCCGGGTTACCAGGAGCGCTGTCCGGGTTACCAGGAGGGCTGTCCGGGTTACCAGGAGTGCCCTCCGGGTTACCAGGAGGGATGTCCGGGTGACCAGGAGTGCTGTCCCGGTTACCAGGATTGCCCTCCGGGTTACCAGGAGGGCTGTCCGGGTTACCAGGAGTACGAATTCCCCATTGAGTTGAATGGCCGGGTTTCCAGGACTGCTGTCCGGGTTACCAGGAGCGCTGTCCGGGTTACCAGGAGGGCTGTCCGGGTTACCAGGAGTGCTGTCCGGGTTACAAGGAGTGCCCTCCGTGTTACCAGGAGTGCCTTCCGGGTTACCAGGAGTGCGAATTCCCCATTGAGTTGAATGGCCGGGTTACCAGGAGGGCTGTCCGGGTTTCCAGGAGTGCTGTCTGGGTTACCAGTAGTGCCGTCCGGGTTACCAGGAGTGCCCTCCGGGTTACCAGGAGTGCTGTCCGGGTTACCAGGAGTGCGAATTCCCCATTGAGTTGAATGGCCGGGTTACCAGGACTGCTGTCCGGGTTACCAGGAGGGCTGTCCGGGTTACCAGGAGTGCGAATTCCCCATTGAGTTGTATGGCCGGGTTACCAGGAGTGCCCTCCGGGTTACCAGGAGTGCTGTCCGGGTTACCAGGAGTGCTGTCCGGGTTACCAGGAGGGCTGTCCGGGTTACCAGGAGTGCTGTCCGGGTTACCAGGAGTGCCCTCCGGGTTACCAGGAGGGCCGTCCAGGTTACCAGGAGCGCCGTCCGGGTTACCAGGACTGCCCTCCGGGTTACCAGGAGGGCTGTCCGGGTTACCAGGAGTGCGAATTCCCCATTGAGTTGAATGGCCGGGTTACCAGGAGTGCTGTCCGGGTTACCAGGAGTGCTGTCCGGGTTTCCAGGAGTGCTGTCCGGGTTACCAGGAGTGCCGTCCGGGTTACCAGGAGTGCCCTCCGGGTTACCAGGAGTGCTGTCCGGGTTACCAGGAGTGCCCTCCGGGTTACCAGGAGGGCTGTCCGGGTTACCAGGAGGGCTGTCCGGGTTACTAGGAGTGCCCTCCGGGTTACCAGGAGTGCTGTCCGGGTTACCAGGAGGGCTGTCCGGGTTACCAGGAGTGCCCTCCGGGTTACCAGGAGTGCTCTCCGGGTTACCAGGAGTGCGAATTCCCCATTGAGTTGAATGGCCGGGTTACCAGGAGTGCTGTCCGGGTTACCAGGAGGGCTGTCCGGGTTACCAGGAGTGCCCTCCGGGTTACCAGGAGGGCTGTCCGGGTTACCAGGAGTGATGTCCGGGTGACCAGGAGTGCTGTCCCGGTTACCAGGATTGCCCTCCGGGTTACCAGGAGTGCGAATTCCCCATTGAGTTGAATGGCCGGGTTACCAGGAGGGCTGTCCGGGTTACCAGGAGCGCTGTCCGGGTTACCAGGAGGGCTGTCCGGGTTACCAGGAGTGCTGTCCGGGTTACAAGGAGTGCCCTCCGTGTTACCAGGAGTGCCTTCCGGGTTACCAGGAGTGCGAATTCCCCATTGAGTTGAATGGCCGGGTTACCAGGAGGGCTGTCCGGGTTACCAGGAGTGCTGTCCGGGTTTCCAGGAGTGCTGTCCGGGTTACCAGGAGTGCCGTCCGGGTTACCAGGAGTGCCCTCCGGGTTACCAGGAGTGCTGTCCGGGTTACCAGGAGTGCGAATTCCCCATTGAGTTGAATGGCCGGGTTACCAGGACTGCTGTCCGGGTTACCAGGAGGGCTGTCCGGGTTACCAGGAGTGCGAATTCCCCATTGAGTTGTATGGCCGGGTTACCAGGAGTGCTGTCCGGGTTACCAGGAGGGCTGTCCGGGTTACCAGGAGTGCCCTCCGGGTTACCAGGAGTGCTGTCCGGGTTACCAGGAGTGCTGTCCGGGTTACCAGGAGGGCTGTCCGGGTTACCAGGAGTGCTGTCCGGGTTACCAGGAGTGCCCTCCGGGTTACCAGGAGGGCCGTCCAGGTTACCAGGAGCGCCGTCCGGGTTACCAGGACTGCCCTCCGGGTTACCAGGAGGGCTGTCCGGGTTACCAGGAGTGCGAATTCCCCATTGAGTTGAATGGCCGGGTTACCAGGAGTGCTGTCCGGGTTACCAGGAGTGCTGTCCGGGTTTCCAGGAGTGCTGTCCGGGTTACCAGGAGTGCCGTCCGGGTTACCAGGAGTGCCCTCCGGGTTACCAGGAGTGCTGTCCGGGTTACCAGGAGTGCCCTCCGGGTTACCAGGAGGGCTGTCCGGGTTACCAGGAGGGCTGTCCGGGTTACTAGGAGTGCCCTCCGGGTTACCAGGAGTGCTGTCCGGGTTACCAGGAGTGCCCTCCGGGTTACCAGGAGGGCTGTCCGGGTTACCAGGAGGGCTGTCCGGGTTACTAGGAGTGCCCTCCGGGTTACCAGGAGTGCTGTCCGGGTTACCAGGAGTGCCCTCCGGGTTACCAGGAGGGCTGTCCGGGTTACCAGGAGTGCTGTCCGGGTTTCCAGGAGTGCTGTCCGGGTTACCAGGAGTGCCGTCCGGGTTACCAGGAGTGCCCTCCGGGTTACCAGGAGTGCTGTCCGGGTTACCAGGAGTGCGAATTCCCCATTGAGTTGAATGGCCGGGTTACCAGGACTGCTGTCCGGGTTACCAGGAGGGCTGTCCGGGTTACCAGGAGTGCGAATTCCCCATTGAGTTGTATGGCCGGGTTACCAGGAGGGCTGTCCGGGTTACCAGGAGTGCCCTCCGGGTTACCAGGAGTGCTCTCCGGGTTACCAGGAGTGCTGTCCGGGTTACCAGGAGGGCCGTACAGGTTGCCAGGAGTGCTGTCCGGGTTACCAGGAGGGCTGTCCGGGTTACCAGGAGTGCGAATTCCCCATTGAGTTGAATGGCCGGGTTACCAGGACTGCTGTCCGGGTTACCAGGAGTGCTGTCCGGGTTACCAGGAGTGCTGTCCGGGTTACCAGGAGTGCTGTCCAGGTTACCAGGAGTGCGAATTCCCCATTGAGTTGAATGGCCGGGTTACCAGGACTGCTGTCCGGGTTACCAGGAGGGCTGTCCGGGTTACCAGGAGTGCCCTCCGGGTTACAAGGAGGGATGTCCGGGTGACCAGGAGTGCTGTCCGGGTTACCAGGAGGGCTGTCCGGGTTACCAGGAGGGCTGTCCGGGTTACCAGGAGTGCTGTCCAGGTTACCAGGAGTGCGAATTCCCCATTGAGTTGAATGGCCGGGTTACCAGGACTGCTGTCCGGGTTACCAGGAGGGCTGTCCGGGTGACCAGGAGTGCTGGCCCGGTTACCAGGATTGCCCTCCGGGTTACCAGGAGGGCTGTCCAGGTTACCAGGAGTGCGAATTCCCCATTGAGTTGAATGGCCGGGTTACCAGGACTGCTGTCCGGGTTACCAGGAGCGCTGTCCGGGTTACCAGGAGTGCTGTCCGGGTTACCAGGAGGGCTGTCCGGATTACCAGGAGTGCCCTCCGGGTTACCAGGAGTGCTGTCCGGGTTACAAGGAGTGCCCTCCGTGTTACCAGGAGTGCCTTCCGGGTTACCAGGAGTGCGAATTCCCCATTGAGTTGAATGGCCGGGTTACCAGGAGGGCTGTCCGGGTTACCAGGAGTGCTGTCCGGGTTTCCAGGAGTGCTGTCCGGGTTACCAGGAGTGCCGTCCGGGTTACCAGGAGTGACCTCCGGGTTACCAGGAGTGCTGTCCGGGTTACCAGGAGTGCCCTCCGGGTTACCAGGAGGGCTGTCCGGGTTACCAGGAGGGCTGTCCGGGTTACTAGGAGTGCCCTCCGGGTTACCAGGAGTGCTGTCCGGGTTACCAGGAGTGCCCTCCGGGTTACCAGGAGGGCTGTCCGGGTTACCAGGAGTGCTGTCCGGGTTTCCAGGAGTGCTGTCCGGGTTACCAGGAGTGCCGTCCGGGTTACCAGGAGTGCCCTCCGGGTTACCAGGAGTGCTGTCCGGGTTACCAGGAGTGCGAATTCCCCATTGAGTTGAATGGCCGGGTTACCAGGACTGCTGTCCGGGTTACCAGGAGGGCTGTCCGGGTTACCAGGAGTGCGAATTCCCCATTGAGTTGTATGGCCGGGTTACCAGGAGGGCTGTCCGGGTTACCAGGAGTGCCCTCCGGGTTACCAGGAGTGCTCTCCGGGTTACCAGGAGTGCTGTCCGGGTTACCAGGAGGGCCGTACAGGTTGCCAGGAGTGCTGTCCGGGTTACCAGGAGGGCTGTCCGGGTTACCAGGAGTGCGAATTCCCCATTGAGTTGAATGGCCGGGTTACCAGGACTGCTGTCCGGGTTACCAGGAGTGCTGTCCGGGTTACCAGGAGTGCTGTCCGGGTTACCAGGAGGGCTGTCCGGGTTACCAGGAGGGCTGTCCGGGTTACCAGGAGTGCTGTCCAGGTTACCATGAGTGCGAATTCCCCATTGAGTTGAATGGCCGGGTTACCAGGACTGCTGTCCGGGTTACCAGGAGGGCTGTCCGGGTTACCAGGAGTGCTGTCCGGGTTACCAGGAGGGCTGTCCGGGTTACCAGGAGTGCTGTCCGGGTTACCAGGAGTGCTGTCCGGGTTACCAGGAGGGCTGTCCGGGTTACCAGGAGGGCTGTCCGGGTTACCAGGAGTGCTGTCCAGGTTACCAGGAGTGCGAATTCCCCATTGAGTTGAATGGCCGGGTTACCAGGACTGCTCTCCGGGTTACCAGGAGGGCTGTCCGGGTTACCAGGAGTGCCCTCCGGGTTACTAGGAGGGATGTCCGGGTGACCAGGAGTGCTGTCCGGGTTACCAGGAGGGCTGTCCGGGTTACCAGGAGGGCTGTCCGGGTTACCAGGAGTGCTGTCCAGGTTACCAGGAGTGCGAATTCCCCATTCAGTTGAATGGCCGGGTTACCAGGACTGCTGTCCGGGTTACCAGGAGGGCTGTCCGGGTTACCAGGAGTGCCCTCCAGGTTACCAGGAGGGCTGTCCGGGTTACCAGGAGTGCCGTCCGGGTTACCAGGAGTGCCCTCCGGGTTACCAGGAGGGCTGTCCGGGTTACCAGGAGTGCGAATTCCCCATTGAGTTGAATGGCCGGGTTACCAGGACTGCTGTCCGGGTTACCAGGAGGGCTGTCCGGGTTACCAGGAGTGCGAATTCCCCATTGAGTTGTATGGCCGGGTTACCAGGAGTGCTGTCCGGGTTACCAGGAGTGCTGTCCGGGTTACCAGGAGTGCTGTCCGGGTTACCAGGACTGCTGTCCGGGTTACCAGGAGCGCTGTCCGGGCTACCAGGAGTGCCCTCCGCGTTACCAGGAGGGCCGTCCGGGTTACCAGGAGGGCTGTCCGGGTTACCAGGAGTGCGAATTCCCCATTGAGTTGAATGGCCGGGTTACCAGGAGGGCCGTCCGGGTTACCAGGAGTGCCCTCCGGGTTACCAGGAGTGCTCTCCGGGTTACCAGGAGTGCTGTCCGGGTTACCAGGAGGGCCGTACAGGTTGCCAGGAGTGCTGTCCGGGTTACCAGGAGGGCTGTCCGGGTTACCAGGAGTGCGAATTCCCCATTGAGTTGAATGGCCGGGTTACCAGGACTGCTGTCCGGGTTACCAGGAGGGCTGTCCGGGTTACCAGGAGTGCCCTCCGGGTTACCAGGAGGGCTGTCCGGGTTACCAGGAGTGCTGTCCGGGTTACCAGGAGTGCGAATTCCCCATTGAGTTGTATGGCCGGGTTACCAGGAGTGCTGTCCGGGTTACCAGGAGGGCTGTCCGGGTTACCAGGAGTGCTGTCCGGGTTACCAGGAGTGCTGTCCGGGTTACCAGGAGTGCTGTCCGGGTTACCAGGAGGGCTGTCCGCGTTACCAGGAGGGCCGTCCGGGTTACCAGGAGGGCTGTCCGGGTTACCAGGAGTGCGAATTCCCCATTGAGTTGAATGGCCGGGTTACCAGGAGGGCTGTCCGGGTTACCAGGAGTGCCCTCCGGGTTACCAGGAGTGCTCTCCGGGTTACCAGGAGTGCTGTCCGGGTTACCAGGAGGGCCGTACAGGTTGCCAGGAGTGCTGTCCGGGTTACCAGGAGGGCTGTCCGGGTTACCAGGAGTGCGAATTCCCCATTGAGTTGAATGGCCGGGTTACCAGGACTGCTGTCCGGGTTACCAGGAGGGCTGTCCGGGTTACCAGGAGTGCCCTCCGGGTTACCAGGAGGGCTGTCCGGGTTACCAGGAGTGCTGTCCAGGTTACCAGGAGGGCTGTCCGGGTTACCAGGAGTGCGAATTCCCCATTGAGTTGTATGGCCGGGTTACCAGGAGTGCTGTCCGGGTTACCAGGAGTGCTGTCCGGGTTACCAGGAGTGCTGTCCGGGTTACCAGGAGTGCTGTCCGGGTTACCAGGAGGGCTGTCCGGGTTACCAGGAGTGCTGTCCAGGTTACCAGGAGTGCGAATTCCCCATTGAGTTGAATGGCCGGGTTACCAGGACTGCTGTCCGGGTTACCAGGAGGGCTGTCCGGGTTACCAGGAGTGCCCTCCGGGTTACCAGGAGTGCTGTCCGGGTTACCAGGAGGGCTGTCCGGGTTACCAGGAGTGCTGTCCAGGTTACCAGGAGTGCGAATTCCCCATTGAGTTGAATGGCCGGGTTACCAGGACTGCTGTCCGGGTTACCAGGAGGGCTGTCCGGGTTACCAGGAGTGCCCTCCAGGTTACCAGGAGGGCTGTCCGGGTTACCAGGAGTGCCGTCCGGGTTACCAGGAGTGCCCTCCGGGTTACCAGGAGGGCTGTCCGGGTTACCAGGAGTGCGAATTCCCCATTGAGTTGAATGGCCGGGTTACCAGGACTGCTGTCCGGGTTACCAGGAGGGCTGTCCGGGTTACCAGGAGTGCCCTCCGGGTTACCAGGAGGGCTGTCCGGGTTACCAGGAGTGCTGTCCGGGTTACCAGGAGGGCTGTCCGGGTTACCAGGAGTGCGAATTCCCCATTGAGTTGTATGGCCGGGTTACCAGGAGTGCTGTCCGGGTTACCAGGAGGGCTGTCCGGGTTACCAGGAGGGCTGTCCGGGTTACCAGGAGTGCGAATTCCCCATTGAGTTGTATGGCCGGGTTACCAGGAGTGCTGTCCGGGTTACCAGGAGGGCTGTCCGGGTTACCAGGAGTGCTGTCCGGGTTACCAGGAGTGCTGTCCGGGTTACCAGGAGGGCTGTCCGGGTTACCAGGAGGGCTGTCCGGGTTACCAGGAGTGCTGTCCAGGTTACCAGGAGTGCGAATTCCCCATTGAGTTGAATGGCCGGGTTACCAGGACTGCTGTCCGGGTTACCAGGAGGGCTGTCCGGGTTACCAGGAGTGCTGTCCGGGTTACCAGGAGGGCTGTCCGGGTTACCAGGAGTGCTGTCCGGGTTACCAGGAGTGCTGTCCGGGTTACCAGGAGGGCTGTCCGGGTTACCAGGAGGGCTGTCCGGGTTACCAGGAGTGCTGTCCAGGTTACCAGGAGTGCGAATTCCCCATTGAGTTGAATGGCCGGGTTACCAGGACTGCTGTCCGGGTTACCAGGAGGGCTGTCCGGGTTACCAGGAGTGCCCTCCGGGTTACAAGGAGGGATGTCCGGGTGACCAGGAGTGCTGTCCGGGTTACCAGGAGGGCTGTCCGGGTTACCAGGAGGGCTGTCCGGGTTACCAGGAGTGCTGTCCAGGTTACCAGGAGTGCGAATTCCCCATTCAGTTGAATGGCCGGGTTACCAGGACTGCTGTCCGGGTTACCAGGAGGGCTGTCCGGGTTACCAGGAGTGCCCTCCAGGTTACCAGGAGGGCTGTCCGGGTTACCAGGAGTGCCGTCCGGGTTACCAGGAGTGCCCTCCGGGTTACCAGGAGGGCTGTCCGGGCTACCAGGAGTGCCCTCCGCGTTACCAGGAGGGCCGTCCGGGTTACCAGGAGGGCTGTCCGGGTTACCAGGAGTGCGAATTCCCCATTGAGTTGTATGGCCGGGTTACCAGGAGTGCTGTCCGGGTTACCAGGAGTGCTGTCCGGGTTACCAGGAGTGCTGTCCGGGTTACCAGGACTGCTGTCCGGGTTACCAGGAGCGCTGTCCGGGCTACCAGGAGTGCCCTCCGCGTTACCAGGAGGGCCGTCCGGGTTACCAGGAGGGCTGTCCGGGTTACCAGGAGTGCGAATTCCCCATTGAGTTGAATGGCCGGGTTACCAGGAGGGCCGTCCGGGTTACCAGGAGTGCCCTCCGGGTTACCAGGAGTGCTCTCCGGGTTACCAGGAGTGCTGTCCGGGTTACCAGGAGTGCCCTCCGGGTTACCAGGAGGGCTGTCCGGGTTACCAGGAGTGCTGTCCGGGTTACCAGGAGTGCGAATTCCCCATTGAGTTGTATGGCCGGGTTACCAGGAGTGCTGTCCGGGTTACCAGGAGGGCTGTCCGGGTTACCAGGAGTGCTGTCCGGGTTACCAGGAGTGCTGTCCGGGTTACCAGGAGTGCTGTCCGGGTTACCAGGAGGGCTGTCCGCATTACCAGGAGGGCCGTCCGGGTTACCAGGAGGGCTGTCCGGGTTACCAGGAGTGCGAATTCCCCATTGAGTTGAATGGCCGGGTTACCAGGAGGGCTGTCCGGGTTACCAGGAGTGCCCTCCGGGTTACCAGGAGTGCTCTCCGGGTTACCAGGAGTGCTGTCCGGGTTACCAGGAGGGCCGTACAGGTTGCCAGGAGTGCTGTCCGGGTTACCAGGAGGGCTGTCCGGGTTACCAGGAGTGCGAATTCCCCATTGAGTTGAATGGCCGGGTTACCAGGACTGCTGTCCGGGTTACCAGGAGGGCTGTCCGGGTTACCAGGAGTGCCCTCCGGGTTACCAGGAGGGCTGTCCGGGTTACCAGGAGTGCTGTCCAGGTTACCAGGAGGGCTGTCCGGGTTACCAGGAGTGCTGTCCGGGTTACCAGGAGGGCTGTCCGGGTTACCAGGAGTGCGAATTCCCCATTGAGTTGAATGGCCGGGTTACCAGGAGGGCTGTCCGGGTTACCAGGAGTGCCCTCCGGGTTACCAGGAGTTCTCTCCGGGTTACCAGGAGTGCTGTCCGGGTTACCAGGAGGGCCGTAAAGGTTGCCAGGAGTGCTGTCCGGGTTACCAGGAGGGCTGTCCGGGTTACCAGGAGTGCGAATTCCCCATTGAGTTGAATGGCCGGGTTACCAGGACTGCTGTCCGGGTTACCAGGAGGGCTGTCCGGGTTACCAGGAGTGCCCTCCGGGTTACCAGGAGGGCTGTCCGGGTTACCAGGAGTGCTGTCCGGGTTACCAGGAGGGCTGTCCGGGTTACCAGGAGTGCGAATTCCCCATTGAGTTGTATGGCCGGGTTACCAGGAGTGCTGTCCGGGTTACCAGGAGGGCTGTCCGGGTTACCAGGAGTGCTGTCCGGGTTACCAGGAGTGCTGTCCGGGTTACCAGGAGGGCTGTCCGGGTTACCAGGAGTGCCCTCCGGGTTACCAGGAGGGCTGTCCGGGTTACCAGGAGTGCTGTCCAGGTTACCAGGAGTGCGAATTCCCCATTGAGTTGAATGGCCGGGTTACCAGGACTGCTGTCCGGGTTACCAGGCGGGCTGTCCGGGTTACCAGGAGTGCGAATTCCCCATTGAGTTGTATGGCCGGGTTACCAGGAGGGCTGTCCGGGTTACCAGGAGTGCCCTCCGGGTTACCAGGAGTGCTGTCCGGGTTACCAGGAGTGCTGTCCGGGTTACCAGGAGTGCTGTCCGGGTTACCAGGAGGGCTGTCCGGGTTACCAGGAGGGCTGTCCGGGTTACCAGGAGTGCCCTCCGGGTTACCAGGAGGGCTGTCCGGGTTACCAGGAGTGCCCTCCGGGTTACCAGGTGTGCTGTCCGGGTTACCAGGAGGGTTGTCCGGGTTACCAGGAGTGCGAATTCCCCATTGAGTTGAATGGCCGGGTTACCAGGACTGCTCTCCGGGTTACCAGGAGGGCTGTCCGGGTTACCAGGAGTGCCCTCCGGGTTACCAGGAAGGCTGTCCGGGTTACCAGGAGTGCTGTCCGGGTTACCAGGAGGGCTGTCCGGGTTACCAGGAGTGCGAATTCCCCATTGAGTTGTATGGCCGGGTTACCAGGAGTGCTGTCCGGGTTACCAGGAGGGCCGTCCGGGTTACCAGGAGTGCCCTCCGGGTTACCAGGAGTGCTGTCCGGGTTACCAGGAGTGCTGTCCGGGTTACCAGGAGTGCTGTCCGGGTTACCAGGAGGGCTGTCCGGGTTACCAGGAGGGCTGTCCGGGTTACCAGGAGTGCTGTCCGGGTTACCAGGAGTGCTGTCCGGGTTACCAGGAGGGCTGTCCGGGTTACCAGGAGTGCCCTCCGGGTTACCAGGAGTGCTGTCCGGGTTACCAGGAGTGCTGTCCGGGTTACCAGGAGGGCTGTCCGGGTTACCAGGAGTGCGAATTCCCCATTGAGTTGTATGGCTGGGTTACCAGGAGGGCTGTCCGGGTTACCAGGAGTGCCCTCCGGGTTACCAGGAGTGCTGTCCGGGTTACCAGGAGTGCCCTCCGGGTTACCAGGAGGGCTGTCCGGGTTACCAGGAGGGCTGTCCGGGTTACTAGGAGTGCCCTCCGGGTTACCAGGAGTGCTGTTCGGGTTACCAGGAGTGCTGTCCGGGTTACCAGGAGTGCGAATTCCCCATTGAGTTGAATGGCCGGGTTACCAGGACTGCTGTCCGGGTTACCAGGAGGGCTGTCCGGGTTACCAGGAGTGCGAATTCCCCATTGAGTTGTATGGCCGGGTTACCAGGAGTGCTGTCCGGGTTACCAGGAGGGCTGTCCGGGTTACCAGGAGTGCCCTCCGGGTTACCAGGAGTGCTGTCCGGGTTACCAGGAGTGCTGTCCGGGTTACCAGGAGGGCTGTCCGGGTTACCAGGAGTGCTGTCCGGGTTACCAGGAGTGCCCTCCGGGTTACCAGGAGGGCCGTCCAGGTTACCAGGAGTGCCGTCCGGGTTACCAGGACTGCCCTCCGGGTTACCAGGAGGGCTGTCCGGGTTACCAGGAGGGCTGTCCGGGTTACCAGGAGTGCTGTCCGGGTGACAAGGAGTGCCCTCCCTGTTACCAGGAGGGCTGTCCGGGTTACCAGGAGTGCGAATTCCCCATTGAGTTGAATGGCCGGGTTACCAGGAGGGCTGTCCGGGTTACCAGGAGTGCTGTCCGGGTTTCCAGGAGTGCGAATTCCCCATTGAGTTGAATGGCCGGGTTACCAGGAGGGCTGTCCGGGTTACCAGGAGTGCCCTCCGGGTTACCAGGAGTGCTCTCCGGGTTACCAGGAGTGCTGTCCGGGTTACCAGGAGGGCCGTACAGGTTGCCAGGAGTGCTGTCCGGGTTACCAGGAGGGCTGTCCGGGTTACCAGGAGTGCGAATTCCCCATTGAGTTGAATGGCCGGGTTACCAGGACTGCTGTCCGGGTTACCAGGAGGGCTGTCCGGGTTACCAGGAGTGCCCTCCGGGTTACCAGGAGGGCTGTCCGGGTTACCAGGAGTGCTGTCCGGGTTACCAGGAGGGCTGTCCGGGTTACCAGGAGTGCGAATTCCCCATTGAGTTGTATGGCCGGGTTACCAGGAGTGCTGTCCGGGTTACCAGGAGGGCTGTCCGGGTTACCAGGAGTGCTGTCCGGGTTACCAGGAGTGCTGTCCGGGTTACCAGGAGGGCTGTCCGGGTTACCAGGAGGGCTGTCCGGGTTACCAGGAGTGCTGTCCAGGTTACCAGGAGTGCAAATTCCCCATTGAGTTGAATGGCCGGGTTACCAGGACTGCTGTCCGGGTTACCAGGAGGGCTGTCCGGGTTACCAGGAGTGCCCTCCGGGTTACCAGGAGGGCTGTCCGGGTTACCAGGAGTGCTGTCCGGGTTACCAGGAGGGCTGTCCGGGTTACCAGGAGTGCCCTCCGGGTTACCAGGAGGGCTGTCCGGGTTACCAGGAGTGCGAATTCCCCATTGAGTTGAATGGCCGGGTTACCAGGACTGCTGTCCGGGTTACCAGGAGGGCTGTCCGGGTTACCAGGAGTGCGAATTCCCCATTGAGTTGTATGGCCGGGTTACCAGGAGTGCTGTCCGGGTTACCAGGACTGCTGTCCGGGTTACCAGGAGGGCTGTCCGGGTTACCAGGAGTGCTGTCCGGGTTACCAGGAGGGCTGTCCGGGTTACCAGGAGTGCGAATTCCCCATTGAGTTGTATGGCCGGGTTACCAGGAGTGCTGTCCGGGTTACCAGGAGGGCCGTCCGGGTTACCAGGAGTGCCCTCCGGGTTACCAGGAGTGCTGTCCGGGTTACCAGGAGGGCCGTCCGGGTTACCAGGAGTGCCCTCCGGGTTACCAGGAGTGCTGTCCGGGTTACCAGGAGTGCTGTCCGGGTTACCAGGAGTGCTGTCCGGGTTACCAGGAGGGCTGTCCGGGTTACCAGGAGGGCTGTCCGGGTTACCAGGAGTGCCCTCCGGGTTACCAGGAGGGCTGTCCGGGTTACCAGGAGTGCCCTCCGGGTTACCAGGTGTGCTGTCCGGGTTACCAGGAGGGCTGTCCGGGTTACCAGGAGTGCGAATTCCCCATTGAGTTGAATGGCCGGGTTACCAGGACTGCTCTCCGGGTTACCAGGAGGGCTGTCCGGGTTACCAGGAGTGCCCTCCGGGTTACCAGGAAGGCTGTCCGGGTTACCAGGAGTGCTGTCCGGGTTACCAGGAGGGCTGTCCGGGTTACCAGGAGTGCGAATTCCCCATTGAGTTGTATGGCCGGGTTACCAGGAGTGCTGTCCGGGTTACCAGGAGGGCCGTCCGGGTTACCAGGAGTGCCCTCCGGGTTACCAGGAGTGCTGTCCGGGTTACCAGGAGTGCTGTCCGGGTTACCAGGAGTGCTGTCCGGGTTACCAGGAGGGCTGTCCGGGTTACCAGGAGGGCTGTCCGGGTTACCAGGAGTGCTGTCCGGGTTACCAGGAGTGCTGTCCGGGTTACCAGGAGGGCTGTCCGGGTTACCAGGAGTGCCCTCCGGGTTACCAGGAGTGCTGTCCGGGTTACCAGGAGTGCTGTCCGGGTTACCAGGAGGGCTGTCCGGGTTACCAGGAGTGCGAATTCCCCATTGAGTTGTATGGCTGGGTTACCAGGAGGGCTGTCCGGGTTACCAGGAGTGCCCTCCGGGTTACCAGGAGTGCTGTCCGGGTTACCAGGAGTGCCCTCCGGGTTACCAGGAGGGCTGTCCGGGTTACCAGGAGGGCTGTCCGGGTTACTAGGAGTGCCCTCCGGGTTACCAGGAGTGCTGTTCGGGTTACCAGGAGTGCTGTCCGGGTTACCAGGAGTGCGAATTCCCCATTGAGTTGAATGGCCGGGTTACCAGGACTGCTGTCCGGGTTACCAGGAGGGCTGTCCGGGTTACCAGGAGTGCGAATTCCCCATTGAGTTGTATGGCCGGGTTACCAGGAGTGCTGTCCGGGTTACCAGGAGGGCTGTCCGGGTTACCAGGAGTGCCCTCCGGGTTACCAGGAGTGCTGTCCGGGTTACCAGGAGTGCTGTCCGGGTTACCAGGAGGGCTGTCCGGGTTACCAGGAGTGCTGTCCGGGTTACCAGGAGTGCCCTCCGGGTTACCAGGAGGGCCGTCCAGGTTACCAGGAGTGCCGTCCGGGTTACCAGGACTGCCCTCCGGGTTACCAGGAGGGCTGTCCGGGTTACCAGGAGTGCGAATTCCCCATTGAGTTGAATGGCCGGGTTACCAGGACTGCTGTCCGGGTTACCAGGAGGGCTGTCCGGGTTACCAGGAGGGATGTCCGGGTGACCAGGAGTGCTGTCCCGGTTACCAGGATTGCCCTCCGGGTTACCAGGAGGGCTGTCCGGGTTACCAGGAGTACGAATTCCCTATTGAGTTGAATGGCCGGGTTTCCAGGACTGCTGTCCGGGTTACCAGGAGCGCTGTCCGGGTTACCAGGAGGGCTGTCCGGGTTACCAGGAGTGCTGTCCGGGTTACCAGGAGTGCCCTCCGGGTTACCAGGAGGGCCGTCCAGGTTACCAGGAGTGCCGTCCGGGTTACCAGGACTGCCCTCCGGGTTACCAGGAGGGCTGTCCGGGTTACCAGGAGTGCGAATTCCCCATTGAGTTGAATGGCCGGGTTACCAGGACTGCTGTCCGGGTTACCAGGAGGGCTGTCCGGGTTACCAGGAGGGCTGTCCGGGTTACCAGGAGTGCTGTCCGGGTGACAAGGAGTGCCCTCCCTGTTACCAGGAGGGCTGTCCGGGTTACCAGGAGTGCGAATTCCCCATTGAGTTGAATGGCCGGGTTACCAGGAGGGCTGTCCGGGTTACCAGGAGTGCTGTCCGGGTTTCCAGGAGTGCGAATTCCCCATTGAGTTGAATGGCCGGGTTACCAGGAGGGCTGTCCGGGTTACCAGGAGTGCCCTCCGGGTTACCAGGAGTGCTCTCCGGGTTACCAGGAGTGCTGTCCGGGTTACCAGGAGGGCCGTACAGGTTGCCAGGAGTGCTGTCCGGGTTACCAGGAGGGCTGTCCGGGTTACCAGGAGTGCGAATTCCCCATTGAGTTGAATGGCCGGGTTACCAGGACTGCTGTCCGGGTTACCAGGAGGGCTGTCCGGGTTACCAGGAGTGCCCTCCGGGTTACCAGGAGGGCTGTCCGGGTTACCAGGAGTGCTGTCCGGGTTACCAGGAGGGCTGTCCGGGTTACCAGGAGTGCGAATTCCCCATTGAGTTGTATGGCCGGGTTACCAGGAGTGCTGTCCGGGTTACCAGGAGGGCTGTCCGGGTTACCAGGAGTGCTGTCCGGGTTACCAGGAGTGCTGTCCGGGTTACCAGGAGGGCTGTCCGGGTTACCAGGAGGGCTGTCCGGGTTACCAGGAGTGCTGTCCAGGTTACCAGGAGTGCAAATTCCCCATTGAGTTGAATGGCCGGGTTACCAGGACTGCTGTCCGGGTTACCAGGAGGGCTGTCCGGGTTACCAGGAGTGCCCTCCGGGTTACCAGGAGGGCTGTCCGGGTTACCAGGAGTGCTGTCCGGGTTACCAGGAGGGCTGTCCGGGTTACCAGGAGTGCGAATTCCCCATTGAGTTGTATGGCCGGGTTACCAGGAGTGCTGTCCGGGTTACCAGGAGGGCTGTCCGGGTTACCAGGAGTGCTGTCCGGGTTACCAGGAGTGCTGTCCGGGTTACCAGGAGTGCTGTCCGGGTTACCAGGAGGGCTGTCCGCGTTACCAGGAGGGCCGTCCGGGTTACCAGGAGGGCTGTCCGGGTTACCAGGAGTGCGAATTCCCCATTGAGTTGAATGGCCGGGTTACCAGGAGGGCTGTCCGGGTTACCAGGAGTGCCCTCCGGGTTACCAGGAGTGCTCTCCGGGTTACCAGGAGTGCTGTCCGGGTTACCAGGAGGGCCGTACAGGTTGCCAGGAGTGCTGTCCGGGTTACCAGGAGGGCTGTCCGGGTTACCAGGAGTGCGAATTCCCCATTGAGTTGAATGGCCGGGTTACCAGGACTGCTGTCCGGGTTACCAGGAGGGCTGTCCGGGTGACCAGGAGTGCTGGCCCGGTTACCAGGATTGCCCTCCGGGTTACCAGGAGGGCTGTCCGGGTTACCAGGAGTACGAATTCCCCATTGAGTTGAATGGCCGGGTTACCAGGACTGCTGTCCGGGTTACCAGGAGCGCTGTCCGGGCTACCAGGAGTGCCCTCCGCTTTACCAGGAGGGCCGTCCGGGTTACCAGGAGGGCTGTCCGGGTTACCAGGAGTGCCCTCCGGGTTACCAGGAGTGCTGTCCGGGTTACAAGGAGTGCCCTCCGTGTTACCAGGAGTGCCTTCCGGGTTACCAGGAGTGCGAATTCACCATTGAGTTGAATGGCCGGGTTACCAGGAGGGCTGTCCGGGTTACCAGGAGTGCTGTCCGGGTTTCCAGGAGTGCGAATTCCCCATTGAGTTGAATGGCCGGGTTACCAGGAGGGCTGTCCGGGTTACCAGGAGTGCCCTCCGGGTTACCAGGAGTGATCTCCGGGTTACCAGGAGTGCTGTCCGGGTTACCAGGAGGGCCGTACAGGTTGCCAGGAGTGCTGTCCGGGTTACCAGGAGGGCTGTCCGGGTTACCAGGAGTGCTGTCCGGGTTACCAGGAGGGCTGTCCGGGTTACCAGGAGTGCTGTCCGGGTTACCAGGAGGCCTGTCCGGGTTACCAGGAGGGCTGTCCGGATTACCAGGAGTGCGAATTCCCCATTGAGTTGTATGGCCGGGTTACCAGGAGTGCTGTCCAGGTTACCAGGAGGGCTGTCCGGGTTACCAGGAGTGCCCTCCGGGTTACCAGGAGGGCTGTCCGGGTTACCAGGAGTGTTGTCCGGGTTACCAGGAGTGCCCTCCGGGTTACCAGGTGTGCTGTCCGGGTTACCAGGAGGGCTGTCCGGGTTACCAGGAGTGCGAATTCCCCATTGAGTTGAATGGCCGGGTTACCAGGACTGCTGTCCGGGTTACCAGGAGGGCTGTCCGGGTTACCAGGAGTGCTGTCCGGGTTACCAGGAGTGCCCTCCGGGTTACCAGGAGGGCTGTCCGGGTTACCAGGAGTGCGAATTCCCCATTGAGTTGAATGGCCGGGTTACCAGGACTGCTGTCCGGGTTACCAGGAGGGCTGTCCGGGTTACCAGGAGTGCGAATTCCCCATTGAGTTGTATGGCCGGGTTACCAGGAGTGCTGTCCGGGTTACCAGGACTGCTGTCCGGGTTACCAGGAGGGCTGTCCGGGTTACCAGGAGTGCTGTCCGGGTTACCAGGAGGGCTGTCCGGGTTACCAGGAGTGCGAATTCCCCATTGAGTTGTATGGCCGGGTTACCAGGAGTGCTGTCCGGGTTACCAGGAGGGCCGTCCGGGTTACCAGGAGTGCCCTCCGGGTTACCAGGAGTGCTGTCCGGGTTACCAGGAGGGCCGTCCGGGTTACCAGGAGTGCCCTCCGGGTTACCAGGAGTGCTGTCCGGGTTACCAGGAGTGCTGTCCGGGTTACCAGGAGTGCTGTCCGGGTTACCAGGAGGGCTGTCCGGGTTACCAGGAGGGCTGTCCGGGTTACCAGGAGTGCCCTCCGGGTTACCAGGAGGGCTGTCCGGGTTACCAGGAGTGCCCTCCGGGTTACCAGGTGTGCTGTCCGGGTTACCAGGAGGGCTGTCCGGGTTACCAGGAGTGCGAATTCCCCATTGAGTTGAATGGCCGGGTTACCAGGACTGCTCTCCGGGTTACCAGGAGGGCTGTCCGGGTTACCAGGAGTGCCCTCCGGGTTACCAGGAAGGCTGTCCGGGTTACCAGGAGTGCTGTCCGGGTTACCAGGAGGGCTGTCCGGGTTACCAGGAGTGCGAATTCCCCATTGAGTTGTATGGCCGGGTTACCAGGAGTGCTGTCCGGGTTACCAGGAGGGCCGTCCGGGTTACCAGGAGTGCCCTCCGGGTTACCAGGAGTGCTGTCCGGGTTACCAGGAGTGCTGTCCGGGTTACCAGGAGTGCTGTCCGGGTTACCAGGAGGGCTGTCCGGGTTACCAGGAGGGCTGTCCGGGTTACCAGGAGTGCTGTCCGGGTTACCAGGAGTGCTGTCCGGGTTACCAGGAGGGCTGTCCGGGTTACCAGGAGTGCCCTCCGGGTTACCAGGAGTGCTGTCCGGGTTACCAGGAGTGCTGTCCGGGTTACCAGGAGGGCTGTCCGGGTTACCAGGAGTGCGAATTCCCCATTGAGTTGTATGGCTGGGTTACCAGGAGGGCTGTCCGGGTTACCAGGAGTGCCCTCCGGGTTACCAGGAGTGCTGTCCGGGTTACCAGGAGTGCCCTCCGGGTTACCAGGAGGGCTGTCCGGGTTACCAGGAGGGCTGTCCGGGTTACTAGGAGTGCCCTCCGGGTTACCAGGAGTGCTGTTCGGGTTACCAGGAGTGCTGTCCGGGTTACCAGGAGTGCGAATTCCCCATTGAGTTGAATGGCCGGGTTACCAGGACTGCTGTCCGGGTTACCAGGAGGGCTGTCCGGGTTACCAGGAGTGCGAATTCCCCATTGAGTTGTATGGCCGGGTTACCAGGAGTGCTGTCCGGGTTACCAGGAGGGCTGTCCGGGTTACCAGGAGTGCCCTCCGGGTTACCAGGAGTGCTGTCCGGGTTACCAGGAGTGCTGTCCGGGTTACCAGGAGGGCTGTCCGGGTTACCAGGAGTGCTGTCCGGGTTACCAGGAGTGCCCTCCGGGTTACCAGGAGGGCCGTCCAGGTTACCAGGAGTGCCGTCCGGGTTACCAGGACTGCCCTCCGGGTTACCAGGAGGGCTGTCCGGGTTACCAGGAGTGCGAATTCCCCATTGAGTTGAATGGCCGGGTTACCAGGACTGCTGTCCGGGTTACCAGGAGGGCTGTCCGGGTTACCAGGAGGGATGTCCGGGTGACCAGGAGTGCTGTCCCGGTTACCAGGATTGCCCTCCGGGTTACCAGGAGGGCTGTCCGGGTTACCAGGAGTACGAATTCCCTATTGAGTTGAATGGCCGGGTTTCCAGGACTGCTGTCCGGGTTACCAGGAGCGCTGTCCGGGTTACCAGGAGGGCTGTCCGGGTTACCAGGAGTGCTGTCCGGGTGACAAGGAGTGCCCTCCGTGTTACCAGGAGTGCCTTCCGGGTTACCAGGAGTGCGAATTCCCCATTGAGTTGAATGGCCGGGTTACCAGGAGGGCTGTCCGGGTTACCAGGAGTGCTGTCCAGGTTACCAGGAGGGCTGTCCGGGTTACCAGGAGTGCGAATTCCCCATTGAGTTGTATGGCCGGGTTACCAGGAGTGCTGTCCGGGTTACCAGGAGTGCTGTCCGGGTTACCAGGAGTGCTGTCCGGGTTACCAGGAGTGCTGTCCGGGTTACCAGGAGGGCTGTCCGGGTTACCAGGAGTGCTGTCCAGGTTACCAGGAGTGCGAATTCCCCATTGAGTTGAATGGCCGGGTTACCAGGACTGCTGTCCGGGTTACCAGGAGGGCTGTCCGGATTACCAGGAGTGCCCTCCAGGTTACCAGGAGGGCTGTCCGGGTTACCAGGAGTGCCGTCCGGGTTACCAGGAGTGCCCTCCGGGTTACCAGGAGGGCTGTCCGGGTTACCAGGAGTGCGAATTCCCCATTGAGTTGAATGGCCGGGTTACCAGGACTGCTGTCCGGGTTACCAGGAGGGCTGTCCGGGTTACCAGGAGTGCCCTCCGGGTTACCAGGAGGGCTGTCCGGGTTACCAGGAGTGCTGTCCGGGTTACCAGGAGGGCTGTCCGGGTTACCAGGAGTGCGAATTCCCCATTGAGTTGTATGGCCGGGTTACCAGGAGTGCTGTCCGGGTTACCAGGAGGGCTGTCCGGGTTACCAGGAGGGCTGTCCGGGTTACCAGGAGTGCGAATTCCCCATTGAGTTGTATGACCGGGTTACCAGGAGTGCTGTCCGGGTTACCAGGAGGGCTGTCCGGGTTACCAGGAGTGCTGTCCGGGTTACCAGGAGTGCTGTCCGGGTTACCAGGAGGGCTGTCCGGGTTACCAGGAGGGCTGTCCGGGTTACCAGGAGTGCTGTCCAGGTTACCAGGAGTGCGAATTCCCCATTGAGTTGAATGGCCGGGTTACCAGGACTGCTGTCCGGGTTACCAGGAGGGCTGTCCGGGTTACCAGGAGTGCCCTCCGGGTTACCAGGAGGGCTGTCCGGGTTACCAGGAGTGCTGTCCGGGTTACCAGGAGGGCTGTCCGGGTTACCAGGAGTGCGAATTCCCCATTGAGTTGAATGGCCGGGTTACCAGGAGGGCTGTCCGGGTTACCAGGAGTGCCCTCCGGGTTACCAGGAGTTCTCTCCGGGTTACCAGGAGTGCTGTCCGGGTTACCAGGAGGGCCGTAAAGGTTGCCAGGAGTGCTGTCCGGGTTACCAGGAGGGCTGTCCGGGTTACCAGGAGTGCGAATTCCCCATTGAGTTGAATGGCCGGGTTACCAGGACTGCTGTCCGGGTTACCAGGAGGGCTGTCCGGGTTACCAGGAGTGCCCTCCGGGTTACCAGGAGGGCTGTCCGGGTTACCAGGAGTGCTGTCCGGGTTACCAGGAGGGCTGTCCGGGTTACCAGGAGTGCGAATTCCCCATTGAGTTGTATGGCCGGGTTACCAGGAGTGCTGTCCGGGTTACCAGGAGGGCTGTCCGGGTTACCAGGAGTGCTGTCCGGGTTACCAGGAGTGCTGTCCGGGTTACCAGGAGGGCTGTCCGCGTTACCAGGAGGGCCGTCCGGGTTACCAGGAGGGCTGTCCGGGTTACCAGGAGTGCTGTCCAGGTTACCAGGAGTGCGAATTCCCCATTGAGTTGAATGGCCGGGTTACCAGGACTGCTGTCCGGGTTACCAGGCGGGCTGTCCGGGTTACCAGGAGTGCGAATTCCCCATTGAGTTGTATGGCCGGGTTACCAGGAGGGCTGTCCGGGTTACCAGGAGTGCCCTCCGGGTTACCAGGAGTGCTGTCCGGGTTACCAGGAGTGCTGTCCGGGTTACCAGGAGTGCTGTCCGGGTTACCAGGAGGGCTGTCCGGGTTACCAGGAGGGCTGTCCGGGTTACCAGGAGTGCCCTCCGGGTTACCAGGAGGGCTGTCCGGGTTACCAGGAGTGCCCTCCGGGTTACCAGGTGTGCTGTCCGGGTTACCAGGAGGGTTGTCCGGGTTACCAGGAGTGCGAATTCCCCATTGAGTTGAATGGCCGGGTTACCAGGACTGCTCTCCGGGTTACCAGGAGGGCTGTCCGGGTTACCAGGAGTGCCCTCCGGGTTACCAGGAAGGCTGTCCGGGTTACCAGGAGTGCTGTCCGGGTTACCAGGAGGGCTGTCCGGGTTACCAGGAGTGCGAATTCCCCATTGAGTTGTATGGCCGGGTTACCAGGAGTGCTGTCCGGGTTACCAGGAGGGCCGTCCGGGTTACCAGGAGTGCCCTCCGGGTTACCAGGAGTGCTGTCCGGGTTACCAGGAGTGCTGTCCGGGTTACCAGGAGTGCTGTCCGGGTTACCAGGAGGGCTGTCCGGGTTACCAGGAGGGCTGTCCGGGTTACCAGGAGTGCTGTCCGGGTTACCAGGAGTGCTGTCCGGGTTACCAGGAGGGCTGTCCGGGTTACCAGGAGTGCCCTCCGGGTTACCAGGAGTGCTGTCCGGGTTACCAGGAGTGCTGTCCGGGTTACCAGGAGGGCTGTCCGGGTTACCAGGAGTGCGAATTCCCCATTGAGTTGTATGGCTGGGTTACCAGGAGGGCTGTCCGGGTTACCAGGAGTGCCCTCCGGGTTACCAGGAGTGCTGTCCGGGTTACCAGGAGTGCCCTCCGGGTTACCAGGAGGGCTGTCCGGGTTACCAGGAGGGCTGTCCGGGTTACTAGGAGTGCCCTCCGGGTTACCAGGAGTGCTGTTCGGGTTACCAGGAGTGCTGTCCGGGTTACCAGGAGTGCGAATTCCCCATTGAGTTGAATGGCCGGGTTACCAGGACTGCTGTCCGGGTTACCAGGAGGGCTGTCCGGGTTACCAGGAGTGCGAATTCCCCATTGAGTTGTATGGCCGGGTTACCAGGAGTGCTGTCCGGGTTACCAGGAGGGCTGTCCGGGTTACCAGGAGTGCCCTCCGGGTTACCAGGAGTGCTGTCCGGGTTACCAGGAGTGCTGTCCGGGTTACCAGGAGGGCTGTCCGGGTTACCAGGAGTGCTGTCCGGGTTACCAGGAGTGCCCTCCGGGTTACCAGGAGGGCCGTCCAGGTTACCAGGAGTGCCGTCCGGGTTACCAGGACTGCCCTCCGGGTTACCAGGAGGGCTGTCCGGGTTACCAGGAGTGCGAATTCCCCATTGAGTTGAATGGCCGGGTTACCAGGACTGCTGTCCGGGTTACCAGGAGGGCTGTCCGGGTTACCAGGAGGGATGTCCGGGTGACCAGGAGTGCTGTCCCGGTTACCAGGATTGCCCTCCGGGTTACCAGGAGGGCTGTCCGGGTTACCAGGAGTACGAATTCCCTATTGAGTTGAATGGCCGGGTTTCCAGGACTGCTGTCCGGGTTACCAGGAGCGCTGTCCGGGTTACCAGGAGGGCTGTCCGGGTTACCAGGAGTGCTGTCCGGGTGACAAGGAGTGCCCTCCGTGTTACCAGGAGTGCCTTCCGGGTTACCAGGAGTGCGAATTCCCCATTGAGTTGAATGGCCGGGTTACCAGGAGGGCTGTCCGGGTTACCAGGAGTGCTGTCCAGGTTACCAGGAGGGCTGTCCGGGTTACCAGGAGTGCGAATTCCCCATTGAGTTGTATGGCCGGGTTACCAGGAGTGCTGTCCGGGTTACCAGGAGTGCTGTCCGGGTTACCAGGAGTGCTGTCCGGGTTACCAGGAGTGCTGTCCGGGTTACCAGGAGGGCTGTCCGGGTTACCAGGAGTGCTGTCCAGGTTACCAGGAGTGCGAATTCCCCATTGAGTTGAATGGCCGGGTTACCAGGACTGCTGTCCGGGTTACCAGGAGGGCTGTCCGGATTACCAGGAGTGCCCTCCAGGTTACCAGGAGGGCTGTCCGGGTTACCAGGAGTGCCGTCCGGGTTACCAGGAGTGCCCTCCGGGTTACCAGGAGGGCTGTCCGGGTTACCAGGAGTGCGAATTCCCCATTGAGTTGAATGGCCGGGTTACCAGGACTGCTGTCCGGGTTACCAGGAGGGCTGTCCGGGTTACCAGGAGTGCCCTCCGGGTTACCAGGAGGGCTGTCCGGGTTACCAGGAGTGCTGTCCGGGTTACCAGGAGGGCTGTCCGGGTTACCAGGAGTGCGAATTCCCCATTGAGTTGTATGGCCGGGTTACCAGGAGTGCTGTCCGGGTTACCAGGAGGGCTGTCCGGGTTACCAGGAGGGCTGTCCGGGTTACCAGGAGTGCGAATTCCCCATTGAGTTGTATGACCGGGTTACCAGGAGTGCTGTCCGGGTTACCAGGAGGGCTGTCCGGGTTACCAGGAGTGCTGTCCGGGTTACCAGGAGTGCTGTCCGGGTTACCAGGAGGGCTGTCCGGGTTACCAGGAGGGCTGTCCGGGTTACCAGGAGTGCTGTCCAGGTTACCAGGAGTGCGAATTCCCCATTGAGTTGAATGGCCGGGTTACCAGGACTGCTGTCCGGGTTACCAGGAGGGCTGTCCGGGTTACCAGGAGTGCCCTCCGGGTTACCAGGAGGGCTGTCCGGGTTACCAGGAGTGCTGTCCGGGTTACCAGGAGGGCTGTCCGGGTTACCAGGAGTGCGAATTCCCCATTGAGTTGAATGGCCGGGTTACCAGGAGGGCTGTCCGGGTTACCAGGAGTGCCCTCCGGGTTACCAGGAGTTCTCTCCGGGTTACCAGGAGTGCTGTCCGGGTTACCAGGAGGGCCGTAAAGGTTGCCAGGAGTGCTGTCCGGGTTACCAGGAGGGCTGTCCGGGTTACCAGGAGTGCGAATTCCCCATTGAGTTGAATGGCCGGGTTACCAGGACTGCTGTCCGGGTTACCAGGAGGGCTGTCCGGGTTACCAGGAGTGCCCTCCGGGTTACCAGGAGGGCTGTCCGGGTTACCAGGAGTGCTGTCCGGGTTACCAGGAGGGCTGTCCGGGTTACCAGGAGTGCGAATTCCCCATTGAGTTGTATGGCCGGGTTACCAGGAGTGCTGTCCGGGTTACCAGGAGGGCTGTCCGGGTTACCAGGAGTGCTGTCCGGGTTACCAGGAGTGCTGTCCGGGTTACCAGGAGGGCTGTCCGCGTTACCAGGAGGGCCGTCCGGGTTACCAGGAGGGCTGTCCGGGTTACCAGGAGTGCTGTCCAGGTTACCAGGAGTGCGAATTCCCCATTGAGTTGAATGGCCGGGTTACCAGGACTGCTGTCCGGGTTACCAGGCGGGCTGTCCGGGTTACCAGGAGTGCGAATTCCCCATTGAGTTGTATGGCCGGGTTACCAGGAGGGCTGTCCGGGTTACCAGGAGTGCCCTCCGGGTTACCAGGAGTGCTGTCCGGGTTACCAGGAGTGCTGTCCGGGTTACCAGGAGTGCTGTCCGGGTTACCAGGAGGGCTGTCCGGGTTACCAGGAGGGCTGTCCGGGTTACCAGGAGTGCCCTCCGGGTTACCAGGAGGGCTGTCCGGGTTACCAGGAGTGCCCTCCGGGTTACCAGGTGTGCTGTCCGGGTTACCAGGAGGGTTGTCCGGGTTACCAGGAGTGCGAATTCCCCATTGAGTTGAATGGCCGGGTTACCAGGACTGCTCTCCGGGTTACCAGGAGGGCTGTCCGGGTTACCAGGAGTGCCCTCCGGGTTACCAGGAAGGCTGTCCGGGTTACCAGGAGTGCTGTCCGGGTTACCAGGAGGGCTGTCCGGGTTACCAGGAGTGCGAATTCCCCATTGAGTTGTATGGCCGGGTTACCAGGAGTGCTGTCCGGGTTACCAGGAGGGCCGTCCGGGTTACCAGGAGTGCCCTCCGGGTTACCAGGAGTGCTGTCCGGGTTACCAGGAGTGCTGTCCGGGTTACCAGGAGTGCTGTCCGGGTTACCAGGAGGGCTGTCCGGGTTACCAGGAGGGCTGTCCGGGTTACCAGGAGTGCTGTCCGGGTTACCAGGAGTGCTGTCCGGGTTACCAGGAGGGCTGTCCGGGTTACCAGGAGTGCCCTCCGGGTTACCAGGAGTGCTGTCCGGGTTACCAGGAGTGCTGTCCGGGTTACCAGGAGGGCTGTCCGGGTTACCAGGAGTGCGAATTCCCCATTGAGTTGTATGGCTGGGTTACCAGGAGGGCTGTCCGGGTTACCAGGAGTGCCCTCCGGGTTACCAGGAGTGCTGTCCGGGTTACCAGGAGTGCCCTCCGGGTTACCAGGAGGGCTGTCCGGGTTACCAGGAGGGCTGTCCGGGTTACTAGGAGTGCCCTCCGGGTTACCAGGAGTGCTGTTCGGGTTACCAGGAGTGCTGTCCGGGTTACCAGGAGTGCGAATTCCCCATTGAGTTGAATGGCCGGGTTACCAGGACTGCTGTCCGGGTTACCAGGAGGGCTGTCCGGGTTACCAGGAGTGCGAATTCCCCATTGAGTTGTATGGCCGGGTTACCAGGAGTGCTGTCCGGGTTACCAGGAGGGCTGTCCGGGTTACCAGGAGTGCCCTCCGGGTTACCAGGAGTGCTGTCCGGGTTACCAGGAGTGCTGTCCGGGTTACCAGGAGGGCTGTCCGGGTTACCAGGAGTGCTGTCCGGGTTACCAGGAGTGCCCTCCGGGTTACCAGGAGGGCCGTCCAGGTTACCAGGAGTGCCGTCCGGGTTACCAGGACTGCCCTCCGGGTTACCAGGAGGGCTGTCCGGGTTACCAGGAGTGCGAATTCCCCATTGAGTTGAATGGCCGGGTTACCAGGACTGCTGTCCGGGTTACCAGGAGGGCTGTCCGGGTTACCAGGAGGGCTGTCCGGGTTACCAGGAGTGCTGTCCGGGTGACAAGGAGTGCCCTCCCTGTTACCAGGAGGGCTGTCCGGGTTACCAGGAGTGCGAATTCCCCATTGAGTTGAATGGCCGGGTTACCAGGAGGGCTGTCCGGGTTACCAGGAGTGCTGTCCGGGTTTCCAGGAGTGCGAATTCCCCATTGAGTTGAATGGCCGGGTTACCAGGAGGGCTGTCCGGGTTACCAGGAGTGCCCTCCGGGTTACCAGGAGTGCTCTCCGGGTTACCAGGAGTGCTGTCCGGGTTACCAGGAGGGCCGTACAGGTTGCCAGGAGTGCTGTCCGGGTTACCAGGAGGGCTGTCCGGGTTACCAGGAGTGCGAATTCCCCATTGAGTTGAATGGCCGGGTTACCAGGACTGCTGTCCGGGTTACCAGGAGGGCTGTCCGGGTTACCAGGAGTGCCCTCCGGGTTACCAGGAGGGCTGTCCGGGTTACCAGGAGTGCTGTCCGGGTTACCAGGAGGGCTGTCCGGGTTACCAGGAGTGCGAATTCCCCATTGAGTTGTATGGCCGGGTTACCAGGAGTGCTGTCCGGGTTACCAGGAGGGCTGTCCGGGTTACCAGGAGTGCTGTCCGGGTTACCAGGAGTGCTGTCCGGGTTACCAGGAGGGCTGTCCGGGTTACCAGGAGGGCTGTCCGGGTTACCAGGAGTGCTGTCCAGGTTACCAGGAGTGCAAATTCCCCATTGAGTTGAATGGCCGGGTTACCAGGACTGCTGTCCGGGTTACCAGGAGGGCTGTCCGGGTTACCAGGAGTGCCCTCCGGGTTACCAGGAGGGCTGTCCGGGTTACCAGGAGTGCTGTCCGGGTTACCAGGAGGGCTGTCCGGGTTACCAGGAGTGCGAATTCCCCATTGAGTTGTATGGCCGGGTTACCAGGAGTGCTGTCCGGGTTACCAGGAGGGCTGTCCGGGTTACCAGGAGTGCTGTCCGGGTTACCAGGAGTGCTGTCCGGGTTACCAGGAGTGCTGTCCGGGTTACCAGGAGGGCTGTCCGCGTTACCAGGAGGGCCGTCCGGGTTACCAGGAGGGCTGTCCGGGTTACCAGGAGTGCGAATTCCCCATTGAGTTGAATGGCCGGGTTACCAGGAGGGCTGTCCGGGTTACCAGGAGTGCCCTCCGGGTTACCAGGAGTGCTCTCCGGGTTACCAGGAGTGCTGTCCGGGTTACCAGGAGGGCCGTACAGGTTGCCAGGAGTGCTGTCCGGGTTACCAGGAGGGCTGTCCGGGTTACCAGGAGTGCGAATTCCCCATTGAGTTGAATGGCCGGGTTACCAGGACTGCTGTCCGGGTTACCAGGAGGGCTGTCCGGGTGACCAGGAGTGCTGGCCCGGTTACCAGGATTGCCCTCCGGGTTACCAGGAGGGCTGTCCGGGTTACCAGGAGTACGAATTCCCCATTGAGTTGAATGGCCGGGTTACCAGGACTGCTGTCCGGGTTACCAGGAGCGCTGTCCGGGCTACCAGGAGTGCCCTCCGCTTTACCAGGAGGGCCGTCCGGGTTACCAGGAGGGCTGTCCGGGTTACCAGGAGTGCCCTCCGGGTTACCAGGAGTGCTGTCCGGGTTACAAGGAGTGCCCTCCGTGTTACCAGGAGTGCCTTCCGGGTTACCAGGAGTGCGAATTCACCATTGAGTTGAATGGCCGGGTTACCAGGAGGGCTGTCCGGGTTACCAGGAGTGCTGTCCGGGTTTCCAGGAGTGCGAATTCCCCATTGAGTTGAATGGCCGGGTTACCAGGAGGGCTGTCCGGGTTACCAGGAGTGCCCTCCGGGTTACCAGGAGTGATCTCCGGGTTACCAGGAGTGCTGTCCGGGTTACCAGGAGGGCCGTACAGGTTGCCAGGAGTGCTGTCCGGGTTACCAGGAGGGCTGTCCGGGTTACCAGGAGTGCTGTCCGGGTTACCAGGAGGGCTGTCCGGGTTACCAGGAGTGCTGTCCGGGTTACCAGGAGGCCTGTCCGGGTTACCAGGAGGGCTGTCCGGATTACCAGGAGTGCGAATTCCCCATTGAGTTGTATGGCCGGGTTACCAGGAGTGCTGTCCAGGTTACCAGGAGGGCTGTCCGGGTTACCAGGAGTGCCCTCCGGGTTACCAGGAGGGCTGTCCGGGTTACCAGGAGTGTTGTCCGGGTTACCAGGAGTGCCCTCCGGGTTACCAGGTGTGCTGTCCGGGTTACCAGGAGGGCTGTCCGGGTTACCAGGAGTGCGAATTCCCCATTGAGTTGAATGGCCGGGTTACCAGGACTGCTGTCCGGGTTACCAGGAGGGCTGTCCGGGTTACCAGGAGTGCTGTCCGGGTTACCAGGAGTGCCCTCCGGGTTACCAGGAGGGCTGTCCGGGTTACCAGGAGTGCGAATTCCCCATTGAGTTGAATGGCCGGGTTACCAGGACTGCTGTCCGGGTTACCAGGAGGGCTGTCCGGGTTACCAGGAGTGCGAATTCCCCATTGAGTTGTATGGCCGGGTTACCAGGAGTGCTGTCCGGGTTACCAGGACTGCTGTCCGGGTTACCAGGAGGGCTGTCCGGGTTACCAGGAGTGCTGTCCGGGTTACCAGGAGGGCTGTCCGGGTTACCAGGAGTGCGAATTCCCCATTGAGTTGTATGGCCGGGTTACCAGGAGTGCTGTCCGGGTTACCAGGAGGGCCGTCCGGGTTACCAGGAGTGCCCTCCGGGTTACCAGGAGTGCTGTCCGGGTTACCAGGAGGGCCGTCCGGGTTACCAGGAGTGCCCTCCGGGTTACCAGGAGTGCTGTCCGGGTTACCAGGAGTGCTGTCCGGGTTACCAGGAGTGCTGTCCGGGTTACCAGGAGGGCTGTCCGGGTTACCAGGAGGGCTGTCCGGGTTACCAGGAGTGCCCTCCGGGTTACCAGGAGGGCTGTCCGGGTTACCAGGAGTGCCCTCCGGGTTACCAGGTGTGCTGTCCGGGTTACCAGGAGGGCTGTCCGGGTTACCAGGAGTGCGAATTCCCCATTGAGTTGAATGGCCGGGTTACCAGGACTGCTCTCCGGGTTACCAGGAGGGCTGTCCGGGTTACCAGGAGTGCCCTCCGGGTTACCAGGAAGGCTGTCCGGGTTACCAGGAGTGCTGTCCGGGTTACCAGGAGGGCTGTCCGGGTTACCAGGAGTGCGAATTCCCCATTGAGTTGTATGGCCGGGTTACCAGGAGTGCTGTCCGGGTTACCAGGAGGGCCGTCCGGGTTACCAGGAGTGCCCTCCGGGTTACCAGGAGTGCTGTCCGGGTTACCAGGAGTGCTGTCCGGGTTACCAGGAGTGCTGTCCGGGTTACCAGGAGGGCTGTCCGGGTTACCAGGAGGGCTGTCCGGGTTACCAGGAGTGCTGTCCGGGTTACCAGGAGTGCTGTCCGGGTTACCAGGAGGGCTGTCCGGGTTACCAGGAGTGCCCTCCGGGTTACCAGGAGTGCTGTCCGGGTTACCAGGAGTGCTGTCCGGGTTACCAGGAGGGCTGTCCGGGTTACCAGGAGTGCGAATTCCCCATTGAGTTGTATGGCTGGGTTACCAGGAGGGCTGTCCGGGTTACCAGGAGTGCCCTCCGGGTTACCAGGAGTGCTGTCCGGGTTACCAGGAGTGCCCTCCGGGTTACCAGGAGGGCTGTCCGGGTTACCAGGAGGGCTGTCCGGGTTACTAGGAGTGCCCTCCGGGTTACCAGGAGTGCTGTTCGGGTTACCAGGAGTGCTGTCCGGGTTACCAGGAGTGCGAATTCCCCATTGAGTTGAATGGCCGGGTTACCAGGACTGCTGTCCGGGTTACCAGGAGGGCTGTCCGGGTTACCAGGAGTGCGAATTCCCCATTGAGTTGTATGGCCGGGTTACCAGGAGTGCTGTCCGGGTTACCAGGAGGGCTGTCCGGGTTACCAGGAGTGCCCTCCGGGTTACCAGGAGTGCTGTCCGGGTTACCAGGAGTGCTGTCCGGGTTACCAGGAGGGCTGTCCGGGTTACCAGGAGTGCTGTCCGGGTTACCAGGAGTGCCCTCCGGGTTACCAGGAGGGCCGTCCAGGTTACCAGGAGTGCCGTCCGGGTTACCAGGACTGCCCTCCGGGTTACCAGGAGGGCTGTCCGGGTTACCAGGAGTGCGAATTCCCCATTGAGTTGAATGGCCGGGTTACCAGGACTGCTGTCCGGGTTACCAGGAGGGCTGTCCGGGTTACCAGGAGGGATGTCCGGGTGACCAGGAGTGCTGTCCCGGTTACCAGGATTGCCCTCCGGGTTACCAGGAGGGCTGTCCGGGTTACCAGGAGTACGAATTCCCTATTGAGTTGAATGGCCGGGTTTCCAGGACTGCTGTCCGGGTTACCAGGAGCGCTGTCCGGGTTACCAGGAGGGCTGTCCGGGTTACCAGGAGTGCTGTCCGGGTGACAAGGAGTGCCCTCCGTGTTACCAGGAGTGCCTTCCGGGTTACCAGGAGTGCGAATTCCCCATTGAGTTGAATGGCCGGGTTACCAGGAGGGCTGTCCGGGTTACCAGGAGTGCTGTCCGGGTTTCCAGGAGTGTGAATTCCCCATTGAGTTGAATGGCCGGGTTACCAGGAGGGCTGTCCGGGTTACCAGGAGTGCCCTCCGGGTTACCAGGAGTGCTCTCCGGGTTACCAGGAGTGCTGTCCGGGTTACCAGGAGGGCCGTACAGGTTGCCAGGAGTGCTGTCCGGGTTACCAGGAGGGCTGTCCGGGTTACCAGGAGTGCGAATTCCCCATTGAGTTGAATGGCCGGGTTACCAGGACTGCTGTCCGGGTTACCAGGAGGGCTGTCCGGGTTACCAGGAGTGCCCTCCGGGTTACCAGGAGGGCTGTCCGGGTTACCAGGAGTGCTGTCCGGGTTACCAGGAGGGCTGTCCGGGTTACCAGGAGTGCGAATTCCCCATTGAGTTGTATGGCCGGGTTACCAGGAGTGCTGTCCGGGTTACCAGGAGGGCTGTCCGGGTTACCAGGAGTGCTCTCCGGGTTACCAGGAGTGCTGTCCGGGTTACCAGGAGGGCTGTCCGGGTTACCAGGAGGGCTGTCCGGGTTACCAGGAGTGCTGTCCAGGTTACCAGGAGTGCAAATTCCCCATTGAGTTGAATGGCCGGGTTACCAGGACTGCTGTCCGGGTTACCAGGAGGGCTGTCCGGGTTACCAGGAGTGCCCTCCGGGTTACCAGGAGGGCTGTCCGGGTTACCAGGAGTGCTGTCCGGGTTACCAGGAGGGCTGTCCGGGTTACCAGGAGTGCGAATTCCCCATTGAGTTGTATGGCCGGGTTACCAGGAGTGCTGTCCGGGTTACCAGGAGGGCTGTCCGGGTTACCAGGAGTGCTGTCCGGGTTACCAGGAGTGCTGTCCGGGTTACCAGGAGTGCTGTCCGGGTTACCAGGAGGGCTGTCCGCGTTACCAGGAGGGCCGTCCGGGTTACCAGGAGCGCTGTCCGGGTTACCAGGAGTGCCCTCCGGGTTACCAGGAGTGCTGTCCGGGTTACCAGGAGTGCTGTCCGGGTTACCAGGAGGGCTGTCCGGGTTACCAGGAGTGCGAATTCCCCATTGAGTTGTATGGCTGGGTTACCAGGAGGGCTGTCCGGGTTACCAGGAGTGCCCTCCGGGTTACCAGGAGTGCTGTCCGGGTTACCAGGAGTGCCCTCCGGGTTACCAGGAGGGCTGTCCGGGTTACCAGGAGGGCTGTCCGTGTTACTAGGAGTGCCCTCCGGGTTACCAGGAGTGCTGTTCGGGTTACCAGGAGTGCTGTCCGGGTTACCAGGAGTGCGAATTCCCCATTGAGTTGAATGGCCGGGTTACCAGGACTGCTGTCCGGGTTACCAGGAGGGCTGTCCGGGTTACCAGGAGTGCGAATTCCCCATTGAGTTGTATGGCCGGGTTACCAGGACTGCTGTCCGGGTTACCAGGAGGGCTGTCCGGGTTACCAGGAGGGATGTCCGGGTGACCAGGAGTGCTGTCCCGGTTACCAGGATTGCCCTCCGGGTTACCAGGAGGGCTGTCCGGGTTACCAGGAGTACGAATTCCCTATTGAGTTGAATGGCCGGGTTTCCAGGACTGCTGTCCGGGTTACCAGGAGCGCTGTCCGGGTTACCAGGAGGGCTGTCCGGGTTACCAGGAGTGCTGTCCGGGTGACAAGGAGTGCCCTCCGGGTTACCAGGAGGGCTGTCCGGGTTACCAGGAGTACGAATTCCCTATTGAGTTGAATGGCCGGGTTTCCAGGACTGCTGTCCGGGTTACAAGGAGCGCTGTCCGGGTTACCAGGAGGGCTGTCCGGGTTACCAGGAGTGCTGTCCGGGTGACAAGGAGTGCCCTCCGTGTTACCAGGAGTGCCTTCCGGGTTACCAGGAGTGCGAATTCCCCATTGAGTTGAATGGCCGGGTTACCAGGAGGGCTGTCCGGGTTACCAGGAGTGCTGTCCGGGTTTCCAGGAGTGCGAATTCCCCATTGAGTTGAATGGCCGGGTTACCAGGAGGGCTGTCCGGGTTACCAGGAGTGCCCTCCGGGTTACCAGGAGTGCTCTCCGGGTTACCAGGAGTGCTGTCCGGGTTACCAGGAGGGCCGTACAGGTTGCCAGGAGTGCTGTCCGGGTTACCAGGAGGGCTGTCCGGGTTACCAGGAGTGCGAATTCCCCATTGAGTTGAATGGCCGGGTTACCAGGACTGCTGTCCGGGTTACCAGGAGGGCTGTCCGGGTTACCAGGAGTGCCCTCCGGGTTACCAGGAGGGCTGTCCGGGTTACCAGGAGTGCTGTCCGGGTTACCAGGAGGGCTGTCCGGGTTACCAGGAGTGCGAATTCCCCATTGAGTTGTATGGCCGGGTTACCAGGAGTGCTGTCCGGGTTACCAGGAGGGCTGTCCGGGTTACCAGGAGTGCTGTCCGGGTTACCAGGAGTGCTGTCCGGGTTACCAGGAGGGCTGTCCGGGTTACCAGGAGGGCTGTCCGGGTTACCAGGAGTGCTGTCCAGGTTACCAGGAGTGCAAATTCCCCATTGAGTTGAATGGCCGGGTTACCAGGACTGCTGTCCGGGTTACCAGGAGGGCTGTCCGGGTTACCAGGAGTGCCCTCCGGGTTACCAGGAGGGCTGTCCGGGTTACCAGGAGTGCTGTCCGGGTTACCAGGAGGGCTGTCCGGGTTACCAGGAGTGCGAATTCCCCATTGAGTTGTATGGCCGGGTTACCAGGAGTGCTGTCCGGGTTACCAGGAGGGCTGTCCGGGTTGCCAGGAGTGCTGTCCGGGTTACCAGGAGTGCTGTCCGGGTTACCAGGAGTGCTGTCCGGGTTACCAGGAGGGCTGTCCGCGTTACCAGGAGGGCCGTCCGGGTTACCAGGAGGGCTGTCCGGGTTACCAGGAGTGCGAATTCCCCATTGAGTTGAATGGCCGGGTTACCAGGAGGGCTGTCCGGGTTACCAGGAGTGCCCTCCGGGTTACCAGGAGTGCTCTCCGGGTTACCAGGAGTGCTGTCCGGGTTACCAGGAGGGCCGTACAGGTTGCCAGGAGTGCTGTCCGGGTTACCAGGAGGGCTGTCCGGGTTACCAGGAGTGCGAATTCCCCATTGAGTTGAATGGCCGGGTTACCAGGACTGCTGTCCGGGTTACCAGGAGGGCTGTCCGGGTTACCAGGAGTGCTCTCCGGGTTACCAGGAGGGCTGTCCGGGTTACCAGGAGTGCTGTCCGGGTTACCAGGAGGGCTGTCCGGGTTACCAGGAGTGCGAATTCCCCATTGAGTTGTATGGCCGGGTTACCAGGAGTGCTGTCCGGGTTACCAGGAGTGCTGTCCGGGTTACCAGGAGGGCTGTCCGGGTTACCAGGAGTGCGAATTCCCCATTGAGTTGTATGGCCGGGTTACCAGGAGTGCTGTCCGGGTTACCAGGAGGGCTGTCCGGGTTACCAGGAGTGCTGTCCGGGTTACCAGGAGTGCTGTCCGGGTTACCAGGAGTGCTGTCCGGGTTACCAGGAGGGCTGTCCGCGTTACCAGGAGGGCCGTCCGGGTTACCAGGAGGGCTGTCCGGGTTACCAGGAGTGCGAATTCCCCATTGAGTTGAATGGCCGGGTTACCAGGAGGGCTGTCCGGGTTACCAGGAGTGCCCTCCGGGTTACCAGGAGTGCTCTCCGGGTTACCAGGAGTGCTGTCCGGGTTACCAGGAGGGCCGTACAGGTTGCCAGGAGTGCTGTCCGGGTTACCAGGAGGGCTGTCCGGGTTACCAGGAGTGCGAATTCCCCATTGAGTTGAATGGCCGGGTTACCAGGACTGCTGTCCGGGTTACCAGGAGGGCTGTCCGGGTTACCAGGAGTGCTCTCCGGGTTACCAGGAGGGCTGTCCGGGTTACCAGGAGTGCTGTCCGGGTTACCAGGAGGGCTGTCCGGGTTACCAGGAGTGCGAATTCCCCATTGAGTTGTATGGCCGGGTTACCAGGAGTGCTGTCCGGGTTACCAGGAGTGCTGTCCGGGTTACCAGGAGTGCTGTCCGGGTTACCAGGAGGGCTGTCCGGGTTACCAGGAGTGCTGTCCAGGTTACCAGGAGTGCGAATTCCCCATTGAGTTGAATGGCCGGGTTACCAGGACTGCTGTCCGGGTTACCAGGAGTGCCCTCCGGGTTACCAGGAGGGCTGTCCGGGTTACCAGGAGTGCTGTCCGGGTTACCAGGAGGGCTGTCCGGGTTACCAGGAGTGCGAATTCCCCATTGAGTTGAATGGCCGGGTTACCAGGAGGGCTGTCCGGGTTACCAGGAGTGCCCTCCGGGTTACCAGGAGTGCTCTCCGGGTTACCAGGAGTGCCCTCCGGGTTACCAGGAGGGCTGTCCGGGTTACCAGGAGTGCTGTCCGGGTTACCAGGAGGGCTGTCCGGGTTACCAGGAGGGCTGTCCGGGTTACCAGGAGTGCCCTCCGGGTTACCAGGAGTGCCCTCCGGGTTACCAGGAGGGCTGTCCGGGTTACCAGGAGTGCTGTCCGGGTTACCAGGATTGCCCTCCGGGTTACCAGGTGTGCTGTCCGGGTTACCAGGAGGGCTGTCCGGGTTACCAGGGGTGCGAATTCCCCATTGAGTTGAATGGCCGGGTTACCAGGAGTGCTGTCCGGGTTACCAGGAGGGCCGTCCGGGTTACCAGGAGTGCCCTCCGGGTTACCAGGAGTGCTGTCCGGGTTACCAGGAGTGCTGTCCGGGTTACCAGGAGGGCTGTCCGGGTTACCAGGAGGGCTGTCCGGGTTACCAGGAGTGCTGTCCGGGTTACCAGGAGTGCTGTCCGGGTTACCAGGAGGGCTGTCCGGGTTACCAGGAGTGCCCTCCGGGTTACCAGGAGTGCTGTCCGGGTTACCAGGAGTGCTGTCCGGGTTACCAGGAGGGCTGTCCGGGTTACCAGGAGTGCGAATTCCCCATTGAGTTGTATGGCTGGGTTACCAGGAGGGCTGTCCGGGTTACCAGGAGTGCTCTCCGGGTTACCAGGAGTGCTGTCCGGGTTACCAGGAGGGCCGTACAGGTTGCCAGGAGTGCTGTCCGGGTTACCAGGAGGGCTGTCCGGGTTACCAGGAGTGCGAATTCCCCATTGAGTTGAATGGCCGGGTTACCAGGACTGCTGTCCGGGTTACCAGGAGGGCTGTCCGGGTTACCAGGAGTGCTCTCCGGGTTACCAGGAGGGCTGTCCGGGTTACCAGGAGTGCTGTCCGGGTTACCAGGAGGGCTGTCCGGGTTACCAGGAGTGCGAATTCCCCATTGAGTTGTATGGCCGGGTTACCAGGAGTGCTGTCCGGGTTACCAGGAGTGCTGTCCGGGTTACCAGGAGGGCTGTCCGGGTTACCAGGAGTGAGAATTCCCCATTGAGTTGTATGGCCGGGTTACCAGGAGTGCTGTCCGGGTTACCAGGAGGGCTGTCCGGGTTACCAGGAGTGCTGTCCGGGTTACCAGGAGTGCTGTCCGGGTTACCAGGAGTGCTGTCCGGGTTACCAGGAGGGCTGTCCGCGTTACCAGGAGGGCCGTCCGGGTTACCAGGAGGGCTGTCCGGGTTACCAGGAGTGCGAATTCCCCATTGAGTTGAATGGCCGGGTTACCAGGAGGGCTGTCCGGGTTACCAGGAGTGCCCTCCGGGTTACCAGGAGTGCTCTCCGGGTTACCAGGAGTGCTGTCCGGGTTACCAGGAGGGCCGTACAGGTTGCCAGGAGTGCTGTCCGGGTTACCAGGAGGGCTGTCCGGGTTACCAGGAGTGCGAATTCCCCATTGAGTTGAATGGCCGGGTTACCAGGACTGCTGTCCGGGTTACCAGGAGGGCTGTCCGGGTTACCAGGAGTGCTCTCCGGGTTACCAGGAGGGCTGTCCGGGTTACCAGGAGTGCTGTCCGGGTTACCAGGAGGGCTGTCCGGGTTACCAGGAGTGCGAATTCCCCATTGAGTTGTATGGCCGGGTTACCAGGAGTGCTGTCCGGGTTACCAGGAGTGCTGTCCGGGTTACCAGGAGTGCTGTCCGGGTTACCAGGAGGGCTGTCCGGGTTACCAGGAGTGCTGTCCAGGTTACCAGGAGTGCGAATTCCCCATTGAGTTGAATGGCCGGGTTACCAGGACTGCTGTCCGGGTTACCAGGAGTGCCCTCCGGGTTACCAGGAGTGCTGTCCGGGTTACCAGGAGTGCTGTCCGGGTTACCAGGAGGGCTGTCCGGGTTACCAGGAGTGCTGTCCGGGTTACCAGGAGTGCCCTCCGGGTTACCAGGAGGGCCGTCCAGGTTACCAGGAGTGCCGTCCGGGTTACCAGGACTGCCCTCCGGGTTACCAGGAGGGCTGTCCGGGTTACCAGGAGTGCGAATTCCCCATTGAGTTGAATGGCCGGGTTACCAGGACTGCTGTCCGGGTTACCAGGAGGGCTGTCCGGGTTACCAGGAGGGATGTCCGGGTGACCAGGAGTGCTGTCCCGGTTACCAGGATTGCCCTCCGGGTTACCAGGAGTGCTGTCCGGGTTACCAGGAGTGCCCTCCGGGTTACCAGGTGTGCTGTCCGGGTTACCAGGAGGGCTGTCCGGGTTACCAGGGGTGCGAATTCCCCATTGAGTTGAATGGCCGGGTTACCAGGAGTGCTGTCCGGGTTACCAGGAGGGCCGTCCGGGTTACCAGGAGTGCCCTCCGGGTTACCAGGAGTGCTGTCCGGGTTACCAGAAGTGCTGTCCGGGTTACCAGGAGTGCTGTCCGGGTTACCAGGAGGGCTGTCCGGGTTACCAGGAGGGCTGTCCGGGTTACCAGGAGTGCTGTCCGGGTTACCAGGAGTGCTGTCCGGGTTACCAGGAGGGCTGTCCGGGTTACCAGGAGTGCCCTCCGGGTTACCAGGAGTGCTGTCCGGGTTACCAGGAGTGCTGTCCGGGTTACCAGGAGGGCTGTCCGGGTACCAGGAGTGCGAATTCCCCATTGAGTTGTATGGCTGGGTTACCAGGAGGGCTGTCCGGGTTACCAGGAGTGCCCTCCGGGTTACCAGGAGTGCTGTCCGGGTTACCAGGAGTGCCCTCCGGTTACCAGGAGGGCTGTCCGGGTTACCAGGAGGGCTGTCCGGGTTACTAGGAGTGCCCTCCGGGTTACCAGGAGTGCTGTTCGGGTTACCAGGAGTGCTGTCCGGGTTACCAGGAGTGCGAATTCCCCATTGAGTTGAATGGCCGGGTTACCAGGACTGCTGTCCGGGTTACCAAGGAGGGCTGTCCGGGTTACCAGGAGTGCGAATTCCCCATTGAGTTGTATGGCCGGGTTACCAGGAGTGCTGTCCGGGTTACCAGGAGGGCTGTCCGGGTTACCAGGAGTGCCCTCCGGGTTACCAGGAGTGCTGTCCGGGTTACCAGGAGTGCTGTCCGGGTTACCAGGAGGGCTGTCCGGGTTACCAGGAGTGCTGTCCGGGTTACCAGGAGTGCCCTCCGGGTTACCAGGAGGGCCGTCCAGGTTACCAGGAGTGCCGTCCGGGTTACCAGGACTGCCCTCCGGGTTACCAGGAGGGCTGTCCGGGTTACCAGGAGTGCGAATTCCCCATTGAGTTGAATGGCCGGGTTACCAGGACTGCTGTCCGGGTTACCAGGAGGGCTGTCCGGGTTACCAGGAGGGATGTCCGGGTGACCAGGAGTGCTGTCCCGGTTACCAGGATTGCCCTCCGGGTTACCAGGAGGGCTGTCCGGGTTACCAGGAGTACGAATTCCCCATTGAGTTGAATGGCCGGGTTTCCAGGACTGCTGTCCGGGTTACCAGGAGCGCTGTCCGGGTTACCAGGAGGGCTGTCCGGGTTACCAGGAGTGCTGTCCGGGTGACAAGGAGTGCCCTCCGTGTTACCAGGAGTGCCTTCCGGGTTACCAGGAGTGCGAATTCCCCATTGAGTTGAATGGCCGGGTTACCAGGAGGGCTGTCCGGGTTACCAGGAGTGCTGTCCGGGTTTCCAGGAGTGCGAATTCCCCATTGAGTTGAATGGCCGGGTTACCAGGAGGGCTGTCCGGGTTACCAGGAGTGCCCTCCGGGTTACCAGGAGTGCTCTCCGGGTTACCAGGAGTGCTGTCCGGGTTACCAGGAGGGCCGTACAGGTTGCCAGGAGTGCTGTCCGGGTTACCAGGAGGGCTGTTCGGGTTACCAGGAGTGCGAATTCCCCATTGAGTTGAATGGCCGGGTTACCAGGAGTGCTGTCCGGGTTACCAGGAGGGCTGTCCGGGTTACCAGGAGTGCTGTCCGGGTTACCAGGAGTGCTGTCCGGGTTACCAGGAGTGCTGTCCGGGTTACCAGGAGGGCTGTCCGCGTTACCAGGAGGGCCGTCCGGGTTACCAGGAGGGCTGTCCGGGTTACCAGGAGTGCGAATTCCCCATTGAGTTGAATGGCCGGGTTACCAGGAGGGCTGTCCGGGTTACCAGGAGTGCCCTCCGGGTTACCAGGAGTGCTCTCCGGGTTACCAGGAGTGCTGTCCGGGTTACCAGGAGGGCCGTACAGGTTGCCAGGAGTGCTGTCCGGGTTACCAGGAGGGCTGTCCGGGTTACCAGGAGTGCGAATTCCCATTGAGTTGAATGGCCGGGTTACCAGGACTGCTGTCCGGGTTACCAGGAGGGCTGTCCGGGTGACCAGGAGTGCTTGCCCGGTTACCAGGATTGCCCTCCGGGTTACCAGGAGGGCTGTCCGGGTTACCAGGAGTACGAATTCCCCATTGAGTTGAATGGCCGGGTTACCAGGACTGCTGTCCGGGTTACCAGGAGCGCTGTCCGGGCTACCAGGAGTGCCCTCCGCTTTACCAGGAGGGCCGTCCGGGTTACCAGGAGGGCTGTCCGGGTTACCAGGAGTGCCCTCCGGGTTACCAGGAGTGCTGTCCGGGTTACAAGGAGTGCCCTCCGTGTTACCAGGAGTGCCTTCCGGGTTACCAGGAGTGCGAATTCACCATTGAGTTGAATGGCCGGGTTACCAGGAGGGCTGTCCGGGTTACCAGGAGTGCTGTCCGGGTTTCCAGGAGTGCGAATTCCCCATTGAGTTGAATGGCCGGGTTACCAGGAGGGCTGTCCGTGTTACCAGGAGTGCCCTCCGGGTTACCAGGAGTGATCTCCGGGTTACCAGGAGTGCTGTCCGGGTTACCAGGAGGGCCGTACAGGTTGCCAGGAGTGCTGTCCGGGTTACCAGGAGGGCTGTCCGGGTTACCAGGAAGGCTGTCCGGGTTACCAGGAGTGCTGTCCGGGTTACCAGGAGGGCTGTCCGGGTTACCAGTAGTGCGAATTCCCCATTGAGTTGTATGGCCGGGTTACCAGGAGTGCTGTCCGGGTTACCAGGAGGGCCGTCCGGGTTACCAGGAGTGCCCTCCGGGTTACCAGGAGTGCTGTCCGGGTTACCAGGAGTGCTGTCCGGGTTACCAGGAGTGCTGTCCGGGTTACCAGGAGGGCTGTCCGGGTTACCAGGAGGGCTGTCCGGGTTACCAGGAGTGCTGTCCGGGTTACCAGGAGTGCTGTCCGGGTTACCAGGAGGGCTGTCCGGGTTACCAGGAGTGCCCTCCGGGTTACCAGGAGTGCTGTCCGGGTTACCAGGAGTGCTGTCCGGGTTACCAGGAGGGCTGTCCGGGTTACCAGGAGTGCGAATTCCCCATTGAGTTGTATGGCTGGGTTACCAGGAGGGCTGTCCGGGTTACCAGGAGTGCCCTCCGGGTTACCAGGAGTGCTGTCCGGGTTACCAGGAGTGCCCTCCGGGTTACCAGGAGGGCTGTCCGGGTTACCAGGAGGGCTGTCCGGGTTACTAGGAGTGCCCTCCGGGTTACCAGGAGTGCTGTTCGGGTTACCAGGAGTGCTGTCCGGGTTACCAGGAGTGCGAATTCCCCATTAAGTTGAATGGCCGGGTTACCAGGACTGCTGTCCGGGTTACCAGGAGGGCTGTCCGGGTTACCAGGAGTGCGAATTCCCCATTGAGTTGTATGGCCGGGTTACCAGGAGTGCTGTCCGGGTTACCAGGAGGGCTGTCCGGGTTACCAGGAGTGCCCTCCGGGTTACCAGGAGTGCTGTCCGGGTTACCAGGAGTGCTGTCCGGGTTACCAGGAGGGCTGTCCGGGTTACCAGGAGTGCTGTCCGGGTTACCAGGAGTGCCCTCCGGGTTACCAGGAGGGCCGTCCAGGTTACCAGGAGTGCCGTCCGGGTTACCAGGACTGCCCTCCGGGTTACCAGGAGGGCTGTCCGGGTTACCAGGAGTGCGAATTCCCCATTGAGTTGAATGGCCGGGTTACCAGGACTGCTGTCCGGGTTACCAGGAGGGCTGTCCGGGTTACCAGGAGGGATGTCCGGGTGACCAGGAGTGCTGTCCCGGTTACCAGGATTGCCCTCCGGGTTACCAGGAGGGCTGTCCGGGTTACCAGGAGTACGAATTCCCTATTGAGTTGAATGGCCGGGTTTCCAGGACTGCTGTCCGGGTTACCAGGAGCGCTGTCCGGGTTACCAGGAGGGCTGTCCGGGTTACCAGGAGTGCTGTCCGGGTGACAAGGAGTGCCCTCCGTGTTACCAGGAGTGCCTTCCGGGTTACCAGGAGTGCGAATTCCCCATTGAGTTGAATGGCCGGGTTACCAGGAGGGCTGTCCGGGTTACCAGGAGTGCTGTCCGGGTTTCCAGGAGTGCGAATTCCCCATTGAGTTGAATGGCCGGGTTACCAGGAGGGCTGTCCGGGTTACCAGGAGTGCCCTCCGGGTTACCAGGAGTGCTCTCCGGGTTACCAGGAGTGCTGTCCGGGTTACCAGGAGGGCCGTACAGGTTGCCAGGAGTGCTGTCCGGGTTACCAGGAGGGCTGTCCGGGTTACCAGGAGTGCGAATTCCCCATTGAGTTGAATGGCCGGGTTACCAGGACTGCTGTCCGGGTTACCAGGAGGGCTGTCCGGGTTACCAGGAGTGCCCTCCGGGTTACCAGGAGGGCTGTCCGGGTTACCAGGAGTGCTGTCCGGGTTACCAGGAGGGCTGTCCGGGTTACCAGGAGTGCGAATTCCCCATTGAGTTGTATGGCCGGGTTACCAGGAGTGCTGTCCGTGTTACCAGGAGGGCTGTCCGGGTTACCAGGAGTGCCCTCCGGGTTACCAGGAGTGCTGTCCGGGTTACCAGGAGGGCCGTACAGGTTGCCAGGAGTGCTGTCCGGGTTACCAGGAGTGCGAATTCCCCATTGAGTTGAATGGCCGGGTTACCAGGACTGCTGTCCGGGTTACCAGGAGGGCTGTCCGGGTTACCAGGAGGGATGTCCGGGTGACCAGGAGTGCTGTCCCGGTTACCAGGATTGCCCTCCGGGTTACCAGGAGGGCTGTCCGGGTTACCAGGAGTACGAATTCCCTATTGAGTTGAATGGCCGGGTTTCCAGGACTGCTGTCCGGGTTACCAGGAGCGCTGTCCGGGTTACCAGGAGGGCTGTCCGGGTTACCAGGAGTGCTGTCCGGGTGACAAGGAGTGCCCTCCGTGTTACCAGGAGTGCCTTCCGGGTTACCAGGAGTGCGAATTCCCCATTGAGTTGAATGGCCGGGTTACCAGGAGGGCTGTCCGGGTTACCAGGAGTGCTGTCCGGGTTTCCAGGAGTGCGAATTCCCCATTGAGTTGAATGGCCGGGTTACCAGGAGGGCTGTCCGGGTTACCAGGAGTGCCCTCCGGGTTACCAGGAGTGCTCTCCGGGTTACCAGGAGTGCTGTCCGGGTTACCAGGAGGGCCGTACAGGTTGCCAGGAGTGCTGTCCGGGTTACCAGGAGGGCTGTCCGGGTTACCAGGAGTGCGAATTCCCCATTGAGTTGAATGGCCGGGTTACCAGGACTGCTGTCCGGGTTACCAGGAGGGCTGTCCAGGTTACCAGGAGTGCCCTCCGGGTTACCAGGAGGGCTGTCCGGGTTACCAGGAGTGCTGTCCGGGTTACCAGGAGGGCTGTCCGGGTTACCAGGAGTGCGAATTCCCCATTGAGTTGTATGGCCGGGTTACCAGGAGTGCTGTCCGTGTTACCAGGAGGGCTGTCCGGGTTACCAGGAGTGCCCTCCGGGTTACCAGGAGTGCTGTCCGGGTTACCAGGAGGGCCGTACAGGTTGCCAGGAGTGCTGTCCGGGTTACCAGGAGGGCTGTCCGGGTTACCAGGAGTGCGAATTCCCCATTGAGTTGAATGGCCGGGTTACCAGGACTGCTGTCCGGGTTACCAGGAGGGCTGTCCGGGTTACCAGGAGTGCCCTCCGGGTTACCAGGAGGGCTGTCCGGGTTACCAGGAGTGCTGTCCGGGTTACCAGGAGGGCTGTCCGGGTTACCAGGAGTGCGAATTCCCCATTGAGTTGTATGGCCGGGTTACCAGGAGTGCTGTCCGTGTTACCAGGAGGGCTGTCCGGGTTACCAGGAGTGCTGTCCGGGTTACCAGGAGTGCTGTCCGGGTTACCAGGAGGGCTGTCCGGGTTACCAGGAGGGCTGTCCGGGTTACCAGGAGTGCTGTCCAGGTTACCAGGAGTGCAAATTCCCCATTGAGTTGAATGGCCGGGTTACCAGGACTGCTGTCCGGGTTACCAGGAGGGCTGTCCGGGTTACCAGGAGTGCCCTCCGGGTTACCAGGAGGGCTGTCCGGGTTACCAGGAGTGCTGTCCGGGTTACCAGGAGGGCTGTCCGGGTTACCAGGAGTGCGAATTCCCCATTGAGTTGTATGGCCGGGTTACCAGGAGTGCTGTCCGGGTTACCAGGAGGGCTGTCCGGGTTACCAGGAGTGCTGTCCGGGTTACCAGGAGTGCTGTCCGGGTTACCAGGAGTGCTGTCCGGGTTACCAGGAGGGCTGTCCGCGTTACCAGGAGGGCCGTCCGGGTTACCAGGAGGGCTGTCCGGGTTACCAGGAGTGCGAATTCCCCATTGAGTTGAATGGCCGGGTTACCAGGAGGGCTGTCCGGGTTACCAGGAGTGCCCTCCGGGTTACCAGGAGTGCTCTCCGGGTTACCAGGAGTGCTGTCCGGGTTACCAGGAGGGCCGTACAGGTTGCCAGGAGTGCTGTCCGGGTTACCAGGAGGGCTGTCCGGGTTACCAGGAGTGCGAATTCCCCATTGAGTTGAATGGCCGGGTTACCAGGACTGCTGTCCGGGTTACCAGGAGGGCTGTCCGGGTTACCAGGAGTGCTCTCCGGGTTACCAGGAGGGCTGTCCGGGTTACCAGGAGTGCTGTCCGGGTTACCAGGAGGGCTGTCCGGGTTACCAGGAGTGCGAATTCCCCATTGAGTTGTATGGCCGGGTTACCAGGAGTGCTGTCCGGGTTACCAGGAGTGCTGTCCGGGTTACCAGGAGTGCTGTCCGGGTTACCAGGAGGGCTGTCCGGGTTACCAGGAGTGCTGTCCAGGTTACCAGGAGTGCGAATTCCCCTTTGAGTTGAATGGCCGGGTTACCAGGACTGCTGTCCGGGTTACCAGGAGGGCTGTCCGGGTTACCAGGAGTGCCCTCCAGGTTACCAGGAGGGCTGTCCGGGTTACCAGGAGTGCTGTCCGGGTTACCAGGAGTGCTGTCCGGGTTACCAGGAGGGCTGTCCGGGTTACCAGGAGGGCTGTCCGGGTTACCAGGAGTGCTGTCCAGGTTACCAGGAGTGCGAATTCCCCATTGAGTTGAATGGCCGGGTTACCAGGACTGCTGTCCGGGTTACCAGGAGGGCTGTCCGGGTTACCAGGAGTGCCCTCCGGGTTACTAGGAGGGATGTCCGGGTGACCAGGAGTGCTGTCCGGGTTACCAGGAGGGCTGTCCGGGTTACCAGGAGGGCTGTCCGGGTTACCAGGAGTGCTGTCCAGGTTACCAGGAGTGCGAATTCCCCATTCAGTTGAATGGCCGGGTTACCAGGACTGCTGTCCGGGTTACCAGGAGGGCTGTCCGGGTTACCAGGAGTGCCCTCCAGGTTACCAGGAGGGCTGTCCGGGTTACCAGGAGTGCCGTCCGGGTTACCAGGAGTGCCCTCCGGGTTACCAGGAGGGCTGTCCGGGTTACCAGGAGTGCGAATTCCCTATTGAGTTGAATGGCCGGGTTACCAGGACTGCTGTCCGGGTTACCAGGAGGGCTGTCCGGGTTACCAGGAGTGCGAATTCCCCATTGAGTTGTATGGCCGGGTTACCAGGAGTGCTGTCCGGGTTACCAGGAGTGCTGTCCGGGTTACCAGGAGTGCTGTCCGGGTTACCAGGACTGCTGTCCGGGTTACCAGGAGCGCTGTCCGGGCTACCAGGAGTGCCCTCCGCGTTACCAGGAGGGCCGTCCGGGTTACCAGGAGGGCTGTCCGGGTTACCAGGAGTGCGAATTCCCCATTGAGTTGAATGGCCGGGTTACCAGGAGGGCTGTCCGGGTTACCAGGAGTGCCCTCCGGGTTACCAGGAGTGCTCTCCGGGTTACCAGGAGTGCTGTCCGGGTTACCAGGAGGGCCGTACAGGTTGCCAGGAGTGCTGTCCGGGTTACCAGGAGGGCTGTCCGGGTTACCAGGAGTGCGAATTCCCCATTGAGTTGAATGGCCGGGTTACCAGGACTGCTGTCCGGGTTACCAGGAGGGCTGTCCGGGTTACCAGGAGTGCCCTCCGGGTTACCAGGAGTGCTGTCCGGGTTACCAGGAGTGCGAATTCCCCATTGAGTTGTATGGCCGGGTTACCAGGAGTGCTGTCCGGGTTACCAGGAGGGCTGTCCGGGTTACCAGGAATGCTGTCCGGGTTACCAGGAGTGCTGTCCGGGTTACCAGGAGTGCTGTCCGGGTTACCAGGAGGGCTGTCCGCGTTACCAGGAGGGCCGTCCGGGTTACCAGGAGGGCTGTCCGGGTTACCAGGAGTGCGAATTCCCCATTGAGTTGAATGGCCGGGTTACCAGGAGGGCTGTCCGGGTTACCAGGAGTGCCCTCCGGGTTACCAGGAGTGCTCTCCGGGTTACCAGGAGTGCTGTCCGGGTTACCAGGAGGGCCGTACAGGTTGCCAGGAGTGCTGTCCGGGTTACCAGGAGGGCTGTCCGGGTTACCAGGAGTGCGAATTCCCCATTGAGTTGAATGGCCGGGGTTACCAGGACTGCTGTCCGGGTTACCAGGAGGGCTGTCCGGGTTACCAGGAGTGCCCTCCGGGTTACCAGGAGGGCTGTCCGGGTTACCAGGAGTGCTGTCCAGGTTACCAGGAGGGCTGTCCGGGTTACCAGGAGTGCGAATTCCCCATTGAGTTGTATGGCCGGGTTACCAGGAGTGCTGTCCGGGTTACCAGGAGTGCTGTCCGGGTTACCAGGAGTGCTGTCTGGGTTACCAGGAGTGCTGTCCGGGTTACCAGGAGGGCTGTCCGGGTTACCAGGAGTGCTGTCCAGGTTACCAGGAGTGCGAATTCCCCATTGAGTTGAATGGCCGGGTTACCAGGACTGCTGTCCGGGTTACCAGGAGGGCTGTCCGGGTTACCAGGAGTGCCCTCCAGGTTACCAGGAGGGCTGTCCGGGTTACCAGGAGTGCCGTCCGGGTTACCAGGAGTGCCCTCCGGGTTACCAGGAGGGCTGTCCGGGTTACCAGGAGTGCGAATTCCCCATTGAGTTGAATGGCCGGGTTACCAGGACTGCTGTCCGGGTTACCAGGAGTGCTGTCCGGGTTACCAGGAGTGCTGTCCGGGTTACCAGGAGGGCTGTCCGGGTTACCAGGAGGGCTGTCCGGGTTACCAGGAGTGCTGTCCAGGTTACCAGGAGTGCAAATTCCCCATTGAGTTGAATGGCCGGGTTACCAGGACTGCTGTCCGGGTTACCAGGAGGGCTGTCCGGGTTACCAGGAGTGCCCTCCGGGTTACCAGGAGGGCTGTCCGGGTTACCAGGAGTGCTGTCCGGGTTACCAGGAGGGCTGTCCGGGTTACCAGGAGTGCGAATTCCCCATTGAGTTGTATGGCCGGGTTACCAGGAGTGCTGTCCGGGTTACCAGGAGGGCTGTCCGGGTTACCAGGAGTGCTGTCCGGGTTACCAGGAGTGCTGTCCGGGTTACCAGGAGTGCTGTCCGGGTTACCAGGAGGGCTGTCCGCGTTACCAGGAGGGCCGTCCGGGTTACCAGGAGGGCTGTCCGGGTTACCAGGAGTGCGAATTCCCCATTGAGTTGAATGGCCGGGTTACCAGGAGGGCTGTCCGGGTTACCAGGAGTGCCCTCCGGGTTACCAGGAGTGCTCTCCGGGTTACCAGGAGTGCTGTCCGGGTTACCAGGAGGGCCGTACAGGTTGCCAGGAGTGCTGTCCGGGTTACCAGGAGGGCTGTCCGGGTTACCAGGAGTGCGAATTCCCCATTGAGTTGAATGGCCGGGTTACCAGGACTGCTGTCCGGGTTACCAGGAGGGCTGTCCGGGTTACCAGGAGTGCTCTCCGGGTTACCAGGAGGGCTGTCCGGGTTACCAGGAGTGCTGTCCGGGTTACCAGGAGGGCTGTCCGGGTTACCAGGAGTGCGAATTCCCCATTGAGTTGTATGGCCGGGTTACCAGGAGTGCTGTCCGGGTTACCAGGAGTGCTGTCCGGGTTACCAGGAGTGCTGTCCGGGTTACCAGGAGGGCTGTCCGGGTTACCAGGAGTGCTGTCCAGGTTACCAGGAGTGCGAATTCCCCTTTGAGTTGAATGGCCGGGTTACCAGGACTGCTGTCCGGGTTACCAGGAGGGCTGTCCGGGTTACCAGGAGTGCCCTCCAGGTTACCAGGAGGGCTGTCCGGGTTACCAGGAGTGCTGTCCGGGTTACCAGGAGTGCTGTCCGGGTTACCAGGAGGGCTGTCCGGGTTACCAGGAGGGCTGTCCGGGTTACCAGGAGTGCTGTCCAGGTTACCAGGAGTGCGAATTCCCCATTGAGTTGAATGGCCGGGTTACCAGGACTGCTGTCCGGGTTACCAGGAGGGCTGTCCGGGTTACCAGGAGTGCCCTCCGGGTTACTAGGAGGGATGTCCGGGTGACCAGGAGTGCTGTCCGGGTTACCAGGAGGGCTGTCCGGGTTACCAGGAGGGCTGTCCGGGTTACCAGGAGTGCTGTCCAGGTTACCAGGAGTGCGAATTCCCCATTCAGTTGAATGGCCGGGTTACCAGGACTGCTGTCCGGGTTACCAGGAGGGCTGTCCGGGTTACCAGGAGTGCCCTCCAGGTTACCAGGAGGGCTGTCCGGGTTACCAGGAGTGCCGTCCGGGTTACCAGGAGTGCCCTCCGGGTTACCAGGAGGGCTGTCCGGGTTACCAGGAGTGCGAATTCCCTATTGAGTTGAATGGCCGGGTTACCAGGACTGCTGTCCGGGTTACCAGGAGGGCTGTCCGGGTTACCAGGAGTGCGAATTCCCCATTGAGTTGTATGGCCGGGTTACCAGGAGTGCTGTCCGGGTTACCAGGAGTGCTGTCCGGGTTACCAGGAGTGCTGTCCGGGTTACCAGGACTGCTGTCCGGGTTACCAGGAGCGCTGTCCGGGCTACCAGGAGTGCCCTCCGCGTTACCAGGAGGGCCGTCCGGGTTACCAGGAGGGCTGTCCGGGTTACCAGGAGTGCGAATTCCCCATTGAGTTGAATGGCCGGGTTACCAGGAGGGCTGTCCGGGTTACCAGGAGTGCCCTCCGGGTTACCAGGAGTGCTCTCCGGGTTACCAGGAGTGCTGTCCGGGTTACCAGGAGGGCCGTACAGGTTGCCAGGAGTGCTGTCCGGGTTACCAGGAGGGCTGTCCGGGTTACCAGGAGTGCGAATTCCCCATTGAGTTGAATGGCCGGGTTACCAGGACTGCTGTCCGGGTTACCAGGAGGGCTGTCCGGGTTACCAGGAGTGCCCTCCGGGTTACCAGGAGTGCTGTCCGGGTTACCAGGAGTGCGAATTCCCCATTGAGTTGTATGGCCGGGTTACCAGGAGTGCTGTCCGGGTTACCAGGAGGGCTGTCCGGGTTACCAGGAATGCTGTCCGGGTTACCAGGAGTGCTGTCCGGGTTACCAGGAGTGCTGTCCGGGTTACCAGGAGGGCTGTCCGCGTTACCAGGAGGGCCGTCCGGGTTACCAGGAGGGCTGTCCGGGTTACCAGGAGTGCGAATTCCCCATTGAGTTGAATGGCCGGGTTACCAGGAGGGCTGTCCGGGTTACCAGGAGTGCCCTCCGGGTTACCAGGAGTGCTCTCCGGGTTACCAGGAGTGCTGTCCGGGTTACCAGGAGGGCCGTACAGGTTGCCAGGAGTGCTGTCCGGGTTACCAGGAGGGCTGTCCGGGTTACCAGGAGTGCGAATTCCCCATTGAGTTGAATGGCCGGGGTTACCAGGACTGCTGTCCGGGTTACCAGGAGGGCTGTCCGGGTTACCAGGAGTGCCCTCCGGGTTACCAGGAGGGCTGTCCGGGTTACCAGGAGTGCTGTCCAGGTTACCAGGAGGGCTGTCCGGGTTACCAGGAGTGCGAATTCCCCATTGAGTTGTATGGCCGGGTTACCAGGAGTGCTGTCCGGGTTACCAGGAGTGCTGTCCGGGTTACCAGGAGTGCTGTCTGGGTTACCAGGAGTGCTGTCCGGGTTACCAGGAGGGCTGTCCGGGTTACCAGGAGTGCTGTCCAGGTTACCAGGAGTGCGAATTCCCCATTGAGTTGAATGGCCGGGTTACCAGGACTGCTGTCCGGGTTACCAGGAGGGCTGTCCGGGTTACCAGGAGTGCCCTCCAGGTTACCAGGAGGGCTGTCCGGGTTACCAGGAGTGCCGTCCGGGTTACCAGGAGTGCCCTCCGGGTTACCAGGAGGGCTGTCCGGGTTACCAGGAGTGCGAATTCCCCATTGAGTTGAATGGCCGGGTTACCAGGACTGCTGTCCGGGTTACCAGGAGGGCTGTCCGGGTTACCAGGAGTGCGAATTCCCCATTGAGTTGTATGGCCGGGTTACGAGGAGTGCTGTCCGGGTTACGAGGAGTGCTGTCCGGGTTACCAGGAGTGCTGTCCGGGTTACCAGGAGGGCTGTCCGGGTTACCAGGAGGGCTGTCCGGGTTACCAGGAGTGCTGTCCGGGTTACCAGGAGTGCTGTCCGGGTTACCAGGAGGGCTGTCCGGGTTACCAGGAGTGCTGTCCAGGTTACCAGGAGTGCGAATTCCCCATTGAGTTGAATGGCCGGGTTACCAGGACTGCTGTCCGGGTTACCAGGAGGGCTGTCCGGGTTACCAGGAGTGCCCTCCAGGTTACCAGGAGGGCTGTCCGGGTTACCAGGAGTGCTGTCCGGGTTACCAGGAGTGCTGTCCGGGTTACCAGGAGGGCTGTCCGGGTTACCAGGAGGGCTGTCCGGGTTACCAGGAGTGCTGTCCAGGTTACCAGGAGTGCGAATTCCCCATTGAGTTGAATGGCCGGGTTACCAGGACTGCTGTCCGGGTTACCAGGAGGGCTGTCCGGGTTACCAGGAGTGCCCTCCGGGTTACTAGGAGGGATGTCCGGGTGACCAGGAGGGCTGTCCGGGTTACCAGGAGGGCTGTCCGGGTTACCAGGAGTGCTGTCCAGGTTACCAGGAGTGCGAATTCCCCATTCAGTTGAATGGCCGGGTTACCAGGACTGCTGTCCGGGTTACCAGGAGGGCTGTCCGGGTTACCAGGAGTGCCCTCCAGGTTACCAGGAGGGCTGTCCGGGTTACCAGGAGTGCCGTCCGGGTTACCAGGAGTGCCCTCCGGGTTACCAGGAGGGCTGTCCGGGTTACCAGGAGTGCGAATTCCCCATTGAGTTGAATGGCCGGGTTACCAGGACTGCTGTCCGGGTTACCAGGAGGGCTGTCCGGGTTACCAGGAGTGCGAATTCCCCATTGAGTTGTATGGCCGGGTTACCAGGAGTGCTGTCCGGGTTACCAGGAGTGCTGTCCGGGTTACCAGGAGTGCTGTCCGGGTTACCATGACTGCTGTCCGGGTTACCAGGAGGGCCGTACAGGTTGCCAGGAGTGCTGTCCGGGTTACCAGGAGGGCTGTCCGGGTTACCAGGAGTGCGAATTCCCCATTGAGTTGAATGGCCGGGTTACCAGGACTGCTGTCCGGGTTACCAGGAGGGCTGTCCGGGTTACCAGGAGTGCCCTCCGGGTTACCAGGAGTGCTGTCCGGGTTACCAGGAGTGCGAATTCCCCATTGAGTTGTATGGCCGGGTTACCAGGAGTGCTGTCCGGGTTACCAGGAGGGCTGTCCGGGTTACCAGGAATGCTGTCCGGGTTACCAGGAGTGCTGTCCGGGTTACCAGGAGTGCTGTCCGGGTTACCAGGAGGGCTGTCCGCGTTACCAGGAGGGCCGTCCGGGTTACCAGGAGGGCTGTCCGGGTTACCAGGAGTGCGAATTCCCCATTGAGTTGAATGGCCGGGTTACCAGGAGGGCTGTCCGGGTTACCAGGAGTGCCCTCCGGGTTACCAGGAGTGCTCTCCGGGTTACCAGGAGTGCTGTCCGGGTTACCAGGAGGGCCGTACAGGTTGCCAGGAGTGCTGTCCGGGTTACCAGGAGGGCTGTCCGGGTTACCAGGAGTGCGAATTCCCCATTGAGTTGAATGGCCGGGGTTACCAGGACTGCTGTCCGGGTTACCAGGAGGGCTGTCCGGGTTACCAGGAGTGCCCTCCGGGTTACCAGGAGGGCTGTCCGGGTTACCAGGAGTGCTGTCCAGGTTACCAGGAGGGCTGTCCGGGTTACCAGGAGTGCGAATTCCCCATTGAGTTGTATGGCCGGGTTACCAGGAGTGCTGTCCGGGTTACCAGGAGTGCTGTCCGGGTTACCAGGAGTGCTGTC